>NC_069380.1:107980000-108605000 GCF_027475565.1 Acinonyx jubatus | reverse complement strand
ACTTCCGCCGTTTTTCTTTATCAAAGAAGCTTCCGGTTGTGGGACGTGTTGTGCCCCCAAATGGGAGCGCAAACTAATCTTCGAAATACAGAGAGCCTTCTCTGCTCCCCTTGGTGTAGGTCAGTCGATAGAGGACACGGACGCCCTTGAAATGCGGCCCTAAGCAGGGCCTTGGGCAGGGGCTCTGTTGAAGTCCAGGACCGCGCCCTGTCCGGCGAAGGGCAGGAATCTTCTCAGTCCCACCGCGGTGGTTTTTTCACTCAGCCGTGCCTCACCATTCTGTAGGAACCTACGTGACTTAAATCTTGAAATCTCCAGCACATTCCAAGCATCTGTCCTGAGCTAAATGCGAGGGACACGGATGAACGACACGCTACCTAGGTCCGTTCAGACCAGCTACTAAATGACAGGATTAGTCGAGGCTAAGGAATCTCACTTTAGAGCCCCTCATTTCCGCAGTGTATCAGATTGAGGACGGGAAGCCCGCGTGCCATCGGAAACCAGCCCTGTACAATAAGCATTTCTGATGAATTGATTGAAGAGATCTCAGCAGTGGAATCTGGACCTCCAAGTCTTCAGTAATGTGTTGTGATTTTTTTGTCAATATTTATTTCATGTCTTTTCCTTAAGGGTGTTAAGTGTGTAATCTTTCAAACCGCCTCCCCCCCAAACCTGAATCCAAAACTGGTCACAAGGATAACCAAAAAAAGTAAAAGGGATGGAAGTGGAAATTGTTATGCACAAAGTGGTGGAGACTAGGACTTTGCAGAAAAGCAAAAGTCTGCTTTCAAGTTGTTAACAAAACAACAAAAACAGCAATAGAGTCTGGGTTGCTGAGAACTACAAGAACTTCTGTATTGTTGGAACCTAGCCTGAGTAGAAGATCTCAATCTCAAAGCTAGAACAATTGGACCATTTAATGAATGAGCCAAGAAGAAAGTACATTTTCTCAAATCTGCACCCCACACACACGCACACCTCAGTCTCCTGGAGCCATGCCCAAAGGCCAGATTGTTTGCCTTTACACTTGCAAATTGCCGCACAGTTCTTACGTTTTGGCTAAACCAAATGGGCTTTGTCTTTAAAAACTAGTACTGTGGGAGCGCCTGGGTGGCTCCCTCGGTTGAGCTTCCGACTTCGGTTCCCGTCATGGTCTCGCTGCCTGTGGCTTCCAGCCTGGCGTCGGGCTCTGTGTTGACAGCTTGAAACCTGGAGCCTGCTTCGGATTCTGTGTTTCCCTCTCTCTCTGCCCCTTCCCCAGCTCACACTCTGTCTATCTCTCAAAAATAAATGAGCATTAAAAAAAATTTTTTAAATAAAAACAAGTACTGGGTGCTACCTGGGGTGGGAGGTTGAAGTAGTGGGTAATGGGAGCAGAAGCAGCAAGTTTTTTTTTTAAGTTTATTTATTTATTTTGAGAGAGAGAGAGAGAGCAGGGGAGGGGCAGAGAGGAGAGACAGGATCCCAAGCAGGCTCTGTACTGTCAGCACAGAACCCAATGGCTGGATCCCACAAAAGGTGAGATCATGACCTGAGCCACCCAGGCAGCCCAGAAAGAGCCTTTCAACAAAGAGCAGAGATGAACAGATACTCTACACCCACGTTCATAGCATTATTCACAATAAGCCAAAAGGTGAAAACAAACCAAATAACCACTGATGGAACAATGGATTTTTAACATGGTGTATGCATGCAATGGAGTATTATTTAGCCGTAAAAAGAGAGACTACCTTGGCATTCTTGTCCAGATGATGAAGCTCAATAATTGTTTGTGTTGCTTCTCATATGTATTTATATTGGAATGAATGTTGAAATAACATTCTAGTGAAAATCAAGTTTGGTATGTTTATTTTGAAGTAGTATTGGGGGAGTTGTTGATTTTTTTGCATCTATAGCACTGGTACTTTGAATAAAAGCTTTCAGTAGTTGCTTCCTTGATCAGAGAAGAATCTTTGAGACTGGTATACTTACTATTCCCCTGCATTAGAGAACACGTTTTCTAAATGTTGGGTGAAATCTTCATAGTTGTTAATCAGAATTTGTGTTTAACTCCTATATGTCTAAGGACCATTCTGGAGTTTTTTGTGTGTATACTTAAAATACACAGGTAAATGGTTTTCTTTCTTCTTCTTTTTTTTTTTAACATTTTCCAAAATAAAAACAGCCCTTTATAACCATGAAAAGTAAAATAGAATAAAAAATATGCCAAGTAAAAGAAGCCAGACAGGAAAGGACAAATTTTGTACGATTCAATTTATATGAGAAAACTAGAGGCTGCATTCAGAAAAACAACTTGAACAATGGAAACCTGCTTGAGGTAAAAGGGCCCACAGTGACCCCGGGCTGAATACAAACATGTCCTTTAGGGGACCCACATCAAAATATACATAAGCCCTAGTTGACCAATAGGTTACTTATACCTGGGCACAAGTACCAGAAAAGGAAAATTCTACATGTTCTCATGCCTCCTTATCTTCCCATTTTAACTATACCCCTCCACCCCCACTGCCTTTTGGCAGTCAGTCTCTGCTTTGCTGTCCTGCCCACCACTTCCCTTGCAGTGTATTCAATAAACTTCTATCTCCTTTGCTCTGCCTTGGGTGAATTCTTTCACCCACCATGTCACAGGCCTCTTCCTGAGCAGGTTGCCCCACATTTGGTGGCCCCAATCCAATCAGGACACCCCTCAAAAACCAAAATAGGCAAATTCATAGAAACAAAATAGAATAATGGTTAGCAAGGGCTTATGATTAGGGGGGAATGGAGAGTTATTGTTTAATGGGTACAAAGTTTCAGTTTGGGATGGTGAAAAGTTCTGTTGATGGGTGTAGCCACACAACAATGCAAATATACTAAATGCTACTTTTTGGCATTTGTATTTGTATACTTTGTATACAAATTTGTATACAAAGATTTGTATACTTTAAGATGTTTAAAATGTTAGTTTTATGTTTTGTGTATTTTACCACCATAAAAAGTAAAAACAACAAAAAAAGGTTGACCTTGGGGAGCTTGGGTGGCTCAGTCAGTTAAGCATCTGACTTTGGCTCAGGTCATGATCTCACGGTTTGTAAGTCTGAGCCCAAGCATCAGGCTCTGTGCTGACAGCTCAGAGCCTGGAGCCTGCCTCAGATTCTGTGTCTCCCTCTCTCTCTCTCTGCCCCTCCCCCACTCACTCTCTATCTCTCAAAAAATGAATAAACCTTAGAAAAAAAATTTTTTTAAAGGTTGACTTTGACCTTCCTTTTTTTTATATTTTTCTCCTACATAGGAGGATATCAGTGACACCAAGAACAGTATTGGCCTTTGTGATGACAAAAAGTCTTCTGCCTGTCTGCTCTGGATTGTAAGCACTGGGCAAATAGAGGCCAGACTGCCATAGGCTGAAGTGATTTTCTACCTAAACTATCACTAGGTCTGGGTTATGGACTCTGTCTCTAACTTCCTTCCTGTGGGAGACCTCCCCGGGCTTTAACTAAACTGGCAAAAAAGTACTACATCCATAACTTTTTATGTTCCACCTTCATATCTACCTACCTTATTTGCCTTGGCCCTGCTTTCAGTTTAAAATACCATGGGCCCTATCTATCTTTTTAATGATTTGTCCTTCTCAAAATAAAACATAACATCAGTCACAGAGAGTACTCATCCTGCTATAAATAGTTTCCTGGATCATCTAACTTATAGTTCAAGAGGCTATTCTGGGATATTTAAGTAAATGAAGTCAGAAAAAAGGTATTTAAGAATTCCAAGCAATCTAAAATGACAAGTTTCCAAGAATCACAATTGTGAAGCAATGAAGTTGCCAAAACATTTCTTGTTGAAGGCATTGTGGTTGAAGCACAAGTTACTTTGATTCAGCAAAGCATCTTGAGAATTTTAAAAGAAGGAAGTTGTTGCATTCTTTTCTTTGGTACGATGATCAAATTTGGTTCTAAGCAATCAAGAAGATGTTTGTTTTAAATATACAGTGTTCATTAACTGCCCACCATGAGACAAGAAGTTCTCAGTTGGGAATTCATCATCTCCCCTGCCAAGTGTCTAATGGAATCCTGTCCTACACTCTGGGGGAGCTTCTGGAATTCTTTCCTTCAGGAGGAACCTACAAGCTCTGATAATGGTATTTTCCAGCACCCTTTATATCACAGTGAGTGGACCAGTGCCTTAACCAAACCAGTACTCCTTTCTTAAACTCTAAAATTCTAGTAACTCCCTAATAGTGGTAATTACATCATTTCTAGATCCTACACCATGTGCCAGACATTGTGCTGAGTGATTTGGATATCATAATTCAATTAATCTTCATAGTAGATGAATAGAGGCTATTCTGGGATATTAGGTAGATGGGTAGATCTACCCATTAGGTAGATGTTACTTTCCTGTTTAATAGATGAGAAAACTGAGACCTGAGACCAGGTTAAGGAACTGGTGACACAGCTTTCAAAACTCCTGACATCAACATTGGTCTCCTACAACTATATCACTCTTTTCTTTCAGTACATGTTCTTTGTAAAGTCTTATTAAAGTCAACATGGAAACACAAAAGAGTAAGAAAAAAGAAAAAAGAGTAAGAGAAATGATTCAACAAGTATCATTCACTGTTTACATTTTAGAACACATTTCTTCCTTTCAGTATTTTTGTTACATATGATGGTTGAATTGGGTTGTGCCTTTTTAACATTAGGTTAACCAGCCTCTCCCAAACTGTGTTCCATGGGATAGTGTTTCGTCAGATAATAATAGATTAATATTGATGGGGTTTTGGGGTGGTGGGGGTTCAGGGCTGATGGCCAAGAAAGAATTCTTGAAGAAGTCTTTGGTGCAAAAAGGTAATTTTATTATAGCACGGGGACAGGACCCATGGGCAGAAAGAGCTGCATTGGGATGACTGGTTATATACTATGGAGTTGGGGGAGGTAAGAGGCAAAGGGAAGGCCTCCAGAAGAACTTTGATATGCTAAAGAGGACTCCTAAGATACCTGAGGCCTTGCTATTTCCGAGCTAAGGTGGTTTTTCCTCTAGTAAGGTATTAACATTAGGACAGTAGGGGTTTCCTAGAGAAATGTTATAATCTATATTTGCCTCAAGTATTTGTCAATGGACTGCAGGTTATAAAGAAATTCAGGGGCGCCTGGGTGGCTCAGTCGGTTGAGCATCCGACTTCGGCTCAGGTCATGATCTCGCAGTCTGTGAGTTCGAGCCCTGCATCGGGCTCTGTGCTAAGAGCTCAGACCCTGGATCCTGCTTCAGATTCTGTCTCCCTCTCTCTCTGCCCCTCCCCCACTCATGCTCTGTCTCTCTCTCTCCCTCTCTCTCTCTCTCTCTCTCTCTCTCTCTCTGTCAAAAATAAATAATTAAAAAAAAAAAGAAATTCAATGTTACCTGCCATTTCCTTCTTGCCTTTGTTCTCCATATCACTATGTGGGAGGGTGATGTTGGGGATCCAGGAAACTGAGTCTATAGGTTTCTGGAGATAAGGCTATTGATAAGAGTGCCTTTTTCTTGTAATTTACAGATATTTGTAAACTGATGGAGACTCCTGTCCTACATGACTGTGATCCCTATCAATTAACCATTTGTTTTCTTTCCTTTCTTTGTTCTTGGGGAGCCAGGAGTGCCTGAGGAATATCAGACACATCCCACCTGGTTATGGGGGGGTGCGGGGGGGGGGGGGAAGGTGGGTGAAAGTGCTAGCTTGTGCTTTGTTCTCAGCATGCCTTATGCTCCCTCATCAAATATTACCATTTTAAAGACACTGAAAGTCCTATAGAAAATCTGTTTAACTTTTTTTAATCACAAATACAGTATAAATATAAGAAATACTATTTAAAAAATAGTAGAGCACAATTTAGTCTCCTTTTATCCTCAAGAATTTTCCCTTTTTAAAAAAAATTTTGTTATATATAAATAAATTATATATAGTTATATTTTTAAAATTTTTTTTAACATTTATTTATTTTTGAGACAGAGAGAGACAGAGCATGAAGGGGGGAGGGGCAGAGAGAGAAGGAGACACAGAATTGGAAGCAGGCTCCAGTCTCTGAGCCATCAGCCCAGAGCCTGACGTGGGGCTCGAACTCACAGACCGCAAGATCGTGACCTGAGCTGAAGTCGGACGCTTAACCGACTGCGCCACCCAGGCGCCCCTACAGTTATATTTTTTAGAGAAAGAAAGAGCAAGCCAGGGAGGGGCAGAGAAGGAGAGAGAAATCCCAAGCAGGCTCCATGCTGCCAGTGCAGAGCCCAACAAGGGGCTCATGAACTGTAAATTCATGAGCTCATCAACTCATGAGCTGTAAGACCATGACCTGAGCCAAAACCAAGAGTTTTGGCTCAACTGACTGAGCCACCCAAGCAGCTTAACTGACTGAGCCACCCAAGCAGCCCCTCAAGCATTTTTCTAATCTTAATGTGCTTTTGATATAAAAACTACCATTAAAATTCACTTGTAAGTCCAAATTGTCTGAAATTGTAGGGTCCTTCCTCACTCTATCAAACCGTCTGCTTATATAGTAGCACCATGATCTCATTCCGAAGTCCTTCCACAAATCCCCACTTTTTTGCCCTTATTTGGTCTGGTTACAGTTATTATATGGCTTGCAGTGTCATTATCAATCCCAGTCCTTTCCCTCTGTATAAACTTAAAATGCTGGATGAACTTTGCACAGATTTCTGCAGGCTACACAAGCTGATATGATCATGAAAATTTAACTCCTTTATCTAGATCCCGTAATCAACAGTAATTTTTCTGGCTTGGCTCACAACTTCCTTATCCATTGACTCAAGCCTCTCCTCAGCCAGTGCAGATTCAGTCTTCTTCCACTTCTAGTAGCTGACATTCCAGCTCCACCCCAAAGTGCTCCCTGTTGAACTGGTCTGCTGAGAGCAGAAACATGACGCTGACCACACAGCCCAACTGTACGGGGCCTTCCTGTTCCTGAGCATAGAGGGACCCCCCACCCCCACCCCAGGGAGCTATCTTGCCATAGTAACAGCCACCATCTCATTTCTACAAATTACAAATCTTTCTTAACAAGATCTTTCATTTTAACAATCAAATTCATCAGGACATAGTGTATACTATGCTGGTGTCCCTTCAGCTGAATACAACCCATTTGTCAAGACAGATGCCCTTTGCTTCTTGCACTAAGACTCAGAGAAAATGATTTTTAAAGGCCCTGTGGCCTCTGATAATAATTCACTCTTCAGGTTTCCTGATTTAAGAGGAATCTGGAGCATAGAGTGTGAATACTTATAACTTGATTAAGAATCACTGTTACGGGGCGCCTGGGTGACTCAGTCGGATAAGTGTCTGACTTGAGCTCAGGTCATGATGTCACGGTTCATGAGTTCGAGCCCCGTGTCAGGCTCTGTGCTGACAGCTCAGAGCCTGGAGCCTGCTTCAGATTCTGTGTCTCCCTCTCTCTGCCCTGCCCTCACTTGTGCTCTCTCTCTCTCTCTCTCTCAAAAGTAAAGAAATAAACATTAAGAAAACTAAAAACAACAACAAAAAAGGAATCACTGTTACTATGAACACCATTAGTTACTAGGAACAAGCTCATGTGGCAGTATGCCCATACATTGCTTCATAACCAGAGGGGGACCATTTATTTTCTTGTTGACATGTAGTTAATGTTCCAATGCGATGTGAGTTCAAAATCTAAATATATCACAGGCGATTACAGTTTGACACTGAACGCCAGCAGCGCAAGCCCTAACTCAGAGGAGAATGACTAACATGTTTTCCTGGCGACAGCACAGGCTTCCATCCTACGGTCAAAGGCAGCAGCAGCAGGCTAAAACAAGAGTGGAGACGATATGAGCTCACTAGAAGCATCAGAGTTTCCTTTCCAGACAAGACGAAGACAAGTCTGGGAAAGGTGACCAGAAGAAGCTTCCATTATGGAGATATTATGAAATAAAAAGCATAATAAGGACAATTGTGTATTCTTGAAATACTTTGAAAGAATAAGGTACGCAGCAGAGAATAGAAATGTGATTAACCAGTCATTCTTCATACTGGATGACCAGCCCTTTTAGAATACTATTTAGTCCTGAAATACAGCTATATTTTGTGCCATTTCCACTAAAGGCAGAAGTTTATTTTTAAAGAAAGAGCAGTGGCTTAGAGCTTCTTCTCTAAAAGTGAAATGCCCTTCCAAAGTCAAGGGAACACAGTGACAATCTGGCATCTCTACATAAATGAACATGAAGTATAACCACACAAATGAGGGGAAGTTCATGAATGTCTTCACCACCCCCACCCTCCATCTTGGCAGGCAAGTGAGCCCATGCACATGCACCTGTGTACAGAAACACATGTGTACATGGACACACACACACACACACACACACACACACACAAAACATTCCACATTTACTCTGACTGCTTAGGTGAGAGTCTTGCCCTAGAATTTTCAATGGAATTTTCTAAAGCATGCAACACATTTTCACTGCAACATTTCAAAATGGCTGCTATGTGAGAAGCAGGGGTAGCGACATGCCCCTCATCTGTGAAGAGTAGCTCTCTTCACTAAAGGTGTGATTACTGGGTAGCAAATCCATCTTGTCAGAACTGGAATTAAAAGCAAGGACTCAAACAGATATTTGTAGAGCAACCTTTATAGCAAGAGGGAACACAGTATAATGAAGCAGTAAAAACTCTTATATTTGTACCAGAAAAGACAAAGATAAACCGAAATAAAAGTCCAGAAACAAACCCATGTATGAAAATTTAGCACAAGACACATGGTATTTCAAACTAGTTGTGAGGAAGGTGATTTGCAGACATTAGCTAACCGTTTGGGACAAAATTGTTTTTTATTTTATTTTTTTAAGTGTTTATTTTTGAGAGACAGAGACAGAGACAGAATGTGAGCTGGGAAGGGGCAGAGAGAGGAGGGAGACATAGAATACGAAGCAGGCTCCAGACTCCGTACTGTCAGCACAGAGCTGGTCATGGGACCCGAACCCACAAACCGTGGGATCATGATCTGAGCCAAAGTCAGATGCTCAATTGACTGAGCCACCCACGTGCCCCCAAAATTTTAGGTCCCTACCTCAAACCACATATAAGAACAAATTCCTGATAAGTCAAATATTTAAAGGTTTATAAGTTAAATTTCAAAATAAAAACATATATTTACCAGAAAATAAAGGTGAATATATAACATATACACTTACGCAAACACAGGCGCATATAGTGAACTTTTGTAAGCAGAACACCAAAAGACAAAAACAGTGAAAGCAAAGATAGAAAACACAATGCAAAAAAGACCATAAACAAAAGTAAAGTGAATAAATACAAAATTAAGAAAGTTTACCCAGATTTAGAGATAAGGCAAAAAGATTACTGCTTGCACTTTCAGTAACATTTTAAAACAACGTTCACTGAGCCTACCTAAGGGATCTATGATTCTCTAGAGAAAATGTAACTTTGTTTGACTTGCCATTTTTTGTTGATTAGGGCCCAGACTGTAAAATGAGACATTAACTTAAAAGGAGATTGATAAAGTGCAAATGGTGTTGGGGCGGGGGGGGGGGGGGGAGGCAAATGATTTCTGTTTAGTGGAAAAGATATCTCCAAAGATAATGCTTGTATTTCCCTGTAGAATAATGACAAGTTTTGTATTTAATTTAGCAATGTGACCTCAGTATTTTTGCCTTCACTTCAGTCTCATGAGTTCTTCAATGAATCAGCTTTCCGATCCTACTGGTCCCCTCATTTATGAGTTATATATCACTGACACATTTTTAAATTTTCAAAAACTATACTTTGTCCAGAAAAAGCTAAACATAAAACTGCCAAATGATCAAGCAATTCTATTCCTACTTACACACATAAAGGAATTAAAAGCAAGGATATCAAACAGATATTTGTAGAGCAATCTTTATAGCAGTATTATTTACAATAGCAAAATGTGGCAACAAGCCAAGTGTCCATCAACAGGTGAATAGATAAACAAAATATAGGCTATACATATAATGGAATATTATTCAGCCATAAACCAGGGATGAAATGCTGAGACATACTACATTATGAATAAACCTTGAAAGCTTTATGCTAAGGGAAATAACCCAGACACAAAAGAACAAATATTGTATGATTCCACATATATAGGGTACCTAAAAGAAACAAATTCACAAAAGTAAAATAGGGACTACCATGGGCTGTGAGGAGAAGCAAATCCATAATTTTTTTTAATGCTTATTTATTTATTTTGAAAGAATGTGTGTGTATGAACAAGGGAGGGTCAGAGAGAGAAGGAGAGAGAGAATCCCAAGCAGGCTCCGTGCTGTCAGTGCAGAGCTCCCTTCAGATCCTGTCTCCCTCTCCCTCTGCCCCTCCCTGGCATGCTCTCTCTCTCAAAAATAAATAAACGTTTGTAAAGTAGAGGGAAAGAGAAGGAGTACAGTAGACTGTTTTAGATTCCGCAGCCCTACCACCTTGGCTTGAGTACCACTTACACCATAATCGCCTGAGTACATTTAGGCAAGTAGCTTAACAGTCTCTAAGCCTCAGTTTCCTCCCCTGAAAAATGGGGGAAATAATAGGCCCTCCCTCATAGGGTTGATGTGATGATTAAACAAGACAGTTAATATAAAATGAGCATTGCTCGGGGCACCTGAGTGGCTCAGTTGGTTAAGAGTTCAACTCTTTTTTTTTTTTAATGCTTTTTAAAATTTTATTTATTTTGAAAGAGGGAGAGGTAGAGAGAGTGAGTGGAGGAGGGGCAGAGAGAGAGGAAGACAGGATCCCAAGCAGGCTCTACACTGTCAGCACAGAGCCTGACACAGGGTTCAAACTCACGAACCGTGAGATCATCACCTGATCTGAAACCGAGAGATGCTGAACTGACTGAGCCACCCAGGTGCCCCAAGGGTCCAATTCTTGATTTCGACTCGGGTCATGATCTCACAGCTTCATGGGTTCAAGCCCTGCATCAGGCTATACACTGCCAAGGTGGAGCCTACTTAGGATTCTCTCTCTCTTCCTCTCTCTGCCCCTCTCCCACTTGGAGCATGCGCTCACTCACTCTCTCTCAAAATAAATAAACTTAAAGAAAGAAAGAGAGGAAGGAAGGAAGGAAGGAAGGAAGGAAGGAAGGAAGGAAGGAAGGAAGAAAGAAAGAAAGAAAGAAAGAAAGAAAGAAAGAAAGAAAATGTGCATTACCTGACACATAGCAATTTATCAAGAAATGTTAGAGGGGTTCCTGGCTTGCTCAGTCCCTACAGCATGCAGCTCTTGATCTCAGAGTTGTAAGTTTGAGCCGCACGTTGGGTGTAGAGATTACTTAAAAGTAAAATCTTTAAGGGGCACCTGGGTGGCCCTAGCCACCTAGCTGGAGCTAGGATCTCTCTCACTGGGGAACTTTGGAGTAGGAGGTGCCTCTGAGGACACCCATACTGGACACCTGCCACCCACTGGGCATTAACACAGACACTTATCAACATATGCTAGAGAAACAGAGACAATGAACAAAGAGCATGTAAGTTAAACATCGAGTCTTCATCTCAGGGTCTTGATGTCAGCAGGGTTGTGAGTTCAAGTCCCATGTTGGGCTCCACGGTGGGTGTGGAACCTCCTTTAAAAAAAAATGGTGGGGGGGGGTTCCTGGGTGGCTCAGCTGGTTAAGCATCCAACTTTGGCTCAGGTCATGATCTCACAGTGTGTGGGTTTGAGCCCCATGTGGGGCTCTATGCTCACAGCTCAGAGCCTGGAGCCTGCTTGGGATTCTGTGTCTCCCTCTCTCTTTCTGACTCTCCCCCTACTTGTGCACTGTCTCTCTCTCTCAAAAATAAAGCATCAAAAAAATTAAAAAGAACACTAACTTTAACAAAAAGCTTTAAGAAATAAAAAAGAAATATTAGGGATTGTTGTTATGATAGTTATTCTAAGAGGATATTGCATGAGATTTTTCTCACTTGTCCCAGAAATGGTGATTAGGGCCCACAGATGAAAACCAAAGTGCTCACTAATCCACACCCTTAAGAAAATTGCCAGCCAAGACATTGGAGCCAGTCAATCCCCCCAAGAGAGTAGGCAGAAACAGCCAGCCTGCTTCCCATTCCAACCACCCCAACCCTCCAGTCTCTGTAGGAGAAGTGGGGAGGAGTGAAAGGGAGATGAGGAATTTGCTTTGTGGAGAGTACAGAATCACTTCAAGGTGACAAGAGATTTCCTGCCAGTAGGAGAGAAGTGGAATGTGCTGTCTCTCAGGAAAAGACAAGTGAGACAGAGAAGTGCATGTGAAGAAGGGAGATCTCCATTCTACGCCTCTGTTGGCCATCTGCCAACACAGTGCACTAGACAATTTCCTTCTGTGAACAAGGGAGGGACAAATAGAACAAAAGAGAAGAAAACTGGGGAGAGCTAGCTACCAGAAAGTACCAGGAGAGTAAAGCAGCGTGTCATGATAAGGGAATGTATATTTTCCCCGGATCCACTGCACAATGGAATAGGTGGCTGAACCTGACCTATCTCATTAGACCCCACCCAAGAAGACCGCTAGCTACAAGAGGGGACCCGTGAAGCAAGAGGCAACAGTTGAGAAGAAATGGTCAGGCTGGCGCTAGGATCTCTCTCACTGGGGAACTTTGGAGTAGGAGGTGCCTCTGAGGACACCCATACTGGACACCTGCCACCCACTGGGCATTAACACAGACACTTATCAGCATACGCTAGAGAAGCAGAGACAATGAACAAAGAGCATTACATACTCAGGCAAGTATGAAAGCTTTTGAGAAGAGATTTCTGTGACTTTCAGCTAAATGTATCTTGATATACTTCTTCCTCTGCAGAGCATGTACTGGCTGCCCTCAACTTGCAACTTACATATTTCAAGCTCAGCCCTACACAAGGATGAAAACTGTAGACCTTCAATTCTTTTTTTTTTAATGTTTGTTTATTTATTTAATTTACTTATTTGAGAGACAGAGAGAGAGAGACTGTGAGCAAAGGAGGGGCAGAGAAAGAGGAAAATACAGAATCCAAAGCAGGCTCCAGGCTATAAGCTGTCAGCACAGAGCCCAACGCAGGGCTCAAACCCACGATCTGTGAGATCATGACCTAAGCTGAAGATGGACACGTAACCGACTGAGCCACCCCAGTGCCCCAGTTCTTTTTATTTTTGTTTTAAGTTTATTTATTTATTTTGAGAGAAAGCAAGTGGGGGAGGGGTAGAGAGCGAGGACAACATAGCATGTGAAGCAGGCTCTGTGCTGACAGCAGAGAGCCCAATGAAGGGCTTGAACTCACAAACCATGAGATCATGACCTGAGCTGAAGTCAGATGCTTAACTCACTGAGCCACCCAGGTGCCTATTCTTTTTTTTTTTTTAAAGATTTTATTTTTTTAAGTTCATTTATTTATTTTCAGAGAGAGAGAGAGAGAGAGAGAGAGAGAGAGAGAGAGCAGGGGAAGGGCAGAGAGAGGGAGAGGGAGAATCCCAAGCTGACAGCACAGAGCCTGATGAGGGGCTTGAACTCAGGAACCATGAGATCATGACCTGAGCCAAAATCAAGAGTTGGACACTTAACTGACTGACCCACCCAGGCACCCCTCCAAGATTTTATTTTTAAGTAATCTCCACACCCAAAGTGGGGCTTGAACTCACAACCCTGAAATCAAGAGTGGCATGCTCCACCGACTGAGCCAGCCAGGTGCCCTGTAGACCTTCAGTTCTAATATAAAATTCCCAGGTGAGAGATCCTAATTGCTTCAGCCTGGATCAGTCCAGCTAGTTCAGTCAAGTATAACTGAGAATACAGGGTCACTGACACCTAGTCTCAGAGGACCATCATCATGAGGTAGAAAGACACCCCAAAAGATGTCTCACAGTGTCGATGTAGCGAAAGAAAATGTTGTGCCCCAGAATACTAGAGAGCTGAGGAATCCAGACAGGCTTGAGTAGGCTTTGAAACCAACATTACATTGGTGGAGAGGGGAATGGGCATTTACTATTCATCAGTTTCTGGAGTTTCACAAGGTGATGTGTAGGAACTGTGGGTTTTGGAAGGGGCAGAGGGGTCTTGATCTGAGATGAAGTCAGGGAGGTCAGTGATTGCCAGAGAGAGAGAGAGTGGGGTCACCTTCCATTGAAGCCCATAAATCAACCATAAATCACGAGATGCTTGGTGTGATGGGATTTCTGGTGGGCACCTGCAACGGGAATGCAGCTTCACACATCCAAATATGACCTGGGGTAGGAACAGAGACAGAGACGCCTAAAAGGAATCAAACCATTAAATATAGAGGGTAATGTGTGAGTTACCCCAGAGCCAGGATACTGGAGCCAAGTTTACTAAACAATCTGAGGGCACTGAAGGTTACAGTTTTACTGGCAAGTAAGTAAATAAATGAAACCATGAAGATCTCACTAACAGCAGCATGATTAAATCACTTGTGACTAAATTAAATCCAACTAACTACATGCTGGGATCATGATCCTTCACACGAGGGGGTTTTTCTCTGCTAGGTTTCCCTATCTGCAATTGGTCTGGTCAAATGGAAAGGTGAGGCATTTTAAAACCCTTTCGTGTAGTTTAGACTCTAAGATTTCCGGTCCATATTTGCTTCTTTGGGCAACAGCTAGTCCAAGGAGTCAAATTTCCCTGGGACCTTGTTAGAGTGAGCTGTTTTCTCCCCATGCTCATTCATAAACCTTGAGGCCTTACAGCTCCTCAATGGTAGAAACAGAGCATTCTATGATTCCTAAATCACATTAAGCCCAAATTGGCCTTGAAGTAGAATAGGAAAGCGTTAAGTACCTTGAAAAAAATTGGCAAAAAACGAAAATAATTAAGTAGAGGAGCCTGGCTGGTTCAGTCAGTGGACCATGCCGGTACTGCTGATCTCAGGGTTGTGGGTCCGAGCCCCAAATTGGGTGCAGAATTTACTTAAAAATAAAATCTTTAAAAGGAAACACAGAATGAGTAACTTGAAATCTTACTAAAGGCTCCTTACTATTTGTGGTTTCAGTTTTAAAGCATCGATTGAAAAGAGGGAAGGGTGATTTTTCTGAGGATGGAAACATAGGATATCATTTGAGACTCCACAAACTGTTTCCAGTTCTAGAAAAAGGATTCATGGTAATTTACCAATACTATTACTATAGCGCCACTATTTAATTTTGAACAAAGGTTTGTGTTTTCTTTGGCTTTGAGGAAAAATTCTCAAATTTAGTTCCACTGGAGTTAAACTGTCACCATTTGTCCACTGTGGAGCCATTTTTTTGCTCTGCCCAGTACCCCTTCTCTTTACCACTCTGACAACAGGGGTGGGCCTAACCCAAGATGAATCATTCACAGCACTTCCTCCCATGGGGCCACAAAGACTGAACCAGAGAGAGGCAGATGAGTGTGAGACTTGGTGGGGAACTTTGTTTCTCTCCTCTCCATCTTGATAATGTTGAACTTTACCTAAGACCTGTGTTCCTAGAAAATAGAAACGGTTAAGAAATTCCTCTGATTCATGTTCCAACTTATGGCAAAGAACCACTCTTCCTCATGTGACTTAGATAAGCCCCCCAGGTGGTCCTCCTGTTTACCTACGATAAGGCCAGACTAAAACTCTCCAAATTCCTATTCACATTGTCTCATAAACGATTATGTGAATTGTCTGTTCCCCTGAAACTAACTAGACACAAACCTTTCCTGTTGAGCTCCCTGAGACCCCTTGATTACAAAAACAATTCCAACTGTAAAATCACCCCACTGGGAAGTTGCCTACTCCTCCCTAGAAAAGTCTCCAGACAAAACTACCCTGCTGAGGCACTGATTTTCAGACCTGGGATGCTCTCCCTATTGTAATAGCCTAAATAAATCCAGTTTTCTTATTGTTCAGTATTTGTCTTGGACAGCCTGTGGAATTGTAAGGAAGTTCCCAAAGTTCCAGTGGCCACATTCCCACCCATAGAGAGGGGTCTGAGGGAATGAGGAGGCTATTACTCAGATCAAAGCAGACACTAGCTTGGGGCACCTGGGTGGCTCAGCTGGTCAAGCATCTGACTTTGGCTCAGGACATGATCTCGTGGTTCGTGGGTTCAAGCCTCACATCGGGCTCCCTGCTGACAGCTCAGAGCCTGGAGCCTGCTTCAGATTCTGTGTCTCCCTCTCACTCTGCCCCTTCCCCACTCACTCTGTGTGTCTCTCTCTTCAAAATAAATAAAACAAACAAAAAAGGTAGACACTAGCTTGTCTCATAAAAGGCATCCCATCCCTGGTTCAAGGCCTAGCTGCCTAGAGCTTCCCTGCTTTGACATCTACCAGTATTTATTCCTTAAGTCCTCTTTTTTATAATGTTCTTTTTTTTTATTCGTGTTTCTGTCACTTCCAACCTGAATAGCCCTGATAAATCCACCACATTCAAAATTACCTTGCAAGTGCAGTAAGTATATTCATATAAGAATACTGGAGATTAAAATTCATTTGAAGATTTATCAGTGATAAAAAGCCCTTCACATGAATGTTAACTAGACTTACTGTGGTCTTTTTGCAATACCTATCTTCCTCAACTTATCATAGCGTTACGTCCCATAAGACTACATCCCAATAAACCCATTGTAAGTTAACAATATTGTAAGTCAAACATTTACTGAATACACCTAACCTACAGAACATCATACCTTGGCCTTGCAGACCTTAAATGTGTTCAGAACACTTACATTATCCTAGAGTTGGACAAGATCATCTAATATAAAGCCTTTTTTTTTTTACTTTTTTAATGTTTATTTTTCAGAGAGAGAGAGAGAGACAGACAGACAGAGCACGAGTGGGGGAGGGGCAGAGAGAGGGAGACACAGAACCCGAAGCATATAGAGCCAATTTAAAATAAAGTATTGAATGAATCACGGAATTTATCGAATACTGTACTGAAAGTGAAAAACAACAGTTCTATGGGTACGAATGATTGTAAGCCTATCAGTCAGTTACCCACATGATCACATGGCTGACCAGAAGCTGTGGCTCACTGTCACTGCCCAGTATTAAGACAGAATATCATACTGTACATTGCTAAAGTGAGAAAAGATCAAAATTCAAAATCTGAAATACAGTTTCTATGGAATGCATACCTCTTGCACACCATCATTAATCTGAAAAATTGTAAGTCAAACCATAGTAAATCAGAGACGTTCTGTGTATATAAATATGGAATCATTATGCTGTATACCTAAAAGAAATGTTATATGTCAATCATATCTCTCCACTAAAAAAAAGTCTTGCTTGACATCTATTTTAATTTTATTGATTGATTGATTGATTGATAGAGAGAGACAGCAAGCATGCATGTGGAGGGGCAGAAGGACAGGGAGATAAAGAATCTCAAACGGCCTCCATACCCAGTGCAGAGCCCAACTAGAGGCTCAATCTCACAACCTCATTACCGAGAGATCATGACCTGAGCCGCAATCAACAGTTGGGTGCTTAACTGACTGAGCCACCCAGGTACCCCTGATATCCATTTTTATTCTTTATTTTTATTATTATTTTTTTAAGTTTATTCATTTCTTTTGAGAGAGAGAGAGAGAGAGAGAGAGAGAGTGAGTGGAGGAAGAGGAAAGACAGGGAGAGAGAATCCCAAGCATGTTCCAACTCTTAGTGCATAGCCCTATGTGGGGCTTGAACTCACAAACCAGGAGATCATAACCTGAGCCCAAATCAAGAATTGGCTGCTTAACCAACTGAGCCACCCAGGCGCACCTGACATCCATTTTTAAATGGTTTCATGAAACTTCACTGAAGGAATGGAAAAGAAACAGGTTAGTACTTTTTAAAAAAATTTTTTATGTTTATTCATTTTTGAAAGACAGAGAGAGACAGAGCACAAGCAGGGGTGGGGCAGAGAGAGAGGGGGATGCAGAAGCTGAAGCAGGCTCCAGGCTCTGAGCTGTCAGCACAGAGACAATGCAGGGCTCCAACTCACCACCGCTAGGATCATGAACTGAGCTGAAGCCGGACGCTCAACCAACTGAGCCATCCAGGCGCCCCAGCTAGTATTTTTTAAATGTAGAGATAGAGCATGAATGTTTTATCACAAAAATCATCCCGGTTTAACAATGAACAGAAAGATATCTTACCTAAAATGGGCAAGACTTATTTGAAGCAAATCTTAATCTCCAAAGATCATTCACAATTTACCAAAGTCTCAAAAGGCTGATAAAAACTAGATAGTGCAAAAAGAAAGTCTTTATAGCAAATTTACTGACAGCAAGTACAAGGGTCTGCTGACAACCCCAGACTCTGCACTCAATCTAAACTGCCATTATACAAAACGCTTCTCAATATTAAAAAAGGACTTTTAGGTTGTATTTGCTTTTTGAGGAGAAAAGCTATCTTACAATTCTTATTCATAGCACAAAATATAATTACTATTTTCTTTCTGCTTGACACGCCACATAAAATGAATCTTGATTTGATATTTTTTTGATTACCATTGGAATGAAAAGTGAATTAGAGGCATTTATTTTCAAGTATTTTTGAGAGTTTGAGTTTTTTTACTAACACTGGTAACTTGAAAAAATAAAGCTTATTTCAGAAGTTTTATCTATCACACAGAAGAGCATTTAATACAATATTACTTGCTTCACATTTTTTAAAACTTAAGATATACATTCAAAAACATTAATAAATTTTTCAAATGTTCAACCCATATATGCCTAAGGATATATATGTAGGTAAATTCTGTGTTTTCCTATCTGTTTTGCATTCACCAAAAGTAAGCTTTGTAAAGGTAAAAAACTTAAGAAATAATTTTGTCTAGGGGCACCTGGGTGGCTCAGTTGGTTAAGCATCTGACTTCAACTCAGGCCATAATCTCACAGTTGGTGAGTTCGAGCCCCACATGGGGCTTTCTCTCTGCTGTCAGCACAGAGCCCACTTGGGATCCTCTGTCCCCCTCTCTCTCTGCCCCTCCACGCTCTCTTTGTCTCTCCCCCGAAAAATAAATAAATACATTTTTTTAATTAAAAAAATAATTTTGTCTACACTGAATAGAGAAAGTAGATCTAATGTGAAACTCAACTTTTCAAAAAGTAAATACATTCTTCAGGGAAACTGACACTTTTTGGAGATGCTAATGCCTGGGTGGCTCAGTGGGTTAAGCATCTGACTTCAGCTCAGGTCATGATCTCCAAGTTCCTGAGTTCCACCTCACAATGGTCTTGCTGCTAATAGGTCGGAGCCCACTTCACATCCTCTATCCTCCTCTTTCTGCCCCTCCCCTGCTCATGCTCTGCCTCTCTCTCTCAAAAATAAATAAACATTAAAAAAAATTGAAATTCCCCAAACATATATTGTCTGTGACAATTTAAAATGTGTTACAGGGGCGCCTGGGTGGCTCAGTCGGTTGAGCTTCCGACTTCGGCTCAGGTCATGATCTCGCAGTCTGTGAGTTCAAGCCCCTCGTCGGGCTCTGTGCTGACAGCCCAGAGCCTGGAGCCTGCTTCGGATTCTGTGTCCCTCTCTCTCTGCCCCTCCCCCACTCATGCTCTGTCTCTCTGTCTCAGAAATAAACATTAAAAAAATTTAAAAAATATAATAAAATGTGTTACAATTAGTTAAGGGTCAGTTATGGATATAGGAAATAGCTATATTTCCCAAAAGAAAACTGCAAACATCTCTTTCTGTAGATAGTGGAAGGTAATACACATTATTTTTTCTTAATCTCTCTGTCCAAGTTTTTCCATAATGACAATGGATTACTTGTGTTTTAAAAGGAGTGGTGGTGTCTGGGTGGCTCAGTCATTTAAGCATCTGACTCTTGATTTCAGATCAGGTCATGATCTTACAGTTCCTGGGTTCGAGCCTCACACTGGGCTCTGCACTGACAAGCCCCACATCGGGCTCCACATCCACGTTGAGCGTGAAGCCTGCTTGGGATTTCCTCTCTCCCTCTCTCTCTGGACCTCTCCCCAGCTCACTCTCTCTCTCAAAATAAATAAATTTATATATTTTTTTAAAAGAGTGGTTTCAAGACTAGTAAATTCAAACTAGAATAAAGTCATTTTAGTCTCAGGACCCACATTGTCAGGAAGGTGCAGTGGAGGGGGTGGGAAGCCAGAGAAGTTCAGTGAATAGGGATACGTCAAGAAGAAATATTAGAGCATCATCATTCTGAATTTCATATGAACTTTAATAAAACATTCACCATATATTTGACTTGTCAATCAAAATGACTGGATTTAGAGTACAGAAGTTTATCACCATCACCAGAAAAGGGAGACAGAAAGAGAGCTGAGATGAGGAGTTTCATTTCAGCTAATTTCCTTTTGGTTTGCTATATGCCATTTCTAAATGTTAGGTCACTGTAGGCCTTCACAAAACACTGTGACCTCTCCCACTCCGTCTAGCTGTGAACAATTTACAGAAAAGATCTTGTCAAAAGGTCCTATTACAGGAAAAGTACATCTTTTGTTTTTTTTCTGCTCAGGATTCATTCCTTAAGGTGTTCCTCTGATCTTCTTCCTTCTGGTGGGCTGCTAATTGTGGGACCCCACCCCTGACTAGAAGGATGGACACATGTCAGTAAGAAGCCATGCAACCTCTTACAGGGAACTTTACTGTTGACCTAAGACGGGAGGCACACAGACACTGTAGGGGATTGAATCCAATCATCTGCTGGCAATGAGCTAAAGAAGTAGAACACAAGTTTCCCTCTAGCAAGATCTGGACTTTTTTGGTTCAAGACCCTTTCAAGGCTGGGGGTGCAATTTCTCCTTCTATACTATGATCTAGCTAATAATACACCGTCAATAAATTATTTGTGTATTAAGCCAAAGTTTTGTTTTATTTCTCACAGTTGAATCCTCAATGATATAAGGGAATAAACCAAAATAAACCAAACTGGCTAGAGGGGCGGGAGAAGTATGTAATGGAAAAAGTTCAGGGCCAGGGGCTTTGGATAAATCACTTAACAAAAACATGTGAAGCTTAGCACAGTGGCGGTATTGAGTCAATGAGATTTAACAGGGGCATAATTATTTCTTTTTTTTTTTTAATGTTTATTTATTTTTGAGATAGAAAAACACAGCATGAGCAGGGAGGGGCAGAGAGAGGGAATTAGGGCTCAAACTCATGAACAGCAAGATCACCACCTGAAGTCAGGCGTTTAATCAAACGAGCCACCCAGGCACAATTGTTTCTAACTGAAAAATTTCCCCAATACCCTGCCTTCAAGACTTGAAATGAAGATGCCTGGGTCTCTCAGTCCCTTCATTTGTAAAGTGGGGATAAACCCAAACTCTGGTGATAAAGTCAAGTAACTCTATGGGGGAAAAACACAAAAACCCAACTTGAACAATCTTTTTTTTTTTTTTTAAGTAGGCTCCACGCCCAACACGGGGATTGAATCCATGACCCTGAGATCAATGGTGCCTCTTAATCACAAAAGGGATTTACTAAAGAGAAGCCCTGATAACCCAAAGAGAAAACAATCAAGTCTGCGTAGTTATTCTTCTGTCTCTCCTCTCTGCTCCTCTCAGCACATCACTCACCTTCCTTTTCCCCTACAGCAGATAAACTTAAATTACAAGAGAAACGGAGTGCCTGGGTGACTCAGTGGGTTGGGCATCAGATCATTATCTCAGGTCCCAGTGTTTCAGCTCAGCATAGGGCTCTATGCTGACAGCTCAGAGCCTGGAGCTTGTGTCCGATATTGTGTCTCCCTCTCTCTCTCTGCCCCTCCCCCGCTCACGCTGTCTCTCTCTCTCTCTCTCTCAAAAATAAACATCCAAAAAAAATTTTATTTACTAAATAAATAAATAAATAAATTACGAGAAGGAACCAGCAAATCCTGGACTCACAATCACACAGCTTTATGAGCACTCCATGAAGCCATGTCACAGCAGAGTATTATATCAAGGCCCAAAGACTGTGAGGAGCCCAAGCATCTCTGTCTGAAGATAAGAGAATGTGATACAACTTTTGAGTACTGTATTTAGTTTTCAAGCCATCTTGGAAACTGGGAATAACTGAGGAAGGCAGCTCTCACCGGATTCCAGGGAGCTACTGGCACTGTTCTCACCCCCATGCCCAGAGGCGGATGGAAAAACCATCCTTTTTTCATTCCAGGAACCAGAGCCTCATACCCACCGAATACCAGAAGCCCTCCTACCAGTCCTCTCGAATGGCCACTCCTCTTTACAAAACCAATAGCCTCCCCACTCTGGATCTCTCTCTCATTTAGCCAATTTAGTCAAATTCTCTCTCCCTCTCAAAAGGGCTACTTTTGTGGTATGCAAAAAAGCATATGAAGGGAGAGCCCGCATATGATTTTGCCCCAGGATCCAACTGTACAACACTGAGGTTTCTTGAATAGTTAGAATAACTGGTTCTAAAATATAATGAAAGGATTTAAAAAAAAGTTTTTTTTTAAACAATAGCCACCAATCTTTAAGGAAAAGACCGATTCTAAATTCCAGGAAGGGTAGGGTCAGTTTTCTCCCCTCTTCAGATCCTGGTGGGGCTAGTTTACATTTCACTCAAAGTGAAAACACTTTGAGCAACTTCTGGTGCAGACCAGTTACATAATGTGCAGGGCCCAGTGCAAATTTAAAATGCGGGGCTCCCTGATCAAAAGCTATTATGAATTTTAAGATGGCAGTAGCAGAGCATTAAACCAAATGTGGGATTTTTCTAAGCACGGGACCCTGAAATGTGTACCATTTGCCCATGAAGCAGGCCCTATTCTGCTGGGCAGCTCTCCAATCACAGGTGCTCACTGACAGGTCAGGGTCAGAGCAGGGAACAACCATCCTGCCCCAAAGCAACCCAGGCCAGAGAGATGCAACTTTCCTCCAACACATCCCTTTTACATCCATCCCTCCCCCAGTTCTTTGAGACATCTTATATAACTGGAAGACACTTGGGGAGGCTTTCCTAGAATAAAGGAATAGTCTGCCTCAAGAATAGTAAAATATTCATTCTTGCCAGATAGAAATTACTTGCAGCTTTCACAAGTTTTTAATTCCTTCAGCTGGTATCCATTAAGGTTTACAAAGCTCAGCATCTGAATTGTAGCCTAAATTCTCTGAACAAAGATGAGGATCCCTCAAGCCCATGAGCCTCAATGGGAAACAACTACACTGGCTTTCTCTTGCCACTGAAAAAGCAAGTTATTATTGTATTTTGTGTGTGTGATGTATGTGACCCCTATGTTGAACTCTCAAGACGCCTTTTTTTCTTAAGTTTATTCTCATTTATTTTGAGAGAGAGAGCTAACAGGGTAGGTGCAGAGAGAGGGAGAGAGAGCGAATCCCGAGCATGCTCTGTACTGTTAGTGCAGAGCCCGACATGGGGCTGGAACCCACAAACTGTGAGATTATGACCTGAGCTGAAATCAAGAGTTGGACGCTTACCCAAGTGAGCCACCCAGGCACCCCATCTCAAGAGGCTTGTAATTAATTCTTGGGCTTTCCCAATGTGCAACCAAATCATCACAAATAATGCCATTTGCAGCACACCTGGGTAACTCACTCAGTTAAGTGTCCTACTCTTGACTTTGGCTCAGGTCATGATCTCACAGGGGGAAGGAGCCTCGCATCAGGCTTATGTTCACAATGCTGAGCTTGCTCAGGATTCTCCCTCTCTCTCTCTTTCAAATAAATAACTGTTTTTAAAATAGTTCTCCTTTTGTTACATCTTATTCTGTCTCTTGTCTTTTCACATTTGCTATAATGAAGTTTCTTTTAAAATCAGCTGACAGATGAATCTTATTTGGTGGGAAACTTGAAAATTTGAGAATAAAACCTTTCTAGGGAAATAAATCCCTAGGAACAATGAAGAAAAGTGGGGACAAAGAAAGATTAATTAGGAGGGACTACCTTATCAGATATCAAAATATCTTACTGAACCATGGAAATTAAAACAATGACACATCCTGGCACAGATAGATCTTGAGAAGAAAACAGAATGCTCAAACAAACTTATACCTATTTAGTATATGAGAAGTAGTTTTTCAAATCAATAAGGAAGTGATAGATTTAGTAAATGGTATCTCAAAAACTAAAAATGAGGATAAAAAAGTGTTTATTTGAGGGGCGCCTGGGTGACTCAGTCGGTTGAGCATCCGACATTGGTTCAGGGCGTGATCTCACAGGTCGTAGGTTCAAGCCCCGTGTCAGGCTCTGTGCTGATAGCTCAGAGCCTGGAGCCTGCTTTGGATTCTGTGTCTCCCCCTCTCTTTGCCCCTCCCATGCTTACAGTCTGTCTCTCTGTCTCTTTAAATAAAGATTAACAAAATTTATTTTTAATAAAAAAATTTTTTACTTGAGACAGAGAAAGAGAGGGGGAGGAGCAGAGAGAGAGGAAGAGAGAGAATACCAAGCAGGCTCCACTCTCAGTACAGAGCCCCATACAGGGCTCCATCCCATGACAGTGAGACCATAACCTAAACCAAAATTAAGAGTTGGACACTTAACCGACTGAGACACCCAGGCACCCCACTATAAATGAGGAATAAGGATATAACCATATATGTAATTAAAGAATTACAATAAAATATTTTATTTTTTATTCTTTTAAGCATTTTCTATACCCCAATGTGGGACTCTGACAACCCCGAGATCAAGACTCACATGCCCTACCAACTAAGCCAGCCAGGTGACTCACAGAACACATTTTAATAATTTTGGGACATATAAGGCCATTCTAAGTGTTAGTCAAACCCAGGAACCCATAAGGAAAAGATTGTTAAAAACGCCTATTTAACAATTTAATGTCTCAGTACATGGTAAAAGATCACAAAGTTTAAAGACTACAAACAAAATAATAAAAGTATTTGTAAAACATAAAATGAAGTGTCTTTACATAAAATATTAAAAGTTGCTACAAATCCATATTAAAAAGATCAATATCCAATAGAAAAATAAGCAAAGAGGGGCACCTGGGTAGCTTAGTCAGTTAAGCGTTGACTCTTGGTTTCAGCTCAGGTCATGATCTCGTGTTTCATGGGGTCTAGCCCTGAATTGGGCTCTGCGCTGACAGTGCGGGACCTGCTTGGGATTCTCTCTCTTTCCCTTTCTCTCTGCCCCTTCCTTGCTTGCATGCTTTGTTTCTCTTTCTCTCAAAACAAATAAACTTAAAAAAAAAAAGAAAGAAAAGAAAAAAGAAAAAATAGAAAATGAAAAACAAGCAAAGAATCTGATTGACAATTCATGAAAAATAAGTCTCCAATAATCATATGAAAGGTACTTAATCTCATCAATAATGATAGGTAGGAAAGAGTTTAAAAGTTTGACCATTCGGGGCTCCTGGGTGGCTCAGTCGGTTAAGCTTCCACCTTCGGAGTATGTCAGGATGTTGCTATTGCCTAGTTTGAGCCCCGCATCAGGCTCTGTGCTGACAGCTCAGAGTCTGGAGCCTGTTTTAGATTCTGTCTCTCTGCCTCTCCCCCCCACTCACACTCACTCTCTCAAAAATAAATAAACATTTAACAACAACAACAAAAAAGTTTGATCATTCTCAGTTCTAGTGAGGAAATATGTTTGGGTAAAACCTATTTAAAAGACAATAGGTAATACCAATCAAAATTTAAAATACACATACTCTTTGACCCAGTGATTCTAGAAGATCAGATTACAGAAATAGAAGAGTGCCTGAAAATCTGTTCATCCCATCTTTTTGACAAAAGATCTAATTGTATAGGGTACTGGTTGGATAAATTGTAGAATGTCCATGTAATCCATATAACTTAACATAGAAAAAGAATAAATTAAATCTGTATGTACTGACATGGGAAAAGACATCCAGAAGTCTACTGAGAATTGAACAAAGCAAGCTGAAGAACAGAACAGATAGTAAGATTCCACTTTGTCAAGAACAAGATGTGCTCAAAGGTTAAGGGTATCTATCACCTTCTCTCTCAGTGCTAAATCACTCTTTATCCCCTTACCCTGAATTCTTTAGAGTATTTATGCTCTTTGGACATTGCCTTGGCTTATTGTTTGTAGAAAGCTCCATGTGTGCAAAGACTTTACCTGTCTAAGGCTCTATCCTCAGTTTTGAAAACATTTTAGGTGCTTCATAAATATTAATTGAAAAAAATGAATGAACACCCAGAAATGTGCATACATACACAGCTCAAAAAGTTATATGTTTCAAAGAATGTAGATTTAAGGGAATAAAATTTCCATGATCTGACACTAAATGCTAAAATAATTAAATTTAGTATCTTTTTCTACGGCGCCTGAGTGGCTCAGTCGGTTAAGCATTGGACTTTGGCTCAGATCATGATCACACCGTTTGCGGGTTGGAGCGAGGCATTAGGTTAGTTCTGTGCTGACACCTCAGAGCCTTGGAGCTTGCTTCAGATTGTGTCTCCCTCTCTCTCTGCCCCTCCCTGGCTTGTGCTCAGTCTCTCTCAAAAATAAATAAGTGTTAAAAAAAATTTAAATATATTAGTATCTTTTTCCAGTGGACAAAGTAGCTTTAGTTACATAATCTCATTTGGTCCTAATAAAATCCCTGTGAAAGAGTAAAGATAGAATTAACATATGTATGCACTATAGTCGGTCTTTCAATTTATGGTTCCAATGTTGCTCAAGTCATTACTTTTTATTTTTTTTAAGCCCATTCCTTTTATTTTGCTCTCCAGACTCGTTTCTGAACACTGTACACTTTTATTCATGTATTTATGTGTGTGTGTATAATATATATTATAATATATATTTCCCTTATTTGAGAATGTTTCTCCCTGCCTCTCCACGCAATATACCTGTACTCATTCTTCAAGGGCCTGTTCATGCAAGACAACCGGCATCATCCTTCTTTCTTAAACTAGAGACCTACACAGGAAACAAGACACACACCTACCCACCCACTGCTTACCCCAAAGGCGGCCACAGAGGCCCGCGAGGCCTGACTGGCTCCGCCCACGCAGGCGACCGCTGGGGGTTCGAAGGGCCCGCCCCTTCCGAGGAGCTTCCCAAAACCCAGCGCGGCAGTCCGCAGCCGCACTAAGATGGCGACTCCCATGCATCGGCTCATAGCTCGGAGACAAGCGTAAGTGAGGGCCCGAGTAGGGCCGCGGGGCGGGCTGGGGGCGGGGAGAAACGCGTCAGCCGGTGAGTGAGCAGGGGCCGGGATGGCGGGCAGGTATCGGATCCTCCGTGTGGACAGGCGGAGGGTGGTCGTCTCTCTCACTTGTTGCTGCTCCGCGGGGGCTCGGCCCAGGCGATAAGTTTGGTGTCCACGGGCTAGTGATTGCGTGGAAGACGGCTGCGTAAGGTCCCCGGGGCGGGACCTAGGCTGCGAGGTGGGATAGGTGCTGTTCTGAAGAGAGCCTAGCGTTTGGTTTCCGCAAAGGGAATGCCCAGGAGTTGGGCACTAAGTGGTATGTGCCCCTTTGCCCACCCAGCCGCCCACCCCACGCGTGATCCGGGAAGCCTGAAGCCTTGATCCGACACCCTCCAGTCTCACGGACATAAACCTTCAACTCCCTGTGAAGTCTCCAACCCAGCTGGCTTTTCCTGCCCTCTTCCTATCGCCTTCCCCAGGAACCCTGACTACAACGCCGATTTTTCTCCCCAAGTTATCTTCTCACTTTCTGCCATTCATTCTCTTCAGTAAATATTAATTTATTTTAATTAATATTTATTAAAATATTATGCCGCTCTCTGCCAGAATTTGGGTCTAAAGAAATGGAGGTGTTCAAGACCGGAAATACTGCTTTCAGGAAACTTCTATTCCTTTGGTGAAAAGAGTGGAACAACTAAATATTTTAAGTAAATATAGTTGATGATAAGAGCTTTGAAGGAAATAAGAGGTGATGGAAAGAAAGGTCCAGTTTAGGTTGGTTGGACTGAAAAGGAATGCCTGCAGAGGTAGCATTTGAACAGAGATCAAAAGTGTGAGAAAAGAGGTGCTCATGGGGTGGCTCAGTCCTTTGAGCATCTTGACTCAAGATTTCAGCTCAGGTGGTGATCGAGGGTCAGGATTGAGCCCTCCTTGGGCTTCCTTCTAAAAGAGGACCCTGCTTAAGATTCTCTCTCTCATCCCCTCCCTCTCTCTGTCTTAAAAAAAAAAAAAAAAAAAAAAAAAAAAAATTAGAAAAGAGCCAGTCATGAGAGGATTTGGGGAAAGACCATCCAGAAAGTGACAATTGCTTTGAGACAGGAAAGAACTTTAATTTTTAAGAACTAAAAGCTGGCCACTGTGGCCATTGAGCGAGAGTCAGTGGCACAAGAGGTTTGCTGTGAACGCATAATGCAGGAATCATCCCAGACACCCCTCTCTGGTAAAGTCTTTTTTTCTCTTCTACCAACATGTACACCTGAACTGCCATTTTTTCATTCTCCTGGCATTTCATGTTGTTACCATTTGCAAGTCCATAATTCATCACACATAGTTAGCTTGCATATTTATCTGTTTCTTTTTACACTTCTGTTTTTTATTATTTTTTGTTGTTCTTCATGAGTTCCACCTGTCACACCCGAGGAAGAGTTCCTTGAGCTTAAGGGTAAACACCTAGGGAGTCAAGGTAGTATGCCTCCTGGAGGAGAAGGCTTTGAAGTCAAACAATTCTGAAGTCAAGAATAGAGTGACTATAACACTCAATAGGTGTGCTAAATTATGTTACTATCAAACTCACAGATTTGATCTTTTGGGTGTTGGATTCACACTTGGATAGATCCACTCTGTTGGTCCCAAGATGGCTGCACTATCTAGGGTCCTTTATATCTGTCCAACTTCAAGTTGATGGCATCTCATTGTCTAGATTGAATCATGTCTATGGGATTGCCATGCTCTGATTAGCAGATCTCATTCTTTTACCAGCACAATTGGATGGATCTTTATAAATCAATGATGAGCTAGATAGGTAGGTTAGGTAGTGAATGCTAGATTGGTAAAACCAACCAATATCCACTTGTATGAAGTGAAAGACTTAGTATCTAAAGAATATTGTTATTTCTTATTTAAGAAGTGTCAGAAAGTTTAGTAAATGTTGTTTTTCTGTGGAACGCCTGTATTTGGTAAATGAGCTATACAGAAGTAAAAGACTTATCTTTAGGAGTTTCTAATCTTTTGGGGGAAGAAAATAAATGGTGTATGATAAAAAGCGGTCATGGTATAAAGACTAAGTCCTCAGGGAGTTGGAGAAGGAGACCTTTAGAAGTTAGGGAAGTCCAGTCGAGTTTAGGGAGTATTTGGGGGCAGAAAGCAGAAGAGGAACCATTATTTTTCATTTTATCTTCATCAAAAAGTTTTAATTTTGTTTATAAAGACCATATATTCCATAATAACAATTTTTAAAGTATTTTTAGTATTTATTTAGTTATGTGAAGTGAGAAAGTACTGTTGTCATTCTTTTTAAGAGTCTTTGGACTAATAGAGGAAAAATAATTCTTGTGGATGCTGAAGAGATGGTACTGGAATTCAGTGGAAAGTTTAACAGAAAAAATGACCCCGAATAGTGCCCTGTTGAGATCCCAATTGAGAGGATATTAGTTGGACTAATAATAATAATAAATAAAAAAGCCTAAATTTGAGCTTCCCATTCAGCAGAGTTAACTTTAAATCAATTGAAATGAAATCATTTTCACTTTGTAAATTGTAATTACATCTACTTATATTTAAGTAGATTTGTAGAATCTTTTACTATCTCAGATCATTTCTTCTGCTAAACCTTCCACTGAATTCCAGTACCATTTATTCAGCATCTGTGAGAATTATGTAACTTTGGCTTGGGTAGGAAGGACATACTTACCTCCTGAATCAGCCTGTTACATACAGTTTATATTGAGCTGAAAGGAAAATAATATTGATGAAGCTAAACCCTGCTCCCTTCTAACTTTCTAGCTTTGGACCTAAACTGTGATTTTAGTCATGTAAAAACCCTAGATGTTATCCACTTGAATTGCTATCATGTCAAGCTTCCCTGTCTCGTACTTGTATTGATTTTCTGGACTTAAGTGTCAGACTTACTTTTACCCTTGTTAAATTTCATCTTGTTAAATTTGACATTCAGTTCTAGCCTGTCAAGACCTTTTTAGATCCTGATTTGGTCATTCTTTGTATTATCTATCCCTCTTAGCTTTGTGTCAGCTATAGGTTTGATAAACATGCACATCTGTATTCTGTTCTCATCCAAGTCATTTATAAAATGTTGAACACATCAGGGGCACCGGGGTGGCTCAGTCAGCTAAGTGTCCGACTTCGGCTCAGGTCATGATCTCACTGCTTGTGAGTTCCAGCCCTGCTGTCAGGCTCTGCTCTGACAGCTCAGAGCCTGGAGCCTGCTTCAGATTCTGTGTCTTCCTTTTTGCCCTTCCCCTGCTCGTGCTCGCTCTCTATCTCAAAAATAAACAGTTAAAAAAAAAGTGTTTTTTTAATGTTGAGCAAATTCAAACTAAAGACCAAGCCCTCAGGCCATTGCTAGATACTCCGCTATACATTTACTTCAACCTATTAAACAGTACTCTTCTGTCCATAATGCTCAACTGATCTATTTCCTAGATGCCTTATTGAAATACATATACCCAGAAGCCAATAAGAGTATTAGTCTGTAATGATTTGATACTTCGTGATTGAGCTTCTCTTTTTGAATGGATTTAATAAATCCAGCCAGAACTTTGCCTGGAATAGATGTCAAGTTCACTGGCATAGTTTGTGGAATCTACCTTTCTCTCCACTTTGAAAGTCAAAACAGCATTTGCCTACTCTCAGACTTTCAGCACCATTCATGTATGCCAGGGTTTCTCACATTACCAGCAGCAGTACAGTCATGTCACCTGGAAAATCTCTGGTATGTTGGGGAGCAGTCACTTGGGCCATGTGACTTAAACACATTCAGATGGATAGAAGGGCCCTGTTACCCACTCCTCACTATCTTGGGATTCAGTTCTACTCTTTTCATTCTACATATAATTGTGTTTGAGTTAAGAATGAAGAAAAATAAAAATAATCCTTCTTGTTCTCTTAGCCTATAACATGACATTGGTGACCAATTTGCCTAGCACCCAAAATAATGAGTCTATCCCTTCTTTTGGTTTTGTGTGCTTTATTCCACACCCTCCACGCCCCCCCCCCCGCCCTCCCCCCAGTTCTTTGTGCTTTAGATGTAACTGAAACACAAAACAATTTTGATGTTCTTGACATTTTTCACTACTCTCAGCTTTTTTCGGTAGGATATTTATTTATTTGTATTAGGTTTAGATATTTCTCTAAGGCCTTTAGCCCTCTTATGTACTCATTAGTTATATGTTACTTGGAAAAATATCTTGATTTTTTTTTTTTTTTATGATTTCACAAGCATTCCATGTTCATTGTAGGAAAGTTAGAGAATACAGATAAAGAAAAAATGTATTATAACCCTACCCCAAAGATAATAATTTTTTACACTTTTTTTTTAAGTTTATTTATTTATTTTGAGAGAGACAAAGATAGTGTGAGTCAGGGAGGGGCAGAGAGAGAATGCCAAGTGGGCTTCGGGCTACCAGCTTCAGGGCCGGGTACAGGGCTCGAACTCACAAAACTGAAATCATTACCTGACTGAAACTGAGTTGGATGCTTAACCGACTGAGCCACCCAAGCACCCCAACCATTTTTTACATTTTAATGTATAACCTTTTAGGTCATTTTTTAACATTATAAATGGCCTCGTAGTGTTCTTTATGGATAAACAATAACTTTCTGGCCATTTCCATTGCTGTTGGATAGTTTACTCTTTTTTTTTTTTTCTTGAGAATATTTGACACACAATGCTACTTTAGTTTCAGGGGTACAACATAGTGATTATACTGATTCCACAAGTTTATACATTATGCTGTGCTCACCTCAAATGTAACTACCATCTGTCAGGTTTATCTTATAAACCATATTATACTTCCCATAATAAATATACAACTAAATTTTTGCATATATGTATCCATTATTCTGGATTAACTGGTAAGAACATTTTTTTAAGTGTATATATTTATTTGGAGGGGGACCAGAGAGATGAGAGAGAGAATCCCAAGCAGGCTCTGTACTATCAGCACATGGGGCTCAGTCTCACAAATTGTGAGAATATGACCTGAACCAAAGTCAAGAGTTGGAATGCTAACCGCTGAGCCACCCAGGTGTCCCAGTATGGGTATTTTTTTTTAAAAGTCAGGTTTACTCAAAACACATGAACATATGGGAAGGTGGGGGGAAGAGAAGAGAGGGAAACAAACCACAAGAGACTCCTAATGACAAGAGAACAAACTGAGGGTTGATGGAGTCACATGCTCTACCAATTCAGCCAGCCAGGAGCCCCCAAAATTCATCCTTCTTAATGTACAGTTCTGTGAGTTCTGACAGATAACTATAGTCTTGGAAGCACCACCAAAATCAAGATATAGAAAAATTTCATCATGAAAAATTTCTTCATGACCCCTTGTAAGTAAGCGCTTATCAGCCTCTGGAAACCACTGGTATCGCTGTAATTTTATCTTCTCCATAATGTTGTGTGCAAATAGAATCAGTCTGTGGCCTTTGAGTCCATCATCTTTCACTTGGTTAATTCCTTTGAGATCCACTAAAGTTCTTGCACATATTAATATTGCATTCTTTTTTTTTTTCATTTTTATTTATTTTTGAAAGAGAGAGGGAGAAACAAGGGTAGGGGGAGAACAAGTGCGTTAGGGGTGGTGGGGGGGTGGTGCAGGGAGCGGTGGCAGGGACAGAGAACCCAAAGCGGGCTCTGTGCTGATAGCAGAGAGCCCAATGTGGGGCTCGAACCCACGAACCTTGAGATCGGGACCTGAGCCAAAGTAATATGCTTAACCAACTGAATCACCCGGGTGCCCCTCTTTTTTTAGTTATTGCCAATATATCCCATTGTATGGATATACAAGTTTGTTTATCCATTTGCCAGTTTAAGGACATTTTGATTGTTTCCAGTTTGGTGTTCCTTTTGAATACAACTGCTATTAAAGGTTCATGTAGTCTATTGTGTAAACTTAAGTTTTCCTTTTTCTTTCATAAATAGCCTAAGAGTGGATTGCTTGACCATATAGTAACTAGTAATTTTATGGGAAATCTTATTAGAAATTGGCAAACTTTTCAAAAGTTCATATTTTTGCACATTGCATTCCAATTGTTCTGTACCAATTGTTGAAAAGACATTTTTCTCTACTTGATTTTTTTTTTAAGTTTTTAAAATTTATTTATTTTGAGAGAGACAAAGACAGTGTGACTGGGGGAGGGGCAGAAAAAGAGGGAGAGAGAGAACCCCAAACCGGCTCTTCGCTGCCAATGCAGATCCCAGTGTGGGGCTTAATTCTACAAAACTGTGAGATCATGACCTGAGCCAAAACCAAGACTTGGGCATTTCAACCAACTGAGCCACCCAGGTACCCCCTCCATTGAATTTTGTTTATACCTTTGTCAAAAAAACTGCTGCCCATGCATGTGTATGGATTGTATTCTGTTTCATTGATGTATTTGATTTTGTAAACACCACCCTGTGGTGATAACTATAGCTTTATAATAAGTCTTGAAATCAGGTAGTGTTCTAATTTTGTTCTTTTTCAGTCATTGCAACTATTGTAGATTCTTTGTATTTTTGTATGCATTTTAGGATCAGGTTATCAATTTACATAAAAGAAACTGCTGAGATTTCAGTTGGAATTGTACTGAATCTATAGATCAGCTTTTGAAGAATGGATACCTTAACTGTTTTGAGTTTTCTTATGCATTAATCTGTGTGTGTATGTGTGTGTATTCATCTTTTTTAGGCCTTTAACTTTGCTCACCGATGTTCTATAGTTCACTGTAGAGGTGTTGGACTTTTCATCAGATTTATCTCTATGTATTGTAATAATATTTTTTTAATTTCAATTTTACAATTGTTTCTTGCTAGTATATAGAAATACAGTTGACTTTTAGGGGCACCTGGGTGGCTGAGTCAGTTAAATGTCCGACACTTGGTTTCTGCTCTGGTCATGATCTCATGGTTTGTGGGTTTGGGCCCTCAGTTGGGCTCTGCACTGACAGTGCAGAGCCTGCTTGGGATGCTCTCTCTCTCCATTTCTCTCTGCCCCTCCTATACCCTCTCTCTCTCAAAATAAATAAATAAACAAAAAAAAGAAAAGAAAAGAAAGGAAATACAATTGACTTTTGTATATTGACCTTGTATCCTGTGACCTTGCTAAACTCATATATTCTTGTAGCTCTGTTTTAGATTCTTAGGGATTTTTTTAGGTAGATAATGACCATTTATACTATCTTTTTTGGGTTTTTTTGGTATGTACATTTTTAAGATTTTCTTGTAGTTACCAAATGGCCCTTCAGAAAGTCTGTGCCATTTAGATTCTTACCAGCAGTTAAGAATGTATATCTTGGGGGTACCAGGGTGGCTTAGTTGGTTAAGTGTCTGTTGATTTCAGCTCAGGTTATGATCTCACAGTTCTCTGAATTTGAGCCCTGCATTGGGCTCTACACTGACAGTGCAGAGCTTGTTTAGAATTGTCTCCTCCCTTTCTCTCTGCCCTTCCCCTATTTGTACTCTCTCTGTCCTTCTCAAAATAAATAAATAAACTTAAAAAAATGAACGTATATCTTACCATATGTGGAGTGCCCATTCTCTACCTCTGCCAACAATAGGTCAATATAGCAGTCATGTCCTACTATTTTAGGTGTCAAAGAAGGTCATTTCATAAAAAAAAAAAAAAAAACCTGTATAATTAGAACACTTCTTTGGGCTTTAGCTTAGGGTATAGAAATGGAGTATTTTTTGAATAGAGTATTCACATGGGTAGAAATAAATGCTAATCTTGTTTACTTTAAAATTAAAGGTCTGCCTCATTCAGCATTCTGTGGAGATCAGTATTTTTAGAGGTGGTTAATTAATGGTTAGAACATGTCAATCATAGATGGGCCTTAGATATTTGTGAATGTTCTATTTATGACAACAGAAAACTACACATTGCTGGTGGATAATATTTTTAATAGCTGAGATCTTAAGTTATAAGTTTATTAATTTGGGGAAAATAAACTCTGAGTTGGAGAATACTTTATTTTCTTGATTCTGAGAGGTTTCCTCACACTATCAATCATATTTTCATTGTTAGGAAATACTGTGAAAGGCTTTGAAATGGATTTCAAAAAAAGATTACTAGATGTCATGTCTAATCCACTCTTACTGGTTGTGTGACTCTGTGAGAGCCTATCCATCACTGTCTTTGAGCTATTTTATAACTTTGTAAGTTGTAGAAAACTGATAGGAAAGATTCTTACCCATACATATATGTTATGATTGATTCTTGCAATGTGACTGTTGAGTAGTTTTTAACTGTCTGTAAATTCATTTCAGCATTCTTTTTTTTTTTTCTAATGTTTATTTATTTTTGAGAGAGGGCACATGCACTTGAGAGCTGGGGAGGGGCAGAGAGAGGGAGACAGGATCTGAAGCCAGGTTTTGTGCTGGCAGCAGAGGGCTTGATACGAAGCTCAAACCCACCAACGGTGAGATCTCAACCTGAGCCTAAGTCGGACTCTTCACCAACTGAGCCACCTATGCACCCCCATTTCAGCATTCATGATCGAATTCTCTTTTGAACCAGTTACACCATCTTACTAGTTCCTTTATTTTTTTTTAATATATGCATTTTTAATGTTTATTTTTGAGAGAGAGAGAGACAGAGACATTGCGAGCGGGGAAGAGGGAGAGAGGGAGACATAAAATCCCAAAGCAGGCTTCAGGATCCAAACGGTTAGGCCAGAGCCCAACGTGGGGCTCCAACCCACAAAGTGGGAGATGATGATGACCTGAGCCGAAGTCAGATGCTCAACCGATTCAGCTGCCCAGGCTCAATCCTTTATTGATCGTTAGTTACTTTTTGTTACTGTTATTGTTACTGTTACTAGTTCCTTTGTTTATCATTAAACCTTTGACGTGTGTTTGTTTTGTATGTATTTGTTTTTTTGCTTGTTTTCAAGAGTTTATTCACAGGCTGTTTTGTATGTATTTGTAGGAGAGTCATGATTATACACTTAAAAAAACTTTTTTTTAATGTTTATTTTTGAGAGAGAGAGAGAGTGAGTAGGGGAGGAGCAGAGCGAGAGGAAGACAGAATCTGAAGCAGGCTCCAGGCTCTGTCAGCACAGAGCCCGATGCAGGGCTCAAACTCACAAACCATGAGATCATGACCTGAGCCAAAGTTGGGTGTTTAACAGACTGAGCCACCCAGGCACCTGATACACTTTTGTTTTCTTAATGTTTATTTATGTTTGAGGAAGAGTGCATGAGAGCTGGGGAGGCACAGAGAGGGGGAGGACAGAGGATCTGAAGCGGTTTCTGTGCTGATAGCAGGGAGCCTGATATGGTGCTTGAACCCAAGAACCATGAGATCATGACCTGAGCCAAAGTCAGACCCTCAACGTACTGATCTAGGTGTGCCCACAATTTTACACTATTTACAAATTGTCTTTAATGTTTCTGAATATATTATTATTGGGGTGCACTTTACAATTATTTATGTTATGTGTTAAATGTGTTAATGGTTCTTTTTGCCTCAAAAGCTAATATTAAGTCCATAGAATGTTTTATGGTTGATGATTTTAAAAGTTTGCTATGACATTACATGTTCAGATAAAGTCTGAAATTATCATCATGGCTCTGGAGGTTGCTTGCTGAAATTTAAGAACTATTACTAATCAAAAAGCTGGGTCTTTTTTATTATCTTTTAATACTATATCTACTGAAATAGTCTTAGTTCTTTAATTGTAACATTAGTCTTCAGATTAGGATTAAGTTTTGGACAGATGCTAAAACTAAATTATCATCAAGATTACAGAACCTGGTCCACAATGCAGGAATTAACTAATGAAAAGCCCACTATAAGCAATATATGTCCTCTTAAACACTTACCTATTTCAGTAATCGTTTTACAAACATCTACTGAGCACCAATTATGTGTTCTCCAGGGATAAAAAAGGTGACTGCTCTAGGTCAAAATTAAGAACCCAGCATCTCATTATGCAACCATGTTATGAGAAAATTTAAAGTGCCATGTATCATTAATCCAGATACAATATATAGATTGGCAATAATAACTCCCAATTAATTGTGTGTTACTTTATACCAGATGCCTTACTGCTTGCTATGTATACATCCTAGTCTATAGAGTGGGGATAGTTCTTTCAAACTCACTGAGTTGTTATGGAGAATAGATGTGATTATTCATAACTGATACTTAGCTAAATTCCTGGCACATGATAAGTATAAGCCCTGGTTATGGTGTCATCTAATTCTCACAATAACATAGTAAAAGTGGGTATTATTGCATTTTTTAGAAGAGGAATCTAAGATTCCAAATCAGTTTGCTAAAGAGCATACAGCTATGTAGTGAAAGAGCCAAGATTAAAAAAAAATGTTTTAATGTTTATTTTTAAGAGAGAGACAGAGTGCAAGTGAGGGAGGGACAGAGGAGGGGGAGACACTGAATCCAAAACAGGCTCCAGGCTCTAAAGCTGTTAGCACAGAGCCTGACATGGAGCTCTAACCCACAAACCATGAGATCATGCCGTGAGCTGAAGTTGGACATTTAACTGACCAAGCCACCCAGGCACCCCAAAAGCCAAGATTTTCTAAAACCTTTGTTGTGAAATAAAGCACATGTACAAAAAAGTTCAAACGACATAACTATGCCACTTAATAAATTATTATAAAGGAACATTCTACTTGATTACCGATGTGAAAATGTTTGGGTTTGGAGTGAACGATCAAGAAAGAATTCTTGAGGGGTGCCTGGGTGGCTCAGTTGGTTAAGCGTCTGACTTTGGCTCAGGTCATGAGCTCATGGTTCATGAGTTCAAGCCCTGCTTAGGGCTCTGTACTGACAGCTCGGAGCCTGGAGCCTGCTTTGGATTCTGTGTCTCCCGCTCTCTCTGTTCCTCCCCCGCTCTCACTCTGTCTCTCTCAAAACTAAATAAAGATTTTAAAAATTATTTTTTTAAAAATAAAAAAATAAAGTAAAATTAATTAAAATTAAATAAAAATTAAAAAAAAAAAAGAATTCTTGAGACATCTTCACTGCAAAAAGGTGGTTTTATTAAAGAACCTGTGGGCAGAAAGAGCTACACTGGGCTTGTGACAGGTGACTGCTTTTAAACTTTCAAGTTGCAAGAGTGTTAGGGACAGCATAAGTCTCCAAGGAATTTTGAAAACAAGGTTTCCAGGACCCTGAGGGTGCTAGCTGTTATTAGGAAGAGGTCATTTATTACTGTTTAGTAAACCCTCAGTCATGAGACCCTTCAGAAGATGTATATCAGTAGGCCGTATGCTTGAAGGGTAATTGCTGACATATATCTTGGTGAGTAGAGATAAAGGAATTTCCTAAGGAATTTCTTACATGTTTAAAGTAGAATCACAGGATCCTGAGGGATTGGAATAATGTTAAGCTAAGATTGCCTTTTGCCCTTGGTAAAGTGTCAACATCAAGGCAGCTGAGCTACCTCAGGAAGGTCACTGTTCCTGCTTGAAGGACTTGTCAATGGGTTGTAAGTAGTAAGGAAATTTAATTTTTTTCTTTTGCCTTTGTTTCCCATATCAGTTACCACCCAGATCAGGTAATAAAATTGCCAGTCTACCAAAAGCTATTAAGGCCTTCCCACTCATGACCTTCCCCCTTCCCAAAGGTAATCCGTCACCTAACATTTATGGTAATATTTTCCTTGCTTCTCTTTGTGTTTTTACCATCTAACTATGCACTGGAGTTTAATTTTGCCTGTGTCTGAACTTTGTACAGAATCAGACAATTTGGATTCTTTTGAATAATGTGGCTTCTTAAATCTGTGAAGTTTGTTCATTTTTTTTTGTTCTTATTTTTTTATGTTTTTATTTTATTTTTGAGAGAGAAACACAGTGAGAGTGTGGGAGGGGCAGAGAGAGACAGAGACAGAATCTGAAGCAGGCTCCAGGCTCTGAGCCATCATCGCAGAGCCTGACACAGGGCCTGAACTCACAGACCACGAAACCATGACCTGAGCTGAAGTCGGATGCCCAACCGACTGAGCCACCCAGTTGCCCCTGTTCACTTTTAATATTATGAAGTATTTCACTGTATTCTGTACCATAAATTATCCATTCTACCCAAGTAGAATGTTGGGTAGAGATGTTATCTCCAGGGTTGTTTTTTTTTTACATTTATTCATTTTTGAGAGACAGAGAGAGACAGAGCAAAGCAGGGGAGGGGCAGAGAGAGAGGGAGACACAGATTCTGAAGCAGGCTTCAGGCTCCCAGCTATCAGTACAGAGCCCTACATGGGGCTTGAACTCACAAACCGGGAGATCATGACCTGAGCCAAAGTCGGATGCACAACCGATTGAGCCACCCAGGCACCCCTCCAGTTTTGAGGAAATTACAAGTCATGCTGTTATATTCGTTAGTTCTTCCTCTTCCCTTCTTGAACAAGTCACCCCTAAAGCCATTAAGTAGTGTAGAGCAAGATAGGCCTCCATGCACAGGGTTGACTTGGCATTGGAGTATTGGAGCTGAAGTGGGTAAGGAGGGCATCTACATAGATGTGTGAAGTGATCTGTAGCATCAGCAGGGTGTGGAGGGCATCCAGTGGGGGGAAGGGCCACTGCAGGGTGTCAGATCCCTAAAGTGGGGGGAAGGTCCAGTGTAGGGTATCAGATCCCAAGCAAGGTGAGGAAGGTGTCCACACAGAGGAACAATTTAGCATAAGTTATCACCTTAATGGAGAAAATATCTACACAGGGAAGGGGAAGTGTAATTTGGTATGAGGTGTCAGAGCCTAAGTGGAAAGAGAAATGTGACTCTAAATATCATCATGGCTTCATCAGTCTGATTGCAGGCTGGGACAAGGAAAGTAGATGTGCCTAAAATTTTTTGTTGTACCAGAGAGCAAGGAAGTATCCCCAAAATGAAGAAGTCGTGTCAAAAGGACACAACCCAGCTTGAAAGGATTCCTTTCCACTGACCACATCTAGGACAATCTGAGTATCAACATAAATCATGTAACAAATTATACCTTATTGAATAAGATAGAAAAATATGAGTTCATACTGATAGATGAATAAATGAACTAAAAACTTAGTGGGCAAGATATTTATGTACTTTGAAATACCAACCCACAAAATACTTATTGTTATATCAGTTTTCACTTACAGTTGTGTGACAAATCATCCCAGAACTTAGTGGCTTCTTTTTATTTATTTATTTATTTATTTATTTATTTATTTATTTATTTATTATTTTATTTTAATGTTTGTTTATTTTTGAGAGAGACAGAGTGCAAGCTGGGGAGAGGCAGAGAGAGAGAGGGAGACACAGAATCTGAAGCAGGCTCCAGGCTCTCAGCTATCAGCACAGACCCTGGTGTGGGACTCAAACTCACGAACTGTGAAATCATGACCTGAGCCAAAGTTGGATTCCTAACCAACTGAGCCACGCAGACGCCCCCTAATTTTTATTTATTCATTTTGAGAGAGAGTGAGAGAGTGCACATGCATGAGCAGAGGAGGGGCAGAGAGAGAGAGGGGGAGAGAGAGAATTCTAAGCAGGCTGTGCACCATCATCACAGAGCCCACCACGGGGCTCGATCCCACAAACAGTAAAATCATGACCTGAGCCAAAATCAAGAGTTAGACGCTTAGCCAACTGAACCACCCAGGAGCCTCAGAACTTAGTGGCTGCAGTTATCTGAAGGCTTGATCAGGACTGGCAGATCTGTCTCCCAAGATGGCTCATTCACAGGGCTATTGGCAGGAGGCCTCAGTTCTTCACCACGTGGGCCTCCCTAGAGGCTGCTTCAGTGTCTGCATGACATGTCAGCTAAGTGACTTAATCTTCAAAGTCACACCATCCTGATTTATTCTGTTAGAAGCAAGATGCTAAATCTAAGCCACCCTTAAAGGTAGGGAATTAGGGCTTCCCTTTTTGAAGTGAAAAGTATGAAAGAATTTGTGGACATCATTTACAACCACCATAATTACAAAAGTACAAAAAGTAACTTTAGAATGTAAACTTGGTCAACCCTCCTTAATCAAGGAATCAGAGTGCATATCATCAGTAATAAGACAAATTGCCATCTTGTGTCACCTGGTAGGAATATGGTGAGAAGGACACAGCCCATTTCTGTTACATTCCTGCCAAGAGGCATGGCTTGAATCTAATCATGTAGAGATCTCAGATGTGGTAGTTGACCTCCAAGATAACCCCCAATGATCCCTGCCTTTTGGCATTCACACTCTTGTGCAGTCTCCTTTCAAGTTATTCTAGGGTTGGTCTGTGTGACCAACAGAGTACAGCAAAGGTGATGCTATGTCATTTTCAAGATTAGGTTATAAAAAATTATGACTTCTTTCTTAAGTTGCCTTGGTCACTCCCTCTGGGGAAAACCGTGTTGTAGGCAGCCCTATCTGTGGAGAGGTCAACAGGCAGGGAACTGAAGCTTCCTACTGATAATCGCATGAGTGAGCTTGAAAGCAACTCAAATTGAAGCACATTCTACAAAATAACTGGCCTGTAATCTTCAAAATTGTTAAGGTCATAATAAGCAGGATACGACTAAGGAACTCATTAGACAGAAGGAAATCAAATAGACTTTACAAAGGCAACGTAGATGCTGAATTGGATTTTGCTATATAGAACATTATTGGGACGTTTGATGTCCCTTAAATGTAAGGGTCTGAAGATTAAATGGTAGGAATGTATCTATTTTAATTTCTTGACTTTGATGGTTACTTTGTTACCTAGAAGAATATCCTAGTTTATAGAAAAATGCAATGAAATATTCTGAGTTGATGAGTCATCAGTTTGGCAGTTTACAAATGATACAGGAAAAATAGTTCTTTGAACTGTACTTAGAAGTTTTCTATAAGGGTATGATTGTTTGAAAAGTTTTAAGAGCTACATAAAGGAAAGCAATATTTTAATACATGTTATCTGGTATAGCTGTGCATTGAATTCTGTTGTATAAATACTTACGAGTGGAACTACTGGATCATAGAGTGTACATCTCTTTAACTATAGTATATTTTTTTTCAAAATGGTTGTACTGGTTTGCATTCATACACACAATGGATATGTGTTCCTCTTGCTATGTATCTTTGCTAACATTTGTTATTCTCAGTTTTTAATTGTATTCTTTCTGGTACGTACGTATGCCTTGGTATCTTTGAGCATTTAATATGCTTTTCTTTGATTAGTAAAGAGCAACTTTTTTTAAGTTTATTTTAATTAATTTTGAGAAAGAGCAAGCGGGGGAGGGGCAGAGAGGGAGAGGGAGAGGGAGACAGACTCCTAAGCAGGTTCCATGCTGTCGGTGCATAGCCTGATGCAGGGCTTGAACTAACAAACGGTGAGATCATGACCTGAGCCAAAATGAAGAATCAGACGCTTAACCGACTGAGCCACCCAGGCACCCCTAAAGAGCAACTTTTTATATGTTTATTATTGATTTGTGTTTCCCAGGCCCATTTTTGTGCAGTCTTCCCATTTTCCACTTCATCTTATTTTTCTATGATGTGTCATTTTCTTGGTGATTTGTAACATCTTCTCCAACTTCTTGGCTTCCCTTTTTTTAATTATTTATTATTTTTAAAATTTTTATTTATTTTAAACGATTTTTAAGTTTATTTATTTATCTTGAGAGAGACAGGGACAGCACAAGTTGGGGAGGGGCAGAGAGAAGGAGAAAGAGAATCCCAAGCAGGCTTCGCACTGCCAGTGCCGAGCCCGATGTGGGACTCAGTCCCTTGAACCGTGAGATGATGACCTGAGCCGAAACTAAGAGTTGGATGCTTAACCTCCCGAGCCACCCAGACGGCCCTTCCCCTTTTTTTCTCTCTAAATTGTTTTTTAAGTTTATTTATTTATTTTGAAAGAGAGAGTGCATGTGCATGAGAGAGTGGGGGAGGGGCAGAGAGAGAGGGAGAAAGAATCCCAAGTAGTCTCTGCACTGTTAGTGCTTGGCTTCCCTTTTTACTCTCTTTATGTTATATTATATGTATACATACATATATGTGTGTGTGTGTGTGTGTGTGTGTGTATAATTTATTTATTTTTATAGAGAGAGAGAACCAGCAGGGAAGGGGCAGAGAGGAGGAGAGGCAAAGGATCAGATGCAAGCTCCTTACTGACAGCAGAGAGCCCGACTTGCGGCTCGAATTCATGAACCATGAGGGCTCGAAGTCACAGACCACGAGACCATGACCGGAGCCAAAGTGCGACACTTAACCGACTGAGCCAGCCAGACGCCCTTTTCACTTTTTGTTCATTTGTTTGTTTATTTTTAATCTCCTCACCCAACGTGCGGTTCAAACTCACGACCTCAAGATGATGCTCTTCCAAATGAGTCAGCCAGGTGTCCCTCCAAGTCACCTTTTTTATACCATCTTGTAAAACATGTATTCTTTGACCAGTCTGTAATCAATGTTTGTATATGGTAGAGAGTAAAGTCTCATTTTTTCCATATGTATAACCAGTTGTCCCTGTACACTTAATAACCTATCTTTTCTCCCACTGCTGTCTAGTGCCATGGTTGTCATAAAATAAGTATTCTTATATACATTAGTCTATTTTTGGGCAGTCTGTTTTGTTCCATGGGCTTGTGTATCTTTGCTCCAATTTCATATTTTTAATTGGTATAGCTGTATCATTAAGCCAATGACTTTTAATCTAAGTCTTCTCCCACTTATTCCTTTACAAGAGCATTTTGGCTATTCTTGGCCTTTTCCATATACATTTTAGAATAAGTTGGTTAACAAAACAAACAACCTGTTTTGATTTTCATTGGCATTGCTTTGAATCTATTGATCAGTTTGTGGAGAATGGACATTTTGAAATTATCAAGTTTTCTTGTGAACATGGTATATTTTTCCATATAGCCACTTACTTAGATGTTTAATTTCTCTCATGATGTTTATATTGTGCAAAGAACTCTTGTACATATTTTCTTTGTATCTCTACGTATTTGATATTTTTCAGGAAATTATAAATATCACCTTTTAAAATGTCATCTTAACTGTTTTTGTTATAGAATCCTGCTGAATCCTACTTGCTGCTTGTTTTGGTGGGCTCTCAAGAATGTTAATTACAGGGCGCCAGGGTGGCTCAGTCAGTTAAACATCTGACTTTGGCTCAGGTCATGATCTCACGGTTCATGAGTTTGAGTCCGGCATCTGGGGAGCTTGTGCCCACTTTGGGTGAGCAGGAGCCCCACTTCAGATGAATACAACCCTGCTTCAGATGAACATGAGCCGCACTCCTCTCTTTCTTTCTCTCTCTGCCCCTCACTCACTTGCACCCTCTTTCAACTAAAAAAAAAAAAAAGAATGTTAATTACATGTATATATGTATGGTCAGTTGGATAGTAGGAAACACTAACTTTCAACCTCAAATGAGTGAAATGTTATCTTCTAGAAAAGAATTCCATTCTTCTCCCTAGTAAACCTCCTTTATGTGGAATATTTTTATTAATAACATATTTGTGGAATTGGGTTTTCTCTCATGTTAGGTAAGTACTTACATAATACCCTCAATTTTACCTCCTTATTGGCAAAGCCTAAAATTTTTGCTATCTGACTCTTTACAAAGTTTGCTGACCACAATCTGAAATCTTGCTGATCTTGTGAATTCTAATTATTTCAAAATACTTTATCTGTAGATTCTTTGGATTTGCCATGTACATAATATGTCATCAGTGAGGAATGAACATTTTATTTTTTCCTTTCCAATTCTTTTCATCTATTTGACTTTACTTGCTGCATCTTAATCCAATTTCAGGGATTATAGGATTGGGATTTTTCTTTTTCTCCTAGATGAGTAGAAGCTGAGCTGTATTCTCTATACAGTTGGTTTATTCTCAGAGTATAAATCTTCAGAGACCTAACCCTGGATACATAGTTTATCTCCGTGGCTTGTTATAATGAGGTTTACCCTGCTGAGCAAACACTTCCAGCTCAAGTTGACTTAAATACAGAGCTGACTGCTGTAGATTTCCATTTTCTTCCATATTTTGGCTTGGTTAGATTCTTCACCCCGTCGTTAGTTCTCTGATGCCTCAAGCAGATTGTTAAAAATGTTTTGACTGTCTTTTCTATTTCTGAGCTGAGGAGTTGGTCTGAGTTACCTAGTCTGCCATTACTGGAATGGAATTGAGGAATGAAGATTTGAATGGAGTTCTAACTCCCAAGGTCCATGTTCTTGACTACATAGTATCCTGCCTTCTAATTAAATCTGACATAATAAACAAAGTATAAAATTATGTTTATATTTGACCTTAAAAATATTTACATTATGTGTACTTTTAAGGATAGAAAATGTCAAGTCAAAATCTTAAGTCCTGTATTCTATTTTCTTTCTGTTCTTTTGCTCTGCAGTGAAGCAAATAAGCAACATGTAAGATGTCAGAAATGCTTAGAATTTGGACATTGGACTTATGAATGCACAGGAAAAAGAAAATACCTACATAGGCCTTCAAGAACAGCAGAACTAAAGAAAGCTTTAAAAGAAAAAGAAAACAGATTATTATTATTACAACAAAGGTAAGTGTACATGTGGGAGTTTTTTTCTTTTTTCTTTCTTTCTTTCTTTTTTTTTTTTAAGTAGGCTTCAGACCCAATGCAGAGCCCAGTGCAGGATCTGAACCCACAACCACAAGACCTGAGCTGAGATTAAGAGGCACACACGCAACCAACTGAGCTACCCAGGCACTCTCCAAAGGAGTATTTTTATTTATAGAATTTATTAAACAACTAAATGTCTCATGGTGGTTATCCAGATTTAGATTATAGTATAGGCTAACATTTAATGAGTGCTTACTATGTCCTAGGTGCTATATAAGCTCTTGACACCTATTAGCTTATTCGAGCATCACATCTGTACAATTAATGTACGTACTATTATCCCCATTTTACATGTGAAGAAACTGGAGCCTGGAAAAGTTCAGTTACTTGTCAGTGTCACACAGTCAGTAAGTGGAAAGATTAAGTGTTAAGCCAGCCAGGCCTTGTTCTTAATCATTGTACTTTATTGACTTAACTGCCAGTGAAATGACAGCAGACTATGAGGTAGGTTATATGAGCCATCAACCTGAAAGATAAAATGGCCAGTTGTTATTTTACCAGCAAAATGAGTTTATTCGGGAATAGTAAAGGCATTGCAATCCGGGACAAACAAACCATGGCAAACCATAGGCAGGTCCAGGGAACAAAGGAGAAGGGCTTGCTTTTATTGGGGAAAAGAGGAAATTGGGAAGGGCTGTTTGTGTTTTAAGTTCATTTATTTATTTTGAGAGAGACAGAAACAGTGCAAGTGGAAGAGGGGCAGAGAGAGTGGGAGAGAGAATCCCAGACAGGCTCCTCACTGCCAGCCCAGAGCCCGAAGTTGGGCTTGAACTCACGAAACAGTGAGATCATAACCTGAGTCAAAAGCAAGAGGCAGATGCTTAACCGACTGAGCCACCCAGGTGCACAAAGAAGGGCTGTTTTAAACAAAAGTCCATTGGAAGAGAATAAGAGATCAAGATTCTCATTGGACGACTGTGGCAGTTTCTCCTGGCTGTTGCTATTGCTAGACAAGAAGAAAACTGTCCTTCCTCCTGCTGGAATGGTAAAAGTAAGCTACTTCCTACTGAAGAATGCAAGGTACTATTCTTCATGTTGGGGTCTGCTGTTAATGACGAGTGGTAGTGTGTGAGAACCCCCCTTTAGAGCTTCCCAACTCCATTTTTTATCCAGTTCCCTTTATTGTTATAGAGTCGATATGGAAAGACATCCAAGATACTTAAACTAAGTATATAAATAGGATAGAAAACAGTATATATAATATGCTATCATTTATGTTAAAAAAGGAGAGAAGGAATAATGAAATTTTTTTGGAAATATGAAAGAGTCATAATAGTGGCTCCATTCTAAAAAAAATTTTTTTATGTTTGTTTATTTTTGAGAGATAGATAGAGATATCACAAGCGGGGGAGAGGCAGAGAGAGAGGGAGACACAGAATCCAAAGCAGGCTCCAGGCTCTGAGCTGTCAGCACAGAGCCCAACACAGGGCTCGAACTCACGGACCAGGAGATCATGACCTGAGCTGAAGTTGGACACTCAACCAACTGAGCCACACATGCGCCCCATAGTGGCTCCATTATAGAAGGAGAACTGGGTAGGAGGGACCTGGAAATGTGTTACTTACCCTTTTGTGTCCTTTGAATAAAGCTTTTAAAATTGCTTTGAAATAAGTAAGTAAACATGTTTTAGAAACTGAAATGGGAAGGTGTCAGGTGTACTCAGTGCTACAGATGAGAAGCAGCATCTTCATAAGGACTGTTAGCTATATAATAGTGTCTTAAACACATGGGCTTTCAAGGTAGCAGTCTCCCAATTTATGGAAATGAATGTTCCTCAAGGGTTATGCAGGAATAGATAGGTAATCAATTTCTAGGTCATCAACATTCATACATACTTTTTCAAAACTAAATTTGTATGAGAACTTGCCTGCCAGTTCTCCTTTTCCATTCTCTTTCTTCATGTGTGAAAACATTTTTCAAAATAGTGGTATATGTACAAAGAAAGTGAATAGCTCTAATTATTAGGAGCAAATTCTTTTGTAATTTTTTTTTCCCCAGGAAACCTGAAGGAAGACCTAATTGAGCTGCCAATTTAAAAGTATATTTTAATTTATTATTTTTTTAAATGTTTATTTATTTATTTTGAGAGAGAGCACAGCAAGCACAAGCAGGGAGGAGCAGAGAGAGAGAGAGAGAGAAAATACTAAACAGGCTCCGTGCTGCCAGCACAGAGCCCGACACATAGCTCAAACTCACAAAACATGACGTCATGACCTGAGCTGAAATCAGGAGTCAGCCACTTAACCAACTGAGCCACCCAGGTGCCCATAAAAGTGTTTTTTAATCATACATTTTTGTGACTCATGGAATACAACATTGGAGGAATTCAAACAGTGACATTGCTACAACAAAACTCTATTCCCAACTGTTGAGGTTAAGAAGGTTTCTTAGGGTCAAATCTATACAAATTAAATATAGGAATTGAATTAATGCTGAACCTTGTTGGAATTTAGCAATAAGATCCATGGATACATTAAGTGGAAAAACACTCGATGTCATTAAGAGATGCATTTCCAATAAATTTACTTTGATGTGTAATACTTATTAAAATTTGTAATGTATTGGGGCACTTGGGTGATTCAGTCAGTTAAGTGTTCAACTTTTGATCCTGGCTCAGGTCATGATCTTATGGTTTCATTGGTTCAAGCCCCGTGTCAGGTTCTGCACTGGTGGCCTGGAGCCTGCTTGGTATTCTTTCTCTTCCTTTCTCCTTCTCTCTCTCTCAAAATAAATAAACTTTAAAATTTATAATGTATTTCTACATTGTTTTAATCAATTGTATTATCAGTAATGGTTGCTCAATTCAGATTTTTTAAACACTTTTAAAGTCTTAGGATCATATGCAATTAAAAAATACAATTTTAAGTTAGGTCTCTGTTTTTATTGCCGAGAAATACCATAAGTGATCACTAAAAATCTTTGCCATAAAAATATATTAGGATACTTTCTATAGGGAAACGAGAATAAAAGTACAAGTTCAGGGGTACCTGGCTGGCTCAGTCAGTGGAGCATTTGACTCCTGATCTCAGAGTTGTGGGTTTGAACCTCATGTTGAGTGTGGAGCCTACTTTAAGAAAAAGAAAACAAAAAGAAAAAAAAGTACAAGTTCAGTGAGGAAAAAAGACAGTGTAAAAGTACCAACTGTTAAAGATAAGCTTGTTCATAATTTTTGAGTGAATTACAGTAGGTATCAAATTATTGTGGCATTTACTTTCCATTGGATACAATTACCAAATGATATAATAATTTTCTTTTAAAATTATATATATGAGATGAGTCATTACACTTTTCGTTAATATTAAAACTTGGATTTAAAAAAGGAAGAGGCAAAAAAAGTTTTTCAAATTCTTTATTAAGAATGTAAGAGGGCTGCGCCTGGTGGCTCAGTTGGTTAAGTGTTCAACTCTTGATTTTGGCTCAGGGCATGATCTCAGTTCATGAGATTAAGCCCTGTGTCTTTCAGCTCAGAGCCTGCTTGGGATTTTCTCTGTCCCTCTCTCTCTCTCTTCATCTCCCCTGCTGGCATATGTGCTCTCTTTCACACACACAAAATAAATAAACATTTTTTAAGAAAAGAATGTAAGCAAAAGGGAGGCACCTGGGTAGCTCATCAGTTGAGCATCCAGCTCTTGTTTTCAGCTCAGGTCATGATCCCAGGGTCATGGGATTGAGCCCTGCGTCAGGCTCTGCACTGAATATGGAGCCTGCTTGGGATTCTTTCTCTCCCTCTCTCTCTGCCCCTCTCCCCTGCTTGTGCTCTGTCATTCTCTCTCTTAAAAAAAAAAAAAAAAAAGAACGTAAGCAAAAAATGTTTGAAGAGCCCTGTCCTAAAAAAATATAGGGGTGCCTGGGTGACTCAGTCAGTTGAGCCTCCGACTTCAGCTCAGGTCATGATCTCAGGGTTTGTGGGTTCAAGCCCTGCACCAGGCACACTGCTATCAATGCAGAGTCCACTTCTGATCCTCTATCCCCTTCTCTCTCTGCCCTTCCCCTGCTTGTGCTCTCTCTCTCCAAAACAAACATTAAAAAAATTTTTAATAAAGTATAATAGTTATGAATAATTTCAACATTTACTTTGTTTTTCTAGTTGTATGGTATGAATATCTTGTTCTTAAAAATACATAAAACTAGGGGCACCTGGATGGCTCAACCAGTTAAGTGTCTGACTCTTGATTTCGGCTCAGGTTATGATCTCATGGTTGGTAAGAGCCAGCCCTGCATCGGGCTCTGTACTGACAGTGTGGAGTCTGCTTGGGATTCTCCTTCTCTCCCTCTGTCTGCCCCTCTGCCCCTCTCAAAATAAATAAATGTTTTAAAAAAAAAATACACAAAACTACATGAATTTTAGATATGGCTCTATTAGATAAAAACTGCTGATTTTTGGTTCACTGATAAAATGATGAAAGTGTATGAATCTCAGTGATCATCAATTTTTCTGGTGTGATTGATAAATGTACTCCTACCACTTATTTTACCATGAAAATAACAATTGTAGTAATTCCATTATGTGAGACAACTTTACATAAACATATATTTATATTCAAAGACTCAAAAAATAAGGATACAAACATTATCTAGGAAATACAGAGAAGTCAAGAATATAAAAATGTTAAATTTACAGGACAGTGCTATAGTAATAGAAGTAGTTATGTAATTTGAAAACCCGATATAGCATGTATATTTGGCAGAAATATAGCAGCAAACCATTCGTATATTTCATTCAAAAATCATCAGACTTTGTTCTTTATAAATAATGTGAGTAGGGGCGCCTCGGTGGCTCAGTTGGTTAAGTGTCTGACTTCAGCTCAGATCATGGTCTCATAGCTCATGAGTTTGAGCCCTGCATCGGGCTCTGTGCTGACAGTTCGGAGCCTGGAGCCTGTTTCAGATTCTGTCTGTCTGTCTGTCTGTCTCTCTCTCTCTCTCTGCCCCTCCCCCTCTCGCGTTCTGTCTCTTTGAAAAATAAATAAACGTTAAAAAAAAATAATGTGAGGGAACACAGTCTTGAAGTATTAAGTGTCTGGTTTTAATAATAGTAAATAACAATAACTGGAGGTGCCTGGGTGACTCAATTGGTTAAGTGTCAGAGTCTTGATCTCAGCTCAGGTCTTGATCTCGGGGTCATTAGTTCAAGTCCTACATTGGGCTCCACGCTGGTTGTGGAGTGTACTTAAAAAAAAAAAAAAAAAAAAAAACTAAATAAATCAAATAGTAAATAACTGAACAATTTAGGGGACATGCAGAAAAAGAAATGGCTATTTTATTTCATTTTATTTTTTTATTAGAGACAGAGTGAGTAGAGCAGGTTCTATGCCTAGTGCAGAGTCCAACACAGGGCTCCATCCCATGACCCTTAGATCATGGCCGAAATCAAGAGTAATACGCTCAACTGACTAAGCCACCCAGATGCCCTAGAAATGGTTATTTTGTTTTATTTTTAATTTTTTTAAATGTTTATTTTTAAGAGAGAGAGAGACAGAGACAGAGACAGAGCATGAGGAGGGGAGGGGCAGAGAGAGAGGGAGAGAGAGAATCGGAAGCAGGCTCCGGGCTCTAAAGTGTCAGCACAGAGCCCCATGTAGGACTTGAACCCGTGAACCATGAGATCATGTCCTGAGCTGAAGTTGGAGGCTCAACAGACTGAGCTACCCAGGTGCCCCCAGGAATGGTTATTTTATAGACATGTTTTTATTACTTATTTTTGAGAGAGAGTGAAAGACAGTGTGAGCAGGGAAGGGGCAGAGACAGAGGGAGACACAGAATCCGAAGGAGGCTCCAGGCTCTGAGCTGTCAGCACAGAACCCAAGGCCGGGCTAAGCTCATGAACCATGAGATCATGGCCTGAGCTGAAGTCGGAGGCTCAACCAACAGAGCCACCCAGGCGCCCCCAGAAATGGTTATTTTAAATTAAAGGTTGCTTTCCTTTTTTTTTTGTTTTAATGAAATAGTCATTTATAAGATAATTCTGAAAACGCAAATTATAGTTGGTGTTTTACTGTTGTTTTGTTATTCCATAAGTAGTTGGTTTAGCCATGTCAACCTTAGCTCAAAACTAAAAAGAATCAAATTGGTGCACTCAGTCCTCTTAACCACCAACTTACCTGGCTTCTAAGATATAGTTGATAATATCTGTCTTACCCTTTAAGTACTGATTAAGTTGACTGCATGTATCATATGCAGCCTATAGTAGGAAACTAACTTATTGCTTATAACAAGAAAATACTGGAGTCAGTATTTGTCATGAAAGACAAAGTGTTTCTCCAATGTAAAACAGTTTTGGGGATAGCTGAAGGGTTTGCCTGAGCTGTGTATAATCACTATTAACAGGAGCTTTTTCCCCCCTCATGTTTATCAGCATCGGAGAAACTAATGTAGAAAGAAAGACGAAGAAAAAAAGGTAAGTGTGGCTTTAGGAATATTATGTAGATAATAAAGAATACTCATTGGAGGGATGAAAAGAGTGATTTTAAAACACTTGTGATAAAATTTGGATCTGAAATCTCTTGTCTGTAATTCGTGATTAAGTATCATCCCTTTTTCCTCTCTTTACCTGACTGGAATTTATTGGCTTCATTTCTCCTTTTTCTCCAACTTTCCAGAGTATACCTGGAAGTAGTAAATAATTTCTCTTAGAAATCTCTCTTATTCTATTAGAATAGGAAATATTATTAGACTGGTAAAAAAAAAAAATTGTTGACCAGCTATATATCTGGTGAGAGTAAAGATTATGAAACATTTACCATGCTCTCCAAGGCTTAAATAAACCCAACAATTACACTGCAACTTTATTCTAACATGATTCATTCTGGAGTATATTAAGAGTAGGAACACTGCTCTTGAACTCCATCCAGGAGAGTTACGTTATTAAAGTAAAACCTGCGGTTGCTGCGGGATTACTAGTCACACAGTCCCCAGCGCACCACATCTAGGGATCCCGTGGTAGCCAGGCTTCAGTGTATCCATATACCTCGTTCGCCCATGAAATTGCTTTTTAAACATTCTGTGAAGGGTCAGCTTCCCCTGCATGTAACTGTTCACTGTCTAACAGGTCTAAGAGTGTCACCAGTTCCAGTAGCAATAGCAGTGACAGTTCAGCCAGTGATTCCTCATCTGAGAGTGAAGAAACATCTACCTCATCCTCCTCAGAGGACAGTGACACCGATGAAAGTTCCTCCAGTTCATCGTCTTCATCCTCCTCCACGAGCTCTTCCTCGTCCTCTGATTCAGACTCAGATTCTAGCTCTTCCGGTAGCAGCAGCACCAGCACAGAGAGCAGCTCCGAGGATGAACCACCAAAGAAGAAGAAAAAGAAATAGAATCACTCCGTCCCTATTGGACTGCCGGACTGAACACATCAGTGTGATTCTCGAAAGGGAATTTAGATCGTGTTAAGGCCAAACAGGTTAACCAGTCAACATTTCTAGAGTTTGGAAGTTTCTAAATGTTTTACACATTATAAGAGCATAAAGAGTATTAATAATGGATTATATATGTATGTGTGTGTGTGTGCGCGTGTGTATATATATATATATATATATATATAAGACTTTTTTTATTTTAAGGGTAAATCTCGTTTTTCTTTTTTATCTTTAATATATATCTCTAAAACTTAAAGCTGAATCCAGTAAATCTGTTATTGTGATGAAACTTTTCTTTTCTCCCTGTGAAATGAGTGCCACACTTTGTTACATGCTAGTGCTACGTATCAGACATGTTTTCAGGATAATGAACCACAATGTCTGGCAGTGAATTTCTCATGCTTTTGGCTGTGTTATTATGGAAGATTTACTACCTTGTTACTATAAACTTAGAGGAGTTTTCCTCTTAATAAATGTGCTCGATTTTTATGTTTATGTTCAGAAGGTTATTGTGACTTCTTAAATGAAAAGCTCAAGGAACCTATTAATATATTTATGCCTTTTCAGTCGTACAAGTGTCCACTTACTGTGTTATGTCATTCGTTTTCTTCTGGTTCTTAGAGTTACTCTTGTCTGAGGAAAATCAATCTAGAGGAACCTAAAAAGGAACCAAAATTCTGAAAGTACTTAGGAGTCCAATCTTGGTGCCTTTTGATAAGTTGTATGTATCAGAAAAGAGTCACTTAAAAGTTTAATTTAAATAAAGTGATATAAATATCTTTGTGTGTTAATATGCTGTAAAAGGTAGGAGAGGAAAAGGAAGAGGAAGAAAGGTAATTGTTACCAAAACTTAGGGCGATGTTGGTTGCCTTTTATTAAGTTTTTCTAAGCATTCATAAAGATTGCCTTTTATTATTTTATTATTATTTTTGCCATTGTGATTTGACAGTTCATGGCAACTGGTCATATCTGGCGATCTACTGAGTAAATACAAATGACTTGGATTAATCTCATGTGTTTACATAGCATAGACACCGTTGAAATGTAGCATGTAAGATTAAAAAGAAATACTGCACAATATTTCTTAAAAGTGATATACTCTGCTGTGGTGAAATTATTTAGTTGTGCATGACATCATTCTATGATGTCTTTTAAGCTTTTTGGAAAGAGGTATCGTTTGTAGAAAAATCTTGACTTGAGCTAAATAAGGGTTTTTAAAACTATGAATGTTGTCTTTTTTATATTTTTATGAGAAAGTAGAAAACTGCTTTTGAAAAAATGAGCTTCTATTTAAGTGTTGAAATACACGTATGTTGTAAGTTTAAGGAGCCTGTAACTCCTTGTATGTTTTATAGAACCAGCTGTTTTCAGTGATTGTAAATAAACTCTCAAAACATCATTTTAAAGGCTCCATACAGAACATATCAATTGACAGGTAGATTTAGTAAATTACTAATTAATCCCATTTTACAATGGTAGTCTCTATAAGGGCATTTTTAGCAGTTAAAGAACTTGGAAGAGAAAAGAAAAGTGTACTTAGGTTGCAACACTTGGAATTAAATAAAACTCGTTTGTGCTCACGAGCTCAAGCATCTATTATCTCTTTGCTATTTTACTTAATGCTAGCTCTTATTCCTTTGGAGGGTAAGGACATTTAAGCAAATTCTAATTATTTTTATTGTTGTAACTGTTACAAGGTGTACCTGGGGAAGTACAGAAGGCAGGAATTCTATTCTTTTCTAGTCATACAGTTCATTCAAAACAGAATCAGTGGCGGGGCACCTGTGGGGCAGGGTCGGTTGAGCATCCGACTCTTGATGTCCACTCAGGTCATGATCCAAGCGTTGTGGGATTGAGCCCTGTGTTGGGTTCTGTGCTGAGTGTAGAGCCTGCTTGAGATTCTCTCTTTCTCTTCCTCTGACCCCCGTCCCAATACAAATAACAAAAACAGAAAACAGAATCAATGGCAAGGTAGAGTCTAACTTCCGAAGAGTTTCTCCATATCCTGCCTAAAAGCAAAAATTTGGAAGTTGAGTCCCTGACGTATGTCTTTTTTTTTTTTTTTTTTTTTTAGTGTTTCTTTATTTTTGAGGGAGAGAGAGAGAGAGAGTACAAGCAGGGGAGGTGCAGACAGAGAGGGAGACACAACATCTGAAACAGGCTCCAGTCTCTGAGCTGTCAGCACAGAGCCCGACGCAGGGTTCGAACCCACCAACTGTGAGATCATGACCTGAGCTGAAGTCAGATGCTCAACCAACTGAGCCACTCAGCTCTCCCCCACCCTCGGCAAATGCTTAAATGTAACATTTCTCAACCACAACCATATCAAGAAGAGTCATTAGATCATAGGTTTTCATTCCACAAACATTTTATTAGTACTTTGTCCTGGAATTAAAATATAGTTGTAGGCTATACATTAGCCCTGGTAATGGGGGGGGGGGGGGAAGTGCAGAGAAGGTATACTTCATATTCATAGGTTTGCAGAAAAATTGCAAAAACGCTGTTGACATATATACCTCACCCAGCTTCCCCTTATGTTAGCATCTTCCATAACCATAGTTCACCAGCTTTTTTATTAATGTCCTTTTTCTGTTCCAGAGTATGACCCAGAAAATACAGTTAGCTACTAGTCAGTCTGCTACTGTCTATAACAGTTCCTCAGTATCTCCTAGTCCTTCATGCCCTTATTGTTTTAAAAGGGTGTTTTATCAATTTTTTTTTTTTTTTTTTTTTTGTCTGATGTCCCTCAGTTTGGGTTTATTGATGTTGTGATTGAATTAAGGTCGTACTTTTTGGAAGAAAATGACAGCAGTGAAGCTGTCCTCCATCTGCCCTATCACAGGATTTCTAGTGTCAATATGTCTTTATTATTAGTGATGTTGATTTGGTTATTTGCTTAAAGTGGTTTCAGTCAGATTTCTTCATTGTAAAGTTACCCTTTTAGTTAACAGATATCTTGGGAGAGATACTTGTGAGACCAGGCAAATTGTTACTCTATAGTCACCCACTAGTTTTAGTGGATCTCATCTACAATTATTCCTGTGATGTTTTGCAAGTGGTGATGTTCTGTTTCCCTCTCTCCTACGCTAATTGGAATTCTCTAAGATTGTGCTAGCTGTCTCTTCTCCACCATTTTTTAATCTTTTAATTTTTTGAAAGTGCAATTGGCTTTATTAAGTAATTCATGAATTGATTATCATTCCATCTAGCAAGTAGAGAGATGCTCCTCTCCCATTTATTTGATTTTTTTATACTGTGTACTCAGATGTTTATTTTGTTCTGTGAGTTAAAATCCAATAATACCATTGTTTCTTTTGTTGTTCACATTGTTCCTCCTTTGGCTATTAGGAGAGCTCCTTCACTTTGGCTCCTTTATTCTTTAAACAAATCCTCATTGTTTCTTTGCTTGTTGGTTGGCTTTTGGTATTTCCTTACATCCTGGAACCACAAGATGTTCCATGTTTGATGTTCCAGTTCAGGTCTCCCTGACCCACCTTTGGAACCAACCACTTCTCTAAGAGGTCTGCCCTGGTTTTTGATTGAAGAATGGTGTTTAGAATCCAGGATCTTGGTGCTATCTTTCTAGGTTTTCTGGATTTTGAGTAACAGTGTACTAAGGTAGTTAGACAACACATGGAATCTTGCCATTAGCTGGAAGAAAGAAGGAGCCCTCACCTTCATTTCTCCTCTAGCTTTACTTCTCTAGGACTTCCTCAGGAGCGATGCTTTCTCTGACAACAGATGGAAGAGGCAAATTCTTTAATTAAAAATCGTCATTACTGCATCCTTTCCCCCACTATAATATATCTACATTCAGACATGGGCCAAATACCTGTTTTCTCATACCAAGCTGAGCTGTTGGCAGGGGAAGAAAAATATTATATATATGTATGACCGTACTGCCATACCTCAGCTTATGGGGCCTTAATTGGAAGAAGTTGGCCCAAAGCAATATGTCAAATTGTATGTTTGTATGCTGCTCTGCAGGTTTTCACACCCTGGGCAAATTGTGCCAGAAAAAGATTTAGATGTGGGGTGTGTGTGTGTGTGTGTGTGTAAAAGAGAGGGGGAAAAGGAGAGAAATGCATCATTAAAGAGGAAAAGAGAAAGGAAAGCCAATACGATACATGGGCTGCAAATGTTAGATTAATTTTAGGAAGGGGTACAGGTGGAAGTTGAAGTCCTAGAAATTGCCAGTGTTCTTGAAAAGTCTTTTATGTAACCTCAAGGGTACTTGTGCTGGCCACTCAAGGTAATCCGTAATATCAACCATAAACATAAGTAGAACGCCTATTTGGAAGATCCTATAAAACAATGTATAATAACACTTCAATAATGGTTTCCTTGTAGTTCACTCTCTAGTCGGGGAGACCAGACACACAGAAACCTGAACAACGAAGAGGGCTTTCAGTTAAACATGGAAAATTGAACCCATGTGTTTATTACCATTCTTCTGAAATCCAACTAAGAAGGCATCAAAAAACAGAAAGCATAAACGCATAAGGCAAAGAGAAAGGGAGAGGAGACGAGATGAAACACAAAAAAATGACAATTCTTTCAGAAGCTGTAAAATTGATGGAATAATGGCTGCCAATTTAAACCAAGCAAGGTCAAAGCACAAGCCGGCAGTAAGAGAAAAGCAACAGGAAGCAAGCTGATTTGTGCCGCGGAACTCTGGAAAGTCTCCAAACTTGATGGCACCATACACTTGTCAGCCAAGGTGCAGGCAAGGCTTGAAGACAAAAACACCAGTGGAAAGTTTATGTGAGAATCTGAATCTACACTCCTTTCCTGTTCGTGCTGTCTTGGTGGTTTGTTTTATATTTAATCCCTTTATCGTGAGATTTTATGAATACACAGTAGTGAGCCCCAGTGTTCAACCTGCCATGATTAATGATTAAAATGGTTATTATGTTAATTTAAAATTAGAGATGATACAAGTTGCCATATGCTAAGAGCTACTTGGGGTGTAGACAGTAAGTGCTATTAGACCACAATGATAAATTCCTAGCTACATCTTACTCTCCCCCAAAATTTCTGGACAAAACAAGAATGAAAATCCATAGAATTGCTGAATAACTTTTTTTATATGGACATTGTGTTGCACATTTGATAAAATGATTACCCTCCTTAGGAAGTCCTGAGAGTACTCCGAAAAGGTGGTTTCTGTACTAGGCAAATCCATAATAAAGTCTGGGATCACAAAACATGTAAGCCAAGGCCGTTAGATATTTGCACAAAGAAATCATCGGTAACTAGCTCTCTTGAAGGGAATCATGAGTATGTGGACAAAGGAGAAAATGCTCATTCACGCAAAATTTAACAGCTATTGCTAAGTACCTGTCTCTGTCCTCCAAGGATTCACAGGCTATTAATTGACAATTACAGGTATTGCTTAAGTGATAAAAAGAAGTTTCTTGAGAGCTTAGAGTCTGAAACATTTGCTAGGAGAGTTTGGATAAGCCTTTCATAGGAGGTGTATTTGGCTGAGAAAGAATTGGTGGGCATGACTGGAAGTCTGCTCTTGTGGACACCAACATGGGTTGAGGCTATATGGGAGGCTGGGGGAAGGGATTGCTATATTCCCAAGGCTTATCTATCATACTAAGGAATTTGTGTTTTATCTGGGAGATGGCAGGAGAGCCTCACGTTAAAAAAAAAAAAAAAAACACAAAACATTTAAAATCTCAAGAATGTCAAGATTAGAAGTAGAGGATTAAGTGACTTGATCTATAAGCCAACCCAAACCCCAAGACTCCACTAAGAACCAAATTGTGACCTGGGCACCTGGATGGCTCAGTTGGTTGAGCATCCAACTTTGGCTCAGGTCATGATCTCACAGTTTTGTGGGTTTGAGCCCCACGTCAGGCTCTGTGCTGACAGCTCAGAGCCTGGAGCCTGCTTTGGATTCTGTGTCTCCCTCTCTCTCTGCCCCTTACCTGCTCCTGCTCTTTCTATCTCAAAAAGAAATAAACATTAAAAAGCAAAACAAACAAAATTGTGCCCCAAATTCTGTAATCTCTGTTTGTGATAGTATAACTTTACTTTTGGATCTGGTATTATTAAAGTAATTCTAGGAAGAAATCAAAATAATATTAGATCCTTCAGAAAATATCAAAAAAGGAGAAAAGAATAGCAGTAGAACTAGGAAGGAAAAATTAGTACAGAAATAAGGAAGAAATTAATAAAATCCATGATGTTAATGGTGTGGGTAAATATATATGTATGTGTGTGTGATTAGTACTCAATTATATAAAATACATTGCTTTATTTCATTAGTTGATCAGCTTGTAATCAACATTTAAATGCTCAAGAAAAATTGTTTCTTCACATGTTATTAGATTTATTGGTTTCATATCTTTAGCTTTAAGTTAAAAGAATGAGAGATATTATTGTAGGCGTTCAGAAGAGAAATGAGGATCACTCCTGGGGACTTTGGTCATCAGAGTCACTTGATACAGTGACTTGTCCCCACCACTAATGCCAGACAGAGTACACCCCCTTATAGGAGCTCTACTGTGTGATTTGTGTGCTCTTGCTTATAATTTATGCAAATTCAAGACATTTATACACACCCAGCCTATTAACAATGAGAGCAGAAAGGAGGCAACAAATGTGACAGAACTTAATGATCAACAGATTGCAGTGGAGGGGTGTACCTAGGAAAGTTTCCAGATCTGTTGTTTGGATAAATATTGAAACAAAAATATCCATTTTGGTACAGTTTTATTATTAAAACTATAATGGCAGATATAACCTTCACAAATATAAACCAACTCGAGCAACAGGAGAAAAGTCAGACTATTTTATTACCATAATGGAATACTACAGTTTTTCAAAATTTTCGGATCTGGGTATCTGAAAGTGTTGTCTCTAGTCTTTCATGGTTACTAAATTGCTAACAGCTCTCATATTTGGATGGTAAGATTATAGATGACATTTTTTCTTTCCAATTTTTCTTTAAAACTTTAACATGGATGGAGCTAAAGAGTATACTGCTAAGTGAAATAAGTCAGTCAGAGAAAGACAAACACCATATGATTTCACTCAAATGTGGAATTTAAGAAACAAAACAAATGAACAAAAGGGAAAAAGAGAGAGAGAGAGACAAACCAAGAAACAGATTCTTAATTATAGAAAGCAAACTAAAGGTTACTAGAGCATGGGGATGGGTGAAACAGGTGAGGGGATTAAGGAGTTCACATGTCCTGATGAGCACTGGGTGATTATTATAAAAACTTAAAAAAAACTTTATTGAGGTGCAGTTGATAGAATAGTCTGCATATATTGAAAATGTATAATCTGACACATATACAGTCATAAAATCAACACCACAAGCAAGATCATTAAAACTCACCCCCAAGCTTCCATGTGTCCCTTTGTAATCCTTCCCACCAATTCCACCCAGTTTACTCTATCACCCCGCCCCCAATAATCCTGGATAGATTTAAACCTAATGACATCAATAATCTCATTAAATATGAATGGTCTAAACACTCTAACTAAAAGGTAGAGATTATCAGATTGGATAAGAGAGCAAGTCATGCTACTGACCAGAAATGCACAAATAGATATGCCCATACTGATAAACAGAAAATTAGAGAGTATGTATTAATGACAAAATAGATTTCAGAAGACAGAATATTACCAGCGCTAAAGAAGGTCATTTTGTATGGCTTTGTGGTCAATACATGAAAAGGACATAACAATCCTAAATAATTATGCACCTTATAATAGATCTTGAAAATATATGTACTGGCACAAGAACAGACACTCATGTCAACGGAACAGAATAGAGAACCCAGAAATGGACCTATAAACAATTGGCCAACTAATCTTTGACAAAGCAGGAAAGAATATCCTATGGAAAAAAGACAGTCTCTTCAGCAAGTAGTGCTGGGAAAACTGGACAGTGACACACAGAAGAATGAACCTGGACCACTTTCTTACACTATACACAAAAATAAAATGGATGAAAGACCTAAACATAAGATAGGAAGCCATCAAAATTCTCAAGGAGAAAGCAGGCAAAAACCTCTTTGATCTTGGCCGCAGCAACTTCTTACTCAACACGTCTCCAGAGGCAAGGGAAACGAAAGCAAAAATGAACGACTGGAACCTCATCAAAACAAAAAGCTTCTGCAGAGCCAAGGAGACAATCAGCAAAACTAAAAGGCAACTGACAGAGTGGGAGAAGATATTTGCAAACGACATATCAGATAAAGGGTTAGTACCCAAAATCTATAAAGAACTTATCAAACCCAACACCCACAAAACAAATAATCCAGTGAAGAAATGGGCAAAAGACATGAATAGACACTTCTCCAACGAAGACATCCAGATGGCCAACCGACCCTTGAAAAAATGCTCCACATCACTCATCATCAGGGAAATACAAATCAAAACCACAATGAGATACCATCTCACACCTGTCAAAATGGCTAACATTAACAACTCAGGCAACAACAGATGTTGACGAGGATGCGGAGAAAGAGAATCCCTTTTACATTGTTGGTGGCAATGCAAGCTGGTGCAGCCATTCTGGAAAACAGTATGGAGGTTCCTCAAAAAGTTAAAAATAGAACTACCCTACAACCCAACAATCACACTACTAGGCATTTATCCAAGGGAAACAGGTGTGCTGTTTTGAAGGGACACATGCACCCCCATGTTTATAGCAGCACTATCTACAACAGCTAAAGTATGGAAAGAGCCCAAATGTCCACCGATGGATGAATGGATAAAGAAGATGTGGTATATCTATACAATGGAGTATTACTCAGCAGTCAAAAAGAATGAAGTCTTGCCATTTGCAACTACGTGGATGGAGCTGGAAGGTATTATGCTAAGTGAAATTAGTCAGTCAGAGAAAGACAAAAATCATATGACTTCACTCATAGGAGGACTTTAAGAGATAAAACAAATGAACATAAGGGAAGGGAAACAAAAATAATATAAAAACAGGGAGGGGACAAAACAGAAGAGGCTGATAAATATGAACAACAAACAAAGGGTTATTGGAGGGGGTGTGGGAGGGGGGATGGGCTAAAGGGGTAAGGGGCACTAAGGAATCTACTCCTGAAATCACTGTTGCACTATATATATGCTAACTAATTTGTATGTAAATTTAAAAAAAAGAAAATTTAAAAAAAAAGAATAGAAAATATAGGAATAAAACAGATAAAAATAAAATGAGAAATAGATAAATCCATAAGTATAGTCAGAGATGTCTTTTTTTAATTGTTTCTAATGGGATTTTTAATTTATTTTTGAGAGAGACAGAGTACGAGCAGGGGAGGGGCAGAGAGAGAGGGAGACACAGAATCTGAAGCTGGCTCCAGGCCCTGAGCTGTGAGACTGAGCCCAACACAGGGCCTGAACTCGTGAACTGTGAGATCATGACCTAATCTGAAGTCAGCCGCTTAACTGACTGAGTCACCCAGGTGCCACTAGTCAGAGATTTCGATATCCATACTCAATATTTGATAGAACAAGGAGACATAAAATCAGTAAGGATATAGAAAACTTGACAACACAACCAACCAATTCAATTGAAGTTGTATTTATAGAACACCCCACCCAACAATAGCAGAATACATATTCTTTTCAAAGTGCACCCAGAGTATTTTCTAAGATATGTTTACCCAGGTAGTCTATGTTCCTAATCATAAAAAAGTCTCATAAATAGAAAAGGATTTAAGTCATGCAAGATATATACAAGGTATAACTGACCACAGTGGAATTAAACTAGAAATCAATAACAGAACCATTTTTAGAAAATCCCCCAGTGTATGGAAACTGAATAATACACTTCTATACAACCCATGGGCCAAAGAAGAACTCAAAACTCCTTTTTCCTCAAAAGGAAAATTAGAAAATATTTTTAACCAAAGGTGAAAGCAAAATATACTAGTATTTGTGAGATGCCTCTAAAACAGTACTAAGGGGAAATTTATAGCACTAAATATTAGAAAAAAAAGAAAGTTCCTAAATGAATGAGTTCAGCTTGCACCTTAAAAAACCAGTAGGGGGGGCGCCTGGGTGGCTCAGTCGGTTGAGCGGCCGACTTGGGCTCAGGTCACGATCTCACAGTTTGTGAGTTCGAGCCCCGCGTCGGGCTCTGTGCTGACAGCTCGGAGCCTGAAGCCTGTTTCGGATTCTGTGTCTCCCTCTCTCTGACCCTCCCCCGTTCATGCTCTGTCTCTGTCTCAAAAATAAATAAACGTTAAAAAAAAAAAAAACCAGCAGGGACAGGGCACCTGGGTGGCTCTGTAGGTTAAGCACCCGACTTCAGCTCAGGTCATGAGCTCACCATTGGTTTGTGAGTTCGGGCACCAAATGGGATGAGTTTGAGCCCCGCTTCAGGTGAGTTTGAGCCCTGCTTCAGGCTCTGAACTGACAGTGCAGAGACTTCATGGGATTCTCTCTCTCTCTCTCTCTCTCTCTCTCTCTCTCTCTCTCTCTCTCTCCCCCTCGCTCCCGCTCTCTCTCTCTCTCTCAAAAAGAAAGAAAGAAAGAAACTAGAACAAAAATAACTAGAAGGAGGACCTGGGTGGCTCAGTCAATGAAGCTTCCGACTTCAGCTCAGGTCATGATCTCGAGAATCGTGGGTTTGAGCCCCACATCAGGCCCTACATCAGGCTCTCTGCTGTCAGTATAGAGCCCACTTTGGATCCTCTGTCCCCCTCTCTCTCCGCCCCTTCCCTGCGCACATGCTCTCTCTCTGTCTCTCAAAAATAGATAAATAAACTTAAAAAAAGAAACTATAAAAAGAGGGACACCTGGGTGCTCAGTTGGTTGAAAATCTCTTTTTTAAAAAATTTTTTATGTTTATTTATTTATTTTTGAGAGACAGAGACAGAGTGTGAGCAGGGGAGGGGCAGAGAGAGAGAGACGCCGAATCTGAAGCAGGCTCCAGGCTCTGAGCTGTCAGCACAGAGCCTGAGGTAGGTTCAAACCCACAAACTGTGAGATCGTGACCTGAGCTGAAGTTGGACGATTAACCAACTGAGCCTCCCAGGCACCCCTGGTCAGGTATTCTTTGAATATACCTAATATGACTTGAATGCTTTTACCCTTATTGGGACTTCTTTTATGATCTGGAATATAGACTATCTTGGCAAATATAACTTTGTGGATGTTCTGAGTGCATTCTGAAAAGAATATGTATTCTACTATTGGGTGGAGTCTTCTATAAATGTGAAGGTACAAAGTTTATGTATGTAAAAACTGAAAATGAGGGGTGCCTGGGTGACTCAGTCAGCTGAGCGTAGACATCGGCTCAGCTCATGATCTCGTGGTTTGTGGGTTCGAGCCCTGCATCGGGCTCTGTGCCGACAGCTCAGAGCCTGCAACCTGCTTTGGATTCTGTATCTCCCTCTCTCTCTGCCCTTCCCCTGCTGGCGCTCTCTCTCTCTCTCTCTCTCTCTCTCTCTCTCTCTCTGTCTCTTAAAAGTAACAAATAAACATGTAAAAATTTTTAAAAAACTGAAAATGAAATTGAACCAATATAAAAAAATTAGATTTTGTTGCTCATTAGTGGGTTTTTCCCCCTGTGTAAACTGCTGAAAATCACTACAAACATCTGATGAAAATTATGGTTTGGACTGGTATAACCAGCCTTTAAGATGGTTCCCAATGATCCTCATTTCCTGTTATTTATGCCCTTGTATAGTCCCTTCCTACACTGAATCAGGGCTGATCTAAGTAACCAGTAGAATAATACAAACGTGACAGTGTGTGACTTCAGAGGCTAGGTCATAAAAGGCACTACATCTTGTGCCTTGTCTCTTGAAACTCTCAGTCCATGGCATGAGGGTACTCAAGCAGCCTTGTAGAGAGACCCCAGTGGAGAGGAACAGTCCTCCAATCAACAAGTGGCAGTAACCTACCAGTCACGTCTGATCCTCCAACCCTAGTTAAGTCTTCAAATGATTGATTACCACCTTTCAAGAGGCCCCCTAAGCCAGAACCACCTACCAAAGGCACACCTGCATTCCTGACCCACAGAAATTGTGAGAGTTGATAAATAGTTACTGTTGTTCTAAGCCATTAGGTTTATTTCTCAATGTTTATTTACTCTTGAGAGAGAAAGAGAGAGAGAGAGACAGAGTACAAGCCGGGGAGGGACAGAGAGAGAAGGAGACACAGAATCCAAAGCAGGCTTCAGGCTCTGAGCTGTCAGCACAGAGCCTGACGGAAGGCTCAAACCCATGAACTGCAGGGTCATGACCTGAGCTGAAGTTGGATGCTCAACTGACTGAGACACCCACGGGCCCCTAAGCCACTAAGTTTTGAGCCATTTGTTATGAAATAATAATTTGAAAACCCTAATATTTGTATGTTTTAAAGTAAACATTTTTTTAAAAATTTTAATGTTTATTTTTGAGAGAGAGAGAGACACACACAGAGTGTGAGTGGGGGAGGGGCAGAGAGAGAGGGAGACACAGAATCTCAAGCAGGCTCCAGGCCCTGAGCTGTCAGCACAGAGCCCGACATGGGCCTCAAACTCACAAACTGTGAGATCATCACCTGAGCTAAAGTCGGAAGCTTAACCAACTGATCCACCCAGGTGCCCCAAAGGAAATGTTTATTAAAAGACCACATTTAAGTTTTTGCTCCGTGTTCATTTCTTATGAGAGGTTTTCCTAGCCAACCTAGCTAAAAAAAAGTACCTGTTTTCATGCTATCCCTTTTCCCTTTTTCCTCTTTGTATTTATACCTGAAAGTTGGTCATATGCATGTATTTGTGTGTCTGTGTCTTCACTAAAATAGAAGCCCCGTGATGATAAGGACTCTTTTGTTCACTCCTGCCTCTGCAATCCAGAATGCTTATGATGCTGTCTGGTATATGATAAGCACTCAGTAGATAATTGTTGAAAGAATGAATAAATGAATGATAAATAAGATTGTTAATGTTTTCATTCACCTTAATAGTATACTTGGACTCATTTCTGGGGTGGAGGTGGGAGTGACGGGCATATAGAGACTGAGCCATAAGCAAATTTGTACTATTTTTCATAATGTTTGCATTAGAATTATTACACCAAAAAATGTTTTAGGGGTGCCTGAGTGGCTCAGTTAGTGAAATCAGCGTCTGACTCTTGAGTTCAGCTTAGGTCATGAGCTCAGGGTTCGTAAGTTAGAGCCTCACATCTGGCTCTGTGCTGACAGTGTGGAGCCTGCCTGGGATTCTCTGTCTCCCTCTCTCTCTGCCCCTCCCTCTCTCTCTTTCTCTCTCAAGAAAAAAAAAAAATCCTTGGGCTGCCTGGGTGGCTCAGTTGCTTAAGCATCTGGCTTTGGCTCAGATCACGAATGCAGGGCTCATGGCTTGTGAGCTCCAACCTTGCGTCAGGCTCTCCCTCTCAGTGCAGAGCCTGCTTGGGATCCTCTGTCTCCCTCTCTCTCTGCCCCTCCCCCATGCACGCTCGCTCACACTCTGTCTCTCAAAAATAAATAAACATTAAAAAAAAGACATCAGTTTCTTGTAAGAGATAACATTTAAAAAATGTTTTACAAAATGAAAAAAAGTAATGTTTACACCTGTGGTTTTTTTTTTAATTCACTTTTCTTAAAAGGGCATTGTGGTAGGCAGCTTCTAAAATGGCCCCCCCTGACTCCTGACTTGTGGTATTCATGTCCTGGTACATCTATTCCCAGACTGAATTGGGCTGACTTGTGCAACCAATAGAATATTGCAGAAATTGATGTGGCTTCTGAAACTAGATCATAAAAGACATAGAAAATTGTAAGTGGGCTATCTCATTACAGCTGAATTTCTTCACAAAAATAAAAAATGAAAAGGAGGCTATAACCCAAGTAAGTTTCTAAGTGACTCATTTCTTATCCAAGCAAAGAAAGCCATTTACTGCGGGCAAGTTCATTAAACCACATTTGATTGCAGCAGTCAAAGAAATATATCCAGAGAAAACAAAACTGTTTGAGAGTATTAGCCTTTCTGTTTGAACGGTTGCTCAGATTTGAAGACAGTGAGAACAACATCAATAATCAATTAAGAAGCAAAGTAAGTGATATCAACTGGATTTCCTGGACCCTCTTTTTTTCATAATGGCTTCTTTAGTCATAATTATCATACCATACCATTTACCTGTTTACAGTGTATAGTTCAGAGTTGTACACCATCATCAGAATAAATTTCTAAATATTTTTCATCACCCCAAAAAGAAACCCTGTCCCTATGAGCAGTTTTATTCATCTCCCTCCTAACCACCCAATAGTTGGTAACCTTACTAATCTTGTTTCGTCTCTAGATTTGCCTGTTGCAGGCATTTCATATAAATGGAACTACATCATATATTGTTTTATGGCTCACTTCTTTCACTTAGCACAATGTTTTCAAATTTCATCTATAGTGTAGCATGTATCAGTATTTCAGTTTTTAATTGCCAAATGATATTCTATCGTATGGACGTACCACAATTGTTTATCCATTCATCAGTTGGACATTTGGATTGTTTTCTATCTTGTGACTATTATGAATACTGTTGCTATGAACATTGTGTACAAGTTTTTGTGTGGATATATGTTTTGAATTCTCTTCAGTATATACCAAGGAATGGAATTTCTGGGTCATATGGTAACTTTATGCTTAATGTTTTGAGAAACCAACAGACTGTTTTCCAAAGCAGCTGTACCATCTTACAATCCCAACAGCAATCTGCAAATGTTCTAATTTCTCTACGTTTTACCAACACTTGTAATTATCTGTCACTTTGATTATAATCATCCTCGTGAGTATGAAGCAGTATCACATTGTGGTTTTGATTTGCATTTCCTGAATGGCTAATGATGTCGGGTATTATCTCACGTGCTTATTGACCATTTGTATATCGTCTTTAAAGAAATGTTCATTCAGGTCTTCTGCCCATTTTTTAAAACCTGAGCATTTGTCTATTCTCACTTTCTTGATGCTGTTCTTTGAAGCAAAGAAGTTTTTAATTTTGATGAAGTCTAGTTTATTTATTTTTCTTTCATTGCTTGTCTTTTGGGTGTCATATTGTTTTAAGGCTCCTGGACCCAATTCCAACCTGGGAGGGGTTCCCCACACCAAACACTAAGCAATTCTTGGGTATCTGGTGGATGTCTGAGACTTCAACTGAATTCCAACACTATCTACCCTGAGATTGCATCAGATTCTGCTCATTAAGGGCTCAGTCTTACAAGACTGCCCTCTGTCCCTCACTTCAGATGCCAGACACACGGCCTAGGCTGTTACTTGTGCTTCTGGCCAACCAGCTATAGATTGTGGAGGTTCCAAACAATTTCCTCCTTAGATTCTTTTAATATGCTAGAGCCGCTTGGGGCACCTTGGTGGCTCAGTCAGTTAAGCGCCTGACTTCAACTCAGGTCATGCATGATCTTGCGGTTCATGAGTTCAAGCCCCACATCAGGCTCTGTGCTGACAGCTCAGAGCCTGGATCCTGCTTCAGATTCTGTCTCCCTCTCTCTGCCCCTCCCCCGTTCACACTCTGTCTGTCTCTCTCAAAAATAAATAACATTTAAATAATTAAAAAAATTAATATGCTAGAGCTGCTCACAGAACTCAGGGATACAGTTACATTCACCAGTTTATTAAAGGATATTATAAATGATATGAATCAACATCCAGATGAAGAGATACGTAGGGCAAGGTATGGGCAAAGGGCATAGAGCTTCCATGCCTTCTTCTGGTATGCCACTCTCCCCAATATCCAACCCAGAAGCTCTCAGAAACAGTCCTTTGAGGTTTTCATGGGGCCTTCATTGCATAGTCATGATTGATTAAGTCATTGGCCATTGGCTGATTGGCTGAGTGAGCGGTTGGGGGGTGGGGCTGACAGTTTCAACCTTCTAAATTACATAGTTGGTCCTCCTGGCAATCAGCCTCCATCCTTCAGTGAAGCCCAAAAGTTACCTCATTAATAAACCAAAGACACCTTTATCACTCTCAACACTTAGGGAATGCTAAGGTTTTGGAAACTGTGAACCAGAGCTGTGGGTATACATCTATATGTATAGGAAATGCATTTTGGTCATTCACATATTAATACATTTAAATTATAAACCACAATACCACACATCTAATAAGCCATTACCTAATCCAAGTCTTAAATTTTACGCTCATGTTTTATAGTTTTAGCTCTTACAATTAGGTCTGATTCATTGTGAGCTAATTTTTGTATATGGTGTGAAGTAGGGGTCCAAATTCATTCTTTTGTAAAAGGAAATGCAGTTGTCCCAGCAGCCTTTGTTGAAAAGACTATTTTTTTTAATTTGTGTTTTGTTTTAAGTTTATTTTTTTTATTTTGAGAGAGAACGAGTGGGGGAGGGGCAGAGAGAGAGGAAGAGAAAGAGAATCCCAACTCAGGGCTTGAACTCACGAACCGTGACAATATGACCTGAGCTGAAGCCAAGAGTTGGACCTGAAGCCCTGAAGCCAAGAGTATAACCTGAAGATGAGTTGGATAAGATGTGTTACAGTTGATAGTACCAATATATGAGGAGCAGAAAAATCTCAGTTGAATAGATTTACAAATCTTTTGAAAATGTAAGGTGTTTAAAGCCTTGTGGCAAATATTTGAATTTATCATGTGTTATTGAATAAACAGTGTCAACAGTGATCTTTATTTGCTCTTCTGCACTTAAGCATCATAAATTCCAGGATTTTTTTTTTTTTTTTGGAAATAAACCTGCAGAACCTGACCTGCTGCTACGACACAGCAAATTGATGGCTTAGTAGTGGTAAAGTGTTGTGATTGCTTGAGCTCAGGACACAGATGGAATTTTTCTTTAATTGATGTTAAGATAATAAAACATAAAGTTTAACATATTGAGGCACCTGGGTGGCTCAGTCAGTTGAGTGTCCGACTCTTGGTTTCAGCTCAGGTCATGATCCCAGGGGTGTGGGATCGAGTCCCATGTCAGGTTCCATGCTGAGCGTGGGGCCTGCCTAAGATTCTCTCCCTCTCTTCCTTTGCCCCTCTTCCCAGTTCATACACTCTCTCTCTAAAATAAAAAAGGTAAAAAAATTTAACATCTTAACCATTTTTAACTGCACATTTCAGTGGTGTTAAGTATATGCCCACTGTTGTGCAACCATTACCACCATCACCAGTATCCCTCTGCAAACCTCATTTTATCTTGCAAAACTGAAACTCTATACCCATTAAACAAAAAGTCCTAATTCTCCCCACCCCCCACCCCAGCCCCTGGCAACCACCATTCTACTTTCTGTCTCTATGACTTTAACTACTCTTGGTACTCACCTAAGTGGAATGATACAATACTTGTCTTTTTTGTGATTGGCTTATTTCATTTAGCATAACATCCTCCAGGTTCATGCATGTTATAGCATGTGTCAGAGTTTTCTTCCTTTTTAAGGTTGAATAATATCCTGTTGTGTAAACATACCACATCTTGCTTATCCCTTCATTCATCGATGGACACTTGGGTTGCTTCCACCTTTTGGCGATTGTGAATAATGTTGTGAGTTGCAAGTTTTCATGAATGAGAACTGCCCTCGACCACCGTTGAACACAAAATAGTTTGGGAATTAGCTTTTACTGAAGACTCAGCAATGCTTCTTAATGAGTTCAACCTAAAATCACAAAGTAAATTGTTGATATGTGAAACTTCTTCCATAGTAAAGTTATTTCAGCAACAGTAACTTTTTTGGGGTACAAGTAATGTCAAATTGCTTCATACACTTCCTGTGCTGTCAGAAGTTACAAGGAGAAGTAAAATGTGCATTAATTAGCACACACGTTTGCCGCATGTATCTTTTCTGAGCTCAAACTGCATTCCCTACAGTGTTTTCTGGACTTCAGATGTAAAGGAAATTTTCATATTTCAAAATCCACTTAACCCTACGATTGAGACTCTCCTATTCAATCTTCAATTAGAGGTGATTGCTTCTCAACGTAATGATATATTCTAAGGCATAAATCAAGAGAAGAACCTAGTAAAAATCTATACATTTTTTCCAAGAAATGAATACTCTTGTTAATATCACATGCCAACAGATCGATATCAGCATTTAGCAGTACCTATCCGTGTGAAAAGATGTTTTCAAAAGTGAAATAGATAAAACTTCGTTACAGATCAGTATTAGCAGAAGAATATTTGAAAGCACTTTTTTAAAAAGTTTATTTTGAAAGAGAGAGAGTGTTTGAATGTGAGTTGGGAGGGGCAGTGAGAGAGAGAGAGAGAGAGAGAGAGAGAATACCAAGCAGGCTTTGCACTGTCAGCACAGAGCCCAATGTGGGGCTTGAACTCATGAACCATATGATTATGACCTGAGCTAAAGTTGGTCACTTAACTGACTGAGCCACCCAGGTGCCCCTGAACATACTGACCACGAGATCATGATCTGAGGTGAAGTCATCTTCAACATAACTATGATTCAGGAACATTTTAACCAAAAAGAGAATAATTGCAAGAAGCTTTATTGTTCATTTCAGGAACTTCTCAAAATCCCTTTTAAATGAACACAAAATTGCTCAACTTTTCAGTAGATGACCTTATTTTCTAACTTGTTTTTTTTCTCATAGTACTGAATCTTTTCTATTTTTGCAGTAGATGACTTTAGATGATGGCCTACACTGTGTGGTAAGCCAAATAGTGGCCCTCAGAAGATGTTCATGTACGAATCCCTGGAATCTTTGAATATGCCAAGTTAAATGACAAAGGGAAGTAGGGTCAGATAGAATTAAATTGCTAATTCAGTTGATCTTAAAATAGGGAGATGATTCTGGATTATCTGAGTTGGCCCACAGCAATCACAGGCGTTCTCAAAATAGAAGAGGGAGACAGAATAGGAAGAGTGATGTGATTTAAGAAAGTACTCAACCAGCAATTGCTAACTTTGAAGAAATTTGAAGGTGAACAGGGACACAAGGCAAGGGGTGTGGACATTCTCTAAAGGTTGGAAAAGGCAAAGAAAGGGATCACCTCCTAGAGCCTACAAAAAGAAGCAGTCTTGCCAATACCTTGGTCCTAACTCAACAAGACCTGTATCAGACTTCTGACTTACAAAATTATAAGATGATAAATTTGTGTTACTTTAAGTCCCTAAGTTTGTGGTTGTTTGTTATGGCAGCAATAATTAATATACTCTCCAAGACTCTTAAAAATCTTTGCTGTGTCCACTAATCCTAAACTAGTAGATCATGATTCTCACCAAACTCTAATCAAGCCTCTGAACTGAAAAGCCCCCCAAACTGATAAATATCTCAACTTCCCTGCTCGGAATGTTACTGAATGTTACTGAGACTGTCGGGGTACTGGTCTCTCTTACCAGTAAATGATAAACTCAGCTTTGCCTTATCACCACATTGTTTGGGTGGTATTTTGGGGGAAGAGCATTTAACAATTGTTTTATCCATGTGCCTAGAATAGTACCTGATATATGTAGGTGTTACGTATATGTAACATATACGTTACATGTTTGATACATAATGAATAAATTACGAGTTTCTAAAATAATATGGAATAATATTTGTGTATATGAAATTGTGACTTGGTATTTCCTATACATGGATGTGACTTTCAGAAAATAATTTTAGGGATGCCTGGCTGGCTCAGTTAGTAGAGCATGTGACTCTTAATTTGGGGGTTGTGAGTTTGAGCTCCACATTTGGTGTAGAGAGTACTTAAAAATAAAATCTTTTTAAAAAACACATTAATTAAAAAAAAAGGATAAGTTTTAAAGTCTGAATGAAATCTTGCACATGGATGTTTATATCAGCTTTATTCATTATCATTAAAAAATGGAAACTCAAATGTCCAACTCATGCATGGTTAACCAAACTAGGTTATATCCATATAATAGATTACTACTTAGCCATAAATGGGAATAAATTACTAATACATGCAACAACAATGGTGAATCTCAAAGGCATTATGCTAAGTGAAAGAAGCCAGACTTAAAAGGCTACATACTGTATGGTTCCATTTATGTCATATTCTGGAAAAGGTAACATTTTAGAGACAAGAAAGCATATGAGTGGTTGCCAGCAACCCAGGTTGAGGTGAGGGGTTCATTATAAAGGAGACCAAGAGAATGTTTTGGTGTAATGGAAATGTTCTATGTCCTGATTGTAGTGGTAGTTTATACAATTGTACACATTAAAAAATATGCATTTTCTTTCTTTAAAATTTTTAATGTTTTTATTTTATTTTTTGAGAGACAGAGAGGGAGTGTGAGCAGGGGAGGGGCAGAGACAGAGGGATACACAGAATCCTAAGCAGGCTCCAGGCTCTGAGCTGTCAGCAAGAGTCCGACATGGGACTCAAATCCACAAATGTGAGATCATGACCTGAGCTGAAGTTGAAAGCTCAAGTGACTGAGCTACCCAGACACCCTTGCATTTTCTTGTTTGTGAATTATAAAACACAGAAATCTACTCAGAATTGCTACTGAACAATATATGTTGAATACTTTGTTAAAATCTTGCATGTTAATAAAACAATCATACATTTCTGGGATGCCTGGGTGGCTCAGTAGGTTAAGCATCTGACTTTGGCTCAGGTCATGATCTCACAGCTAGTGAGTTCAATCCCCATGTCAGGCTCTATCCTGACAGCTCAGAACCTGGACCCTGCTTCAGATCTGTGTCTCCCTTGCTCTCTGCCCCTCCCCCACTCACACTCGGTCTCTCTCGAAACTAAAAATAAAATAAAATAAAATAAAATAAAATAAAATAAAATAAAATAAAATAAAACAATCATACATTTCTTTCATTTTTTTTTTCTCTTATAGCTTTATGGTCAGTATTTTCTACTATTTCTTTATTCTGTGCAGTTGACTTACATTGTTCTGGAACATGAAAATAGAGACACTCACTTTGTTAAAATGGATGCATCTGATTAAATGACAAATAACATTTATTCCAAAATAAGTTAAGGAAACTTCTTGTAAAGTTTATTAAATATCAATTTGCATCTTCATACTTCTTTAATTACTGTGTAAAATGACAATCTTTCTTTTACTTCTCTCCATCCCCACTATCTTCCAATATAGCCTTGTAAATCTTCCAAGGCAAAACTTGAAAGAAAGCAAATAAAATTGGCACAACTTCTGCAGAGGACAATTTGACAGTATCTATCAAAGTTAAAAATACCTTTTGATCTAAAGGTTCCAGGGTAAGGATTTACATATTAGTTGCCCATCGTATGGGGTAATTAGTTATCAGTTACAGCCTAGTTTGTAATAGCTTTGGCTTGGCAACAACCTAAATGCCCACTTATTGGGGACTGACTAAATAAATATTTGCATACAATGTAAATACTGCCGCTGGGAAGAATGAAGCAGTTCTTCATGTAGTGATAAGTGATGATGGCTAGAAGCAGAAAAATGTTCACCTTTAGCCCAGAAGGCTGACCTATAGCTTACATGGTTTTGATAAGGATCAAACATGCACTGACTCCTGCATTCTTAAAGCGTCTCATGAGTGCCTGTAAATCTCACCAACAGTTAATATTGAGGTGAATGTTAAGCACCAGAGAAATCTTCTGAAACTAGTTTTAGGAGTAGAAATTCGAGGAAGACATTTATGATCTAATACTCCCTGCAGCTCCCCTCCCCCTTGAGCACTAAGCATGTAGCCACTGCCTTCATACAGGAAAGGTACAGCTCTTTCTGCCCACAGGTTCTGACCCCAGGTTGTAATAAAAGCACCTTCTTGCACCAAAAGCCTCTCAAGAATTCTTTGTTGGCTTGTGGCCCCACATCCATATGGAAGGATACCCAGGATATTTTAAGTGAGAAAAGGAAGGAACTTAACAGTATATACAGTACATTATCTTTCCTGTAAAAAGTATGTTATCACTATATTTTCACGTTTATTTATAACATATCTTGGGAGATACACTAGAAAATGCCAAATGATTGCCTCCAGGACTACCATAGTTAAAGGATGGGAGGAGTAATTATTTTTCACTCTATTTCATCACAGTTCTTTTTGAGTTTTGCACTAATAATTTCCTCATCTATAGAGATACATAGATAATATCTATATAGATATAAAGAGTCAGGCTTAAAAATAATAGGTGGTCAGTTAAGAATTTTAAAAAGGAAAAATTATACTTTTATTGATGCTGAATTACCAGTGTTAAGGGCTGACAAAAACATTTTCATATGCACATTCCTTATAAGAGTTTATCATAAAGCTCCTCAAAAACCTTGCACCTTCCAAAAGCAATCTTTAACACGCTTTTTTCTAGATTAGTTGGTAGAAAGTAACCTCCCACCCCCTTCACGCTCCTCCCAGCTTCCTGAGGCTTCTGTACAGAAAGAAAACAAGTAAGAGGCAGGAGATTATAAAGTGTTCTTCCAATGGTGAGCCAGAGGTAGTGTCTCTGAACAGTTACCAAACTGCGTTCCATGAGACCCTTTGAAAATCCTGTCTGGTCTATAACTATTATTTTACTCTCAATTAAATTATAGTTTGCCCTGACTGGCAGAATGTTAAGAGATGAAGGAAAGCGTTGAAAATGATATCCTGAAGAACAGTATTACTGGCAGAAAATGTTTGGATGACGAACAGAAAGGGCTGGAGAGGCTTCATGGAAGAAGTTCAAGCGTGGTTCTAAGCATCCTCCTGCAGTAAGTCCCTGGAGACTTCCTTTCTCCGCCGACCTGTTGAGGGCTGCTGGACTCCGGGCATCAACGTCAGCACCGGGAAGTCGGTCGAAAGGGCTTCGGGTTCGCCAGACCCTCGCCAGGGGCGCACGACCTGACCCCCCCCGCCCCTCACCTGAGTCCCAGAACCGGTAGACCCGGCTCGGCCCGTCCCCGGTAGCGGCTACGTGCACAGAAGGGTGTGCGCGTCTCGGATCTGCAGGCCGGGTCCTGCCCGGCGGCCCTGCCCTGTGCCGCCGCGGGGCCTAGGAGGTCGGGTCTAAGCCACCGGGGCCGGTGCTCCGCCCGTCCGGGGTCGTTCGACCCCCACAGCCGCGCACGTCACGGCCCCCGTGTCGCCTCCGGTCACCGCAGGCCCAGCAGGGCCCCGCTTTTCTGGCGGGGCGGGGCGCGGCGTCGCCACGTGACGCCTCGCCCCCGCCCGGCCCTGATCACATGGGTGGCACGGCCGCTGCGTCAGTCACCGTCCTGGCTGCGGGAGTCGAGCCGCCGTCGCCGCCGCCGCCAGCGGACGGGGCGGGGATCCCGGTGCCAGGTCTTCGTCGGCCCGCCCCTGCCGCCTCAGTCGGCCGTCCCGGGCTGGGCCCGACCGTCATGGAGCGGGGCGGGACCTCCGCCTGTTCCGTGTGAGGCGCGTCGCCGCCGCCCCCGCCTGCGCCTTTCCAGACCTGCCGAACCCCCGCCGCCGCCCGGAACCCCTCGTCCTTGGCAGTCTGTCGCCGCCCCCGGGCGGGCTCGAATGCGCGTCCGGTGAAGGTGCAGGCCCGGCGCCGCCGCTGCCGCAGCTGGGAGATGGTTTGGGCCTAGCGGAGCAGGGATTGGAGGTGAGAGGGGCCGACTGACTGACGGAGGGCCGGGCCGGGCCGGGCCTGGCCGCGGGGTGCGGGGTGGGGGTGGGGGAGACGGTGAACTGGGTCCGCCTTGGGGGCTCGGGAGACCCTCCAGGCCGGGGCTGCTCGATCCGGCTTCGCCCTTCTTCTTTCCGTTTCACCCCCACCCCCGGCCTGGAAAAAAAACGAAACAAAACATAAGGCTAACCATCCTAACAAAAATTTCCAGAAATCCATCTTTTCACCGTTTCTCCTTTCCGCTTTCGTTTCTTAATCCATTCCAGCCCTCAGAAAATTTAGCGACAGATTCGTGATTTTTTAATATCCTCTTCAGTTTCAAGTTATTTGTAGAGAAAATAGGCCTAGATTTCTGGCTATCATTACCCAACTAGTTCTCGCTTTCCTTCTCGCGATCCTGCGCACGTCTCTCCCCCTCTCTCTCTCTCGCTCTCTTTCTCCCTCTCCCTCTCTCCCCCCCACCTCTGCAAAAAAAAAAAAAAAAAAAGGAAAAAAATTTTCCACCTTCGGCTAGCGAAGGGGATTGACTAAAAATGGGAAGGTGGGGGTGTAATACTTGAATAGCCGCCCCCCCCCCCCCCCGCCCCTAACTTCGCAGTCGGTCTGTTACCTAGTTATCCCGATAGCTCGGGTTTGGATATTGATGTTTAGGCCTTTCCTTCAGCTGCCTGTGCCCGGGGTTAATCTCGTAATTGACGTCAGTGCTTTGTTCCTTCCACTTTGCTGTTCCTTCCACTCTTTGAGGGTGGATCTTGGAGTATAGGAGTTTGAGGACTATCTTCACTGCTTTTTCTCTTACAGTGGTTATAATTTATAGGAAGTTGAAAGTACAAATCTGAAATGCTCGTGCATGGAGTTACACTAAGACGAAGAGTTCCATTTAGGGTTCTTCTCGTAGTCAGTTGCCATTCAGAGTGGCTTTAAAGAAATTTTAAACTAAGGCCAGTCTCTTTTTCAATGACCGGTATGTCTTGAGGGAACCTAAGCAATAAGTGCCTGTGAATAAGATGTTTGCAAATGTGACATTTAAGATACGTGTTGATTTTTAGGACTCATGTGTTTAAAAAGCTCAAAGCTTTGTTTCCATATTGATTCTGCAAAGCTTTGTGAAGTGCTTTTGTCATTTCACTGTACTTTGATTTATCAAAATTGAAATATTTATGTGAATTTTCTTAATTTGGCATTTGATAAGAGCCTTTGTGGCCTGCGAATCTGCCTGGATCTTCTTTGGTCATATGTGCATAAAGACGTGTTGGCAAGTGGCCACTTGTCGTTTAACAAAGCTGGCTTCTTTAAAATTTTCTGGTTTATTTTCCTTATTCATCACTGCATTTTTCAGTGTCTAAACATTAAAAAAAATCCTCCAGAAGTTATTTTTAATGATCTTTTAGAGTCAATTTACCTGGGAGCAGTGATTTTTCTTTTTTTAAATATCAGCAGTTTCATTCAGTTTGTGGTGGCTTGTATGCTGATGACTTTAGGTTTTGTTAGCTCTGCAGGAACAGTAGGCAAATTCTACTTTAAATATAAGTTTGCATAAGGTGTGGACAAGATAGAAGGTCTGTGAATGACCCAACCTTTACTGTATGGTTTACACACACACACACACACACACACACACACACACTCACAAAGAGCTTAGCTGTATTGATTGGAAAGCACTCCACAGTTTTGGGGTGTAGAGATGATTGTACAGTGCTTCGGTAAAGCTCTGTAATTAAGAATTCCTAAAGATAGAATATTTTTATTCAGATTACTTTCTCTTTGTCATATGACATACATTCTCTGTGCTCTTGAATTGTATGCCTTTTGTAATAGCTGATATATTCTCCTTTTGTATTGTAATTTTCTGATAGGGCTCTTGTAGTGTGTTTAGTACAAGAGCTATGTTTATATCTCTCCAGTATCATCAGTATTTTACACAGTTGTTAGATTGAATGTGAATGTGATATCCAATCTAAGTTTTCACAAAGGGATAATCTAAAGCAAACTGTATGAGCAAGTGATCAATATTTGAAGGGGAGAAAGTAACTATCAGCTACAGAAGATGACAGAAGGTGAAGGCTTCTAAAAGTTATGTATCTTACCTTTTTTGAAGAGCTAAGGTAAATGTCATGGTTTATGTGTACCTGAGAGGAACAAAGAAAACAGGTATTTCTTCTTTTGTGGCCATCTACTGGTTTAGAATGGAGTCCAAAATGTATGAGGCCTTTTCTTTGTAGTATTTTTCATAAAATCAAAGCAGTACTCTTACAGGTATTAAAGGCATACGTGGACAGTAACCCAGAAGTACAGTACATATTGTAAAAGTTGATGACTTAGGTTTTATTTTTTACTTTAGCTCTATTCTCCAGGTATTTTATTATAAAAACTTTTTTTAGGTCAACTGTACTCAAATTAAAAAAAATTCTTTTTAACTTTCCTATGTCATGTAAAGGTTTCCCAGCTTTTGAACTCCCAGCCCTCATTATATTTTACCCATTTCCTTTTTCATTTCCTCTGATAAGTTGGAACGATTATATTTGATTTCTGGGAGGGTGTGTGCCAGTGTCAGTAAGTGTGAAACGAGGTGTAGTCAGTGATTAAAGCTAACCAGACCTGTTACTTTGGTGCTTTTTCCTTTGGTTCAAGCAGGTACCACTACTTGTAACTTTTTATACTGAATATCTTGGTTGCTTGAAGTGATAACTAGTAAATGGAAGAGGACATGATAAACATGACCGTTATGGAGTTTTGGCTGATCATCTGCATTCCTGTCTGTCTTGATGTTCATTTTCACTAGCATCACATCCTGAGAATTTTAATGGTATTGGCACACAGAAAATATTAGAACCAGTGAATTCATTTCCAAAATATTACAAAAACATTTTAATATTGAGACTACTTATTAATCCTGTTTTTTTTAATGTTTATTTTTGAGACAGAAAGAGAGAGTGAGAGTGCAGGGGAGGGGCAGAGAGAGAGGGAGACACAAAATCTGAAGCAGGCTGCAGGCTCTGGGCGATCAGCACAGAGCCTGATGCAGGTCTCAAACCTATGAACCTTGAGATTGTGACCTGAGCTGAAGTTGGATGCCTAACCAACTGAGCCACCCAGACACCCCTTAATTCTCTCTCTCTTTTTTTTAAAGCTTATTTATTTTGAGAGAGAGGACTAGAGAGAGAGTGTGTGATGCAAGCACGCACACAAGCAGGAGAGGGGCAAAGAAAGAATCCCAAGCAGGCTCAGCCCTCCCAGAACAGAGCCCAATGCAGGGATCCATCCCATGAACCTGGAGATCATGACCTGAGCTGAAATCAGGAGTTGGGTGCCTAATCAACTGCGCCACCCAGCCTAATTCTGTTTTTGAACAAAGAAATTTTATTTAAAATCATCTTTCAAATGGCTAAAATACAAAACTCAAGAAACAACAAGTATTGGTGAAAATGTGGAGAAAAAAGAATCCTTATGCACTGTTGGTGGAATTTCAAACTGGTGCAGCCACCGTGGAAGACTGTTTACTTAAAAAATTGAAAATAGAACTACCCTGCAATCCAATAATCACACTACTGGGTATTTACCCCAAAACTTTGGAAACACTAATTTTGAGGGATACATGCACCCCTGTGTTTATTGCAGCGTTATTTGCAATAGCCAACTATGGAAGCACCTCAAGTGTCCATCAATAGATAAATGGATAAAGAAGATTGGTATATAGATACAATGGAGTACTATTCAGCCATAAAAAAGAATGAAATCTTGCCATTTGCAACAGTATGGATGGATCTAGAGAATATGATGCTAAGTGAAATAAGCCAGAGAAAGACAGATAGCATATGATTTCACGCCTATGTGGAATTTAAGAAACAAAACAAACGAAGGAAAGAAAAAAGAGACAAACCAAAAAATAGACTCAACTACAGAGAACAAACAGATGGTTACCAGAAGGGAGGTGGGTGGCAGGAATGGGTGAAAAAGGTGAAGGACATTAGGAATGCACTTGAAAAAAAAATTTTTTTTTTAAATATAATTCCAGTATAGTTGACACAGTGCAATTGTCTTGATGAGCTCTAAGTAACGTATGGAACTGTTGGATCACTATATTGTACACCTGAAACTAATATAGCAGTGTATGATAATGACACTGAAATTTAAAAAAAAGTAGATATAGTCAAAAAATTAAAAAAAATGAAATTTATCTGCTTCATCATGTATATATTTTATTAAAAAATCTGTAACCTGAGGAATGTTCTGAGGGAAGGTAATTTTACCTCTTTTGTGGCGCCAAATGAACCATGGCGGTGGCTTTTAGGAGGGTAGACAAAGCTTATTATTGGGTACCGTTTTAAATTATTTTTATAATTTCCTAGGATAGGTAAAAGAACCTTGGGCATTGTTTTTCCAGAGTTGTAGGTGTGTGGCAGGGGAAATCAGGGATTGACATGAATACATTGCTCTGGAAAGCCAGTATGGTTTGACTACCCAGATATTGTCATGATCTACCTTGGGACTGTGCTACTCGAGGCTACTTGAGGACTGAATGAGTCTCGCATGATTTTGTTAAGTTAGAGCTGGCTAGTGAGTTACAGTTTTTCACTTTGACTTTTTCTTTTCTTGTCATTATAGTAGCGACAGTTTTATGGAGAGGTGAGTATAGGCCAGTGCTTTGCAGTGACAGGACTTCCCACCTCTTTGCAATTGTTTCCATTTCTTCCATCTGAAATAACACTTTTCCTCTCTTGTTCCCTACCCTGTTAAAATTTCACTGTCTATTAAGGCACAGTGAAAGTACCATTGCCTTCCTAAAGTTTTCCATGATTCCTCTGGATACTCCAACTGGGACCTACCTTTTTTGAATCCCTGCATCACTTTGTATCTTCCTTACTTGTTATGTTAACTAGGGGACTGTACCCTGCTGAGTGACATCTGGCACCATGTATCAGGGAAGACATACTGGTAAAATAAGGACTGTGTAATACTATTTCCTTATATATCTCTAAAAAATAAGGATTAAAACAATAATCCAACTTTTCAGTAAAGAAGTTAATACCAATTTCTTAGTGTCATCATGTATTTAGTCAGTCTTCCGATTTCTCTGATTTTTGCACTTACTCATTTCTATACAATTGGTTTGATAAAGAAGCCATGTTTTTTGCCCTATGAGATTTCTCACAGTCTAAATAGTGCTGGATGCATCCCTGTGGTATTATATAGTATGTTCCTCAGTCCCTTGTTTTTTCTGTATATAGTAGTTACGTTTAGAAGCTTGATCCAATTGAAGCTTGACTTTTTATTTCATTTTTTTAATGTTTATTTATTTTGAAAGAGGGTGAGCCAGGAAGAGGGCAGATGCCTAACCAAGGCCACCCAGGCACCCCTTGAAATTTTATTTTTACTTTGTGTTTTTAAAATTTATTTTGAGAGAGAGCGAATGCGTGAGGGGCAAAGAGAGAGGGAGAAAGAGAATCCCAAGCAGGCTCTGCACTGTCAGTGGGGCGGGGCTTGAACCCATGAATGGCAAGGTCATGACCTGAGCCTAAATCAAGAGTTGAATGCTTAACTGAGTCACCCAGGTGCCCCTGAATTTTTATTTTTATTTATTTATTTATTTTTAAAGTTTATTTTCAGAGAGAGAGAGAGAGGGAACAAGTTGAAGAGGGGCAGAGAGGGAGGGAGAGAGAACATCCCAAGCAGACTCCACACTATCAGTTCAGAGCCTGATGCAGGGCTCTTTCCCATGAACCATGAGATCATGACCTGAGTGGAAATCAGGAGTGGGAGGCTCAACCAACTGAGCCAACCAGGCACCCTCTGAATTTTTACTTTTAAATAAACTTTGTTCAAAATGGGGTTTGAACTCACGACCCCAAGATCGAGAGTTGCATGCTCTACTAACTGAATCAGTCAGGCACCCCAAGGCTTGAATTTTTTTTTAAATGGCAAGATTACTTCATGGGTAGTGTTGTGTACTTCCTCTGCAGTCTTTTTTTTTTTTTTTTTTTTAATGTTTATTAGTTTGAGAGAGAGACAGAGTGCAACCTGGGGAGGGGCAGAGAGAGGGAGACGCAGAATCTGAAGCAGGCTCCAGGCTCTGAGTTGTCAGTACAGAGCTCCACACAGGGCTTGAACTCAGGAGCTGTGAGATCATGACTTGAGCCTAAGTCAGATCCTTAGCAGACTGAGCCACCCAAGTGTCCTGTTTTGTTTTGTTTAATGTTTTTATTTTTGAGAGAGTGTGGAGAGCTCAAGCTGGGGAGGAGCAGAGAGAGGGGTACAGAGGATCTGGAGGGAAGTAGGCTCTGTGCTGACAGCAGAGAGCCCAGTATGGGACTTGAACTCACAAATAGTGAAATCATGACCTGAGCTGAAGTCCCACGTGCTACTAACTGAGCCACCCAGGTGCCCCTCCTCTGCACTCTTAAACTTTATGCCTGTCTTCTCATCCTGTTCGTGAAATTGCTCTTGCCAAGGCCGCCTGTGACTTCTTTATTGCCAAATTATATAGTTACTGCTTACTCCTTTATCTCTTTGTCTACTTACTTTTGTTAACCATTTTCTCCTTGATACTGTTTTCTTCCTGGACTCTTACGACTTTGTCCCTTTCTTCCTACCAGTTGCGTTCTTGCAGACTTAGTTCTCTGCTAATGCTTTGATATTGAAAGTTCTTGATTTTAGCCTTGGCCTTCGTTTTTTTTTTTTTAATTTTTTTTTAATGTTTATTTATTTTTGACAGAGAGAGAGAGAGAGAGACAGAGCATGAGTGGGGGAGGGGCAGAGAGCAAGGGAGACACAGAATCCGAAGCAAGCTCCAGGCTTCCAGCTGTCAGCTATCAGCACAGAGCTGGACGTGGGGCTCGAACTCACAGACCGCAAAATCATGACCTGAGCCGAAGTCAGACGCTCAACCGACTGAGCCATCCAGGCACCCCCTAGCCTTGGGCTTTTGTTTTCACTCTTCTGGATGATCTCATCCATTTGTATAGCTTCAGCTACTATCTCTTAAGTGTTTTGTGGGAACCAGAACTCTTATTCAACTGAATACCTTCCTTTGGATTGTTTAGTAGGCACTTTGTTTTGGTTAGGCGAGTGACACATATCTAACTTGTTGAGAACATACCACATATCCCATGAATTGTAAGAAAGACAATCAACCCACAAGAGGACAGCTAGAACTCAGGAGCAGCTGGATCCAGGGGCTGCAGATGTGGTTAGGAGTATCTCTTTATTACTCTCTAGATGTTCTTTCTCTATTCAATTCGCCCTTGCTGCAGGTGAAATTTAACACTTAACTAATACCTTTTGAGTTTTAAATTTCATATCTGCTGCTATCAGAGAGAGGCTGCCTTGATTCTAAATCTCAATTCCAGAAAAAGGACTCATTTGGTGATATGTCCACCTGTGGAGCACAACTTTGGCTAGGGAGCTACATTGTAATAACATGTTCTAACTGGGGCACCTGGGTGGCTCAGTCATTTAAGCTTCCAACTCTTGGATTTGACTCTTGGTTTTAGCTCAGGTCATGATCTCATGGTTTGTAAGATTCTTTTTTCTCCCTCTCTGCCCGTCCCCAGTACTCGTGCATGTGCACATGCGCATGCTGTTTCTGTCTCTCTCTGCCTCTCTCTCGTGTGTATGCATGCTCTCTCTCAAAATAAGTAAACAAACAAACAAAAAAACCCAATATGCTCTAACTGCAGCATTCCAGAGAGAAGTGGAGTAAAGGGCACTCTAAAACATAGTTGTCCCCCTCATTCATCCCATAGCTATTTAGTGCACACACAGTCCTACTTTTATATATGCATATATATGTGTATATATATATATTAATGTTTACTTATTTACATAGAGAGAGCACACATGCAAGCAGAGAGGGGCAGAGAGAGAGGGAGAGAGAGAATCTCAAACAGGCTTTGCATTGTCATTGCAGAGGCTGATGCAGGGCTCGATCTCATAAACCATGAGATCATGACCTCAGCTGGAATCGAGAGTTGGATCGTTAACTGACTGAGCCACCCAGGCGCCCCTGTTGAATATGTATTTTTTAACATAATATAGCTATCTGCATACAACAGCAGATACCCTCATCTCTTCGATAGAGACAACCCAATTTCCATCCAAAGGCCCTTGTTCTCTGAGTCCAGATTCACACGGTGATATCCTTTGTTAATTGGTCTAGCTAGATCTGCTTTGTCACATATTTGAAAGTTGTGGGCTAAATACTAAATTTGATCATCCCTGAGATAACTGATACATAGTTGTGGAAAAACAATAAAAACACCAACAAAACTAAAACTGTTTGGTGTGGAGGAGAGAGGAAGCGTAGCATTGTTCCAAAACTTACACTATACGTTGCTAGGCAAGTACAGTGTAAGGTAAATGGCAAAACCAGCAAGTATGTGGGCCTTCATCTGTTGACTTCCTTGCAAATGGAGTGAGTTCTTTGGTAAGCCAAATGAAAATTTTCAGTTCTGTCAACTAGGATTGTTTTCCTTGTCTGTTGTTTTAAGGTTAACACTGAGAGGACATCTGGAAGGAGTTTTAAGGGAAGGCAGTTCTGTGTTGCCTTAGCATAAGGATCAGTAAGCTATGGTTAGTAGGCCCAGTGCTGCCTGCTTTTGTATGGCCTGTGAGCTAAAAATGTTTTTTATATTTTTAAATGGTGGGAAAAAAATATTGTGGCCTGTGAAAATTATAGGAAACTCAAATTCAGTGTCCGTAAATAAAGTTTTATTGGGACACAGACGACACACCCATTTGTTTCTGTGTTGTTTGTAGCTGCTTTTGCTGCTACAATAGGGGAGTGGAATAGCTGTGACCGTAGGGCCTGCAAAGCCTAAAATATTTACTCTGTGGCTTTGAAAAAGCTGGTCATCTCCTGTCTTAGCAGATCCCTGGTGGATAGTTGAGATTGAGTATTGTTTTAGGATTCAATGTTAGTTTACATGGTCCCTATTTACTGTGGTGGTAGTTAGGGTTTTTTGATTGTGGAATGTGTGTGTGCATGTGTATGAATAGATATAAATAAATTTTAAAAAGACATAAAAAACAGATGTGGTCTGGGCATTGGCTTAGCTTAAGTTAGGGATTCAGACTTCACTGGTCACCTGTACCTTGAAGGTACAGTGAAGGGGGGCAAAAATTTCCAGAAAAGCTGGGGGAGAGGTAAGGCTGGAAGCTCATCAGATAGTTTCTGTGAGTGTTCATCATGTACGAATTAATTCTTCTACTGCTTCTCAGTCAATCCCCTCACCCCCAAATCCTGCTCATTTCCTTGCCTTGGGTAACATACCACTGTCATCGCCTTTTCCAGAAACCTCCAAGTTGTCCTTGATTCCTCTGTTTTACTTCTCACATCTGGCTGGCCCCAAGAGTCTACTTCCTTAACATCTTTAAATTTAAATGCTTTCTCTATATTATCTGTATTCCTAGTATTACTGCCTTAATCCAGGTTTTCACTTTTTACTGAATTATTGCAGCAACCTTCTCGTTTGCTTCCTGACTTCCCTCTAAACTATAAATCTGATTTTGTCCCTTAAAACTTTTTAGTTGTGTTTCATTTTTTGTACTGTTCTTCTAACTAGGGATTCTTCTGTAACATCTGAAGCACTGCTTTGTAGCCAGCTACTCCCTTGGGAGTTTGTTGCTGTGTTTAGATGTTGTTTATTACTGTGTTTGTGCCAAGTTATAATGCATTGTACTAATGATTTTGTGGTGGTTCAGACAAGGAAAGAAGGTGAGTACAACTGGATCGTGTCATGGTAGGTTGTTAATTTAAGCAGGCCAAACCAGTAAGAACCCTGGCATAGAAGTTAGTGTCATGTCTTCACTGTGAGATGTATCTGGTGGATCCCATCTATGTAATTAATCAATATGAAAGAGTTTGTTTACAGTATAAGTGTTTTGTTCCAAATCTCAGCAGTCATTATACTACATACACATTTACTGTAGATTACAATTAAGTTACTTAAACCACAAATAAGATAGATTGCAAAAGTTAACAAGTGAGGACTCTTTATGTTATTCTTTTTTTTTTTTTTTTTAAGTTTATTTATTTATTTTGAGAGAGAAAGGGAGAGAGGAAGTCCAAGCAGAGTCCTTGTCAGTGCAGAGTCTGATGCTGGGTTTAATCTCACAAATGGTAAGATTATGACCTGAGCTGAGATCCAGTTGGACACTTAACTGACTGAGCCACCTGGGTGCCCCAGCAAGTGACGACTCTTTAAAATTTTTTTTAATGTTTTTTATTTATTCTAGAGAGAGAGAGAAAGAGAGTGAGAGACACGGAGCAGGAATGGGGGGAGGGGCAGAGCGAGAGAGGGGCACAAAATCTGAAGCAGGCTCCAGGCTCTGACCTGTCAGCACAGAGCCCGACGCGAGGCTCGAATTCACAAGCTTGAGATCGTGAACTGAGCCGAAGTTGGACACCTGACCAACTGAGCTACCCAGGTGCCCCTATTGTTATTATTTTTTTAATTTTTAAAATGTTTTAAAATTGATGTTTAAGGACCTCTAGCTGGCATGGTAGTATATGATTGTATTTCCCTAAACTAGCAACTATAAATACTTGGAATTATTAAATCCATTTAGTATAACATATTTATAAGCATTTCCTGTGTTAGTATTATCGAAGTCATATTGTAGAAGTGGTTTGTAAATATGAAACTAGACCTGAGATTACATATTTCTAGGATCGATTACAACATTGTTCGTGAATTATTATGAATACATCATAATCTTATATTAATGTTATTTTATTTAAAAAATGTTTTTAATGTTTATTTTTGAGAGAGAGAGCACAAGCAGGGGAGGGGCAGAGAGAAAGGGAGAATCTTACAGAATCTGAAGCAGGCTTTAGGCTCTGAGCTGTTAGCACAGAGCCTCATACAGGATGTGAACCCAGGAACCTCAAGATCATGACCTGAGCTGAAGTAGGAGGCTTAGCTAGCTGACTGAGCCACCCAGGCGCCCCATGTTATGTTAATGTTACTTTAAATTTTATTTTGTATTTAATTTTTAAAGTTGTTTCTGTTTTACAGTTAGGTAAAACTTAAGAGCTATAAATATAATGAGTTCATACCTAATTTTATGTTTTAGTATTTTTTTAATGTAATAAAGTCGTCACTCAAGATCTGGGAGATTTCATTTTCTTTGCAGAGGTCTCTTTATATTTTCCAGATCTGATAAACAATCCCACAGGTCTGGTCTGATTTCATGTATCTCTCCAGTCTTAACTTTTATTTTGTACTCCCCCAACCCTATTTTCCACCTGTACTTGATACACCTGTATTCTCTGGTTGTGCTGTGCTCTCTCTTCTTGGCTGTTGCACTTGTTCTCTCTGCTTAGAACCAACCTCCCTCTTTTGCCTTCCTCCCTTTCCTTTCTCCTTCCCTACTGCCATCTTTCTCTAGTCTGGGTAGCTGCACCCAAATCTTGGAGATGAAGAGTACTTGTATTTATTTATTTATTTTTTAATATTTTTTTTAACGTTTATTCATTTTTAAGAGACAGAAACAGAGCGCGAATGGGGGAGAGGCAGAGAGAGAGAGGGAGACACAATCTCAAGCAGGCGCCAGGCTCTGAGCTGTCAGCACAGAGCCTAACGCGGGGCTCAAACCCATGAATGGCGAGATCATGACCTGAGCCAAAGTTGGACACTTAACCTTAAGACTGAGTCACCCAGGTGCCCCAGAGTACTTTTATTTTTAATATCCTTAGCATTAGTGCAGTGTCTGGCACAGTATATGCCCTGGTTAAGTAATTGGTGAATGAACTAAGAGTGTTAACATTGTACCTTATGTGTTGTATAGGTCTATACTGAAAGATAGTTTTTAAAATGACAATTGTAAAACCTTCAGAATTCCTTCTGACTTTTGTCTGAATGTTACAAGTCTGAATTAGAAAATTATTTTGAAAGTATGTTTACTCTTCTTACTTACAGTTTGATCTTTCAAAGTAAATATTCTTTGTGCCATGATAAATAACCCGTAACTTCTAAGTTATTATTAAAGAGCAGTAGCCTTAAATGGCCTTAACCTTCTTAAAGCAGTATTCCTGTTTACATTTAACTGGAACCTTATTAACAGAATTTAGAGTTAATAAAGTGGGTTAAGTTACCAACTCTTGATTGTAGCTCAGGTCATGATCTCACTGTCATGGGATTGAGCCCTGCATCAGGCTCTGTACTGAGCTTGGAGCCTGCTTGAATCCCCTCTCTGTCTGTCTGTCTCTGCCCTTCTTCTGCTCAACTGCATGCTCTCTCTCTCTCAAAATAAATAAACTTAAAAAAAAAAAAAAAAGAAACGGGGTACTTTGTTACCATCCGTTTTTTCACATATGCAAATGATGATGAAATTACTGAGAAATTCCTTTTAGTGTGCACTCCAAGGATCTTTTGCTGTATAATGTTGTTAAACTTTTGCTTAATGTGGTATATGCATTTTTAAGTAAAAAAATTGCTTTTATTTTGCAGTTTGGACTTGTATTCTTTTCTCTTGGCTTCCTCAGGTACTGCAAATGAAAGCAGTCTTACAGTGCTCTGTTGAACAGATCATTTCTTTCTGGATGTTGTAGACTGAAATACTCAGTTTTTACACCTTCCCACTTTGCCAAGTATGATTCTGAGATTTTACAGTCTAGCACTTACATTTGGTGAACATTTGAGAGTACAGGGTTTAAGTAAAAATAGAAATTGATCATTTCTGTATGGTTTTTTTTCTTGAACATATGTTGTTTTACTTTTAGATGAACTCTTGTAGAAAAATTGCTTTAAAAGCAACAGAGTTCATTTAATATCACTATTAATGCCTTTATTGGATTGATAATATATTGAATACAGTATAAAGAAGACCTACTCTCTTATTGTTATCAGATATAACTGAAAGTCTTAGGAAATAGGAGACTATCTGTGGATAGAAAATGATGGGCCACATCATATTTTGAAACCCAACTTTTAGTGAGTATTACCACTGACTCTTAGGGCAATAACACTACATTTGTGACCTTTATGAAACTCATCACGTGTTTTGAGTATGTCTCGTATGCCTGCCACTGTGTTAATCAGCACAGGGGTTAAAGAGTAAGTGAATTGATGTTTATGTGGCTCTTACTCTCTAGAGGCTTATAATAAGGAGGTGAGTAGGGAGAGTCCCTAGAATATCAGTAAATAATCCTAATGTAATGCAAGTCTTAAGTGCCAGATGAGATACAAAGAAATTCTTTGGAAAGTAAGTGATTTTAGTGACAGAGGAATCTTGGAGGGCTTTTTGGAGGAAGTGGGGTATGCAGTGAACTTTGAAATGGATGTGTTTAGAAATGGGGAGAAGGAGGATATTCTAAGTAGAGGGACTAGTTTTTGAGTAAATATGTAGATCTGGACGTGTGTAGGTTATTTTTAGGCTCAGATAAACCCTGAAGGTTTTATAGAAATAGGTAAGAATTTAAAAAGCTGTGGACAGTTTTAAATCCTGGGATGAGAATTTAGGATTAGGATTTTCCATAGAGCTTGGAGTTTTTGATTTTTAAGCAGAAGAATGTTTTAAGTACTTCTGTTTCATAAAAATATGAAAGTAATTATCAACTCATATATTACAGAAGTTTCCAATAGGAGACCTTAGTAGGTTTTAGATATGCATGCTTTGAAAGCAAGAAACTGAATCAAAAGATTTTTCTCCTTTTTTTTTTTAATTTTCAATTTTTTTTAAAGTTTATTTTGAGAGAGACAGAAACAGCAGGAGACGGGCAGAGAGAGAGAGAGAGAGAGAGAGAGAGAGAATGAATCCCAAGCAGGCTCCATGCTGTCAGCACAGTCCTATTGCAGGGATCAAACTCACAAGCCATGAGATCACAATCCAAGCTGAAGCTAAGATTGGACGCTTAACCAACTGAGGCCCCAAGATTGTTTTCTTTCTAAAAGGAACTGTAAACTTTGACTTTTAACCATTGTTTCCACCCATTCATTCATCTTTAAAGATGAAAATAGACTTCTCTATTTGTCCATATGCTTTTAGAATTTGGTAGTAACTTTTTGAGAGAAGTTTAAACTAGTTAAATTTGGTTTACATATTTCTCAAGTATTAGTAAAAGCCCAAGAAATATAATTTTACTTGGTTTTGGTTCTGAAAATAGTTTTGGTGTGTAAAACTGTGCAGGACTACTGGGAGAAGGAGCATTTTAGGATTATTATTGAGAGAAATATCTAGGAGGAAGCAGCTGGTTATAAGTAATATGAATAGTCATATTCTTATGTTCACATTTAAGTGTTGAGCATACTTGTGTGTGTAATAAACATTTCTTGAATTGAGACTTAAAATTATCTAGATTTAAAAAAAAAAATCTTTAAGTAGGCACCACTCCCAGTGTGGGGTTTGAACTCACAACCCTGAGATGAAGAGTCGCATGTTTTACCAGTTGAGCCAGCCAGTTGCCCCTGTCTAGTATTTTAAAAAGAATACATTTATCAGTAACCCACTTGGAAAATACTGTTTCAAATGACTTCTTGAACAATTGAATGTGTGTGTAATGACATAATAAACATTGGTTGTGGTATTGTTTGCCCTCTAAGATGAGGAAATAAAGTTTTGCTTTATTAGGAAAAGCTTCATAGAGAAAGTGAATTGAGTTATAGTCATAGAATCAGAGTTGTATAGCTTGGCAGATAAGTAAAGACATGTGTTTCAATTCTGATCTAAAATAATTAATGCATACATTAAGTGTCTGCTAAATTAAAATGTTGCAGATGGTGTCTGATTTTAGTGTAATATGAGTCTTAATTATTCCAGTTTTGAAATACTGGGATTTTGTGATGTTAGGTGAAGAATCTCATGATCTCTAAGTATTATTTTATAGTGAGATAATTGCTCCTTTCTAACCAGGCCCTGAAGTTCATTAGTTTACTTACTGAAGTGATTGTCCACTAGGTTATGTTCTAGGTATGCAAGGCTGAACAAAACAGACAACATTCTCTGATCATGACCTAGTGGGAGAGGAAATATTAATGAACATCAAAAGAAGTGTATACTTAATTATAATTAGGTACTCTGAGGGAAAATGGAATTGTCTACATGAATTTCCTAATGCTGAAAAAAGCACCACAAGTTCAAGAAGCTAAAAAAAGAAAAGATGATTGGTGGGCACTGGGAAGGGAGGTTATTCATAAGATATAAAATAAATCTGATGAGATAGGTGGGAGTCACATCAAGTATGAAGTTACATCATTGCTTTGTAGGCCATTTCAGGACCTTAAAGTTTTTCCTAAGGTAAATGGAAAGCTTACTAAAATTTTTAAAGCAGGGGTTGGGTGATATGATCCGGTTTGTGTTTTAAAAAGATCACTTTGGAGGCACCTGGATGGTTTGGTGGTTGAGCTTCTGACTCTTTTTTCTTTTCTTTTTTTTAATGTTTATTTATTTATCTTGAGAGAGAAAGAAAGAGAGGGAAAGTGAGTGCGAGCTCATGATAGGACTCTCTGGGGAGATGGGGAGGGACAGAGAGAGAGGGAGAGAGAGAATCTCATAAACTATGAGATCATGACCTGAGCCAAAACCAAAAGTTGGATGCTTAAATGACTGAGCCACCCGCGTGCCCCTTGAGCATCCCAGTCTTGATTTTGGCTTAGGTCATGATCCTAGGGTCATGGAATTGAGCTCCACGTTGGGCTCTTATGAGTGTGGAGCCCACTCAAGATTCTCTCTGTTTCTCTGCCCCTCTCCCCCACTCATGTTCTCTCTCTCTCTCTCTCTGTCTCTCTCTCAAATTAAAAAAAAAAAAAGCTACTTCCTTTTCCTCTAAAAAAAATTAGATCACTTTGCTGTATGAAATATGGATTAGAAAAAAGGGAGCCAGGAATCCAATTGTAACATTTGTTCAAGGAGATAAAGTAATAGCTTGTTTTGACTAGTGGCTGAGCAGAAAGAAGTGAACAGATAAATTAAAAATATATTTTGGGAGGCTGTGGTTATGGGTTGGTTGTGGAGAGAGGTTAAAGGGAGGATTGAACAAGAGCAGTTGGTTGATAGGATGAGGATTACTGGAGCAGGAGTTCCTGGCAGTAGGGAAAAACAGATTAAGGAATCAATTCGGGATGTATTTAAGATTGAGATCCCTCAAAGAACATGATCAACGAGGTTCTCTATCTCAAAGAGAAAAATTTGATAATGGTGCATATTTGGGTATTTGTATTGTAGGTATATAGGTGGTTTTTTTGTTTTTTTAAGTTTGTTTATTTTAAGAGAAAGAGAGAGAGGGACAGAGAATCCCACGCAGGGTCTGCACTGTCAGCACGGAGTCTGACACTGGGTTCCATCCCACACACCTTGAGACCATGACTTAAGGTCAAGAGTCAGATGCTTAAACCACTGAGCCACCCAGGTGCCCCTGTGTACACATAGTATTTTAAGCCATGAGAATGTAAGGAGAGAATGTAGACTGAATCAGAATAAGACCCATGGCTGAGCACAGAGAAGCATCAACTTCTAAGAAGTCTGGTAGGTAAAATGGGAGGAGACCGAGGTGGTGGGAAAACTGTGAGGGCTGGAGTTGCAGAAACCAAAAGTATATTAAGGAGGAGGGAGCCTGTATGTTGATGTCCTGCATTTGACGTTGTGGTCAAAGTTGAGTGAGCTCCAGAGGTGTCCGGAGGGATTCCAGTATTTGCTGTAGTAACCTCATCAGCCTGCCAAGACAGTGAATATTCGACTTCCACTTGAACTAAATCAGTTTAGATATAAGAAATTTGCCATATGACATCATAGGTGAAGAAACATACGATATATTTTGGAAATACTGATCTATTCATTAAATCTGACTGGGGACACACCTGCAACTAGAGGAACAGCTTGCGTGATCTGTGAAGATTTCTTTGATGCCTAGAATGTGTGTGATCACCTTTCAGGATTCAGTGTTTATAACAGATAACCTGGTGGTTTTGTACTGTAATGCCAATAGGGCATTTCAGAAGGTGGACACAAAAAAGAAGGAAGAACAGTTGAAGCTTCTCAAGGAGAAACATGGAATCAACACAGATGAACAAAATAAACATTTTCTGCATTTTCATGTTGGACTAAAACCTATAAATGACCACCGTCACCCTTTTTTTTTTTTTAATTAATACTGAATGTTGTGGTTTCTTGAGATTCAAAATGACATGCTTGAAATTTTGATACGTGTTATGTTGATACATGTTAGAATTATTATGTGAATAAACTTGCAGCTTTTTGTTAAAAAAAAAATATATTAAGGAGCCATTAGTGGCTGGATGTGTTGAATGGTAGGTCAACTAAGATGATTAAGTGTCTGTTGGATTTAGGAATATGCAAATCACTAGTGATCTTGGCAAAGTGGAGTGTGGGAAGTTGAAAACAGAATGTTGGGAAGTGGGAAACAATAGAAGGTTGAATAGTGATTGGATATGTTTTGGAAAACAATTTGTCTGTATCTACTAAAATTGAAGATATCATGGGCTCCTGCGTGGCTCCGTCAGTCAAGCATTTGACTCTTGGTTTTTGCTCAGGTCATGGTCTCACAGTTTGTGGGTTCAAGGCCTGCATTGGGCTTTTTACGATCAGCACAGAGTCTGCTTTGGATCTTCTATCTCGCTTGTGCACATGCTCTCTCAAAACTAAACAAACATTAAAAAAAAACAACATTGAAGATGCTTGCATCCTAGAAATTCCACTTGTAGGTGTCTATTCTAGAAAAGCTTTCACTCATTGGCATAAGAGAAATGCAGAAAAAAATGATCACTACAGCTCTGTGTTGGCAGAAAAAGGGGAAACTAAATATCCATCAACTGGACAGTGGTAAGTTGTGTGAATACACCTTGGTGAAAATAAATGTACTATAGTAACATGTATCAACATGGATTAACGTCATAACATAATGCTGAGAATTAGAATCAGTCTTTAGAACATACCCTTTTTAAATGTTGAAAAATATGCAAAACAGTGTTAAGGATATATACATAAGTTATAAAAATATAAAAGGAATTTATGGGAATGATTATCACCAAAATCAGAATAGTGGCTCTCACTTGTAGGGTGGAGTGAGTACAAGAGATGTGATCCAAGGATGGTATACAATAGCCTTTCACTCTATTGGCAATGCTGTATTTCCTGAGGTGGTTCATGACTAACACAAGTGTTTATTGCTTCTTACCCTATTTCAGGTAACTTTATGACATGAATGGTTGCAGAGGAAGTAGACAAACACCAAGAGTCCTTTTGAGAAGTTTGGCCATGAACGAAAATAGAGAAGAGAAAAGATAGAATGGTAGCTGGAGAGAAAGATGGGATCAAGGAGGCCTTTTTCTTTTTCTTTCTTTTTAAGTTTATTTGTTTTTAGAGTGGGAGAGCATGAGCAGGGGAGGGGTGGAGAGAGAGAATCCCAAGCAGGTTCTGCGCTGACAGTGCAGAGCCTGATGGAGGGCGCGAACTCACGAACTGACTCACGAACTGTGAGGTCAAGACCTGAGCTGAAATCAAGAGTCAGAGACTTAACCAATGGAGCCACCCAGGCACCTTGAGTCTGTTTCTTTTTTTGAAGAAGAATTTGATCTCAAGGTTCGTGAGTTCAACCCCTGTCAGGCTTTACACTGGCACCGTGGGATTGTGGCCTCTCTCTCTGCCCCTCCCCCACTTGGGTGCACGCTCCCTCCCTTTCTCTCTCTCTCTCTCTCTCTCTCTCTCTCTCTCTCTCAAGTGTATATAAACTTTTTAAATAAAGGAAGAATATGCTTGGATGCTGGTAGAAAGGATTCATTAGAGAGGGAGAAGTTGAAGTTGCTAGAGAGAAGTCAGTAACTGATAAAGGTCTAGAACGTAGTAAAATGGACATACTTGTTCTTTCACAGAAAAGAGATACTTTTTCTTTTTTACCCAGAGGAAATAAGAGAATGGATTCAGATGCTGGTAGTTTGAAAGTTCATGGTTGATTGATGAGAAAATTTCTGTCTCTTGTTTAATTTTCTGTTTTTAATCTCTGTTCACTAAGACAAGGCCATTTGTGGGATGCAAGTTAGGAGAGAGAGTCCTAGGACTCCATGAAAATACTTGTGAGAAGTAGGAAAGAACATTCATCTGTGAAAACTAGTAAGATTTTGGGAATCTTTGAGGGCCTAGATGAGAGTGAGTTATGAAAAATGATTATAAGAAATTCTGCTTATGTATAAAGATACAATGAAGAAAGCACAACCAGAATGGAGTTATCTTTGCTTCCGTGTTTTTCATGGCAGTATTTTAAACCTAAAGGCTGTAGAAGTCTTATTTCTGACTGTGGGGCAAGATCCTTCTCTGCAAAATACTGTTTTGGGACCTGATGGTTTGTTACTATCGGCTTTGCTCTCCAGGGGTATAATATTTGTTTCCCTACCTTTTAGGAAATAACCTCTTCAGATTCTCACAGAGAAATCCTGCCAAAGGAGGCCAAGGGAGATTTCAGTACACATGAGGCTTTTTGCTTTAATACGGTGCATTGTGATAAAATTACAGTTTAATAGCATTTGTTGTAAACTGGATTCTAAAATGATCATGCTCTTAGCTCTAGTCTCATTTAGATTTTTAGAGTTTAAATAATTTAATAATCTGGTAGTTGAACAGCTCCGTTTGTCAGCAGTATAGATGTTCTGAGACAATAATTGAAAAAAACATGGTAGTAGGTTCTGAACATCATTTGAAAGAGGCAAGTTAAAGTCACATTTTGCTTTTAATCTTTTTAAAATTTAAATTTGAAACGTTCTAAGACTGCATGTGTTTATTAAAATATTATAGAAGGTGGCTTTCTGCTTCATTGGGAATGCATGTTAAACCTTTTTTTACTGTGTGCTTATTGTAATTTTTTTATTGTGGAAAAATATCCATAACATAAAAGTTATTAGTCATTTTAAGTGTGTAGCTCAATGGCATTAAGTATATTCACAGTATTGTGAAACCATCACCATTGTCTGTTTACAGGTCTTTTTCATCATCCCAAACAAAAACTGTATACCCATTAAACATAATTCCCATTCCTCCTTATCCCTAGCCCCTGGCAACCACAATTCTCCTTTCTCTTTCTGTGAATTTTCTATGCACCTCATATAAGTGGGATCATACACTATTTGTCTTTTTGTGACTGTCCCATTTCACTTTGCGAAATATCCTCAAGGTTCATCCATGTTGTAGCATGTCAAAATTTCATTCTTTTTTAAGGCCAAATAATATTCCATTGCATATATGTGCAACATTTTGTTTATCCACTCATCTTTTGATAGACACTTGTGTTGCTTCTACCTTTTGACTGTTGTGGATAATGGGGCTATGAGCATTGGTGTACCTGAGTCCCTGCTTTCAGTTCTTTTGGGTATAGACATAGTATAATTGCCGGATCACATGAAATTCTTTTATGCTTTTTGAGTAACCACCAAACTGTTTTCCACTCCATCTGCACCATTTTACATTTCCATCAGCAATGAATGCTCAAGCATTCTAATTTCTCAACTTTCTTAACAGCAGTTTTTGTTTGTTTGTTTGTTTGTTTTGGTAATAGCCATCCTAATGAGTGGTGAAGTGGTATCTCATTGTGGTTTTGATTTATGTTTCCCTAATGACTAATGATGTTGAGCGTCTTTTCATATATTGCTCATTTAAAATTTTTTAAAAATGTTTTTATTTATTTTTGAGAGTGAGAGAGAGGAAGGCAGTGTGAACGGGAAAGGGTCAGAGAGAGACGGAGACACTGAGTCAGGCTTCAGGCTCCAAGCTGTCAGCACAGAGCCCAATACAGGGCTTGAACTCAAGGGCCATGAGATCATGACCTGAACCAAAGTTGGACGCTTAACTGACCGAGCCACCCAGGTGCCACTGTTGGTCATATTTTATTTCTCTTTTCTCTTTTAAAATTTTGTTTCCAGTGTAGGTAACAAAGTATTAATTATTTATTGGCCATTTTAATATCTTCTTTGGAGAAATATTTAAGTCCTTTGCCCATTTTTCAATTGAGTTGTCTTGGCACTCTTAATGAGAATCAGTTATAAATGTAATGTGTTTCTGGACTTTCAGTTCTATTTATTTGATTTATAGGTTTGTAGTAAGTTTTGAAATTGGAAAGTGTGTGTGACTTCCAGCTTGCTCTTTTGCAAGATTGTTTTGTCTGTTTGGGATCCTTTATATTTCCATATGAATTTTAGAATCAGATTGTCAACTTCTGCAAAGAAGTCGGCTGGGGTATTGATAACTGTGTTGAATCTGTAGAGGAGTTTAGGGAGTATGTCCATCTTAATAGTTAAATCTTCCAATCCACAAATATGAGATGTCTTTCCATTTCTTTAGGTCTTCTTTTATTTCTTTCAATAACATTTTACAGTTTTCAGAGCATGTTTTCTTGTTTTTTGTTAAATTTATTTCTGAGTATTTTATTCCTAGTGACAATACTGCATGTGAGAAGAAAGTATATTCTATTATTGAGTGGAGTGTTTTATATGTATCTGTTAGGACTAGTTGGCTTATTGTATTGTGTTCAAGTTCACTGTATCAAATCCTGAGAGACTGTAATGTTTGTCCTTATTTATATTCTTTATCTCTTTAACACCAGATTATTTTAATGGTAGGAGACCTCAGTTGTTTGTGATAGGGAAAAGGCAGTTTAAGCAGAAAGTTGGAGGCCTCTGTTATTTAAGGAAATGCACTGGCCTACAGACCATCAGTAGTAAGTCCACAGATACAGAGGAACACTTGAGAAATGAGAGTAATCAAGGATCCTTTTCAAGCTGTTAATATTCCATTATTTTTTTTAAAAAAACAGCTTTATAGCATAAAATTCACTTAAAAAAATTTTTTTAACATTTATTCATCTTTGACAGACAGAGAGAGACAGAGCGTGAATGGGGGAGGAGCAGAGAGAGAGGGAGACACAGAATCTGAAGCAGGCTCCAGGCTCTGAGCTGTCAGCACAGAGCCCAATGCGGGACCCGAACTCACTGACGAGATCATGACCTGAGCCAAAGTCGGAAGCTTAACCGACTGATCCACCAAGGCGCCCCATAAAATTCACTTTTTAAGGGTACAATTGAACAGTTTTTAAATCAGTTTATAGAGTGTGCAGCCCTCATCACAGTTTAATTGTAGAATATTTCCATCACCCCAAAACGATGTTATGCTCACTTGGAGTCACCCTTCATTTTTTGTTTTATCCTTTATTCTTGTGTAATGGTAAATGCTCAGATACATTCAAATGCTTCTCTCATCTAATTATTATCATCAGAGTAGTATGGGCATTTTATAAAAGATAAAACTGAAATTTAGGGAGGTTACTGAACCTAAAATGTATGTCTAATATATAATCAGAAATAGCAATCATTTATCTTTACGTATCTCATGTATTAAATTACCATGCCTCAACTGTTTATAGCTCAATTGAAGTTTGGAACTTAGATTACTTTAAGGTATTTAAGAAATTAGTTAATAGGTAATTGCCTATGTTGGTTTTTGCTTACTAGACATTTTTGAGAATCTTTATTAGCAAGGATACCACTCTACATCTAGATTATCAAATAGTCCTTGCTTATAACTAAACGACAGATATCACTTGACAATTTGAGGTACTGTGCATTGGGAGATAAAGGGTCCTGTTGAAAATTGATAACCTTTGCCTTTCCCGTGATGATTATGGAAAAATAAGAGAGGACTTCTTTTTGGCTCCAAAATATTCGTCCAGTAAATAGTTATTACATACATGCCTGAGTTATTCTTCATACTCTTCTGATATTGTTATTCTTTTTTTTTTAATGTTTATTCATTTTCAGAAAGAGAGTGCAAGTGAGAGAGCACTCGCGCGCACAAGCAGAGGAGGGCCAGAGAGCGAGGAGAGAGAGAATCCCAAGCAGGCTTCATACTGTCAGCACACAGCCCGACATGTAGGGCTTGATCTCACATACTGTGAGAACAGGACCTGAACTGAAATGAAGAGTCGGACATTTAACACACTGAGCCACCCAGGTGCCCCTGAGATTGCTATTCTTAATCTGTCATTGCCCTTCTTTTTTCCCAAGAGGTCCTAAGAATCTTCAGAGAAATATGAATGTCTGAGAGGTGACCTCTTTCTAATTTGCATGGTTCCTCTCTAAATACAGTTTGACTTGACTAGGGCTGCTAGTAGTGGATGAGTCTTTTGTAACAAGTGAAGTGGGTGGCGGGGGCTGCCAGTCAAAGCTAACTGTTTCCTTCCTTAAGTCCTCCAATCCTATGTTGTCCATAGTTGAACTCATTTTTGGTCTCTTTGGATACTGGATAAGTGAGAATTAAGATCTAGATAGCATAATATCTGTAGTATAGGAATTTAAAATTATTTATTTAGCTTAATTATAGTTACCCCACAGAAATAAAGAATGGAAAACTCCAGAGAGGCTGAGCATTTCCAGATCAAGATGAAAGAAGGAAGCAGAAACAAATCCAGAGAGTACTGACAAATTTCTGCAACTGCAGTGCAGTTTATGTATTGTGAAGAGATTGAAAAGAGTTTAGGCATAACCTGCCAGTACAGTTTGGTGGTGATCTTGGAGGAGGAGGCAGAAGACTTGAAGTGGTACTCAGTAGAGTGAGGATGCACATGTCAGTGTAAGATTTAATCCTAACCGGGGCGCCTGGGTGGCTCATGCGGTTAAGTGTCACACTTCAGCTCAGGTCATGATCTCATGGTTTGTGAGTTCGATCCCTGCATTGGGCTCTGTGTGGACAGCTCAGAGCCTGGAGCCTGCTTCGGATTCTGTGTCTCCTCTCTCTGTTCCTCCCCGACTCGCACTCTGTCTCTCTCTCTCTCTCTCAAAAATAAATAAAGATTAAAAAAAATTAAAAAAAAATGATTTAATCCTAACCTGGTATTCCTCAGTTAAGATATGTGACAAATTGAGAAAGCATTGTTATCACATAATTAAAAGACTGTCACTTTAATAGGAAAATGGACAAAAGACATGAATAGGCAGTTCACAAAAGAAGAAGTATAATGGCTAACACACAAAAAAGTACAACCTAGCTATCAGAGAAATTCGGTAGAATGCAGTTGACTGTAAGATGGCCAAGAACTGTCTATGTGTCGTTCTCCATTTTATCCCTGGCTTCTAGCCCAGTGCCTAGCAATAATGGATAGGCTCATGTATTTTATGAATGAATGAAATAAGCAAATGAAATTGGATTTTTTTCCCTCTTAGATTGGTGACACAATTTAAAAAGACTCATGCCCTAGGATTGAGAATGGCATGATTAAATGGCAGTCTCATTATTTTGTTGGTAGGCAGTCCATTGATTCAGTCTTTTTTTTTTATCTTTATTTATTTATATTTTAATTTTTTTTTATTTAAAAAAAATTTTTTTTAACATTTATTTATTTTTGAGACAGAGAGAGACAGAGCATGAACGGGGGAGGGGCAGAGAGAGAGGGAGACACAGAATGGGAAGCAGGCTCCAGGCTCTGAGCCATCAGCCCAGAGCCCAATGTGGGGCTCGAACCCACGGACTGCGAGATCGTGACCTGAGCTAAAGTCGGACACTTAACCGACTGAGCCACCCAGGCGCCCCTAATCTTTATTTATTTTTGAGAGGGAGACAGAATGTGAGCAGGAGCAGAGAGAGAGGGAGACACAGACTCCGAAGTAGGCTCCAGGCTCTGAGCTGTCAGCACAGAGTGCGATGCAGGGCTTGAACTCACAAACTGTGAGGTCATGACCTGAGCCGAAGTCAGACCCTTGGCTGACTGAGTCACCCAGGCGCCCCTAATTTTTTTTTTAATTTTTAAAATATTTACTTATTATTGAGAAACAGACAGAGCATGAGCATGGGAGGAGCAGAGAGAGGGGGAGACACAGAATCCGAAGCAGGCTCCAGGCTCTGAGCTGTCAGCACAGAGCCTGACACAGGGCTCGAACTCACAAACTGCGAGATCATGACCTGAGTGGAAGTCGGACGCCTTACCCACTGAGCCACCCAGGTATCCCTTTTTTAAATTTTTTAATGTTTATTATTTATTTTTGAGAGCGAGAGAGCACACAAGCGGGGGAGGGGCAGAGAGAGAGGGAGAAACAGAATCTGAAGCAGGCTCTAGGCTCCGAGCTGTCAGCACAGAGCCCGATGCGGGGCTCAAACCCACAAACCTTGAGATAATGACCTGAGCAAAAGTTGGACACTTCACTGACTGAGCCACCCAGGCACCCTTGTTTGTTTGTTTGTTTGTTTGTTTGTTTGTTTGTTTTTGGTGTGTGTGTGTTTTAATGTTTTATTTTGTAGAGAGAGAAAGAGAGAGGGAATGAGTGGAGAGGGTAGAGAGAGGGGGACAGAGGATCTGAAGTGGGCTCTGCTCTGACAGCGGTGAGCCTGATGTGGGGCTCGAACTCATGGACCACAAGATCATGACCTGGGCTGAAGTTGGGTGCTCAACTGACTGGGCCATCCAGGTGTCCCCGATTCATTCATTTTGGAAAGCACTTTAGTGATAGAAATTAAAAGCGATATAGCATGTACCCTCACAATAGTTTCACATACATACACATTTGCTGTAATGTCTGAAATACTAAATTCTGGATATAGCCCAACAATCTATCAGGGGCTTTCTGGTTAAACAAATACTATACAGTCAATAAAAGAATGAAAATTCATATGTATTGATGTGGAACTATGTTCATTGTTTACTAAATAAGAATTGTGTGTGTAATAATTTCTTCATGTGTATGATTGTATGTGGCTCCTCACAGTATTATTTCAGGAAAGTGAAATTGTTGATGACTTTTAATTTCTAATTTATATTAAGTTTTGAGCAAAAAGTATTTGAGCAAACAGTATTGCTTTTGTAATTGGAGAAACAAAACCATCAAGGTTTATCTCTTTTGAAAAATGTGTAGGTGGAAGAATACTCTTTATTCATGTTTATATGAACAGCCAAAACATTTGCTGAGGACCAATAAAGAAGAGATAGCTAAATAGGAAGACATCCTATGTTTTATATATGAAAACTGTATATTCACATTTCAGTGTCCTGGTGTTTAGCTTGTGAGAATATTAGTTGTTACATTCTGATGTTAGTCGAGTTAGTTGAATCTAATTCTTATGGATATACTCAACACCTAACAATTCTAGTTTACCCTGAACAAAGAATGATCAGTCATACTATACGTTGTGTCGCATCTATGTATTCTCACAAAGCAGCAATTATGTAAATTCCTCCAAGTTCATTGGCAAAGACCTGCCTCATTTGTTTATTATTAAAAAACTGTGGTTTAACTATTTAGTTAACCATTTTTTCTCTTTTTGGTCATTTCGTTATTTTCAGTTGTTTTACCATTAACAGAAGTGCTTCACTAAACATCTTTGTAGCTTATGGCTGTACTGCTAATTCTGTGGGTTATATCCCCACAAGTAAGGTTGCTCGATTAAAGGGTTTATTTTTTCTGAGTTTGAAACATCACTTTACCATTTTAATGACTATGTCATTTTAGAAAAATACTTGGCTCTTGTTAGTAAATAGAAGATTTTAAATAAAACATTCTTTTCTCATTGGATTGGATTTTTTAACTGTTAATATCTGATGTATCTTTGAGTTTATTTCTGGGTTTTGTTTTGCAGAGCATTTAGTTCATTTCTGTGTACTACAATGCTGTTTTGATAATGGTGATGACTTTATAGTAAGTTTTACTATCTACTGTGACAAATTCTTCTTGTTCTCTATCCAGTACTAAGTATATAATAGATGCTTCTTGTGTATTTATTAAGTTAATAAATAGATTTAATAAATAATAGATATTATGTTTAATATTAATATCTTAATGTTTAATATTAATATCTTGTTTTAGGTTGGCACCCTTGTTACTTTAGGGGAACTGAAAGTTGGCATGTTCATAGTGTCCCCTGTTAGCCAAGAATGCTATTACACTTTCTCAAGTGTAATAAACAGTGACATAGAGGACGAGTTGAGGAGATTTGGATGATCAATTTGAACTTGGAAATATGAAGCGGGGGGGGGGGGGCACATGTTAGACATGAGAGAAATACTTTTTTTTTTATATTATATGAAATTTATTGTCAAATTAGTTTCCATACAACACCCAGTGCTCATCCCAAAAGATGCCCTCTTCAAAGCCCATCACCTCCCCTCCCCTCCATCCCGCCCCCCATCAACCCTCAGTTTGTTCTCAGTTTTTAAGAGTCTCTTATGCTTTGGCTCTCTCTCCCACTTTAACTCTTTTTTTTTCTTTTTTTTCCCTTCCCCTCCCCCATGGGTTTCTGTTAAGTTTCTCAGGATCCACATAAGAGTGAAAACATATGGTATCTGTCTTTGAGAGAAATACTTTAATCTTTAGAGAAGAGACAGTTTGATAGTAAATTCCAAGGGTGAAAATGCTGGAAAGTACCCATAGTGCTCTCCTGTATAAACTTTATCACTCTTTTCCTTCTATCTTTTATTTTAAAAAATTTCAGGGGTGCCTGGGTGGCTTAGTCTGTTAAGTGTCCAACCCTTAATTTCAAGTCAGGTCATGATCTCATGGTTTGTAAGATTGAGCCCCTCATCAGGCTCTGCACTGACAGCGTAGAGCTTGCTTGGGATTCTCTCTCTCTCAAAATAAATAAACATTAAAGGAAATTTCAAACCTATATAATAAAGTATAACATATGTCTGTATTCCCTTGATCTAGATGTACCAGTTGTCAATATTTTTACTGTAATTGACGATCCTGCTCTACTGTTCAGTTCTTGTCTGTTTTTCCCTCCTGCCCTCCCTCCCTCCTTTCTTCCACCCTCCGTGTGTGCGTGTACGCTTGCATACACACATACACAAACTTTCTCTCACTCATTCACTCTCTACACATGCTAGATCTATATTTAGATGGGTGCTAAACCATTTTAGACTTGCAGACACGATGATGACATTTCACCCACATATGCTGTGTACGTCCTAAGAACCAAGGACATTCTCCTACATTACTAAATACAATATTCATAGTTCAAAAACTGAACATTGATAGGATTATCTGAAATACTGTTCATACTCAAATTTCCCAATAATGTCCTTCACAACCATTTTTCTCTCCCCAGAACTAGTGTCTGGGAAATGAAGAATCACATACAGCCTTTAGTTGTTGTGTCTCCTTGAATATAGAAGAATATAAAAGTAACCCCAGCCTCTTTTTGTGTTTCTTTTCATGATACTGACATCTTTGAAGAGTCCAAGCCAATTTTGCAGAATTGTTCTCAACTTAAGTTTTGTCTGCTTGTTCCTGATTAGATTCAGGTTAAATTTTTAGCAGGTAGTGATATGTCTTTAGTGCCTCATTTAGTGCTGCACATGATGTTATTTTATCCCATTATTGATAATGTTAACTCTGATTACTTGATTAAGGGTATTGTTTACTTCTCTATATTAAAAATTTTTTTTCCAATTAATGGTCTATGGGGTCATACTGAATATTCTATTCCCCCCAATTTTTTCCCCAGTGGTTTTAGCATCCACTGATGGTTGTTTTGTTTTTTTGAGAGAGAGCACACATGCGTGTGCAAGCGGGGGAGGAGCAGAAGGAGTGGGAGAGAGAGAATCTTAAGCAGGGCTCAATCCCACAACTGTGAGATCATAACCTGAGCCAAAATCAAGAGTGAGATGCACAATCTACTGAGCCACCCAGGTGCGCACCTATTGGTGATTTTGGTCTCAATTATTACTTCAGTGTTCACAAAAAAAGTGATTTTCTAATTCTTTTGTTTCTTCTATATTGATTAGTTGACATTGTTCTGTAAAGAAGGCATTTACTCCCTGCTTTATTTCTCGTTCTTTTATTTTTTGCTATTATTACTGTAGACTGAGGGATTCTTTTGTTGTTGTTCATTTGCTTATATTCCATTTTTGTCTTTATTTTGATGCTCATGTTTCTAAATCTGACTGATGGGAGCACCTTCTGGCTGCTTCTCATGCCCTTTTCATATGTCCCCATCTGTTTTTGTGCATTTTCTTGCTGTTAAAACAAGATATTTTAAGGTCTATTTGTACTTTATCTGCTGTAGCCTTGGAATGAGCTATTTCTCCAAGAAGTCTTGTTCCATTTTCTTAGGAAATGATATTAGAAATCAGAATTTGGGTACTGAAGGTGCTTCTTTTTTCTGGGATGTCAGTGCTCACAGACGCTTTCAGTGAACAGAGCTGGAGACACTCTCAATAGACAGGCAGGCAGGCAGGCAGGCAGATAGATATAGATACAGATTTTTAAAATAAAAGCCTGTGTTCATTGTAGTGCTACTAGTTCCTAGTCCTCAAAGGTTCTTTTTCTTTTTATTCCTTTCTATATTTATAATCTCTCTTCTTTCATAGTAACATGCCTGGATCCCTAGAAGTCTTGGTATATTTACTCATTTGCTCAATCTTGAAACAATGAAATTGCTATACCATTATGCTATATCATAGAATGCTGTTTGAAATAAACATATCAACTTAACATAAGTATTTGATAGGTACTTAAGAACAGTTTACCTTAAGCAATTAAATTTAGAGAACTCTCCTTTCTTCTTGCTATTATGCTTTTAAAAATTATTTTATCTGGTAGTCCCACAGATTTTCTTTTGATGTAGCAATTTGCTAATTTTAACAATCCTTTTTCATTCTGGTAGTTGCAAATCTCCTGAGGGATATGCTATATAAGCTTGCCTGTGCAGCAGAGATACACTTCTAATTGACTTGTATTTAAATTTCATGTTAATTTTAAGGGAGCTCAGATTACTGGAATTATTGTTTGTGGGAAACTTTATCTTAGGCAGAGGTATTGATGTTCAAAAACACAGGAACAAATGTGGATCCAATAAATTAGATGTGAAAGTAAGGCTGATCAGAAAAAAATTTGAGGGAATCTGGGTGGCTCAGTCACTTAAGTGTCTGACTCTTGGTTTTGGTTCAGGTCATGATCTTGCGGTTTGTGTGTTCGAGCCCTACGTTGGACTCTGTGCTGACATCATGGAGCCTGCTAGCAATTCTCTCTCTCCCCCTCTCTTTCTGCCCCTTCCCTGCTTGCTCTCTCTGTCTCTCTCAAAATAAATAAACTTTAAAAAAAAGTTAAAAAAAATTAGAGAATAAGAGCTATAACTGGGATATTAGTTCTTATAAGCAATCATTTAATTTTGTTCTGCTTCTTGGCAGTCTTATTAAAAGGGAATATTCAGTTGGATGACTTACATTGTTTAAGAAAACATTTTTGTATTGGATTATTGGAGGACTTTTATTGTGGGAATCATATCTATTTGTGTAAAAAATGTACAAGTGTTTTTTGCATGATTATTTTAACACTTTAACTAAATCATGGTTTAGGGAAGGCATTTCTTTTTTTAAAAAAATATTTCAGGAATTGAATTCAGGAAGTGTAAGGAAATTAGTATTTAACACATTCCCTAGACTCTTAGGATACAGATCACTACATATGCTGTAGCACCATATGAAGAGGTGTAAAGGTTTATAGCGTTGTCTCTGAAACCTGATTGTTAGTGATATACACTTATTAACTGGTTCAACTGTATTGTAGAATAATATTATGTTCTTCGGTTTCGCTCTCTGAATACTGAAGTGTAGATGTTTTCTGGTATTTATTAAAGAAAGAATCAAATACTTTTTGTGGTTCTGTATGGTACTAAGCACCAGGGAGACCAAAGAAAGCACATATTACTTCAGTACCTCAAAATAGCTTATATTCTTGTCTAAGTTTATTAGAATATTGTACACATAGAAACACCTTAATACACATTTCGAGCATTTAGAATATTTTTTTGAACATTAATTTACTTTGATACTAAATTGTGCCAATCACAAAGTTTTATTTTTGAATGTTTACTTGCACTGTTCTGACCACTTATAAAAATTTTCAAGAATATATTGGTTTTGCTGTCCATTCTAATTTTACAATTATAATTTATTTCCCATCTTGATTTACTTCAATTTTCTGATTAGATTAGATTTATGAATTATAAGGCTAGAAAGGCTCTACACATACAATCTGGTTTTTCCCTTTGGTGTCTTCTAGGATTCCCCACTCCCTTTAAATAAAACCAGGATAGCTGATTTACTCTATCCCCAGGGAAGAATGTTGCAGAGTCTCTGGTAATACCTTGTCCCGGGGCTCAGCATCTTTTACGTTGCTAACCAAAAGTCCCTGCTGCTATAAATAACGACATTTAGTTAACTAAGCAAGCAAATGGCAAGAAACAAGGGAGAGGCAAATATCTCTGAAAGAGAACCTAAGAAACAACAGATAATGTGTACCCATTTACAAATTTTAATTCATCTTTTGTTTTGTTCCTAGTGAAAATACAAAATGCTGTAATGTTTATAGAAATGACCCCCTCATTTTCCCCTCCACCCCAAAAGACTGACTCTTTTTCAGTACAATTTCGACTACTATTACTAACCCAAGTTATTTTTAGATTCTATTGCTGAAAGCCTCAGTTTTGCCATTTATTGAGGTATTTTTTTTTTAACATTTAATTATTTTTGAGAGACAGAGACAGAGCGTGAGCAGGGGAGGGCAGAGAGAGAGGGAGATATAGAATCTGAAGCAGGCTCCAGGCTCTGAGCTGTCAACACAGAGCCCGATGCGGGGCTCGAACTCACAAATTGTGAGATCATGACCTGAGTCGAAGTTGGACGCTTAACCAACTTAGCCACCCAGTGCTCCTGCCATTTATTGAGGTATTAATTGAAATATTAATGTATTTAGAGCAGAAATGTCGTTTTTTAGGGAATCTAGAGCAACAGCAAAGCGAGGTCAAACTGTCATAAGGATGGACACCAAGGAAGCTGTGTTTGAGACAAAAAGGAATCAAGATAAGGAGATGCAAAGTAGAGAAAAGCACTGGATACCTGGGAGAAGGGAGTGGTAGGTGGGAGTGGGTTGTGTGCCTCTAATGGCAAAGAATAGTTAGATTTCTGAAGAGGAAGCCATGAAAGGCTTATAGGAAATGCTAAGGATTTGGGTACTACCTTCCATAAGTTTTAGCTGACTTTTAGCTAGCTGAGTTCTTTAAAAATTGATGAGGTTAAATGTTTCAATGGGGTGGATCCTAATACTCTGGGCTAGTGTTACCTGTCTCGATAGCTATGCAAGACACTTGGTATTAGTTGGTAAAACCATTACCAGTACCCAGCTTCAGCACTAATGCCTGTTATTACTTGGAACTTGAAAGGGAATCTCTGATTGAAGCTTTAAACTCACAAAGTGAGTACAGAACATTTAATTTTTCTTTTTGTAATACAAAGATTGTGTTTCTCTTCTTAGCAACATGAACCGTGAAGACCGAAATGTGCTGCGTATGAAAGAACGGGAAAGGCGGAATCAGGAAATTCAGCAGGGCGAAGACGCCTTCCCACCTAGCTCTCCTCTCTTTGCTGAGCCATACAAAGTTGTAAGTTGTCCTTTGAATGTTCCCCCCCGCCAGTAGTGTGACAGTTTTCCTTTGAAGAAAGTGTTTAAAATTGAATTTTTATAGTAGGAAAGAGTTACTGATATGTATACCATTTAACATTTTTTCCTTTCCTCTAAATCAGAATGTCCTTTTTGGGGATAAACTTGTCATTGGAGTATAACATGCAGAAAGGTACACAAAACAAGTGTTTTAGCTGAAAGAATTTTCACAACATGAACACTCTTATATAATCAGTATCTAGATCAAGAAACAGTATTGTTAGCATCCTAAAGTTGTCCTCAAACCCATGCCTCCTTCCATCTCCCCTTTGCTATCTCATAGTCTTAAATGTGGTCTGGATTAACTCAAGCATTTATCTCTATATTCTTGGCTTTACCACTAATCCTGGGCAGACATTTCACCTTTCTGAATTAAATTAATATTTTGTAAATGGGTACGCGTCATCTGCTGTTTCCTAGGTTCTTTGGGTATAACATCAATCAAAGACACTTATTTCAGATATTCTTTGTGTCTGTCTTGTTTCTTGTCATTTGCTTACTTAGTTAACTAAGTATCAATGACTATTAGTATGTTTGAATAAATGTGTTTTCACTATCAGTCTGGTTCCTTTTTCTGTTACCGTATACTAAGTTATCTTTCTTTTTTATGTGGTTAATTACCAGATTCCAATTTACGTTAAAAGCATGTTGTCAGAGACGTTCAATAAATTGAACCAATTGCTATTTTTATAGCTATCATCGTACTTGATTTGGGATTGCATAAAACAGTACATATCACTTCTGATTGACTCTAACATAGCTGTAGTGGCCATAAATGTCTCTAATACTTGATTTGCCTTTGGCTTTCATTTGATCTAGCCTTACATTTTTAAAGGCTTAGGCTATGTATGGTGGCTGTAATAGTATATATTGTCACAGTAATGACCATTGTGGGTTTGCAGTATGAGATTGAGAGTGTATTAAACTCTTTTTTCTGATGAAATATAAATATAACACATAGTTTGACTTTGTTCTTAAAACATTTGGTGTTTGTAGAAGTCATTTATGAGATCTGTAGAAGCCATTTTTTTAGTTTTTAAGGTTATACTGACATCATTTATATGAGTGTGACACAAAACCTGGGGTTTGGAATTAGAGATTAAAGACATTTTGGAAAAAACAAGAGATTGGTCCAGAATCTTCAAATCATACTACCATTTATAATTACAATGTAATGAATTGGATTTGATTCCTGATCTCGATGCTGTCTATATATTTGCCTTTCTTGTTTAATAGGAGTCAGACTGATTTTCACATAATCTAAAGTTATTATCAATTCATGCCAATCTCAAAATAAATAGTAGTGGTTGATTTCTTCTTTAATGTAATCAGTAAGCTTGCTCTCATTCTTGTGTATGAACGTGAATGAGTCCTAAAGCTTGTATACATCTTGGACTTTATTATCTAAGAATGATTTTAGTATTAATTTTAAGTGTTTATGTATTTATTTTGAGAGAGAGAGAGAGAGAGAGAGCGCGCGTGCACCTGCAAGCAGAGTAGGGACAGAGAAAGAGGGGGAGAGAGATAATCTCAAGCAGGCTCCACACAGCACAGAGCCTGAGGTGGGGCTCGATCTCCTGAACTGTGAGATCATGACTTGAGCTGAAATCAAGAGTCGGATGGTCAACTGACTAAGCCACCCAGGTGTCCCTCCAAGAATGATTTTCAAAACTTAAAGTGTGTACCATTGACTTCAAAACTTGTGTTTGTTGGTCAGAATTAATAGAATTAATATTTGAAACTTTATCAATGGCTTTTCCATTCTTAATTTTTTTGTTGACTTTTGTTAGTCACAGTAACAGAAGAAATTAAAATTTTTAAAAATGTCAGTTGGATATAACTCATTTCATTAAATTTTTGTTTCTCTTTCTAACTGTAACATTGAACTCTTAAGTAATATAATGTTTTCCTAGATTGCTAAAATAATGAGTGTTGGCTCAGCAGCTGACCTAGAACTGAATGACATAAAGGCACATTACTTTTCAAAAGACGTTTACTACTATTCCAGTATATTTATTGGTGAAATTTGGATTTTTTTCCCTTCTGGAATCTTTTCTACATATTTCTCAGTGTCCTTTATTTTTATTTATTTATTTATTTATTTATTTTTATTTATTTTTTTTCAGTATATGAAATTTATTGTCAAATTGGTTTCTATACAACACCCAGTGCTCATCCCAAAAGGTGCCCACCTCAATACCCATCAGCCACCCTCCCCTCCCTCCCACCCCCCATCAACCCTCAGTTTGTTCTCAGTTTTTAAGAGTCTCTTATGCTTTGGCTTCCTCCCACTCTAACTTCCTTTTTTTTTTTTCCCCCTTCCCCTCCCCCATGGGTTTCTGTTAAGTTTCTCAGGATTCACATAAGAGTGAAACCATATGGTATCTGTCTTTCTCTGTATGGCTTATTTCACTTAGCATCACACTCTCCACTTCCATCCATGTTGCTACAAAGGGCCGTATTTCATTCTTTCTCGTTGCCATGTAGTTCTCCATTGTGTATATAAACCACAATTTCTTTATCTGTTCATCAGTTGATGGACATTTAGGCTCTTTCCATAATTTGGCTATTTTTGAGAGTGCTGCTATATCTCAATGTCCTTTAGAATATTTGTGTTTTAGCATGAATGTTTTTCACTTTCAGTGTTGTGTGTTTTTTTTTGTCACTATAAAAATTATATGTTTGGAGTTTGCTTTTGAGATGTTAACCTTAAGATATGACATGAGGTTTCTCTTTGAAAAATCCCTTTGCATTTGAAGTTTGGAAAGTCCGTTTAGAAGCATCTTTTATTTCTGGTTGTGCTAATTATGTAATTTTATTTTGCAATTTTTTTGTAGACTAGCAAAGAAGATAAGCTATCAAGTCGTATTCAGAGTATGCTTGGAAATTACGATGAAATGAAGGATTTCATAGGAGACAGATCTATACCAAAGCTTGTTGCAATTCCCAAGCCTACAGTACCACCAACAGCAGATGAAAAATCGAATCCTAATTTCTTCGAACAGAGACATGGGACCTCTCATCAGAGTAGCAAATGGACTCCAGTAGGACCTGCTCCCAGTACTTCTCAGTCTCAGAAACGGTCCTCCGGCTTGCAGAGTGGACACAGTAGCCAGCGGACCAGTGCAGGTGGCAGTGGTGGCACTAATAGTAGTGGCCAGAGGCACGACCGTGACTCATACAGCAGTAGTGGGAGCAGCAGTCGGAAAAAAAGCCAGCATGGATCGGAACACTCCAAATCACGCTCTTCCAGCCCTGGAAAACCCCAGGCTGTTTCTTCATTAAGCTCCAGTCATTCCAGATCTCATGGGAATGATCACCATAGCAAGGAACATCAGCGTTCCAAATCACCTCGGGACCCTGATGCAAACTGGGATTCTCCTTCCCGTGTACCTTTTTCAAGTGGGCAACATTCGAATCAGTCTTTCCCACCTTCATTGATGTCAAAGTCCAGTTCAATGTTACAGAAACCCACTGCCTATGTGCGGCCCATGGATGGACAGGAGTCCATGGAACCAAAGCTGTCCTCTGAGCACTACAGTAGCCAATCCCATGGCAACAGCATGACCGAACTGAAGCCCAGTAGCAAAGCACATCTTACCAAGCTGAAAATACCTTCGCAACCATTGGATGTAAGTCACACATTTAAAACTTCTATTTATTTTTTAAATGTTTATTTGAGAGAGGGTGCAAGTGAGGGAGAGAGAATCCCAAGCAGGGTCCATGCTGTTAGCCCAGAGCCTGTTGCAGGGCTTGATCCCATGAACCGTGAGATCATGACCTGAGCTGAAATCAAGAATCAGATACTGAACTGACTGAATCACCCAGGCGCCCCTAGAGCTTTTACTGTTACGACTCTATGAAGCAGTTTGTCTCTCTGTTGTTGTTGGGTTTTTTTTTTAATGTTTATTTATTTTGAGAGAGAGAGAGAGTATGAGCAGGAGAGGAACAGAGAGAGGGAGGGAGGGAGGGAGGGAGGGGGAGAGAGAGAGAGAGAGAGAGAGAGAGAGAGAGAGAGAGAGAGAGAATGCCAAGCAGACGTTGCGCTGTTAGCACAGAGCCCAATGTGGGGTCAGTCTCAGGAACAATGAAATTGTGACCTGAGCCAAAATCAAGAATTAGACACTTAACTGACTGAACCACCCAGGCGCCCCTCTCTGTTTTAATGAGAAGGTGTATATAAGTTTAAAAAAAGGCTTGTCATTGACTCTAAAGTGGATCCACAGACCTGTTAACTTCCCCTCTTGGGCAGTAGAGAAAATGCCATTCACTATTTTGAAATATTCAAATAACAGTTACAGAATAAAAGCACGATCTATGAGATCAATACCTTAGATTTCCTCCTTTTGATTGTATGAAATAATACATATTGTTGTTTAAAAAAATTAACTTGTTTTCTCATTGTGATACTCATGAATGAGATGTGGGCAGTGGTTCATTGTAGGGAATGTTAAGATTTTTGAGGATCCATCCAGTTGGTAATGTTGTGTGGTTTGGTTTCCATGATCTTTTCTCTGGTTAAACTTAAAGGTTTGAGGCAGCTGCTCTAAATTCATAGTGGTGGTTTGAAATTTACAGCATTATAACTGTATACCAAGCATCAGAGTAACTAAAGAAATTGAGCATTCATTGTGAAATAGAAGTTTTATCTTTTAATGTAAATTTTAAAATAAAATTTTCAAAAGTAGTGTCAGTAACTGAAAGTCATAGTTTATAGCTTAAAACGTGGTTGAAGGGATCAAGGATAGGTAAGGTGCCATTTTGAGAACATTGAAACATTTTTCCTATGGACTTGGGAAACTGTTGTTCATGGCATGTGTCATCTAATCACTCCTTGCAAGAGAACAGTGAAGTGGTTGTTCTTTCTTCAGATGACATGATCCTTGGAGGTGGATTTGAGTTCACACTCTAGCTTTCTAATTCCTGATTGTGCTTTAGAATAAACAACTTTTCCATAATTTATGAAAAGCTATATAAAATGTCCATTCTGTCCCAGACAAGTATTCTTTCAGTAATATTGGTTTTATTTTGTTTGAAATGATACATTTCAGTATCTTGGAATATTTTGTATATAAATAAACTTTAAATTTTTGATAAGTTCCTCACCTGAAAAATAACATTTAAAAATTTATTTCTAATCTAAGAAAGATAGGACTTTTTAAAACTTCTGAAAAATACAAAGTTCTTTACATCCTGTACAGTTGATGATTAAAATTTTTTAGAGCTTGAAAAATTGACATTAAAGGAACTTTGTCCAAAGGTTCTAATTAGTGTGGTGATTTAGAGTAGTGGGATCAATAAATATGTCTTTAAATTTAATTCACTTTCTAGCAATATTGTTAAATCTGTACAAAAATGATACAAATCTAATAATAAATGACTCCAAATTTAATGTGTGTTTCTTTTCCTCTTAAGGCATCTGCTTCTGGTGATGTGAGCTGTGTGGATGAAATTCTTAAAGTAAGTTGTTGATTTTTTTTTTTTTATAGTTTCAGTCTTTTTTATTTATGATGCTCTGCTATCTTTTTCTCTCTTCTCCCCAATATTTCTCAAAGGATGTGAAGCAGGAAATTGCTTACATGCGTAACCTCATTATGTCCTTAAAAAGTAGTTGACTCTATTTTGCTTATTTTCATACTTAGTTTCTGAATCATTTGGTTTGTTTACTGTCTGCCCTCAAAGAACTGGTTTTGTTTGTTTTTCATTTTTAAGTAAAGCAAATTCCAGGTTTAATACTTTGCCTTGAAAAGAGGAAGAAAGCAAATATAATTGCACTTTCTAAGGCTGATCAGTTAATTTAAGTGCTAAAAAACTCAGTAATTACCAGTCAAAACATTTCATTGAAAATACTTGCTTTGTAATTCTTCTGTACATACTGGTCAAATCCTACAATGAAAGACCTCTGAATATTGCTCATTTTGAGTTTTGAGTGGAATATGTTTAAAAGTGACACGTGACCAAAATGTGTATTCCTCTTTTGGGAAAGGAAAAAGTTGTCTGTCGGAAAAAGAGAAAGTCCAGGAAATTAATGAGTGACAGTGACTGCTTTTGGCTCAATAGAGAAAAACTGTTAAGTTACATATTACTTGTACTTTTTGCATAAGCTCCTGAGTTTTTGTGTCTATACGTGCATTTCACTGTGGATACTTCTGAAAGACTACTTGGTTTGCTGCCTCCACTTTATTCTCTCCTTCCTTTCTTCAGCCCACTGCAGTCTTTGATATACTTCTATCATTCTGCTGAACCTGTTTGTCTAAGGTCATTATCTTCCCCTTCACTGGGGCTTTCATTTGAGTTCTCTGCTGTTTCTGCTGTTTTAAAGAATTTTTATTTTTTACTTCTGGAAACCTGATTCTTCCTTCCCTTGACTGTTACTATGCTTCACTGTTTTTATTTCCTTCCACCCTTGTCTCATTCTCTGCCTTTTGGAAACCTTTGTGTCTTCTCTTCTTTTATTTTTTAAATTAAAAATTAAAAAAAATTTTTTATTTTAGAGAGAGAGTGGGAAAGGGGGTCTGGGGAGGAGGGAGGGAGGGAGAGAGGGAGAGAGAGAGAGAGAGAGAGAGAGAGAGAGAGAGAGAGAGAGAGGATGAATCCTTAGCATGGAGCCTGACATGGGGCTCGATTCCACAACCCTGGGATCATGACGTGAGCCAAAATCAAGACTTGGGTGCTCAACCAACTGAGTCACCCAGGTGCCCTTTTTATCTTTTAAATATGGGTCCTTTTTTCTAGCTTCTCCTTTTCTTTTTGCTCTGTCTTAATTTTCCTTTATTGTTAATGGCTTCAACTATTAGCAGTTCAGTCTTTATCTCCTGCTTAGCCTCCCTTGGGTTGTGGTTTATGTCTCTTCCTTGCCTCGTAGTTGTGTGTCCATTTGCATTTCTCCCTGTTTTTTTTTAGATTCATCATGTCTAAAGGCAGATTTATTAGACTTCCTTCTATTAGTGGTACTACCATTCTCATGTGCTTATAAGTGTAAAATCTTCATTTTCTCTCATTTTCTGTTTAATCACAAAACTACATGTACGCTTTGAATACTCCTTGGAAATACCATTCCTTTATTTCCATTTCTGCCACCTTGAGCTTCAAAAATTGCAATATACAGTCCTTGCTTTGCCTTTCTGCCTTGAGTCTCCCTTCTCCTCTGTCATCTATATTGCTACCAGATTCTCTCTTTAATCCATTGTCTTCATAAGTTAATTTCCTTTTTAGAAGTTTTCAGTGAGTCTCTAAGCCCCATAGAAAGAATAGTGTCCAGCTTCAACATTCTAGACCTCCTATAGGCCGGTTCTAACCTCTTTCGCTATTGATTCACCACTTTTGCCAAATTGGTTTCACTAAGGCATGTACTTACTTGCTCTTTTCCCTTTTTAAAGTAAACTTGGTGAAATATGTTTCTCCTTAGTCTTCAGTCATATATAGATTCTATTTTTTTCTTAGAATCCCAGTGAAATCCTTCTTTCCCCTATGTCAGACCATCAGATCACAAAAATAAGTCTTTCCTTTGAATCTCACATAGTGTGCATTTTTCAGTTGCCATGTATATAAAAAGTTTAACAGCATTTATCTTTTCTCTTGCATCCTCAAAAATGCATGATATAATACCTGGAAGAATCTTAGATTTCTTATATTTAATTACTCTTTGATGTTACTGACCATTTATTATACATTTTGTATATACAGGGCTTGGCACCATGGCCTTGGGCTTAATAGGTGCTCTGACATTTAATGATGGAGTTACATAGATTTTCTGTTGAGAGTACTTTGGTATTTGAAGTGTAAAATGCACTCTGAAAACCTAGAGTGCATGAGTTTCTGTTTCCTTTCCTTGTATGCAGTGTGTAAGGAACTTCTGGTCCTGACTGCCTTCATGTTTTCTTGATATTTGTAGTTCTCCTGTTTCTAGGAACTCCATCATGAACTTAAAGAAAAAACGTTTTAATCTAAAAATGATACATGTTTATTGTAAAATAAAAAAAGATTAATTCAAGGCTTACTAATTGAGCACCTGCCATTATCAAGCCCTTCAGATACAGTGGTGATAATAATGATAGTATTGCACCCTTTGAATTGATGTTCTAGAGTAGGATATTGGAAATAATCAACTATGTAATATTATTTGAGAACATGAAATGCCTTTGAAAAATAAAGCGTTGTAAGAAGATAAAGAGCAATTACAGTGCAGGTGGCTGTTTTATGAGGTTCAGGTAGTATAGACTGTATCACATGCCCATGTCCCTTCCTCCTCCTGTCATTCTGTTGCCCACAGGTAGCCAGAGATTTTTTTTCACATATGAGCATTTACTAGCACATAGACTATGATTTGTATTTATCACTTAACAATATATTGTGGACATGATTTCCTGTCAGTAGTTAAAATTACTCATTTTACTGTCTGCTTGGTGTTCCATTGTATGACTGTCTGGTAATTCTGTGCTGTTGGATATGTAGGTTGTTTCCATTTTTTAAGCATAGGCCCCTTGAACATGTATTTTTACCTAACTATGTGGGTATAGCTACAGAGTAAATTCCTAAAAATTGTACCACTTTTAATTTATTGTATTTTCTCAGTCTATCTGATGGCTTACTTTGAGCTATATGCCAGAAATAAAACACTGCCTCCTTATTCTAAATCTGATTATCTCTCTTTCCCCTGCTCTTCTAACATATACATTGTGATCTTATCCAAATCTCCACTTGAACATAGTTGGCATATGATTAAACAGAAGGCATTGAATGAAATCATACTTATGGCCTTGCTTGTCTGTCTTCCTTTTCATGTGCTTTTGATATCTCTCTTCTGATTTCCTCCACCTGACCAAAACTTCCTATCAGTTAATAGGTTCTGCAGCCAGACTTCCTAGGGTGCAACTGTGTGTCCATTACTTACTACGTGTGTGACTTTTAATGGACAATTTCTGTGCTTCAGTTTCATCCTACGCAGAGTCAGGGTAATAACAGTATCTACCTCCTAATATCATTGTGAGTACTAAATGAGGAACAGACAGGTAAAACAGCACAGTAGGTGGCCCATTCCAGGCACACAGTGTTACCTTCTTTTCTTATTATTACCCCCGTCACAGCTCTCACAGCCGGCTCTTCCTCAATAGCATTGTACTGTGTGCCTTGTGTTTGATCACAGGCTGATTTCTGTGACATTTCACAGGTTTCGGCATCCTAACTCCACGCTTCTTGAAGCCAGGGAGTGTATATTATTTATCTTACTGTTTCCTGCCCCCATAGTGCTTTGCACACAATTGTGCTTAATTAATACTTACCAATCAAATAATCAAATATGTATACTTTTGGAGGAGCTACCATGAAACCAGCATTTATAATATAAATCTGGTTTTTAGCTATGTAACTTTTATCCTTGAACTGGTTGAAAACAAACTGTAATAATTACATTTCAGGAGATGACGCATTCATGGCCTCCCCCTCTAACGGCTATTCATACACCATGCAAAACAGAACCTTCCAAATTTCCTTTTCCAACTAAGGTAAGTAAATAACATGTGTCTTTGATTCTGTTAGAAAACTCTCAATGGCTTCACTAAAATCATATGAATTCAAAATTGTCTTGCCATTCCCATTCTAGTGGGAGACAGACAATAAATAAGTGAATAAATACATAAGTTCAGATAGTGATAATTGTTATGAAGAAAATAAAACAAGATAACGGAATCAAGAGCGACTTGGATTAAGAAGTTCTTGAAAAAGCTTTGGAGGCAATTGGGAAGAGAATTAAAAGGCATCAAAGTTTGTTGGAAACTGTTATGGTATTCTAAGCTGCAGGCGTTAAGGCTTCTCAGACTGTCTGAGGAACTCCTTTCCAAATTGGACATAGCAACTGTAAATATGTGCTATGGATGGAGGTTCCTCAGACAACAGTTCCAAGCTCATCTACAATCAGCAGATACGCTTTTTTTTTTTTTACATTAATTTATATTTACACGAACAATAAAAGAATATATTTTCCTTGTGGAAGTTTGATCAGGACCCCTGATAATAGCTTTCCCCAATTTTGCCTCCTCCATCTTACCGGAGCTACTTTCATACATACCTTTGCAAGTCTTTTCATATGCATTTACATACATATATATGTGATCATTGCATGTAAGCACTTTCTCATGTACTTTATTTCTGCACCAGTTTATTGTTTTATATTTTTAATAAGCTGAAAGACCTTTCCATGTTATTATGTATCTTTATTGTATACTGATAATATATTACATATAGAGGTATTTTACTTCTTTTATTTGTATCCATGGTATAAATGTATCTTAGTTGAATTATTTTACTTTGGTATCTAAGTTGTTGCCAAGTTTTCATTTCTATAAACATTGCTTTAGTGGGTATCTTTTTCATGCCTTCTTGTGTGCGTGAGGTTTTTTTTTGGGTGAAAAGTAAGAAGTAGAATTATTGATTATATATTTAATATATATTCTTAAATTCCCTCCATATCAGTTGTACCAGTCAGTACTCTCACTTGTATTCCCTATTATTCCTCACATGCACATCACCATTTGTTATTTTAAGCACCAGTCTTTTGAGTGCAAGATGGTATTCTGTTTCCAAGATTACTCATGGGGTCCATCTCTTTACACATTTGTCATCCATGTGATTTCTGTGTGGATGAATTTACCTGTTTCCTCTGCTCTTTGGCTTTCATCCTTCACTTAAAATATTTTAGGAGGATTTCTTTTTGTGTGTATTGTTTTGTGAATTCTGGATTTAATAATTTCTTCTATATGCTGTAAATGTATCTCCCAGTTAGAGTCTTTTTAAGTATTGTGGTCCGGAAGATGTTAATTTTGATGAATATGTAGAATTTTCTCTTTCACGAAGCTTTTATTTTTTAATGTCTTATTAAAGAAGCTTTCTCCTTTCCCGGGATCATAAGCACACCCTCATTTTTTATTTTAATGTAATTGCAGTTTTGAATAATTAGAACATTTCCATCACTGCCAAGTCCCCTCACGTTTCTTTGCAATCTGCTTCACCCCCACCACTGGCCCTCACAATTACTGATATGTTTCATGTTGCTACAGATAAGTATTGCTTTTTCTAGAATTTCACATAAATGGAAGCCATGCAGTGTGTATTTCTTTTGCATATATGTTTGCCTTCTTTTGTTCAGCATGTATTTTTGGAATTTGTCCATGTTCATGAACATATCAGTAATTTGTTCTTTTTTATCCCTGAGTTTCTTTTTATTTGTGTTGTATGAAAATACCAGAATTTGTGTATCCATTTACCTGTTGATGAACATTTGGGTCTTTTCCAGATTTGTGCTATTAAGAATAGAGTATCTATAAATAGTGACTTACAAGTCTTTGTGTGGACTTAAGTTTTCTCTTTTCTAGGGTAAATACTGGGATATATGGTAAAAAGTCAAATTGCTGAGCATATGACTGAGTTCATATTAAGTTGATACTAACCTAATATTTTCCAAGGTGATTGTATCACGCTTTTACTTCACCCCACTCGCATCCCTCAGTAGTATATGATAGTTTGATTTGTTCTGCATCCTTGTGTGCATTTGGTATTGTCTATTGAGTTTTAGCCATTTTACTGGGCATGCAGAGGTATCTCCTACTAGTTTTAGTTTGTAATTTCCCTGATGACTAATGATGTTGAACCTCTTTTTATGAGCTTATTGACTATTCTTTTGGAAGTGCCAGTTCAAATCTTTTGCCGTGGGGGTGGGGGTGTGTGGGGGGGGGGGGGTGGTGGCCCAGCTAGGTAGGGAGTGTTATTTGTAGTTTTCTTTAATGTCTGTATTTGATTTTGGTATCTGGGAGTGCTGGCTCTTTAAAAGGAACAGGGAAAAGTTCTCTTCATCTTTATATTCTGAACTGGTTTGTGAAATTTAGTATTAATTCTTCCTTGAATGTTTTAATACACTTCAACAGCGATGCCATCTAGGCCCATAGTGGTCTTTATTGGAAGGTTTTAAATTATAATTTCAAAATTTTTATTAGATGTAAGAGCTATTCAGATGTTCTGTTCCTTGTGTCAATTTTATAATTTCCGTTTCCTCTAAGTACTCAAATTTGTTGACATAGAGTTATTTGTAAATAATATAAATATTCTTTTAATGCCTCTAGGATATTTAGTGGTCATTTTTTCCCTTTATTGGTGATTTGCATTTTCTCTCTTTTTTTCATTTTCCTTGATTAGACTAGCTAGGTTTATGAGTTTTACTGGTCATTTCCAAGAACCATAGTTTACTTTTTTCAGTTTTCTATTTCTTTGCTTATTCCTTGTCTTCATTCTACTTACTGTGAGTTTCATTTACTTTTAACTTCTTTTTTTATTTTATTTTCTTTTTTAATTTAAATTACAGTTAGGTAACATACAGTACAATACTGGTTCCAGGAGTACTTTTCTTTTAACTTTTTCAGATGAAGGCTTAGATAGTAGATTGTAAAACCTTTCTTGTTTTCTCTAAAACTACAGTTTACCTCTGAGCCCTACTTTAGGTGTATCTCACAAATTGTGTTATATTGTTTGTATTATCATTCATTGCATAATATTTCTTTATTCCTGTGTGACTTCTTCCTTGATCCATGGGTTATTTAGAAGCATGTGGTTTTATTTTCAAATATTTGAGGATTTTCCACATACCCTTTGTTACTAATTTTCTAATTTATTTATGTTCTTGTTAGAGAATATATGCTATATAATACCAATTTTTAAAAATTTATTAAATGTTTTATGGCCATTATATGATCTTTCTTGGTGACCATTATGTATACTATATAGAATATGTTCTGTATATATCAGATCAAGTTAGTTGAGAGTGATTAGTCATCTACATTTTTACTCACTTTCTATTCTATCAAGTAATGAAAGGAGAGTGTTGACATCTGCACCTGTATTTATGGATTTTTCTGTTTCCTCTTCGAGTTTTATCCATTTTGGGTTCATGTGTTTTGAAGCTTTGTTTATTAGGTATGTACCCATTTAGGATTGCTATATCTTTCTGATAATTTGATCCCCCCCTTTTTTTTCCCATCATGAGGTGTTGGTTTTTATATCTGGTATTAATACTTGTTCTGAAGTCTACTTTGTCTGAGATTCATATAGCCATTCATGCTTTCTTTTAATTTACTATTGACAAGGTTTAACGTTTTCTATTCTTTTATTTTTAATCTATTGGTGGCTTCATAATTAAATGACTTTCTTAAATGTTTATTTTGAGAGAGAGTGCGTGCACACACAAGTGTGTATGTGCAGGGGAGGGGTAGAGAGAGAGAGAGAAAGAGGGAGAAAGAATCCCAGGCGGACTCTGTGCTGATAGCAGTGTCAGGCTCCATCTCCTGAATCGTGAGATTATGACCTGAGCTGAAATCAAGAGTCGGATGCTTGACTGACTGAGCTACCCAGGTGCCCCTGAAGTGAGTTTCTTATAGTCAGCATATAATTTTGGGTCTTGGTTTTTTAGTTTGCCGGTCTCTAGCATTTAATCTTGGAGTGTTTAAACCATTTCCTTTTAATCTAGTAATTGATATTGATATTGTAGGGGTTTTTGTTTTTTGTTTTTATGGTAGGGTTTAAATGTACCTGACAATGTTAAATGTACTATTTGCTATTTGTTTTCCATTTGTCCCAACAATTCTTTCTTTGTTCTTTTTTTGAGGTTCTTTTGGATTGAATAATTATTTTTAATATTCTATCTTGAATTATTTAATAGGTATACTTTTTTTTTTAATTGTAAAATTAAAGCTTGAGTTTATCAAAAGACTTTGAACTTAATTTCATAGTTCTGGCTTATGAATGCAAGTCCATTCATAATTTTTTTTTTTTGGTGACAGTTTTATTAAGGTACATAACGTACATACCATACAGTTAATTCATTTAAAACATACAGTTAACTGGTTTTTAGTATATTCATAGTTATGTAACTGTAACCACAATTATTTTAGAACATTTTCATCACCACCAAAAGAAACCCTATACTACTTAGCAGTTACCCTTCTGTATCCTCCAGTCTCATACCCTAACCCCAAAGCAGTCACTACTCTACATTATTTCTCTATTCATTTGCCTCTTCTAGACATTTCATATAAATTGAAGTATACAATATGTGGTCTTTTATGACCAGATATTTTTACATCCGGCATGATTTGTTTATGTTATATATCATTATTTTGTTCCATTTTATGGCTAAATGTATATTTCATTTTATGGATATATCACATTTTGTTTATCTTTTTATCAGTTGTTTGGCATTTAGGTTGTTTTCATTTTTTGGCTATTATGAAAATTGCTGCTATAAACGTGAGTGTAGAAATGCTTGTGTAGACATATGTTTTCAGTTGTTTTCACTTGGTTTTATATACCTAGGAGTAGAATTGCTGGGTTATATTGTAACCGTGTTTAATCTTTTGAGGAACTACCTCATGTTTTTCCAAAGTGGTTGCTACATTTTATATTTCCACCAGCAGTGTATGAGCCTTACAGTTTCTTCAAATCCTGGCCAAGTTGTTATTACCCTTCTAGCTGTTTTAAGTGGGTGTGAAGTGGTTTGTCCTTGTGGTTTTGATATTAATTTCCCTGATGGCTAGTGATGTTGAGAATCTTTTTATGGGCTTCTAGGGCCTTTGTGTATCTTATCTGGAGAGATATCTGTTAGATATTTTGCTGATTTTTAATGTTTATTTATTTTTGAGAGAAAGATAGAGTGCAAGTGGGGGAGGTGCAGAGAGAGACAGAGACACAGAATCTGAAGCAGGCTCCAGGCTCTGAGCTGTCAGCGCAGAGCACAATGCAGGGCTCGAACTCTTGAACTGTGAGATCATGACCTGAGTGAAGTTGGACTCTTAACCAACTGAGCCACCCAGGTGTCCCATATTTTGCTGATTTTTAAATTGGGTTGTCTTTTTATTATTCATCGGAGTTTTTTCTATATCTTAGAGTGTAGTCCCTTGTCAGATGTATGATTTGCAAAAATGTTCTCCCATTCTGTGGGTTGTCTTTTTTGCTATCTTGATGGTGTTTTTTAAAGCCCAAAATCTTTTAATTTTGATGAAGTCCAGTTTATCTTTTGTTGTTTTTGTTTGTGTTTTTGATGTCATATCTAAGAAACCAGTGCACAGTTCAAAGTAATGAAGATTGACATCTATATTTTCTTATATGAATTTATAGTTTTACCTCCTATATTTAGGTTTTTGATCATTTCGAGTTAATTTTTATATTTGGTGTGAGATAAGTGTCCAGCTTCATTATTTTGCATGTGCGTATCCAGTTGTCCCTGCACCATTTGTTGAGAAGACTGTTCTTTGCCCATTCAATCACATTGGCACCCCATGGAAAATAAATTGACCATAAATGTGAGGGATTTTTGTGTACTCTTGCGTTCTTTTTCACTGATCTGTCTGTTCTTATGGCAGTGTCACACTGTCTTGATTACTATAGTTGTGTAGTAAATTTTGAAATCAGGGAAGTGTGAGCTCTCTAGACCTGTGTATATGTGTGTGTGTGTGGTTGCTCAAGGGCTTACAACATCATACACAATTATTTTAAAACAGTATGTCATTTCACATACGGGTTAGTTGCCTTGCAACAGTTTAATTTCATTTCCCTCTTTTTTATTCTTTTATAATACATGTTGCTTAGCTATATGTTATAAACTTCACAATACATTATTATTTCTTACATTTTAAACAGCTGAGTATGTTAAATGACTTTTTTAAGGATTAATGATATCAATATACAGCACATATTTTAAATTTAAATTTGATATTTTGACTTACATGTAAACCTGTGAAACCATCATCATAGTACAGTTAATAAATCAGTTACCGTCAAATGTTTCTCTTTAAATTTTTTTAATTTTAATTTTAGTTTATTTATTTGTTTAAAAAATGTTTATATTTATTTTTGAAAGAGGGAGTACACAAGCAGGGGAGGGACAGAGTGAGAGAGGGAGACACAGAATCCGAAGCTGGCTCCAGGCTCCAAGCTTTCAACACAAGAGTCTGATGCGGGGCTTGAACCCATGAGCCATGAGATCACGACCTGAGACAAAGTGGGTTGCTCAACTGACTGAGCCACCCACGCACCCCTAAATTTTTTTTTTAATTCCAGTATAATTAACATAGGATTATATTAGTTTCAGACGTACCATATAGTAATTCAACAATTCTTTACATTACTCAGTGCTCATTATGATAAGTCTACTCTTAATCCCTTTCACCTATGTCACCCATCCTCCTACCCATCCCACCTCTAGTAAGTATCTGTTCTCCATATTTAAGAGTCTGGGTTTTTTTTGTCTGTCCCTTCTTTGTTCATTTGTTTTCTTAAATTACAAATATGAGTGAAATCATATAGTATTTTATCTTTCTCTGACTGACTTTATTACCATTATACTCTCTAGATCCAGCCATGTTGTTCACATGGCAAGATTTCATTCTTTTTTATGGGTGTGTAATATTCCATTGTATGTATATACCATCTGTTCTTTATCCATTCATCTATTGATGGATACTTGGGCCGCTTCCATGATTTGGCTGTTGGAAGTAATGCTGCAGTATACACAGGGGTGTGTGTGTCTTTTTGAATTAATGTTTTTGTACTCTTTGGGTAAATACCCAGTAGTGTGATTACTGAATCGTAGGGTAGTTCTTTTTTTAATTTTTTGAGGAACCTTCATATTCTTCCCACAGTCGCTGCACCAGTTTGCATTCCCACCAACAGTACACAAGAGTTCCCTTTTCTCCATATCCTCACCATGTGTTTCTTGTGTTTTTCACTACCACCCCTGGGACTGGCTCCTGTCTGCCCCAGGCATGCACACACATGGCGGCAGCTCAGTCTAGAGAAAGTCTTTTGAAACCTCTGATTTTTAGCTCCTAAGGCTGTTTGCAAAGTAAAACTGGTGCTCTCTGTATTTCTCTTTCCCCAGTCCCTAGTCTGGAGAGGTTTTTCTCTTGTCCTAACAGTACTGCAATCCACAGCTTCTCTTTCTCTCCCTTTTTCTCTCCACTCAGGGGGATCCCTCCCCTCCATGCCCACATTGTTTTATCTCCCCCATTTCGCATATATGCACATCTGTCCCGCCAAGCTGTCTCCATCTACCTGTGGAGATTTTTCTGTCACTCCACAGACTGATTTTGTGGGTGTTCCAAGTGTTCTGACCTCAGTACTGCTGTGTTTGAGGGATGAGGGCAATCCTGGTCCCCCTCATTCTCTGCCATCTTAACTCTTGTTATTTGGATTTTAGCCATTCTGACAGGTGTGAGATGATATCTCATTGTGGTTTTGGTTTGCATTTTACTGATGATGAATGATGTTGAGCATCTTTTCATGTGTCTGTGGGCTATCTGTATGTCTTCTTTGAAGAAATGTATGTTCCTGTCTTTTGTCCATTTTTTAATTGGATTATTTGCTTTTTGGTGTTGAGTTGTATAAGTTTTTTATATATTTTGGATACTAACCCCTTATTAGATATGTCATTTGCAGATATCTTCTCCCATTCAGTAGATTGTCTTTTTGTTTTGTTGATTGCTTCCTCTGCTTTGCAGTTTTTTATTTTGATATAGTCCTAGTAGTTTATTTTTACTTTTGTTGCCCTTGCCTTAGGAGACATATCTAGAAAAATGTTGTGACTGACAGAGTCAGGGATATTACTGCCTGTGTTCTCTTCTTGGGTTTTTATGGTTTCAGGTCTCACATTTAGGGCTTTAATCCATTTTGAGTTTATTTAAAATACACAAAATTGGTGTGAAAGTGGTCCAATTTCATTCTTTTGCATGTAGCTGTCCAGTTTTGCCAGCACCATTTGTTGATGAGACTTTTTTCCCGTTGCATATTCTTGGATCCTTCATTGTAGATTAATTAACCATATAATCATGGGTTTATTTCTGGGTTCTTTATTCTGTTCCATTGACCTATGTGCCCTTTTTTGTGCCAGTGCCACACTGTCTTGATTACTACAGCTTTGTAGTGTATCTTGAAACCTGGGGTTGTGATACCTCTAGTTTTGTTCTTTTTCAAGATTGTTGTGGCTGTTTGGGGTCTTTTGTAGTTCCATACAAATTTTAGGATTATTTGTTTTAGTTCTGTGAAAAATGCTATCAGTATTTTGATAGGGATTGCATTCAATTTGTAGATTGCTTTGGATAGTATGGATATTTTAACAGTATTTGTTCTCTGAATCCGTGATCATGGAATATCTTACCATTTGTTGGTGTTGTCTTTCCTCAGTGTTTTGTAGTTTTCAGAGTACATGTCTTTCATCTCCTTGGTTAAATTTATTCCTAGGTATATTTTATTATTTTTGGTGCAACCGTAAATGGAATTGTTTTCTTAATTTCTCTTTCTGCGACTTCATTATTAATGTATAGAAATGCAACAGATTTCTGTGTATTGATTTTGTATCCTGTGATCTTACTGAATTCATTTATCAGATCTAGTAGTTTTTTTGGTCGAGTCTTAGGGTTTTCTGTATATCATGTCATCCTGCAAATGATGAAAGTTTTAATTCTTCCTTACCAATTTGGATATGTTTTATTTATTTTTCTTGTCTGATTGCTGTGGCTAGGACTTCTAGTACTCTGTTGAATGAAATTGGTGAGGGGGGACATCTCTGTCTTGTTCCTGATCTTAGGGGAAACACTTTGTTTTTAAAAGTTACCATTGAGTATGGTAGCCAATTTGACAATAAATTTTATATTAAAAAAAATAATAAAGGACCACAACACAGGTAAAAAAAAAACAAAACAAAACTTACCATTGAGGGTGATGTTAGCTGTGGGTTTTTCCTATATGGCCATTATGTTGAGGTATGCCCCCCCTTAAACCTGCTTTGTAGAAGATATTTTAACTGTGCTTTTTATTTCTTTTTTTAAATGTTTATTTCTTTATCTTGAGAGAGAGAGTGACCACAAGTGAGCGAGGGGCAGAGAGAGAGGGAAGGGATTGAATCCCAAGCAGGCTTCCCTCTGTCAGTGCAGAGTCCAACATGGGGCTTGATCTCATGAACCGTGAGATCATGACTTGAGCCAAAATCAAGAGTTGGACACTTAACTGATTGAGCCACCCAGGCACCCCTGCAGAAGATTTTTACCATGAATGGATGTTGTACTTTGTCAAATGCTTTTTCTGAATCTGTTGAAATGATCATATGGTTTTTATCCTTTGTTTTGTTGGTGCACCCCAAAGGTTTACTTATGATCCTTTACAATGTTCTCTTCCTTGTACTCTCTCTACCCTTCCCATCCCTAATCAAACACTAATCTGATTTCTATCGCTATACATTAGTTTGCATTTTTGAGAATTGTACATAAATAGAATAAGAATATATGTACTCTTTTTGGCTCTAGTTTCTTTCAGCACAGTTATTTTGAGATTCATCCATAGTATTGCATGTGAAAATCATTATTTTTTATTGCTAAGTAGTGTTCACGTTTTATAATTTTACCAGTTTGTTTACCCGTTCATCTACTGATGGACATTTGGGCTATTTCTGGTTTTTAGTTAAAAATAAAGCTGCTGTAAAAATTTGTGTACAAATCTTTATATGGGCACATGCTTTTATTTCTCATCAGTAAATACCTTTGAGTAGATGGTTAATATACATTTAACTTTTAAGAATAGCTCATAATGTTTTCCAAAATGATTGAACCATATTGTATTCCTACTAGCAATATATGAGAGTTTCAGTTGCTCCCCATATTTAACCAATGCTTGTTATGGCCAGTCTTTTTAAATTTTAGGCCTTGTAGGAATTATGTAGGAGTGCCGCCTCATTGTGGTTTTAATTTATATTTCTCTAGTGACAAATGATGTTGAGCATCTTTTCATGTACTTATTTGTCATTTGTGTATTATCTTCCTTGGTGCACTTTAAAAAACTTTTGCCCATCTTTTATTGGATGTTGTCCTCTTCTTAGTGAGTTTGAGAGTATTTTCTGTTTTCTGGCTTCAAGTCCATTATCGGATAAGAGATTTGTACATCCCTCCAACCCCAGTAAGTAGCTTCCTTTTTCATTCTCTTAACTATATCTTTTGAAGAGGAGAAGTTGCTAGTATTGATGAGTTCCAATTCATGAGTTTCTTAGTTTACAGATCATGTTTTTTGGTGTCTAAGAAATTTTCCCTAACCCACATTCTCCTCTATGTATTTTTTTAAACTTCTTATAGTTTTGGGCTTTACATTTAGGTCTGTGATTCATTTTAAAGTAATTTTTGTATATGGTACAGGTATGGATGAAAGTTTATTTTTTGTGTATAGCTGTCCATTTTCATCATCAGTGTTTAAAAAACTTGTTTCTCTGCATGGAATTGCCTTAACACTTGCACTTGACTATATATGTGGTGCATTTCTGACTGTATTCTATTTCATTAATCTCTTTGTCTATCATGATATCAGTACCAACCTGTCTTGATTATCTGACGTGAATAATATAAAGCGATAGTGATGTAAATCCTCCAATCATATTACCATTTTTCAAAATTATTTTGATTTTTCAAGGTCCTTTGCATTTTCGTATGAATTTTACAACCAACCTGTTATTTTCAGCATAAAAGCCTTCAAGGGTTTTGATAGAGATTGCATTGGGTTTATGAATCAGTTGGGGAGAATTGCCATCTTAACAGTATTGAGTCTTCTGGCCCATAGCACTTATCTTCTTCTCTATTTACCTAGGTATAATTTAATCTGTCGTTATTTTATAGTTTTCAATATCTAGGTGTTCCACACTTTCTATCAGAGTTACCTCTAAGCATTTCATTTTTTAATGCTATTATAAATGGTATTTTGTTTAAAAATGTTCAATATATGTGGGGCCCCTGGGTGACTCAGTTGGCTAAGTATCCAACTCTTGGTTTTTGCTCAGGTCATGATCTCACAGTTTGTGGATTCGATCCTTGTGTCAGGCTCTGCGTTGACAGCACGGAGCCTGCTTGTGGTTCTCTCTCTCCCCTTCTCTCTTTGCCCCTCCCCCGCCTCATCTGTCTCTCTCAAAATAAATAAACTTAAAAAAAATTTTTTTTAAGTTTATATACTTATTTGTCTTTTTTTTTTTTCAACGCTTGTTTATTTTTGGGACAGAGAGAGACAGAGCATGAATGGGGGAGGGGCAGAGAGAGAGGGAGACACAGAATCGGAAACAGGCTCCAGGCTCTGAGCCATCAGCCCAGAGCCCGACGCGGGGCTCGAACTCACAGACCGCGAGATCGTGACCTGGTTGAAGTCGGACGCTTAACCGACTGCGCCACCCAGGCGCCCCTTATTTGTCTTTTTTAATGTTTATTTTTGAGAGAGAGAGACAGAGCATGAGCGGAGGAGGGGCAGAGAGAGACGAAGACAAAAAGTCTGAAGCAGGCTCTCAGCTCTAAGCTTTCAGCACAGAGCCCAAAGTGGGACTTGAACTCACAGACTGTGAGATCATGACCTGAGCTGAAGTCGAATACTTAACTGACTGAGCCACCCAAGCACCCCAAAATAAATACACTTAAGACAAAAACTTGGAGGGGCGCCTGGGTGGTGCAGTCGGTTAAGCGTCCGATTTCAGCCAGGTCACGATCTCACGGTCCGGGAGTTCGAGCCCCGCGTCGGGCTCTGGGCTGATGGCTCAGAGCCTGGAGCCTGTTTCTGATTCTGTGTCTCCCTCTCTCTCTGCCCCTCCCCCGTTCATGCTCTGTCTCTCTCTGTCCCAAAAATAAATAAACGTTGAGGAAAAAAAAAAAATTAAAAAAAAAAACCAAAAACTTGGAAATTTTTTTTCAGTATCTGCTTTTCCTGGCTAGTTTATAAAGATACATTTCATTTATTATTTTATTTTTTATATTGAAACCTTGATGAATGTATTTAGTTCTAGTAGCATTTTGGTAGCTACCATAGAATTTTTATTTAGACAATCATGCCATGTGTGAATAAAGGGTGTTGTTACAACTTTAGTTTCAAAGCAGATGCCTCATTTCTTATTCTTGCTTTATTGCGCTGGCTAGAACCTTTAATAAAGTGTTGACTGGAAGTGGTTAGAGTAAACATTCTTGCCTTGTTTTTCATTATAGAGGGGAAAGTATTCAGTCTTTCATCATTAAGCATGATTTTAGCTGTGGAATTTTCACAGATGTCATTTATTAAATTGAGGAGGTTCCCTTCTATTCACATTTGCCTGAGTGTTCTTATCAGTAGTGAATTTTGGATTTTGTTGAATGCTTTCTTTGAATCTATTGATGTAATCCTGTGATTTTCCTTTTTGGTTTGTGATATGGTAAATTACATTGATTAATTTTAAAAATTTAAACCAGTATTGCCTTCCTGGTAGAAACTTCACTGGGCTATTATATATTACCTGTTTTATATGTCGATTTGATTTTCAGAAAATTTTAAAAAGAATTTTTACAAAAAAAATTTACATCTATGTTTTTGGTCTGTCATTTTATTTTCTTATTATGTCTTTGCTGGGTTTTGGTATCAGAGTAATGCCAGCCTTATGGAATGAGATGGGACATAACTCCCTCCTCTATTTTCTGGAATAGTTTGTATAGAATTGGTATTATTTCTTCCTTACATGTTTGTTAGAATTCACTAGTGAAACCCTTTGAGTTTTGAGTTTTGTTTATAGTATAGTGTTTAACTCAATATTATATTTACTAATAGATCTAGGGCTATTCATATTATCTGTTTCTCTTGAATGTGTTTTGGTAGTTTGTATTTTTTCAAGCAACTTGTTCAGTTTATCTGTTGATTGTGAAAGTTGTTAAATTTATGGGTATAAAGTTTTTGATTTTTGATAATATTTCTTTATTATAATTTTTATATCTCTTATGATACCACTTCTCTTATTCCTGTTATTGGTAATTTGATTCTCCTATTTTTCTTCTGGCTTGAGGTTTTTCAGTTGTATTGATCTTCTAAAAATCTGCTTTTTCTCCTTCATTGGTTTTGGTTTTTGTTGCATTGATTTCCATTGTCATCTGTATTACTTTCTTGTTCTGCTTTCATTTTATTTTATTTATACTTCTTTTAAAAAATATTCTTAAAGAGGATGCTAAGGTTATTGATGTGAGATCTTTCTTACTTTATAATACACACTGTTAGTGCTATAAATTTCTCTCTGTGTAACATTTTATTTGCATCCCACAAATCCTGAAATGTGTTTTCAGTTTTATTTAGGTCAAAATGTGTTCTGATTTCCTTTTTGATTTCTTCTTAATTCCGTGGATTATTTTGAAGTGTCATTTTGTTTTTGAATATTTGGAGATCTTGCTGTATATTTTCTGTTACAGAATATATTCTGTTACTTGTGGCTTAATTCCATTTTGGTCAGAGAACGTGCTTTGTGTGACTGGAATCCTTTTACATTTATTATAACTTACTTCATGGCCCAGAGTATTACTTCTTTTAGCAAATGTTTGTGTACATTTGAATACATATTTTGCTGTTGTTCATTGGAGTGTTTTGTAAATGTCAACATCAAGTTGGTTTATAGTATTCAGTTTTCTATTTTCTTACTCATTTTAATTCTACTTGTTCTATCATTTATTGAGACTTATAGTTAATCTCCAATAAGTTTGAATTTATGATTTTGAATTTTCTCTTGTTTCTTTCTTCATATTTTTAAGAAGTTTTTTTTTTAGGTGCATAAACATTTGGGATTGTTATTAATTCTACATGAATGATAACCTTTATCGTTAGGAACTGACTCCTTTTAATTCTTATGATAATCTTTGCTATAAAATTTACTTTGATATTAATATAACCAGTGTAGCTTATTTTTCTAATAATTTTTTTTTAACATTTATTTATTTTTGAGAGAAAGAGAGTGTGTACGAAGGGGAGGGGCAGAGAGACAGAAGATCCAAAGCAGGCTCCATACTTTGAGTGCAGAGCCAGACACGGGGCTCAAACTCATAAACCCAGCGTGAGATCATTACCTGAGCCAAAATCAAGAGTCAGCCACTTAATCTACTACTGAGCCACCCACGTGCCCCTGGAGGACTCCCTTGTAACTTTTTAAAAAAATTTTTTAAATGTTTTTATTTATGTTTGAGACAGAGACAGAGCTTCAGCAGGGGAGGGGCAGAGAGAGAGGGAGACACAGAATCTGAAGCAGGTTGCAGGCTCTGAACTGTCAGCACAGAGCCCGACACAGGGCTCGAACTCACGGAGTGTCAGATCATGACCTGAGCTGAAGTCGGACGCTTGACCGACTGAGCCACCCAGACGCCCCTTAACATTTCTTTTAATGCTTGTCTGCTTGTGATAGATGAATGCTTTCAGCTTTTGTGTATCTGACATTTTTATTTTACCTTTTTTCTTCAGGTATTTTTGCTGATTATAGAATGCTAGGTTATAACTGTTGTCCATTGTCTTCTGGATTGCATTGTATATGAGATATCCTTTATTGCCTTTTTTCTTTCTTTGTATATAAGGTGTCTTTTTTTTCCTCTGGCTGCTTTTAAGATTCTTTTTGTCTCTATCACTGATTTTAAGGTGTTCACTTTTGAGTTGTCTTGGGTCTTTTCATCTTTTTTTTGTGCTCGGGGGTGACTTTTAGCTTCTTGAAACTTTGGGTTTATAGTTTTTATTACATTTGGGAAATTTTTGCCATTATTTTCTCAAGGTATTTCTCTGTACTCCCTCTTCCCCTTTTCTCCTTTACTTCTAGGACTCCATTTACATATATATTAGGCCTCTTGAAGTTGTTCCATAGCTCATGAATGCACTGTTCATTTTTTAAAATCTTTTATCTTTTTTGTTTCATTTATGGGTAGTTTCTATTGTTAAATCTTCAGTTTCAGTAATCTTTTGTTCTGTAGTGTCTAATCTGTTGTTAATCCCATTTAACATATTTTTGATCTCAGACATTATGGCTTTCATGTCTATAGATTTGATGTTTATGTGTTTATTTGTCAAGCATGTATTTATTAAGTTCTTACTATGTTCCAGGTAAGAGATTTGACAATGTATTTTTTTATTGCTGATATAAACACTTTTAGTTATGGATAAAGAAATTGTGGTTTATATACACAATGGAGTACTATGTGGCAATGAGAAAGAATGAAATATGGCCTTTTGTAGCAACGTGGATGGAACTGGAGAGTGTGATGCTAAGTGAAATAAGCCATACAGAGAAAGACAGATACCACATGGTTTCACTTTTATGTGGATCTTGAGAAACTTAACAGAAATCCATGGGGGAGGGGAAGGGAAAAAAAAAAAAGAGGTTAGAGTGGGAGAGAGCCAAAGCATAAGAGACTGTTAAAAACTGAGAACAAACTGAGGGTTGATGGGGGGTGGGAGGGAGGGGAGGGTGGGTGATGGGTATTGAGGAGGGCACCTTTTGGGATGAGCACTGGGTGTTGTATGGAAACCAATTTGACAATAAATTTCATATATTGAAAAAAAAATAAACACTTTTAGTTAGAAAGCTGAGGGTAAAAGAATGATTGCAGAGGCCCAAAAGATATTGGAGATGATGAACATATAAAAGAAGATTTTCTTTTGACACATTGTAAAAGGGAGCTGGGAAATGTGATGGTGCCAGGAAGGGTATAGTGATGTTGTCAGGTGAGTATTTTTATAAGATAAGGATTTTTTATATATCATATATATCATCTGTGCTGATCATGATGTTTTAGTAAAAAAGGAAAAACAAATGATACCTGGGAAAGACAGCTGGTAACCTTAAGAAGTCTCCATTAGAGAGGTTGAGATTCAGTGCTGTGATGGAGGATATTAGCTTTAGAATAGAGCACAATTAGGTCTTTCTTTATCATAGGAAGGAAAGCAGATTAGATGGGTGTAGTTGGAGATAGGTTGGTAGATTTTCCAATGATAGTTTGAAGCATACTAAAGCTTTTGACTGACCTTGCACATATTTACTGTATGTTTGAAACACTACCTGGCAGTATTACAGATAGTACTTCAGAGGTATAGCATTGAATCTTTTTTTTTTTTTTTAAGTTTATTTTATTGATAGAGAGGATGTGAGCTGGGAGAGACAGAGAGGAGAGAGAATCTCAAGCAGGCTCTGCACTTTCAGCACGAGGTGGACACAGGGCTCGAACTTACGAACCATGAGATCATGACCTGGCCGAGATCATGACCTGGCCAAGGTCAAGAGTCTGTCGCTCAACCGACTGAGCCACCCGGGCGTCCCTAGCCTTGAATCATTTAGATGTTACCCTTGTTCTAACTAAGATTGGTATTTAACAGACGCAATTAGAATAGTATGTGCCAATGCTTAGAATAGTTCCTGGCATATATAGCCATTCAGTAAATGTTTGTTTACTGGATTTGGATATAAATATTCAGGTAATGTGTTTGAAATAACTTCAGTTAGCTACTTAGTGATGATTGCTTTGGTTGAGTTGCTTTTGTAAGTCAGGTTTTGCTTTTTTATAGTTCATCTCAGTCTCTGAATTTTTAATGAATACACCTTTGTGTGTAAAACAGTTTAAAGCTTCCTACGTAACTTTAATAGGTATTCGTTCTTTGTGTGTTAACCATATGAACTGGGTCCACAGAGAGGACAGAAAAGGGAGAAAGTTTTGATACTTATGGAATTTGGAGATGGCATCTTAAGGATAATGGCACCAACTGGGCTTTAAAGGAGAAGTATAAGGGTGCTAGAAGCACAGGAAGGTAAGGAGCACCCAAGAGGGTGGATTTCACACTCATTAACAGATGTGAAAGAGCAGTTCACATGTGGCTAGTGGTAGAGGAGAAGTTGAGTTTAGGAACATATTTGGAGAGCTGATTTATTAAATCCTTCTCATTCACTTAAACATCCTTGATCTGTGCCATTTAAAAACAGCACAACAAATAAATCCCTCTATTCCATGTTATTCTCCATCCAGTCCTCCTCTTTAGAGTTAAACTTACTTAAAAAGTGGTTCAAATTTGCTGTCTGTATGCTTTCCTTCACTTACTCCTCTGATCTTAGTCTGATCTTGCTTTTACACCTCACCAAAACCATTTTCATTATGACCACTAGTGGCCCATTTTGTAAATCCAGTTAATGTTCTTTATTTCTTTATTTTCATCAGGGTTCTCATGAGCATTAAATACTGTTTTAGCCTATGGGGCACCTGGATGGCTCAGTTGGTTAAGCGTCTGTCTTCGACTCAGGTCATGATCTCATGGTTGGTGGGTTCGAGCACCACGTTGGGCTCTGTGCTAACAGCTCAGAGCCTGGAGCCTGCTTCAGATTCTGTGTTTCCCTCTCTATCTGCCCCTCCCCACCTCGTGCTTTGTCTTTCTCTGTCTCCCCAAAATAAATAAACTTAAAAAAATACTGTTTTAGCCTATTTCCTCCTTATCTCCCACTGTACGTTGCTCATCCAGAGTTACTTTGCTTCTCTGGCTTCTCCTTTTTCTCCTCTGTCTTTGTCTCTACCGTTAAGTTTTCCTGGCATTGTGCTTGGTGCTATACGAGAATACAAAAGAAGAAATGTGTTTTGCCTCAAGCTGCCCAATATTCCGTTGTGAAAACAAAATAATAAAAAGAATGAAAAAAATTACATATTAGTGTTTAAGTGCATGCAAAGTTACACACTCTATGCTTAGACTTAGATTGTCTTCTCTTTGTACCCTGTTCCTCTTTACACAGGTGTTCCACATATTTTTATCTTCATGACAATTTTTATCTTAATTCCAGACTGTATTTGAATTCCAGATACATACATCTAGCTACATACATGACACTTCTTAGATGTTGAGTTTCAGGTGCCTTTGAGACATCTTCCAGGGAGAACTTCTGATTCTCCCTGCTAGTTCAAACCAAAAGGAAAGTAAAGAGGAAACAAGCATGATCCTCTTCCTGTTTCCTGTCTTAGTGAAGCTAGGAAAGCCTTGTTAGAATTATGCTTGGCACTTCCTTCCCTGTCACACACTCTAAACTATCACCAAGTCCTAATGATTTTGCCTCCTTTAATGTATTTTAGTTCCATTCATTTTTCTCCATCTTTATTCTTGCCACTGTGGTAAGTCAGTGGTCTTCAGAGTGAAAAGCATTTCCTCCAACATTGTGTGTATATTGGAGATTGGGGACTGGGAGAAGGGGATGAAAATTTTATAGTTGTTTTTAGTCCTAAATTTCTCTATTTTTAAGTCTGCAAAAACAAAATCAAAGTAGTATTGCTTCTCTTGATCTCAATGGCAGTTGGTCACATTTTATTTCTGAGGTATTCCGAGAGAAGTTTAAGTTTTCTCATTATGGAAAAGTTGATAGACTTGCTCTCCTTTATTTGCTCTTACTGGCTCTAGTATATTACAGTTTTAAATGTGCATAGTTAAGGTGATTTACACGGTATATTAACTGGTTTTAATTCATCTAATCTTCACTAATGCACAAGTGGCTTAAAAGATATACCTGCAGTGAAAGTGCTGAGTGAAAATAACAGTGAGATGCATTTCTGAGCAAACAAGAACATGACAGAGCTGAGATTTATCTTCTTCTGGTATGAACTCTTTATCTGCCACTGTACAAAGTAGAAACAAAGATGCCATAAACAGAAAAGAAGGAAACATCGGATTATCAACAGTAGTTTGAATATGCATTTATATCATTAATCTTGCTTTTGAGTGTATAACATACCTTGAGATAGTTGCTAATGAAACTATGAAAGCATCATGGTTCATACTCACTGGTATTTTCAGTTGTGTAATAATTCAAATCAGTCCTTAAACATCCAGGTTTAGTAAAATTGCATTATAAACCTATTTTGAGGTTTCTCCCAGTGTTCTATATCTTTGTCCAAAACCTTGGTCTTTCTGCTCTAGTTAAAAATGGCTGAAATCCAATAAAGAGCAAATCTACTAAAAGGCACTTCTTTGTCAGGAAACACTGTTGAGGCAGGCTTAGAAAGCAAAGCTCAAGATTCAAGAAATAAATATTAGAATAAATCATTCAGTGTACAAAGTTAGCTTTATAGAGATGGGTGGAAGTGCCAGTGATTCTAGTCGTCTTTTTGTTAGATTCTTTTCCAGTTATTAAATTACTTGAAGAGCTACTTTTTTGTGCATCAAAGAAAGATATAACAGAGACAGTATAAATCCTAAAGTATAATGTAAATAATTTATCTCCCTCCCTCCTCCTTTTTTAATGGGGCATAAAGTACTCCCGAATCTTTTACACTAACACAGAAGCTTGTATTTTTTGCACTAACAAAAAAATTCACTGGTTGTTTCATGACATAAGTTACCTCACATAAAAATGAGTTATACCCCTTCCCCCAGCCTCCTTCCTCAGCCTGCATCCCAAGTCCCCAGTTTAAAAAAAAAATTTTTTTTTTTTTTACATTTATTTATTTTTGAGAGACAGGACACAAGTCGGGGAGGGGCAGAAAGAGAATGAGACACAGAATCCAAAGCAGGCTCCAGGCTCTAACTGTCAGCACAGAGACTGACACAGGGCTCAAATTCACAAACCATGAGATCATGACCTGAGCTGAAGTCGGATGCTCAACTGACTGAGCCACGCAGGCACCCCTCAGATTTTACTAAACAGATGTGGTTTATGTGTATTAAATGTTCTTTAATATAATCTATAAAGCCTGCGTGCTATATGATATAGGTTTTCATGTCTTGAGTCTCATTTCTCTTGAGTCTCATTTCTCAGTACCCTTCTGTACTTTTTCCTCTTGTGGACTGCCTTTAAGTCCTTTACACTACCAGTGCTCCCTATCTTTTCTGGCCTTTACGTGCTGTTCTCTCTACCCTGTACACTTACCTTTCCCAGTTTACTTCCTACCTACACTTCACATCCCAACCTGAACAGTACTTGCTCAGAGAAGCCTTTGTTCATTTTCCTGGCTAGATCTGTGTGTGTGTGTGTTTCTCTCTCTCCCTTTCTCACTCACATTCATTCACATGCTCTCTCTCTCCCCCCCCCACACACACACAATTATAAGCTCTTAAATAATACTGTGTATGTTATTTACCTTTCATTGCATTTCTTACAATTGCCATTTTACCTTTATTTACATGAATAGTTGCAGAGATAGTCATTAACATTTTTCAGAAGAGTGTTAAGCTCCATGAGTAGAAGGCCTTTGTGTTTTTTTCCTCTTCACTTTGTTTCCCAGTACTTAGACATATGAATGGATATCGTGTGTGTCAAAGAGTTTGAGTTTAATCCCTAGGAAAAACAAAGAGCCATTGAAGGCTCTACGGAAAAAAAGTAGTGATGACTCATACTAGGGTTTGGGCTTCAGAAAGGTTGACTGGAGACTATAGTTGAGTGAAGGAGAAAGATTAGAGCTAGAAAGTTCCATTAAATGGCCTTTGTAGATGAAAAAATGTGAGGACCTGAAGTCTTTGCAGCGTAGATGAAGATGAGATGGTGTGCATTTAGTAGATGTTATGGGGACAGAATCCACTAGACTTTGAAGATCAGTAGACTGACTATTGTCAGAGGTGTTAGGGAAAGGAGTGAGAGATTACTTGAAAGTTTGGGCTATTAACATTTAGGCTCTTTACCAGGTAAATGAGTATAAGATAATTGGCAATTGAAAGGGGTGGAGGATTATTTGTATCTGCAACATAATTCACAGGGGTGACCTTGGTCACTGCTCTATTGGCAGGTTTTTTAGTAGCTTTATTGAAATATCCACATGCCATGCTTTTCTCCCATTTAAAGTGTACAGTTAAATGGTTTTGAATATATTTACAGACTTATGCAGCCATCACAACGGTGAATTATAGAGCATTTTGATCATCTCAAAAAGAAACACCCTGTTTATCTATTACCACTTCCCTCTGTCTCCTTCTCAGCCCTATGAAACCACTCATCTACTCTCTGTCTCTATAGATTTCCTTTTTTTCTGAACATTTCATGTAAATGGAATCATACCATATGTGGTCTTTTGCAAGATTCTTTAACTTAGGATAATGTTTTCAAGGTTCTTCCAAGTTATAGAATATATCAGTACTTCATTTCTATTTGTGGCCAAATATTCCATTGTATGGTTATATATCACATTTTACTTATAAACTCATCAGCTGGTGAACATTTGAGTTGTTTTAAGCTTTGGGCTTTTGTGAATAATGGTGCTGTAAACATTTGTGTAGAAGTTTCTGGGGGGACATAATGTTTCTTTTCACTTGGTTATATACCTAGGAGTAGAATTGCAAGGTCAAATGGCAACTGTATGCTTCATCATTTAAGGAACTTCCAGAATGTTTTCCAAAGCTAGCTGAGCCAGTTTACATTCCTATTAGGCTTTCATTTTTCTCTGCATCCTTGTCGATACTTGCTGTTATCTGTTTTTGATCCTAGTCATCCTAGTAGGTGTGAAGTATTACCTCATTGTGTGTTTGATTTGCATTTTCCCCATGACAAACGATGTCAGACAACATGTTTTCATGTGTTTATTGACCATTTGTATGTGCTTATTAACCATTTTTATATCTTCCTTGTAGAATTGTTCAGATGCTTTGCACATTTTTTTCATTCGGCTGTCTTTTTATCATTGAATTGTAAGAGCTCTTTATATATTGTAGATAGCAGTCTCTTATCAGATACATAATTGCACATATTTTCTCCCATTCTGTGGGTTGTTTTTTTATTTTCTTGATAGAGTTGTTCTTTGAAGTACAAAAGTTTTAAATTTTGCTGAAATCCAATTTCTCTATTTGTTTCTTTTGTGTTTTTGATGTTTTTGGTGTCATATGTAAGAGTTCTTTGCCAAATCCAAGGTCATTAAGATTTGGCTCTAAGTTTTCTAAGAGTTTTGTAGTTTGAGCTCTTACATTTAGTTCTTTGATCCATTTTGAGTTATTTTTTTTTATATTGGCTGAGGTAAGCATCCAACTTCATTTTTTTGCTTATGGCTAGTCCGTTGTCCTAACACCATTTGCTGAAAAGACTGTCATTTCCCTTATAGATGGTCTTGGAATACTTGTTGAAAATCATTTGACCATAGGTGTAGGTTTACAGTATTATTTTTAACAACAAAACTGTATTTTAGCATTCATACTATGTGGATTTCTCTTTCACAGGTAATTCTGTCATTAAAGCAAGATTGTGCTCATTTTTAAGTGGGCTTTTAGGGATGTTTGTGTAATTTTAATACTATGTTGTGTTCCAAAGACTTAACCTAGAAAAACGCACAATTTCCATGTGTGAAAAAGGTTTTCTGATTATGAAAGTTGAGTTTGGAAAGGCATGTTTCTTTCACTGACAGTGAGATTTTGGCTTTCTTTTTACTGGTGCTTCCTGAGTGCCAGACATTGTACTAGTGTATGGCTTACAAAGTGGTATATGACAGTCTTTTCCTCAAGTTGCTAATTGTGTGTAAAATATTGGGAGTGGGAAAAGGAAGGCAATATAGTGACATGTGAATGACCGTGTGAGGTTTTTAGTTCATAAAAGTGGTATCTTTTGACTCTATATAGGTTGTACAGCTGTTTTTACTCTAGTGTAGGTTTTTAGTATTACTTTTTTTTAATTAAACATTTTAAGACCAAGAATCTTAAATGGAAATAATTTGCTTTCCCGAAGCTCTAAATTATGATATGAGCACCATGGATGCTGCTGAAAAGAAATGAATAATAAAGGTAGACTATTAGGTAGCTTGATGTTTTTTGTGTTCAGCTCTGGGAGAGTTCATTACTGACCAGAACAATTGCTGAGGCTGATCAGATGGGATCATTAAATTCTTTGTGTTTTTTCTTCTATGCATTCTTAGGAACTCAACAGGATCTTTCATTGAATTAGCTGGAATTGAATAGTTTAAAGCATTTTTTACTAATGAACCCTTCTCTTAATATCACTATATAATTTTGTGTCCCTTAGGAATCTCAGCAGTCCAATTTTGGCCCTGGAGAACAAAGTGAGTATTTCTTTTCTTCTTGGTTTTCATGTTAAGCTGTTAATTGAGCATTCATTTCTCATGGTCACATCATATATTGGTTTTATAATTCCTTCACGTGTCTTATCCCAGTTTTTATTATCTGATAGTTTGTAATGAGTTAAACTGAATCTTGGTATACTTAAAAAATGAAAAATTATAGAGGTGCCTGGGTGGCTCAGTCGTTGAGCACCCGGTTCTTGATTTCAGCTCAGGTCATGATCTCACAGTTCGTGGGATCGAACCCCACTTTAGGCTGTGTGCTGACAGCATGGATCCTGCTTAGGATTCTCTCTCTCCCCCCTCTCTCTGTTCCTCCCCCCAAAATAAATCAACATTTTTTAAAATGAAGAATTATAGATCCTTGGAGATCAAATTGACTAAGTATTTCTTGAAGTAATAAGTTCAAAGTTCATGAATTCAGTTTGATGGACACCTCATAAACCCAAGAGCATTCCTCTCTCTTTCTCTATCTTTCATGAAGATAGTTGGTTCTGTGAGAGTTACACTATATGCAAGGGAAAGGGTCGTTGTCACTTATTGTAGTTCTTCTCTGCCTACGTCTCTATTTATCCTTCCCGGGTCTTTAGGTCTGGGACGAACATCTTCTGTGTGTTACAGAATCCCCCTCTACCTCCTGTCTTTTTGTTTCTGAGAAGAACTTGAGGGGATGATAGCCTTAGGGAATTTAAATGTGATCCCAAGAGATGATGGTTACGTGAATTAATGAGTGGTAAGGCCAGGAACCTTATGAATATCTGGGCTTCCTCATATAGCTCTATAATAAAATAAATGGTTTTGCCAAGAACAGTAACTTCTTTAATAAGGTAGATTTACATTGGTAATCAGTTTTGGGATGTAAAAATGTGGAACTTTTTGATGCTTAGTTTGTTGTCTTTAGAGGTCTTAAAGCAAAGAGACGAAACTATGGAGTATATTCCTTTTTAACGTTAGCAAACTTTATTTGTATATCCACTTCTTGGTTTTACCTTAAACTATAGTTATAAGAATCTTTATCACTATTTAAAGATATGAAGAAAATAGCCCTAGGCCAGAAAGTTTACATTTTCTCTCTTAACAACTTTTGAGAATGTCTCCTCCTTAGTTCTGTCCTCCTCCTCCCCCTATAACTCAGTATTGGCACATGAGATCATAAGTTGCACATACTTTTTATTACCTATATTTTTCACTTAATTTATTTTAGAGCTGTGTCTATATCAGTATAAATTCTTGCTCATCCTTTTAACATTAGCTCATTCTTTTTAACATTAAAATTGTGTATTTTATGATAATACCATTTATTTAACTATTCTCCTCTCGATAAATGTTTGTTTCCAGTTTTTGCTGTTACAAAACATATTATGATAAACATCTGTGTTTCAGTGTGTATTTATGTATTTTTTCCAGATATACCTGTAAGGAAAAATTTTTTTCATTATAATTGCTACGAAAGTGGATATGTGCATTTACAGTATCAGTAAAGATAATATTGCCAGATTGCCTGCCAAAAAGATTGTATGGGTTTATAGTTGGACAAGCAGCATTGGAGCTTACCTGTTTCCACCAGTATCTTGTATTATTAGACTCTAAAGTGTTGCCAGTTTGGTGGAGGAAGAATTCTAAATGTTTTGATTTCCATTTCTTTGAGGGTATACTGATACATATTTTACAATCTAAATAGCCACACTGTAGTTGCTAATTTCTGCATTCTCTTTGTTCTAGAAAGATACAATCCTTCTTCTAAAACTTCAAATGGACACCAGTCTAAATCGTAAGTTTATTGCTTAATAAGTTTATCCGTTTTGCTAAAAGTCTATGTGTAGTGTCTGCATACCAGAACACTTAGAAATGTGTCCTTAATCTTTTAAGGAAGGGGTATGCAAATGTTTATGTAAAGGGCCAGATAGTGAATTCTTTTAGGATTTAGGGGCTAGATGGCTTTTGTCCCAGCTAACCAGCTCTGCCATTGTAGCATGAAAGCAAATATAGACTCTGGGTATCGTTGTGTTCCAATAAAACTTTTTTACAAAACAAGTAGTAGTCTTTATTTGACTTGTGGGCCATAGTTTGCCTTCCCCTCCTCTGAGATTACAGATTTTTCTCATCTCTTAGAGATGTGTGTATTTGTGTTTGTGTGTAGGTTGATAGTTTTTAATAAAGAAGACCAAAAAATACAGGATTATTCTTCTTAAGCCCTCCATTTAACTACTAAATGTAGAATATTAAATCAGCACAGTTTGTACTATATTTGTTTTCCTACTTCTTTAGTAGAACCAGGAATATATATCAAAAAGTAATCAGGCTAGTATATTGGGTGATAATAAATTCCAGCTTCAAAAGTGAACTCCTGAATTCCTGAGACCACAAGTTAACTCCATGATTAAAACAAATTCTAAAGAAATGGTGGCCACAGTGCTAGCTTTCTAAACTACAACATATAGTCTTGATAACCTCAGCCTCTTCAGCTGAACAGAGGAAGAACTGAGTGAGAATAACTTATGTGAAATGCAACAAGTCCCCCTCACTGTTAAAGAATTCAAATTATATTCATATTTATCATACTTATTCATATGCAAAGAATTGATAAGGGCCTACCATATATGTGTGTATCACTTGTTGCTGAGGGAGTGAAAGCATGCAGGACCTTGAGCAGTCTGGTAAAAGCTTTGACATATCCACATGTGTGAGCAGGTTCATTGAGCTGCCATTATTAAATCATAAGGGCTGAGAGAATTCAGAGCAAGTACATTTCCTTATAGGATGTCATTCATAGACATGCACCAAGCCCTTGTCCAAAAGAAAACTCTTTTTTTCTGTCCCGCTTAACCAGGCCAGCCTTAAAACATTTTTCATTATTCTGTAATTATCTGGGTACTTTGTTTCAAGGTGATCTCTTATATGATAATCTGAATTTGGGGTCAGATTTAGAAACTCAGGTGAAGTTTTTGAGGGGAAAGTATTAATAGTTACTGAAGTGAAAGAAGATTTCCTTCCCACTGATTGGAGAGTGTCATGAAATTTTAAGAAGAAAGGTAATGGAACTGCTGGTAATGAGATATTAAACATTTTTCTAGTCGTAGTTTTCCCTAAGCTTTGTATTAATTTTTGCTCTTCTGTAAAAAGGCAAGGAGTGTTTTGTGGGTCATTACTCAGATTTTTAATTTTAATTATGATTTTTTGGCCTTAAGGAAAAAAAAATTTTAATGTTTATTTTTGAGAGAGAGAGAGAGAGAGAGAGAGAGAGAGAGAGAGAGAGAGAGAGAGAGAAACAGAGTGCAGGCGGGGGAGGGTGAGAGAGAGACACACACAGAATCCGAAGCAGGCTCCAGGCTCTGAGCTGTTAGCACAGAGCCTACCGCAGGGCTCGAACCCACAAATGCTAGATCACGACCTGAACCAAAGTTGGATGGTTAACTGAGCCACCCAGGAGCCTCTAGGCAATTTTAAATTTGTAATTTTACTTTGAAAAGTGAATTTCAGAAATTGTCAGTTCATGTTTTTTTAATTGATTTGAATTTTGATGAAGGAGGGTTTGGAACCTGGAATTTGTTTTTAATTCTTACACTGTCATTTCTATTTTATAGGTAAGGTTTTTATCCAAAATTGTTACTTTTCCAGAGGGCATTCTTCTTTCATAGCAAGACATTTATGAACTAGCACTTTGACTTAGTGTTCTGGTTTTCACAGTTACCTAGTTGTGTGAATCTCTTTGTGATACATGAGGGACAGTGAAAGAGAATTGGTGATATTTTCATTTTATCTTCCTTCTTTTTAGGAGTTATATCTCTCTAGTGGACTGTTGAGTATGAGTATGGTAATTTGATTTAATATGAATGAGTGTGTGTGTATGTAATTAGAGAAAAATAGAGAAAACAAGTAGAGAGAAGTTGTAGAATGTGGTTTATTTAATTAGAAAAGAAGGATATGCATTTTACTTATGGAAAAGTGAGAGCTTGTGAAAATGTTAAATTCCTACTTTTCTCACTTTGTACTCTGGATGTGAACCAAAACAGAGTAAAATTTACTGGTTCTTTTCTTTGTTTTTTAATTAAATCTTTGGCTACCACAGTGATTATTTCTAGAATGATTAGTAAATATTTAATACTCTGGTGTGCCATGATAAACTGTTACAAAAATACTAATTCTTTCTGCATTTTCCCTTTAGTATGTTAAAAGATGACTTAAAACTAAGCAGCAGTGAAGACAGTGATGGGGAGCAGGTATGTCTACTGCTTTATGAGTTTGCCAGTTTCATACACTGTGTGTTTTCATTGCATTTTATAAGAATTATGGTTGAATGATATATTTATGAGCCATTTATTTAAAAGAAGTTCCTTACTGCTTTCTGACAGTGTAATGTTGTTTTTCTGCTCTGTCTTTAAATCTCCATTTTTTTTAATTGGCTCTTCTTTAATAGTTATGGTGGATCAGAACTTACTCATGAAGCATAAGATTGTTGACAAGAACTATTAACAAATCTTTTCATCTTAGCCTGGTAATTAGTTATTCTTTAGGTAAAAACATTATGTCCTAAATGTTAGGTAAACATTGATGCATACATTAGAACTGCTAGTGTTCTTGTTAAGAGTTCAAACATTGTTCACATTAAGCAGATAGAGTGTTGTTTATTCATAATTCACAGATTTCCTCTCGTTTTACTTTTAGGATTGTGATAAGACAATGCCAAGGAGTACACCAGGAAGGTATGCATCCTTTTATTTTGTTTTATTTGTAGAGGTGGGAATTACCTGATAGAATTGTAGTGTTATAATAATTGACCTTACATGGGCACCTGGGTGGCTCAGTCAGGTAAGCGACTGACTTCGGCTCAGGTCATGAGCTCGGCTCACAGTTCATGAGTTGGAACCCTGTGTCCAGCTCTGTGCTGACAGCTCAGAGCCTGGAGCCTGCTTCAGATTCTGTGTCTCCCTCTCTCTCTGTCCCTCCCCTGCTCACGCTCTCCCTCTCTGTCTCTCTCAAAAATAAATAAACATTAAAAAAAAAAATTGACCTTACACAGTAAATATTACTGTGGTGGTGATTGTACAATCGTGTAAATTAACTAAATATCATCAGATTGTAAACTTAACATGAATGAATTCTGTGGTATGTAAATCATACCTCAAGAAAACCGTTTCTAAAAGGTAAGTACCAGTGGCTGAGCAGCATATTAGAAACTTTTTATGAAGTATTTATTTCATTTATAAATAAAGTTCTGGATTCATAGAATTGTAACAGTATAACAGTAAACATTTTATAAAGTTGGTTTTCAGATTTGGATGTTTTCCTGTTGTCATTGTGGAAAAAAAACCCAACTTTCTCATTTATATGTTTTCTTTCTTTTAGTAACTCTGAACCTTCACACCATAATAGTGAAGGAGCAGATAACTCCAGGGATGATTCTAGCAGCCACAGTGGATCTGAAAGCAGCTCTGGATCTGACTCTGAGAGTGAAAGTAGTTCCAGTGACAGTGAGGCAAACGAGCCATCCCAGAGTGCATCTCCTGAGGTGAGAGGGAGACAGGGGTACTACCTTCCATGGGTCTCTCATGGCCTCTGTTGATGGCCATTTAAGACTTGATTCAAATCTAGGTGGCTAGATTTGGCCACTGGGTGGCTCAGTCATTAAGGATTTGACTTTAGGTCACGTTATGATCTCAGGGTTTCTCAGTTCAAGTCCTGTATCAGCTGAGCTCCAGCCCTACTTCGAGTGAGCCCAACCTCTCCCTCCCCCCGCCACCCCCTCTCTCTTTCAGCCCCTTGCTCACTTGTGCCCTCTGTCTTTCAAAAAAAAAAAAAAAGTCAGATATAAAAAGTGAAGGAAAGAAGGTTAAGAAATTGAACTGTGTATCTTGGAGGAACCTTTGATACTTCAGTGTCCTTGTTACTTGAATAAATCTTTGGTCTAGATTAGGAATTTTATCTTTGAAGTTGGGTTCCTGACAGGAATCTTTAATGTTTAAAGGCCATTTGTAACATTAAGCTTATCTCCTCATTCAAGTGATGAGAGCTCTGATAGTCAATATTCAGCCCTTTGCTTTATAAAGTTCAATCAAAAGTATGAAAAACAGATGGCTCTGTGCTCTTAGACATTGTATTTTTGTTTCTGTTTTTCAGCCTGAACCACCACCAACAAACAAATGGCAACTTGATAATTGGTTGAATAAAGTGAACCCACATAAAGTGTCACCAGCTTCTTCTGTGGACAGTAACATCCCCTCATCTCAAGGCTATAAAAAGGAAGGCCGAGAACAGGGCACCGGGAATAGCTACACTGATCCAGGGGGGCCTAAAGAAACAAGTTCTGCTACTCCTGGACGAGACTCCAAGACTGTCCAAAAGGGATCAGAAAGTGGGCGTGGGAGGCAGAAGTCCCCTGCACAGAGTGACAGTACAACACAGAGGAGAACTGTAGGCAAAAAACAACCCAAAAAGGCTGAGAAGGCAGCTGCTGAAGAGCCCCGGGGAGGCCTGAAGATAGAAAGTGAAACCCCTGTAGACATGGCTACCAGCATGCCTTCCAGCAGACACAAAGCAGCCACCAAAGGCTCAAGGAAACCCAATATAAAAAAGGAGTCCAAATCTTCCCCTCGACCTTCTGCAGAAAAAAAGAAATACAAGTCAACGAGTAAATCTTCCCAGAAATCAAGGGAAATCATAGAAACAGATACCTCATCCTCAGATTCGGATGAAAGCGAGAGCCTTCCTCCTTCCTCACAAACTCCTAAGTACCCTGAGAGTAACAGGACTCCCGTGAAACCCTCCTCAGTGGAGGAAGAAGATAGCTTTTTTCGGCAACGAATGTTCTCTCCTATGGAAGAGAAGGAACTTCTTTCACCCCTCAGTGAGCCTGATGACAGGTATCCACTTATTGTGAAGATTGACCTGAATCTCTTGACCAGAATACCAGGAAAGCCTTACAAAGAAACAGAGCCACCCAAGGGGGAAAAGAAAAATGTGCCAGAAAAGCACACAAGAGAGGCTCAGAAACAAGCCTCAGAAAAAGTTTCCAACAAAGGCAAGAGGAAACATAAGGTTTGTAAAGGGTTTTTGTTGTTGTTTTGTTTTTAAACATCAGAACCTGAAATGCAGTGGAAATCTCGGTAAGCCAGAAAATACCTAGTTATAGCTGTGAGAGAAAATAGAGGGGAAGCCCAAGACCCAAGTGAAGCTACAGACAGAACAGTCCTTCAGGACCACTGTGCCTCTGCCTGGCTACTTTAATGAAGCAGGATAGTTTCTGATCAAGTAAGAAATGAGCCAGTGCTTCTGTTCAGAGTATGTACTGGCCAGCGTATAGATGAGAGTGAAGCAGGGATTGCAAACAGGCCTTCACAACATTACAACATTGTTAAAATTTTGATTTTAAATGTCTTTAGTTGGGATATATATTTTCCAGGTTGTCACATTCTCTTAAAAAAAAATTTTTTTTAAATGTTTATGTATATTTGAGAGAGAAAGAGAGCAGGGGAGGGGTAGAGAGGGAGACACAGAATCTGAAGCAGGCTCCCGGCTCTGAGCTGTCCACACAGAGCCCGAAGCAGAGCCCAAACTCCCAAACCACGAGATCATGACTTGAGCAGAAGTTCGACGCTTAACCAACTGAGCCACCCAGGTGCCCCCAGGCTGTCCCATTCTGTAACACTCTCTTCTATCTTATACCCAGACCAAGTCACACTCTTTAAATTACTAATTCCAGATAAAAAATGGGCTCATCAATTTTGGACAAATTCTTAAGAATTTCACCAATCCTCTGTACATACCTGTGCCCCAGCTTTTTTTTTCCTTTTCGACCACCCATGTCTGCAGGTTTAAAACTAAGCACATCTGCTGGCACATGGCCAACTCTTGTTCTTAAAGTCTTTTGTGATAATTTGGATTTAGAGATGATGCTTAGTATATAATGTCAGTCTTTTTAAACTGAGGAAATGTGAAAACTCACAGATGTCTTTGATTGGAGGATAATGACATGTAATGAAAAGAGCTGAACAACTTACGAGTATAGACAGATTCTTTGGGGAAAAAACCAGCTTGATCTTTCAGGTCTAGTGAGACATTTTTAGAGGAAAGAAAATCTTAATGATTTATATTAAAAAAATTTCTTTTGAATGTTTATTTATTTTTGAGAGAGAGAGGGAGGGAGGGACAGAGAGAGGGAGACACAGTATTAGAAGTAGGTTCCAGGCTCTCAGCTGTCAGCACAGAGCCCCCACACGGGGCTGGAGCCCACAAACAGTGAGATCATGACCTGAGCCAAAGTCAGACGCTCAACTGACTGAGCCACCCAGGCTCAGGTAGAGCCACCCAGTCTACCAGGTAGACTCAGAGCAAAACCCCAATCCCAGTTGACCGTGGCAATCTCACATCAGAGGATAGAAAGAATAAAGCATTTTTTAAAATGAGTGAACTGGAGGTTTTTCCTCTGTTTTTTTTTTTTCTTAAAACCACAGTACAAAAGTGCAGATGATGATACATATTTGGACAAACTAGAATAATACCCTTTTTTTTAATCTTCAAAAATATACGATTTATAAAAATATGAATTTCTAGAAAAATGAAGCTTACTATTTTCAGTGCTATAGCTAATGAGTTTCCATTATTGTAGTATAGGGAAGCTTTTTAGACCAGTAAGTTTAGGGCTGCTGCCCCTGTAGAGCTGCAACCTCAGATTGCTGGACTTGGGATTTAATTCATAGAATTACATGAAATAAGAGCTTATAAATAAATGATGGACTCTGCTCTTTAGAAGACTAAGGTGCTTCTTATGGAACTAAAAAATGGTCCTTTTATGCTTAAAAAGTATTACATGTTATGAGATTTGATATGATATAGAGATAGAATATGTAATGTCCTTTTTACTCTTGTTTAAAATTCTACAATATATAACTTACAACAAAATCCCCTTCTTCTAAAAGAAATTCTCCATACTCCTCCCCTTCCCCACATCTCATTGGTATGTTATATTCCTCCCAAGTTTTGGTTTTTTGGTTGTTTTTTTTTTTAAGAGAGCAGGGGAGGGGCAGAGAGAGGGGGAGAGTGTCTTAAGCAGGCTTCATGCTCAGCACATAGCCCGACACGAGGCTCAATCTCATGACCCTGAGATCATAACCTGAGCTGAAGGCAGAAGTCAGATGCTGACTGAGCCACCTGGGAGCCCCCCAAGTTTTTTTATATCAATACCTGTAAGTCAGATTTTGATTTTATAAAATCAGAATCAAGTTAGGAAACTTAGTAATGGTTTTTTGAGTGTCCTGACTTTGGTAAAATTGTCAGGGGTAGTTTCTGAAGATAAATCAGATGGTACTGAGAGGAGTCCCAGCTAAGAGTAATGATGGATTTAGATTATTTTTCTCATGTTTTTTTGTTTGGTTTTGTTTTTTTTTAATTTTTGTTTTTAACGTTTATTTATTTTTGAGACAGAGAGAGACAGAGCATGAACGGGGGAGGATCAGAGAGGGAGACACAGAATCTGAAACAGGCTCCAGGCTCTGAGCTGTCAGCACAGAGCCCGACACGGGGCTCGAACTCACGGACCGCGAGATCATGACCCGAGCCGAAGTCGGCCGCTCAACTGACTGAGCCACCCAGGCGCCCCTGTTTTGTTTTGTTTTTAATGTTTCTTTATTTTTAATAGAGACACAGTGCAAGTGTGGGAGGGGCAGAGAGAGGGAGACACAGAATGCGAAGCAGGCTCCAGGCTCTTGAGCTGTCAACACAGAGCCCCATGTGGGGCTCAAACTCCTAGGCTGTGAGATCATGATCTAGGCTGAAGCTGACCGCTCAACCGACTGACCCACCCAGGTGCCCCTGGTTTTGTCTTGTTTTTAATGTTCATTTATTTTTGAGAGATAGCATGTGTGCGAGCAGGGGAGGAGGGGCAGAGAGAGAGAGAGACAGAGGATACGAAGCAGGCTCCACACTGACAACAGAGAGCCACACGTTGGGGCTCAAACTCATAAACAAGAGATCATGACCCAAGGCAAAGTTGGACACTTAACCAACTGAACCACCCAGGCGCCCCCTCGTGTTTTTATGTGTCCACTTTCAATCTTTTGTGTAAGGGAACAGATTTCTTTGTTACAGTAGAATGTTTGCAATCTTGGGCCCTGATACTTGAAGCAGTAAGAAAATTTACAATCACTCAGGAAAGTAGCTTTGGTAATTATAGATAGGCTAATAGCTTTTGTTTTAGCAAAAAGAGTCTTTCAAAATCATCAGGTTTGGCTATAATAAAAAATATGGACAGTAGCAAGTATTGGCAGAGATGTGGAGGAGTTAGAATTTTATATGGTGCTGGTGGGAATATAAAATGATGTGTAGCCACTTTGGAACACAGTTTCAGCAGTTCCTCAAAAAGTTAAAGGTAGTGTTACTTAATTTTTTTTAATTTTAATTTTTTAATGTTTATTTATTTTTGAGAGAGAGACAGAGTGCAAGCAGAAGAGGAGCAGAGAGAGAGAGAGAGAGAGAGAGAGAGATACAGAATCTGAAGCAGACTCCAGGCTCTGAACTGTCACTACAGAGCCCGACGCGGGGCTTGAACCCACGAAATGTGAGATCATGACCCAAGCCGAAGTCGGATACTTAATCGGCTGAGCCACCCAGGCACCCCAGTGTTACTTTATGACCCAAAAATTCCAATCCATTCCACTTAAGTATATACCCAAGAGAAAAGAAAACATGTCTACCCCCAAATTTATACTTGAATGTTCACAGGAGTATTGTTTGTATTAGCCAAGAAGTGGAGACAACTCAAATGGCCATTAAGTGATGAATGGGTAGATAAAATGTGGTATATGCATACAATGGAGTATATTCAGGTATGAAAACAAATGAAGTGCTGATACATGCTAAAGCATGGATGAACTTTAAAAATATACTAAGTGACAGGAGGCAGACACAAAAGACCACATATATGATTCCATTTATATAAAATGTCTAGAATAGGCAAATCTATAAAGATGAAATACATAGATCAGCGATTATTAGAGTCTGGGAGTGAAGGGAATGGGGGGAATGCCTGCTATAGGGTAGAGGGGTCTTTGAGATGTTGAAAATGTTCTAGAATTATTTGTGGTAAGGTTGTACATTTCTGTGAATATACTAAAAGTCATTGAATTGTGTACTTTTAAAGAGTGGATTTTATTGTATGTGAGTTATATCTCAATTATAATTTCATTCTTCCTGCAGAATCATTAGGATAAAAAGATGTCATCTCAAGACTCTATAGGAAATGTATTTCAGTATTTGGGCTCTGTTTATCTAAATAGGAGACTTCTCCACCTTGAAACTCAGTTTATTTAGCATGGCTTACATGAATTTTTTCACTTCTTATTTCTTTTCTTTTTGAAACTTACCAGGGATGAACTATTTGAGGGTGACTTGTGCTGGAAACTGAAATTAGGTGAATAAAAATCAAATGTAGTAGTTGCTTTTTTCCTATTTTTCATCCAGAATGAAGATGATAACCGAGCCAATGACAGCAAGAAACCCAAAACAGAGGACAAGAATTCAGCAGGTCACAAGCCATCCAGCAACAGAGAGTATGTCCCCCAAACATGTTACATGTGTGTTAATATGTGTATGTCATTTGCTGTTGTGTACTTCCTGATGTGCTCTTAGAATGTTCCTTTTAGTAAGTATATGTCCTATCCGTGCGTATGTATACATATACCAGCTAGTGGGAGATTTTATTTTTAGCTAATTGGGTCAGAAAGTTTTTAAGATTCAGTCTGTTCTTCTTTCTTTAGTGGAGTAGGGTTGAATATAGGCTAAGAATTAAACTAAAGTGTTACCACTTTCTGGCTAAATGACAAGCTTAACTGTAACTTGCAAGAGACCAGTTTCTAACTTAGGAACTTACTAATATCTTCATCGTTCATCTTCTCATTTATGTAATCAGTATTTATTGAATACTTGCTGCGTGGCAGGCCAAGATTTAAGCGCTGGGTGTACAACCAGAGGGTGGAAAACACATGAGATGGCCTGTCCTCATGAAATGTACACTTTTATTTTGTTTTATAGAAATCATGTGTTTTAATTAACTCAGGGAAAAATAAATTTGTCTTGAAAGCAGACAGAGAGAAATAGAAAAAAATCCATCATAGCTACATGACTGGAGAAATAAGGGCATTTGTTTGGTTTGGCAGGTCAACTAAGCAAAGTGCTGCAAAAGAAAAGGATTTGTTGCCTTCTCCTGCTGGACCCGTTCCTTCAAAAGATCCAAAAACAGAGCATGGCTCTCGGAAGAGGACTATTAGTCAGTCATCTTCTTTAAAGTCAAGTAATAACAGCAACAAGGAGAATAGTGGCAGCAGCAAAAACAGTTCCTCCACATCAAAGCAGAAGAAGACTGAAGGGAAGACTTCCAGTAGCTCTAAGGAGGTCAAGGTAAGCCACTAGAGGCCTGAGCCTTTTGAAAACCAATCCCATTGCCATAGGAATTCTCCAAGGTGACATTGTACTTTGAAAATCTTGTAAACCTCTCCTTAAACTTGTAGGCCTATGTGTTTTCATCTCAAAATGTCATAATCTTGATAATGAATGTATGCAGTGATCTCAGACCATGAAAGCAATAAGTCACCTGCCAACATGCATATTAATTAAGACAAACGCTTAATTGGAAAAGTTGGTTTTGGAGGAAAGTAGCTGATTATGATCTAATTATAAATCACTCCATTTGCTATGATCGATTGTGTATAGTTTGTAATTGGCTTTAGATTTTTTAGAATTAGATTTTACAAGCAAGTTATATTACATAAAGTGATAAGGCAACTAATTTGGCTTTGATTCATGAAGGAAATTCTTTAGGTAAATTAGCATTGGAACTATTCCTAGAGCATGATCATAACATAGGGCTTTTTTTTTTTTTTTTAAGTTTATTTTGAGAGAGAGAGACTAAGTGCAAGTGGGGGAGGTGCAGAGAGAGAATCCCAAAGAGGCTCTGCACTGACAGTGGGGGCCCAGACCCACGAACCATGAGATCTTGACCTGAGCAGAGTCAGATGCTTAACCGACTGAGCCACCCAGGTGCCCAATAGGGGAATATTCTTAATGTTCATGGATGGAGAATTGGATCATAGAAGCTTTCTCAAGGCTATACCTTATCAGAATCTTACCGTCAGTTTTTTTATGAGGTTATTTGCATTACTTTCTGAACTGTTTTGATTGGGAGCAAACTCTGACAAAATTAAGAAAATACCTTGATTTTTTTTCTTAATGTTTATTTATTCTTGAGAGAGAGAGAAACAGAGTGTGAGCAGGGGAGGAGCAGAGAGAGTGGAAGACACAGAATCCAAAGCAGACTCCAGGCTCTGAGCTATCAGCATAGAGCCCAATGCAGGGCTCGAACTCACGAACTGCGAGATCATGACATGAGCTGAAGTAGGATGCTCAACCGACTAAGCCATCCAGGCGCTCCCAAATACATAGATTTTTAAGAATATAGTTCACTGGATTGTTGTTTGTGACTTGAGTAGGCAAAGGTTTGAGAGTTGAAAAAATTGCATTAAAAGTAGTTACTCGTGCTTATTAAATGTAGTAGTTAAGTCTTTGAAATTGAGGTAATTTTAATTGTGAACAACATCTGAAATTGAGATATACAGAAGGCTTTTTCCGCAGTTGGACACCCTTCTGTAATCGTTTAGAGTAGAAGTCCTAGTGTCCTTAAGGGACCTGACTGTCCTCTTGACCTCCTTCACCGTCCCACTTCTGTGTCAACTTGCTGACTGGCTCTTTTTCTATTTTCCATCCTTTAGCTGTAGGATTTGAGGTCTGTATGCTTATTTCTTGAAACCTCTTACCTCTCTCTTTTTAAATGTACTCTTTAAGTGAGCTCACCCACTCATATGGCTTTTGTGATCTCATAGGTAAAAACTCTTATGTCTTCCTTGTTGGTTTGTCAGGTTCTTGAAAGCAGGGATTTGTATCTTATTTTGTGTTTTCTCCATTGTTTAACTTACTGGGTAATCAGGAAATATTTGTTGGATCAAGTGTAGTTATTTGTGTATTCTGTTGTTGGTGACAAAATATAAAATATAGGCCCTGACCACTTTGATTCCAACACCTTAGGGCATTTTTAACAGTTATTAAAATCGTTAATGTTAGTCTTGGCAATTTCCAATTTAGGCAATTTTATATGGGTTTATTAAAGAACACTCTATAGGCACATCTGGAGGACTCACTCGGTTAAGCTTCTGACTTCAGCTCAGGTGATGATCTCATGGTTCGTGGGTTCAAGCCCCGCATCGGGCTCTGTGCTGACAACTCATAGCCTGGAGCCTGCTTTGAATTCTGTGTCTCCCTCTCTCTATGCCCTTCCTCTGTCTGTGCTCTCTTTCAATCTCAAAAATAAATAAATATTAAAAAAAATTTTTTTAATAAAAAGAATCTGTAATTTAGTTAGAAAATGTACTTTTTCTTATCACTTTAAGAATAGATAATATGGAAAAACAAAATTACATATAATTTTTGTGTTTCTACATATTTGCTCCTGTTACCAAATACTTGAAATATGTTGGCATAAAGTTGTTGATTACAATCTCTTATGCTTTTGGTATTTGTAACATCTCTTATATTTCTCTTTTGTTCTTGATATTAGTTCTCTATGCCATTTCTTTTTTTTTTTTCCCCTTGATTAGTGTCATCAGAGGCTTATTAGTTTTACTTGTCTTTTCAAAAAAGAGCCTTTGTTTTTGTTGATTCTCTGTGGTTTACTTTTTATTTCTATTTTGTTAATTTTTAGTCTATGATTTCCTTTCTTTTTGTTTTGCTGTTCTGTTTACTGAGGGTTTTTTTTTTTAAGTTTATTTATTTTGAGAGAGAGCACAAGCAGAGGAGCAGAGAGAGAGGAAAAGAGAGAATCCCAAGCAGGCCCTCCTCCCCCTGTCAGCTCGGAGCCCAATGCTAGGCTCGAACTCATAAACCGTGAGATCAAGACCTGAGCCAAAACCAAGAGTTAGATGCTTTATTGACTGAGCTACCCAGGCTCCCTCTGTTTACTTTTTTTTTTTTTTAATATTTATTTTTGAGAGAGAGACACACACACAGACAGAGTATATGTGGGGGAGGGGCAGAGAGAGAGGGAGACACAGAATCTGAAGCAGGCTCCAGGCTCTGAGCTGTCAGCACAGAGCCTGACATGGGGCTTGAACTCACGGACTGCGAGATCATGACCTGAGCCAAAGTCAGACGCTTAACCAACTGAGCCACTCAGGTGCCCCTCTGTTCACTGACTTTTAAAGATGGAAACTTAGCTCATTAATTTTTAAATTAAGTTTAAGCCTTTTTTCTTTCTCTAACATAAGCAGTTAAGCTATATATTTACCTTTAACTACTGTATATGTGCATCCTAGAAGATATGGAATGATTTTATAACTCAGTTTAAAATTTTTTCTAATTTCCAGTGTGATTTCATCTTTGACACTAGAGTTCTTTAAAAGTGGATTAACCGGGGCGCCTGGGTGGCTCAGTCGGTTGAGCGGCCGACCTCGGCTCAGGTCATGATCTCGCGGTCCGTGAGTTCGAGCCCGGCGTTGGGCTCTGTGCTGACAGCTCAGAGCCTGGAGCCCGTTTCAGATTCTGTGTCTCCCTCTCTCTCTGACCCTCCCCTGTTCATGCTCTGTCTCTCTCTGTCTCAAAAATAAATAAACGTTAAAAAAAAATTTTTTTTAAATAAAAAAAAATAAAAGTGGATTAATCAATGTCCAAATATATGGAGATTTGCTGGTTATCATCTGGTTAGTGTTGCTACATTAATTGCATTGGGGCTGGAAAATTGTCTGCATGGTAGCAGTCTTTTGAAATTTGTTAAGATCTGCTTTATGAGAGGGATGCCCGGGGGGCTCAGTTGGCTAAACGTCTGACTTCAGCTTAATTCATGATCTCAAAGTTCGTGAGTTTGAGCCCTGTTTCAAGCTCTCTGCTGTTAGGGTGGAGCCTGCCTCAGATCTCTCTCCCTCTCTCTTTGCCCCTGTCCTACTTGTGCACTTGCTCTCTCTCTTTCAAAAATGTAAACATTAAAAAAAAAGATTTGCTTTATGAGAGTATAGTATATGATAGATTTTTGTACTGTTCTGTATTTACTAGAAAAGAATGTCTATTCTGCATATATTGTGGACAAGGAATCTGTGTAATTCACATTGATTAATCCTGTTTTCAGACCTTCTTTATGTTGATATTTTGGTCATTTTGTCCTCTTGTTCCTTTTTCCACAAACTTACAAGATTTGTTTATTTCTTCTAGTTCTGCCAGGTTTTTTTGAGTTGAGATACATCATCATATATCATCATCACCATAATGATTATTTTAATTCTTTGAGGTGCATGCTGTATTGGGTAGAACTGAAAAGCTATTATCATTTAAGAAAAAAGAAATGGTTAGGTTACATGGTTCATTTTCAGTAGATTTTTAAGCACAAGCGGTAAAATTATATATTAATTGGGTTTACTCATGTTGGAACATTCATCCATTTGTAGGATAAATTCTACTTATTTATCTACTTATCTATCTACTTATTGACTTATTATGTTTTATTATGGAAAAATGTGTATAGGGAAGTAGTTGGGAAGACAGGATCAAAGGCCCCGCATAAAGGGCTATATTGATAGAGGGTAGAATAAAGTTAAGAAGCCTAGACTTGTAAAATGGGACTGCTTCAGGGGCGCCTGGTGGCTCAGTCATTTAAGCATCTTACTCTTGATTTCGGCTCAGTTCACGATCTCAGGGTCTTGAGTTCGAGCCCTGCGTGGGCTCTGCACTGACAGTACAGAGATCCTACTTGGGATTCTCTGTCTCCCCCTCTCTCTGCCCCTCCCCTGCTCACGCACACCACTCTGTCTCTCCCTCTCCCTCTCTCTCAAAATATAACTAAAATAAACATAAAAAAAAGACTCTGAAAAATAAATAAAATAAAATGTGACAGATCTGGATTCCGGGAATGCCACTTAAAAGCTGTTTGAACTTGGGTGAGTTACCCTCCTTGACACTGCTTTTTATTCTGTCCCAGTAGCAATACACATTCCATAAGGTTGTTGAAATCTTAATGACTGGCCTAAGTACTTAGTGCCTGGTAAGTAGTAAGCACATAGTAAATGTTAGATGATATTATTGCTGTTTTCAGTGACCAGTAATTATCAGTAAATTTTGTCTTAAGCACTACTACTATTTTGATAGTAGGTTTTTGTCTTCCTTATGTTTCAACAAGTGTCTAGTTCAGTCATTGCCTGGTAATAGTAGACTTTGCTATTAGAATGAATGTTTTTGTTTATATAAAGTGGACCCATTCTGTTAAAAAGGACTTTTACATTGTGAAATTGTAAATGATTATAACAAAGAAATTAATTACTGACAGCAGTGGAATTTTTTGTACTTTTTACTAGTGGCTCAAGAAATACTTCCAGTTTAACTTTAATCACCTTAGAATTTTCAACATACGTATTTTTTCAACATTATATATTTTTTCTGGTTAGGAAAAGGCTCCAAATAGCTCTTCTAACTGTCCTTCCTCTACACCAACTCCTGATGCCTCTAAGCCTCGGAGAACGAAGCTTGCCTTTGACGACAGGTGAGATAAATGTTTCTTATGCTTTGGAGAAATCATTCCAGTCAGCGTGTAAGAAACTTGTTTAAAATCCTATCAGTGACCAGAAGAATTCATACTTGTGTTGTAATCCACAGAACATTTAGATTTTGATTCGAAAGGCATCTGTTCATTCTGAATCTTTCAAACAACTTGGGTAAATTAGTATCTAATACTAGGGAGCTTGATCTCTGTTTCCCTAAGTAGAAAATCTGCCATGAGTTGGCCGAAACGATTCATGCTCCTAACTCAAGAAAAGCATTTGTCAGAAAAACCTGAATTGGATGTTCAGTAGTAGGTCATGTTCTTTACTTGGGGACATGAAAACTGAGGGATGCTAGAGACTAAAATGGAAAGTATTATCTTACAAAAATATTTACTGTTTCATTTACTATAAAATTTACATTGCAGAAATTATTCAGCAGACCATTATTTACAAGAAGCAAAAAAGCTGAAGCACAATGCAGATGCATTGGTATGTAAACATTCTCACATTTATTTAAGTTAATCAAATTAACTTAAATCTTCATTTGTGGTTTGCTCTCATAGTACATCAGTGTATTTCTCATTACCTTTATTCTCCTTTCTTCAGTCTGATAGGTTTGAGAAAGCTGTATACTATCTTGATGCTGTGGTATCTTTCATTGAATGTGGGAATGCATTAGAGAAAAATGCTCAGGAATCCAAATCCCCATTCCCTATGTATTCAGAGACAGTGGAGCTCATCAAGTAAGTGGGAAAATTTGCTGCCATGTCATTGGCAATAGTATTTCTTTGGTTCATCTTGGAAGGGGCTGATGTAGCTGTATACAGTAAAGCTAAAGAGGATGCTTAATCCTTTATTGTTCTTGGATACAGAGAATTAGATACTTCAGGGGGTATTTTTGCCTTTATTGAAGTTGGGTTCTAATGTTCTGAGGACCAAGGAAGTCATTAGATAAAGGGGAATATTATGTTTTGTGTCATCTGTTTGTTGTTTTAACTCACAGGTACACTATGAAGCTAAAGAATTACTTGGCACCTGATGCTACAGCTGCAGATAAAAGGCTCACAGTACTTTGGTAGGTGTTGGGTTCCAGCCTCTGCTAGATGACAGGCGGTTCCAGAGCAAATTATGCTGTTATGCCCTTCAGAAAGTTATCCTTGAATCGACCTTTTGTAACCCACTCATAAATCTCAATGGGTAAAGTAGAAAATAACTCAAAATCCCTACGGAAAGATTTAACTTATTGTCAGTCTCTGATCCATTGCCCTCCTGGCAAATCCTTGGTAGAGTAGAACTCTCCTTGTCTCACATCGTCCCTTTTCCAGGCGCTTCTTTTGGTATCCTCTCTTGTTACTCAACATATCATATACCTTTCCTTAGGGAGCAAATGTTTAGCTTGCTCAGAATAAAGAATGTGGCTTGTTGGCTTGCTCCCAGGGAGATATTACCAATTTGTTTGTTAAAAGCATTTACTTTACCTGGCACTGGGCTTAATAGCTAGGAATGTAGTGTGGATAAAGTGGCACAGTCTTCTTTGTCATGGAGTCTGGTGTCTAGTGTCAGGAGACGGAAATTAAATAATCACACAAGTATATGAATTCAGTACTTGGAAAGAAAAGTATATATAAGAGAATAGGGTGTAGGGACACGTTATCTTCAGGTAGAGGGGACATGTGCAAGAGGTGTGTGGTGGAAGGAAACAGGAAACTATCAAGGAACTAAAAAGACCAGTGAGAAGTGAAAGTGACTAGAGCGGTAGGCATTGGTGACCGTGCAGGGCTTTGGTCAGCCATAGTAAGGCTTACCTGCGTTGCAGCAGAGTTGTACTATGCATAGTGGAGTCCCCTGGTTTTTGTTGTTTAGTATGAGATATTTATAATTTGATCTAGAGATTCTGCTCCTCAGTGATTTTTTTAATGCATGTGTTGCAATGACATGTTGGTGTCTCATGGGTGAGGTTTTGATTTTTGAATGTCAGCAAACAGGAGACTAGTCCTCAATCTCTTCCCCTCCTTGAGGTGTGTACCATAAAGAGCGCATCTTCCAGTTTTGCCTCAGGGTTAGTGTCGTTGACACTTATGCCATGGTCTGTTCACATTAGCCAGTCCTGCGCTCTTGCACGATACAAAAGTTGTCTGTGCAGATATAGCCAGAGTCTGCTGTGCTGGTAAATAAGCTGCCCTTTTCCATTGGCCAGCCTGCGATGCCAGTCTTTGCTGTACCTGAGGCTGTTCAAACTGAAGAAGGAAAATGCTCTGAAGTACTCAAAGACACTGACAGAGCACCTGAAGGTAAGTGTGAAAAAGAGGATGGTCCATGTTCTAGGACACAAAATTTGTAAAGTCTCCTATCCCAACCCCAAAAGTGCCTTCATGTCTTGCCTGCCACAGCAAGGGTAGAGCTACTTACTGTCGGTGAACTTTCAAATAGGTTTGAGATATCTTAAAAAGTTTTTAAATCTACACATATCTGATTGCAGAACCTATGTAGCCATATGCAATAGCACTTACTAATAGTTCAGGGGATGTAGCCTCTTTTTATAATGAAACCTAATTTATACATTGCAAATGGTATTCTGTTTTACTGCCACCCTTCCTTACACTGTTACATTTGTTTCGTAAACTGTCTATGTTTTTTCCTGCCAGCACCACATAAATCTTCTTAAAATCCTGCCCTGGTTCTGAGTTGGAACCCTTCAGTAGCTTACTGTTGCTTTCAAGGTCAGGTCCAAGCTTCTTACCCTGACCTCAAAGTCATCGAGGTCTCTTTCTCATTCCTTATCTAAACCTCTGCTCCAGAGAAACTGTGGGCTACATACATTCACTTTCATGCAGCCTTTGCATATAGTATGACTACCCCTCTTCTCTGAGTATTCTCTCTAAGTCTTTCAGAACCCCCAGCTCTCACCTAAGTATTGTCTTTCTGTTGCACATTTACACACACATACATTCTCTCTCTTGCTCTTACATTTTAGGTTCTTAAATTTGTAAAGATTCTTAAGGTCAGTTCTGGCCCAGTGCTTTTGAGTATCTGTAGTACTTCAGAAGTTGTGTGTTTTTTTTTTTTTTTAATTAAATACATTTTATTTTTTCCACAGAATTCTTACAATAATTCTCAAGCACCATCACCTGGCTTGGGAAGGTAGGTAAATTTTATTCTATAAAGTATTTTTTGTGACACAATTATTTATTTTTGTTTGTAAAAGTGGAATGGGTGGTAAGGTCTAATTTCCAAAAATGGAAAGATGACAATTCTTTAAAAATTACAACTATTTCTAATAAAGTATTTTTTAAAGTTTTCATTTTTCTGTTTATTTTTACTAAGTTGAAAACATGATAATGAGCATAATCTTAGAAAGAGTAGAGAAGAGGATATTTCACCTGGAGAAATCTTGAGTTTTTTTAATAGCACCTCAGTCCTTCTCATAGTTTGATTTCCACACCTACTTGGGTTTTTATCACGATGGGATTATTGTGGCTTTTCCTCCCTTCCTGTGTCACCCCCACCAAAAGGAGGCAAATTGCCATGAAAGCTTTTTTTGTGTGTAAGTTTACTTAGTTATTATTTTTATCTTAACTGACTTTCTGTCTTTGCCCTTGTGTATTTTCTTAATCAAATTTCTAGTGCTAAAAGTGAAGATAAAAATATTCTTAACAAATAGCTTCCCCCCCCAACTTTTGTTTGATTTTCCTTTTTTTTTTAAACGGTCTTTGGCATTTCCACAAATTTTAGTACTGCTGAAATGTACCTGTCAGAGTTCAACATGTGTTTCCTGAGAAAGATTTAATTGACAGGAAGCTTGAAATAATTGCAGTTGATTGAGAAATCTGTACCTCTTTGTCAGCTTTGAATAACTTGTTTAAACTAGGAAAATACCTGAAATGGAGTTCAAAATAAGATGTTCCTATCTACTACCACAATTTTCTTGTGTTAAATTGCAAATTCCACCCAACTTTCTATAAAACAACTAGAAAAGTACCTATTACGTGCCAGAATAGATGGAAAGTGTGTTGAGCTGGGAGTGAGGTGATCTAACTTCTAAGTCTTTGAAGTGCTACTAACAAGGTGTGTGAACTCCTCCCTTCTTTTCTGTCAAAAGGTGGGACTTATTATTTATTACATTTATTAAAACAAAGAGTCTAGATAGGATGATTCACCATGGGCTTTAGTGAGCTAAGTACTTACTTAGAAGGAATTGTACTTCTCTGGGAACTCTTCTAGTTTAAAAGAATCTTTAAATTTTAAAAGCTTTCATGGAAGAAGAGCCAGTAGAACACTGGTTTCATCACATTCACCATATTCATACGAATAAGTTTCCTGTTTCTCTGTGTGTAGCAAAGCTGTTGGGATGCCTTCCCCTGTATCTCCAAAGCTGTCGCCAGGCAATTCAGGAAATTATTCTTCTGGGGCCAGTAGTGCTTCAGCAAGTGGTTCTTCGGTGACCATTCCACAGAGGATCCACCAGATGGCAGCCAGCTATGTTCAGGTTACGTCCAACTTCCTCTATGCCACCGAAATTTGGGACCAAGCCGAGCAGCTTTCCAAAGAGCAAAAAGGTAGGAAGGTCAATGGAGAGACTTTGAAGGTTGAAATTGTCAAAAAGAGCTTTTATGATCCAGTTAAGTAAGTGTCTGATCCGCATTTAGTTTATTATGCAATCGAGAGTTGATGATAATGACCATTGCGTACCAATCATACTGAATGTACTGAATTTGGTGAAAAAATACCTTTCACTGTACTGGTGACACAGACTAAACTAAAAACAGTTTTTGGTCTAAGACAAATAGGCCTTTGTTTTGGCGCATTAAGGACAGCGCCAGTTATAAAAGTAATAAAAATATATGCTGTTAGGATGGGTGACAGTAAGTTTGACTTAGGCGTAGGATTACATGCAGACATTTTGTACACAGGAGATAGTTAATATGTAAGAAAGCACATGTGGCAGCTCCTGGCTGGCCCAGTCACAGGAGCATGCGATTCTTGGTCTTCAGGGTCATGAGTTTGAGCCCTGTGTTGGGTGTAGAAATTACTAAAAGAAAAATAAATAAAACTTTAAAAAAAAAACACATTCATACTGGATTTTTAGGTGTATTGAAAAACTTACATGGTAAAAGAGACTATAAGATAAATTATTTTCTAGCATTATTCAGTTTTAGGTTATTTGAGACTTTGTACCTTATGTTTGTTATGTCCCAAACTAAGAACATTGAGAATTATAACATATTTAAAGGTCGTAGGGAAGAATCACCATATTGTACCCTGAAATTAATATAACAGTGTATGTTAACTATACTGGATTTTAAATTTAAGAAATAATAATAAAATACTAGGGAAAAGTACTATATAAACACCATAATATTTTCATAGCTTTTATTAGCAAATATGGCAAGTGTAGCAACTATTCAGGTAGATCCTTTATAGACCAACACTCCCATCAGTCAGTCAAGTGTCTTTCTGTCACAGTGCATTTAAATATTTATTATATAAACAGGTAATCAGATGAAGATGAACGATTCCTATCCCTAAAGAGGGATAATGGGAAGAGAAAGGTAGAAGAGGAACCCCAGCATCAAACATGAAGTTGTGTTTCTTAAAATCCAATTTTTTCTTAAAATTTTAAATACTGTCAGTGTTGCTCAGGAAAGGTTACAAAGCCAAAATTCTTATTAAGTCACTCCTGCTTTACTTTACATTTTTTCTCTCTGATAACAGTTTTCCAGCTTCATTTTTCCTTTTTTAAATCCTCTTCTTTCATTTTTACTTTTTTGCTTGGTACTTTTCAAATATTGACTAAAGGAAAGAGGATGATATAATGAATCCCTGTGCACCTTGCACTCAACTTCAGCTTTACCAATACAGTATTTTGCTAATCTTACTCCATCTCTTTCTGACTCCTGCTTTTCTTTGCCCCTGGAGTATTTTAAAGCAAACAACAGATATTATAACATTTCACCCCAACATACTTTGGTATGTGCATCCTTGAGTGATAAGGACTTTTCAAAAACATGATCACTGTGATCACTTTAACACAGTCACCAAAATTAATAGTACTTCCTTTCTGTCACCTAATACCTAGTCTACCATCCAGTTTCCCTTTTGTGGCAAATATGCGGGTTTTGGGTTTTTTTTTTTAAAGACAGCTCCGTTTGTTTCCAACAGAGTCCACACATCCATTGATCAGTCTCCCTCCTCTATTTTTTGGTGTTTTTGGAGGTGGGGCACGGTGCCATTTATGTTGAAGACAAAATGACACATATTCTGGATTTGACTGATTCCTTCCTCATGGTATCATTTAGCTTGCTCCTCTGTCCCCCATATTTCCTTCATACTGATTAGTTATATCTTGAGACTTGATTAGATTCAAGTTCATTATTTTAGATAATACTTCATAGGTGGTGCTCTTGATTTCCTATTATAGCATATTACAGCATATTCTGAGGCATGTAATTAATGGTTATCTCTTGTTTAGTGATATTAGGATTTGACCATTGATTGAATTCAGGTGGTTTTAGCCTCAGTTTGATGTAAGATTCCCTGTTAAACTTTAACTTTTTTTTTTTTTTAATTTGCTTTAAGTTTGTTCATTTTTGAGAGAGAGACAGTGTGAGCGGGAGAAGGGCAAAGAGAAAGGGAGACACAGAAACCGAAGCAGGCTCCAGGCTCTCAGCTTTCAGCACAGAGCCCAGCACGGGGCTCAAACTCACGAACCATGAGATCATGACTTGAGCTGAAGTTGGATGCTTAACCGACTGAGCCACCCAGGCGCCCCTCAAACTTTAACTTCTGTTTTAACATCCAATGATGGTTATTATCTATATCCATTATTCCATTAGGAAATAGGAATCTGTCTTCTGATATTCCTTCTGCATTTTTTAGGTGGCATTCTATAAAGAAGACCCTTTTTTCCTCACTGTTTGATTGTGTCTTGTGTTGAGTAGGGCCAGGTCTTCATCATGAGAATGACCCCATTTTCTCTGCACATATAAAAACTCTTTACCATCTGAGTCCTGCATCCTTCTCTGTCTTCTCCCAAAATTGCAGCGGGATCAGATGTTAGGACACTTTCGTTCCATCCTCCTCTGCACCCACCTCACATCCACATCAACCTGTATTTGTTCACATAGGAAGAATCCTTTCATTTCCATTCCTTACATTTTTAAACTATACTGTCTGAAACATGGGATTTAGTTTATCACTGTTGCATGGTATATGATTGCAGCAGAAAGTTTGGATACAGGCTGTCATAAATATCTAACCTCACAGGAGCTGTTACAGGGAAACATGCACAGAACATCGTCCTTTTTTGTACCACTTGCTTGTTACACAAAAACGGTAAACAGAGACTGTTTTGAGTACATCGTAGCACTAGGTCCCCGTTTTAGTAGTGTATACTGCATACTAGCAATTGATAATTTCCATTAGTGGAATTCTGCTTTTATGTATAACACTTAATGCCTAACCATACAGTCTGTTGGAAACGTTTCATGACTTAGAGAAAATAATGTAGCTTGAAAGACAGAGACTATGGGATGGATGGTTTGTTCTAAAACGTGGATGGTCATCATTTTAATGCAGGCGGGAATCTTTTTTTTGACTTCCTATGAATACTGTTTTACAGTCTAGACCAAACTTTTAAAGCAGTGATTGGGGAGAGCATGTGTATCATTTAATGACTCTTTTTGGTTTTCTAGAATTCTTTGCTGAACTGGATAAAGTGATGGGCCCTCTCATCTTTAATGCAAGCATCATGACAGACCTGGTTCGATATACCCGGCAGGGACTGCACTGGCTTCGCCAGGATGCCAAGTTGGTATCTTGAACTGAACACATTCTCGTTGCCTCTGATTTTCTCCACAACACTGTGTCACATCACGAAGGAAAACTGCCATAACATGCCACCTAGTCGACACTAAGAATGAGGAATGGTTTTTTCCTCCCTGGTTCATGTGTTGTTGTTATTTATAACCCAAAGCCATGATGTCAGTTGACCCCTTTAATATTCCCAATATGGAAAATTATTTAAATGTTTTTAAATCTGCAGCACATTGCTAAGACGGTTTCGGTGATCTGTAAAAAGATTGAAATTCCAGCTGCAATTCATAACTAATCAATTGAAATCCTATTTATTTTAATTTTTTTTAAGTTCCCAGATTGGGGCAGTTTAAAACTTAATTATTTCTGCTTATGAATTTACTCTGTTGAAAATTTAGCCTAAGTTTAATGTAGGCATTTTTATTTATATACTTTTGGGAGCTTTGTTACCTAATGTCTTTCTGTGGTAGCTCTTCTAAGAGTAAGAGTTGGTTCATCTAAAACGTGGACGTGTTCTTTCTGTTCCTACTACCTGATATTATTTTAAATCGTAACTACAATTTTCTTGCAGAATTTATACTTAGTATTAAGGATATTCTTCTACACATGAAAATCATTTAAATATGAGAAGATGACATTCTCCAGAGAGAAGATGAAATGTGTCTGATTCTGTATGCATTACTTCCGGAACTGTGAATGTGTGTTAATAACACTATAGCAATCACAAGGTGACTATAGCTTGCATTTAATGCATTACAAAAGAGGGCAGGTAAACTTTCTAGGAGACGGATGTCGTGTGAAGGGTTTCATAAAAGGACAATCTTGAACTTCATGGATTTTGCTAAAACCATGTGTTCTTTTTTGTTGCTAATAACTTGACGGTTTTGAAACAGAGTTAAGTTACTGAGGGACAAACAATGATCCAGCTCCCGGGGATGTTGCCTGTATCTCTTTCGGTGATGGTGTTTGAAGGGTTAAATCTCTCTTCAGAATTCTTATTTGTAAAATGTTTTTGCCACACTAGATTGTGATGCTCTCATGGGAGCATGCAGTGACTAATGCAGGAATGGGCTGGAGCTTTGCTGTGTGTGCTTTTGCTGTACAACTTACAGTTTATAATGCCTGAGGTAGAGATGACGTTCTCCTTTTAGACTTGTCTTGTATTGACTGCCTTTGTATTATGAGGGCCCCCTCACCAATGATTTGTGTTTCCGATGGGATCAGAAAATTCACACTAGAAAAGTATCTAATTTAGTTCAATGTTAGCTCTCTTGGGAAGGGGAGGGGAGCAGGGGTAGAGCTTAAGAAGCCAGCTCTGTAAGAGTTGTGTATCAGAGTACCTTCCCTGTAAGGTGCATATAGGCGTTAAAAGCGAGAAACGTACCGTCTGTCATGCCCCTTTCGTGCCCCTATCATGTCTGGTGTGCCTTAAATCTTACCTTTGAATGAAACCTTTATGGATTGTTTACAGATGAAGTTTTACACTAGGACCAGATCACCCATGTGGTTGGTCTTCAGCAGTAATAATGTTAAATTCTCTTTACTTTTTAATCTTCCTTTAGGGTCACATAAAGATTAATTATTTCAGAAAAGCTAATGCTTTGGTACATGACTTAGTCTAACCTGTTGGGTAATGCTGCTTCAAAAAATAGTTTTTCCTTTTCCCCATTCCAAAAATGAATCCATCCAATCAGAAAAAAGGATTGCCCTGCTATTTACAGATGATTGCTAAGGTTTGAAGTGGGAAAGACGGGATAGAAAATTTCCCAAGCCCAGTGGTGCAGTGAGTCCTCTGTGTTTGAGTCTTTTTTACACTCATTTCTGAAGCTAGTGAACCCTCATTGTCCTGTGGTTCAAATTTATAGAGCATTTTAACTGTTTTGTACCTCGGGTTGTTTTTGCATGTCGCTGAAGATCGGAATCTAGAAATTTGGTTGAATTTAACTTTTTTCCCTTAGAGAAGTTGCCTCTGAAATCTTTCTGACTTCATCTTAGTATGTTTTAGGAACAGTTTTCCTTAAGAGGATGACTTCTCAGTGATCTAGGGTAGTTATTGAGAAACTCACCCCTGTTAATCAAGTAGTTGTATGTCCTGTCCTTCTCTGATTGCTCTTACTCTGATTCCTTAATTTGCAGTGATGTCTTAGAAAGGGATTAAGTGTCCTCTGAGCGTTTATACTTTTCAGCAACAGCAGCCAGCTGGGTACCTCTGAATTCCAGTGTGTTCTAATCTCTTGTGTGTCCTGAAAGGCAGCAGGAGTGTTTCTGGGGTCACACTGATACTTGTTTAAAATATAGTTTCCTGCATGTTTTCTGGTGCTGCTCTAAGTTAATTCTCTCTCTGTAAAACTGTTCATTCTTAGAGAATGAATTTTTCAAGCTTTTCATCGTGGAGGGATTTTTCCCACCAGGTGGTAATGGGCAGTGGATCAAAATCGTATCCTAAATAATTGAATTTTTGATGTAATAGTCTGTGGAAACACCACTCCCTTCCCTCTGTGTCCATCTCCTCCAAAGTTGTCTTTGTCTTCATCCACTCCAGCACAGACTTTGGACTCCTTTATAGGCCACCGTTCCTCCTTCCTCAATAGGTGTCTTCACTGTTCTGTAACCATTTAAACCTGAATTTGACAAGTGGCTAAAAACTTACTTCGTCTGAGACTTGTACTTAATATATAGTTAATTATAGAAGTAGCAACTATTTAAAAAAACTCTATTGACTGCTCTTTAAGACCACACTTGTATGCCAGGAGGCAGCAGCCTACACCATTGGACTCTTCACAGGCATCCAGTGGACAGTGGATGAAGTTGTCACATGGTAGTTTTGCCCAGCCTGGGCTGGGCTGTGGGGAACACTCCCCTCCAGGTGATTCAAGCTTCCACAGTCCAGCCCGGGGCCAGTCTGGCTGGGGAGCATTCAGCCCATTTCTTGCCTCAGGGCCACCTTTTCCTGGGCAAGTAGCCAAGAACTAACTTTATAAGAAATGAGTACTTCAGATCAATCTTCAGCTATAGTTGCTGAAGAGTGGAGAAGCTTGACCATCACGAATTTAATTCTCCAACGTAAAAGCAGTGTAGAGTAATGTGTGCACGTGCCCACAACATGCCTGTGCTCCGGGTAGCTCTCGCACTGGTGGATCCATAGGCATCTGGGCTGCGCTTTGCATTCACTTGTGGCTTTATTAGATTCACTGTTGTTGTTGTTTTTAATTGTTGTTTTTTTCTTTTTCTTAAAGAAAGGTTTAATCAGCCAGATCAGACAAGCATCATTTTGTACTTAATGACAGAAACTTTGGGAAATTATATTCATTGAGTGAGCTTGCATTGTGAAGCAAGAGCCTACAAAAGGCACCTGTTCTAAACGAAAGTTCTGGTTCTGGAGGCTCGCAGCACTCTGGAGTTTCAGAGCAGCCAGTGGTTGCTCCAGTCAGTGATGCCTGATTGTGTAGAGGAGAGGTACACTGTGCACTCTTCCTAGGCGTAAGGGTATGCAACTTTGGATTTTAAAATTATGTACACATACACACTTTATATATATGTATGTATGTATGAAAACATGAAATTAGTTTGTCAAAAATGTGTGTGTTTAGTACTTTAGCTTAGTGCAACTATTTCCACATTATTTATTAAATTGATCTAAGACACTTTCTTGTTGACACCTTGAATATTAATGTTCAAGGGTGCAATGTGTATTCCTTTTAGATTGTTAAAGCTTAATTACTATGATTTGTAGTAAATTAACTTTGAGAATATATTTGAGCCCTTCTGTAGTATAATAAGGGCTCTTACAGGGTGGGAAGGATTTTAATTTTCCAGTTGCTAATTGAACAAAATGGCCTCATTATGTATTTTGAATTATAGGAGTTTGCCTCTGGGTCCCAGGAACATCTGATGGGAATGACTGTTTCAGGCAGATTGTGATGATTTTTTTTAAACCTAAGTAAATCCAGAAGCAAAGCATTTCATGTTCATATAGACTCCTATAACTCATATTCCCTAGTTATGTGGAACACAGATTTCATTTCAGTTTTCATGTATTTACATGTTGGAGAGGCAGACTTTTTTTCCAATAATAAATAACATTGCACATCTAAGGTTGCTATTCAGTAAAATAAATAGAGATAAGTGTCAAATTATTTGGAATATGTAGTGACAAGAGGCCAATGTTTTTTGTGAGCTTGTCTTTGACATACTCCGTAACGGAGAAATTCAGTTTAGACATCGAGCCCCTAGAACCAGGCTGGCAAGTGACAGGAAGGAAGTTAGTAGTAGTACGTAAAGCAGATGCTGATTCTGTTCAGTTGAACCGTATGGTTAATTAAAGTCACTGCTCTAGAAAAGCAACGGAAGAATATCTAAATCTCTTCTTTTTGATGGAATCTGGTTACAGAATATGGCATTAGAGTTAAGTCTAAACCGAGTCTTACAGATCTTTAAGCATCCTAAAATAGCAGCCTAAAGTAATCATCACATAATGAAGTTGACTTTCGGAATGTCAGCATTGACCTCTCCTTGCCACCATTGCTCAGCTAAGCATAAAATGCCATTCTTAAAAAGAAGCAAACAAAAAAGCTTCCTAAATGAGCATGGAAAAAAGCTCCCACCCAGAAATTCTAGTAATATGCAGTTTTTGACCTGTTACTGTTTCCACGTGGGGTTTCTTTTCAGCTTTCAACCACTGGAATTTTCTACTGGCTGTGTTCCTCTCTGGAAAATATGTTTGGAAATGCTGCCTTTCAAATCAATGCCATGGTTATCCATACTGTTGAGTTTGTTGTTACTGTTCAAGAAGTGTCCCCCTTTTAAAACTTTATGCACACGCCTGGCAAATCACTGACATGAGCGTTCAACAGTACTGGGGTTTGGGGGGGGGGGGCGGGGCTCACCAACAGAGCTGGCCCGGATGGCAGTGCCTAAAAAGGCACTACTTTTGCGGACCAGATGTGAGGTAGGTTGGTTAGCACGGTTATGAAAATTTCTATCTAGCCTCCGTTTTGAATGGTTTTAAGAAATTTTGTATATGGAGGATGGAAATGGTTATATATTTATTGAATCCTTTTATCTTATTTGACATTAAAATTATTTGGTGAATAACGGTTTGATATTTGGGGAGGGTTTTGGAGGGGAAGCAATGCCGCTGATCAAAAGCCTTGTTGATTTTGCAGAAAGGTACTGTTAGTGTCTGATAGGATGCCTTTGTTTTGTACATGATCCAAATCTTTGTTTTACATTTCTTTTATCCAAAATATTTAAGCATCTGACATTTTCAACCAAAATTTCAATTATATACTGTGATTTTTATTTGTTGCAATACATTAAAATTTCAGAGGTACTTTGGGGCTCAAAAGCTAGGATTTCTAAGTATGTGCATTTCACATAATAAAGCTGTTAATGGTGAGCAAAGTATTATATACTAACTAGATTTTTCCACATCTGTATAGTATATTATATGTATTTTGTGGTATTGAGATTATAGAAAGTTTAGAGTGTCAAACATGCGTTTAATGTGTATTTTTAAACAAATTTATGGCAATTAAAATATTTGGAGACAAGGGTATCACATTTCAATTTGTAAAGATCTTTTTAACTCTACTGTGTCATTAAGATGCTTTGTATAATGCCAAACCATAGCTGGAGAAACTAAGTTTAATAAATATCAAATAGATTTTCTGTATTAAAGTTTATAAACACTGTGCTCTTTAAACTTCTTCAACTCTTACTCTGCCTTTTCATGTAATTTCTCTTTTGTAGCTTAGTGTCTACTGCTTCTCTGCTTGAAGAGTCTGGTCCCCTAGTCCGGCTCTCCTTTTCTGATGACAGAAATTCTGAACTTGCTGGCCATGCATCCTTTTGCGTAGATCACAGTTCACCCTGCTCCATTAGAACTCAGAAAAGTCTTTTCTGCTGTTCTTGGGGGCTTGGGTTTTATTGTTTTAATAAACTAGATTTTTTTCTTCCAGTTCTGCCTCCTTTTCAGTCATAGACAGACTTGGGCCCATCGTCAGGCAGTAAGTGCTGACACTGCCCATGTCTGAGGCCTTGCTGAAGAGTTCTGACCTGGAGCGAAGGGCCGGGATCCAGGGCCACAGCTTGTGAAATTGCCAAGGCTGATCCTCTGGCTCTTAGGAAACTTTTCTCTTGCAGCCTGCCATTGTGTTCTTTATTTCTTACATGTTCACTTTCACTGTCCTTTCCAGATTGAGTAGTCTGTTACTAGGCAATGTTGGGGTTTTTCTGTAGCATACAAAATGAATCCTTTTTCCCCTCAAAAACTTGAATTTGAGACTGAAAATTTCAGTTTGAGACGTTTAATAGTATACATAGAAAAATAAACTCTAAATTGACAAGTTTAGTTAAGCTTATCTACATAACATTCTAAGAAGAAACGGAGACCAGTTTAAAGCATATATCTGTTTTTAAATATTAAAAACACAAAACTGCTTCACTTAAGTGTCTCCAGCCAAAATGCAGTTCATCAGTATTCCATAGAATGGAGCATTGTGTAGGTGAATGCTGTCCTCTTTTCCCCCGGTGTGTACGTCATTCCTGGGCCACACTTAGGGAACAGCGTCTTTTTCTTAAGGAAAAGAAAAGGTGGTTTTTAAGACAAAGGTTTAGCAGTGCCCAGAGACATGTCTTCTGTGTTTCCTTCCTCTCCTGGCTCTATCTAACCTCAGGATAGACTGCAGAAAGGAAAAGCACCACCTTTCATGCTAACTTTGTTGAGCTGTTCTTGGTTCTCAAGTCCTGAGGGATTCTCCATGGAGCTCCCGGCTACAGCCCAGGCAGTCGCCTCTCCCAGTTTTATTCTTAGATCTGCGTGTGTGCTCTTCTGTCCTCTGCCCTTCTCCCAAGTTTTTGGAGTTACCTGCACAGCCTCGTGATACACTCAGAATCGTCTCTGCAAGAGGATCCGATGGGCCTGAGGGAAACCCCTCTCCAAAATGGAGTCATTCTCCGTGGCCTTCTCTTTGTTGAACTCGGTTCCAGCATGGGGGAGCCATCTACCTGTAGGGCAAAGACCAGTAAAGCTCAGGTGTGGAAGAGGTGACCCCTTTCTGTACACCTTGGGAGAATGCTCACCGCCAGGATGCTGTAGACTCAGAGCAGAGGGACTTTTCCTCAAGGGCTGAGTCTGGTTCTCAAGTTCGGCCTACAATCCCTCCCGCCCCCGCCACACCCACCCCTCCACACCACCACAATCCCTGTACACCCACTTCTTACCTGGTCCAACAGCAGCAAGCAGATCATGAGCACCGCAAAGAGTTTGAGATGCCACATCTTGACAGAAGGAGGCTGTTGGAGCCTGAAATCCGGGGGCAGTTCCCACTTCCTTTTATAGACTGAAATTCACCACTTTTATGGTTGCCAGGTGAGATGGGGGCAAAGTTTATATTTGCAACCACGGTCGATGTAATAAGTTAATGTCTACCAGAGGAATGTGCTCAAGGCCTGCCTTTCAGGCACATTGTATTTACTGATCCCTCATTTGGACTTTGAGTGATTATGTTACTGGCTTGGACGCTATTACCCATTTTACCAAAAGCACCACCCTCTCCTTCCTTTTGAAAGCCACGTGAAGCCACTGAGGGAAACCAGGCACCCAGCCACATTTTGATTCCAAAATAGCTCAGTGAGGTCACCGTAATCAAAATAAAATTCTAATAGTGAGGTCTTCAGAAATAGTGTTGACCCCTTTTCAGACTTGTCTAGGAAAGAAGCACCAGTCTATCATGTTGCAGGCAATTTGGATAAGGCCCTTAGCTCCCTTCTTTGGGAAGTTGCTTCAGCATATGTGATCTAACAGCGGCCCCAGATCCCCCCCTTTTGTACAGAAGGACTCTCATCCAGTTATCTGCTCTGGATCATCCCACTAGAAGAATGGACCCAGCTGTGGCAAGTTCAAAGTCTGGCCTACCTGCCTTTTCCCAGGGGAAGGGCAATCAAGACTGATGTGGGACTTACTTGAACTATGGGTGAATAGAATGAATGAGTATAGGTGGTTTTGTTTTTAAAAATGTGAATGATATCTTAGCAGGGGTCCTAAATCAGTGGGATTGCTTGATGGTGGTGACATATGACAGGAATCCTGGAATTACAGGCTTTCTGCCCAGTAGGTGACTGGGATCATCTGCAGAGCATAGCCTTCTAGCAGCCTCAGGGGAGCAGGCCTAGGGCTGAGATATTGCCAAAGCACAAAACGTCCATCAGCTTCCGTAGGAACAGCTGCAGATTGCTAGAACAAGAAAGTGCGTGTACCTAAGTCATGAGGTGTTATGGGTACTCCTTAAATGACATGGGCATTTTGATAAATGTGGGGGAAAGAGCTGTAACTTATGAGTAAGATTGATAGGACTTCAGATCCCTCCTATGACCTGGAAGGTTAAGCCAAGACAGATGTAACAAGATTCCTTGGTGTCTCCCTAAAAACTTGGCTGATACGGGGTCCCTGGGTGGCTTAGTCGGTTGGGCAACCGACTTCAGCTCAGGTCATGATCGCACAGGTCGTGAGTTTGAGCCCTGCATTGGGCTCTGTGCCGACCGCTCAGAGCCTGGAGCCTGCTTCGGATTCTGTCTCCCCACTTCTTTGTCCGTCCCCTGCTCACACACTGTCTCTGTCTCTCTCAAAAATAAATATTAAAAAAAAAAAAAAGCTTGGCTGATACCTCTTTCCAAGGCCCTTATCATCAGGATGGGTATTTGGTTTGAGGTTGCCTGTTCTGCAAGGTAAAGTGGAGGAGACACAGAACAGCAGAAGATAGGACAGCATAGATGCCAATCGTCTTATTGAGGGAGCAGAGGGTGGGAAGATGGACCTCAGAACTGGAGCTAGGGGAGTGGGGTGTGGTCACAGATCTGACAGTCCTGGTCCCAGTCCACTGATGACCGTGCAGCCAGGCCCTGAGGGAGACACCACTACTTGCACTTTAGGAACTTGAAGAAACAGACTAGCTGGTTGCTCCTTCCCCTTAGGCCTGAGCTTGGATGTTGAATCAGCCCAGGTAGGGGCTTAACCAGGAACCTCTGTGGAGTGGGGAAGAAGCTATGTGATGACCTAGTGAACATTGGGTAAGAACACAAATCTGATTAGATAAGCAAAAGACTGACAACGTGATGTCCTAGAGACAGGTCTGTGGCCTCCATGCCAGCCTCCCCTTAAAGAGCATGATCTGCCAAATGGGATTTGGAAACTGCTAGTTCCAAACATGGTTTCTCCTCATCTTTCATTTCTGCCTTCCTCTACTCCAAGCAAAATCAAACTAGCCAATTCCCCAGGCAAGGAAAAAGCCTGAGGGTCCATTGTATACAGGGGGATAAAGTCTTATGTATCATAATGAGTGTGACAGCACTGCAGAAGCCTTTGGGATTCAAGCCTCAATCTTGTTTGCCACCTCCCCTCCCAAGAGGAAAGTCCCATCAGTTCACTGCCCATGGAAGGAACCCCGGTTAGGAAAAGTATTCCAAAATGTGCCTACATTACCTCTGTAGTTGTTTAAGTTAAACATGGAGCAAAAATCAAAGTTTGAAAAGGAAAGTGGCATCTGGACAGCATGAAGCTGAAGTGACAGCCATTGTCCACAACCATCCCATAGCCCTTGAATAGCTGTGAATGCCTATTCCTGAAATAAGTAAAAATAATCAATGGGCTCTGTACAGTCAAGTATTTGCTGAATGAATAAGCATACAACTACATCTTCCTCCAGCAGAAAGGTCTAAGCAGCCTTTAACAATCTCAGCCATAAAGAGAAAACAATGCTTGGCTGGGAGGCAGGGGTCTGGGTTAACTGACCAGTGATCAGTCCTTTCCCTTTGAGCTTCAGTCTCTTGTTCTTTCAGTGAAATGGGAGGAGACCTGAGACCTCTCAGCCACTGACATTTGGGGTGGGGGTGGGGGGTTCAAATGATTAATTTACAAGAAGAAAATGAGAAGCATGTTGGATAGCTTATAGCTCGGTAACTCTGATGACAACTCCCAGGGATTTTCTGCTGCTGAGGTAAGTGCCGAGGATGAAATGAGAGAAAGAGGGTGTAGCTACATGAGCAGTTTGAAACACATTCCAGATGGAGAGGAGACCATTAGAGCTTGGCCGTAACTGTAGACTTTTTTGCTGTCCCTGAGCAGGACATGTCTAATAAAAAATGAAAGACTCTGAAATGGAAAAACTTTTCCAGGTAAAACTTCAACAAAGGGTCAAAGTGTATTTGCTTTTTTGCTGGCTGGAACTGGTACAGACTTCTGGCCCTACACTAGGTAGGCCTGCATCTCAAGGACTTTGTTGGCAAAACGGAGTTCACTTCGCTGCATTCTACAGCCCAGAGATAAGAGCCCTTGTGGGGGCGGGGCAGTGCTGAGGAAAAGAAGGGCTAGATGAGTTAAGTGGTTGTGCCCTGGAAGCAGAGGACTGAGCCACAGCCAGGGCTGGAGGCTCCAAGTGGGTGGGTTATAGGCATTAAGGCCCACGGCAGTGGTCCCCTTCTTAAGAGACTTTAAAAGTTCTTTTCTTTACAGTTCTCTGCAGATAGAATGGTCTCCAAAATAATCTCAGGTCCCAGTACAGTAGCACTGAGCTATAACTCAACACATCCCCACACACACCCCTTTAACCCACCGTCCCCATCACCCTGCTACACAGGGTTCCATGCCCCCCCAGCCTAGAGAAGAAGCCCTTTGGTGAGAGACAGCCTTCTGGCAGCCTTTAATAATTTTATTCAAAGCAGAACTTCAGTAAAAGATTGTAGCAGGGTCTTCTCAGAGCATTCCTGGGATAAAAAGGATTCAGACCCAGACTCAGGGCCTGGTCTGTGCTGAAAAAGGGTTAAGTTTACTTTTGAGCTGTTATCTTTAAAGGAGTCAAGGAACCAAGAAGAAATAACATCTTGGGGTAAAATGGAGCCAAAAAGATGGGAGAGGGTAGCCATCTCCCCAAGGAAGTTTGAGGCTAGTCAGAGGGAAGAGGACAGGTTACTGGCCCATCAAGACAGTGACCCTCCCCTGGTGCCTGAACCTGTTGAAACTAAATAAAGTGAAGGAGGGGTACATTTACACCTTCAGGTCCACAGCTGCATCAGATTGTCAATAGTCTAGGACCCAAATACACAGCAAGTCCCGGGAACAAATTTGGACAGAGCCCAGGAAAACTGGACTTTTGGTGAGGCAATTTTCATCACATAGCTGTCCTTTGTTAAGCCTGCCAGACACCTACTTATCTCTCATCTCACCATTGCAACCCTATGGCTTTATATTAACACATTATCTTACTGGCAAAAAGTTCAAAGCTCAGGGATGCAGATTTCTTGCTTGTATCATACAGTGAAGAAACACAGGTTAAAGGGTATGCGCCCCAGTTCACCAGACTCAGAGGTTCTTTATCCTGCCACACAATCCAATTTCTATTAGCGTTTTTTGTTTCTAAGTATTTTAATCCTGGTTCCTAAAAGGCAAGAATAATTGTTAGAATAAAAGAGGGGCAACTGAGTGGCTCAGCTGGTTAAACATCCGACTGTAGCTCAGGTCATGATCTCGCAGTTTATGATTTCAAGCCCCACACTGGGCTCTGTGCTGACAGCTCAGAGGCTGGAGCCTGCTTTGGATTCGGTGTCTCCCTCTCTCTCTCTCTCCCTACCCCCTCACACTCTGTCTCGCTCTAAAATAAACATTTTTTAAAAATAATAAAAAGAAAATAAGGAGAAAAAATACAGCCTGGGCCAGAAGCTGAACTACACTGGGAAAGTTGCTGCTCTGGACCAGCAAGAAGTGTCCTAAGAAGTGAGAAAGTTTCTAGAAATGGAGCAGGGAACCAGAAGCATGTTAACTACCCATACCTACCTCTACCATCTCCGGGTGAAGGGAAAAGGGCCTTTCTACTAAAAAGAGAATTCAAAGGCTCTAGAACAAGAGTAAACTTTTCAATAAAAGGCCAGAGAGTATTTTAAGCTTTCTGGGCCATATGTGATTAAAACCATTAGCAGCCTGGTACAAGAACAGGCAATTTGCTGACACCAGCTCTAGGGGCCAAGTGGTGATCTCACCCCTGCTTTTATAGCTGACTTCCCCTCTGGCTAAGGAAGGCCTGTCTTAGGAGGAAAGGCAGTCTAGCATGGCTTTAGAAGCATTAGTGTCAGACTCTACCATCATTGGTTGTGTCATTTAGTCAAATTACTTACTCTCATTGTGCATGTGTCCTCATCTGCAAAATGTGTGCAATAATGATAATAAAAAAAAAAAAGGCAGGTGTGAGGTTTAAAGGCACGTGAAGGGCTGAGTATGTGACACACCGTAATTACAGTAGTGACCAGATCTTACTGTTATTACGGGAGCAGACCCCTGGCAACCCGCGGTTCACAAATGATCTGCAGGAACAGCTGCAGCTACTTTCTCGTAGATTACAGAACAAGCACTGAGCTCAGATGCTTCACCAAACTCACTAGAGAAACTGTTTAGGACTCATGCCAGGAAGGGGAGTTCATGAACTTGAATATTAGCAGTCACATCCAGGACTTGCTCATAGAAATGGAAAATGACAACGGTGCAGTCCATAAGAAGTTTATTATGTCTTCAAGACAGTACAGTGTCGACTCCTCTCCCAGAGAAGGGCTTTCAGACGAAGGGAACCATTATCCAGATGAGTGGCTCATTTGTCATTTTCATAAGCAGCCGGATTCTTCCTCTTGGATTTCTCAAACTCCTGGGTCCCCCAGGTATAGACAAGATAAAACCCTACAAACGCTTTAAAAATCAAAAGCGAGAGTAAGCAGTGCACCCATATAAGACACTGGGGTCCCAGTCTTCTTTTCTGACTCACTGCAGGTTCTGCCCTCCTGTCTCTAGTTTCCAAGAAGCCACTTTTAAACCAGATGATGAAGGAAGGTTATATCACACACTCATTTTACAGGCGACCAAAATAAAGGGCCAGCCCAGGAAAATTTGTCACCAGACCTCCCCTATCTCCTTCCTGTTGCACATTTTAGATATTTTAATGAGATAATGAAGATAATTCACAGAAACTATGCACATAACGATGCACGTAACACAAACACGTAAGTGAACACTTCTGTGGTTTTTAGCAAATTCACAATGTTGTGCTAATTTTCATCACTACCTGATGCGGATGTAACACAAACAGTTCCTCGCTACTTAGTGGGTAAAGATGACCTCAGAGGGAGGCGCTGAAATCACACAGGTGACCTTGCACGGGTCGTTTAAGTTGTCTGTGACTCAGTTTACTCATCGGTTAAGATAAGCAGGACGATATACTAGCACGAGGGCTTTCAGGAACACTCAGTGAGAAACCGGGCGTATCCCAAGTTGCGGAGTGCCTGCCCTACCGACAGTGCTCACGGAATGGACCCGCTGTTGGGGTGTGATGGAAGTCCAGCCCCCCTACCCGGCCAAGGCACTCACGCGGCAGGACGCGAAGGATGCACGCCCGCGTGCGGCGTAGCACGTTGGGGATGCCCTTGCTGAAGTAGTGCGGGAAGGCGCGCTGCTCGAAGGGTGACAAGCTGTAGGTGATCACATGCCGCATCCGCGTCAGTTGCCCAAACTCGCGGCCCATGGTCGTGACGGCGCCTGCAACACCGAGGGTTGATAGGCGCTTACCTCAGTCTCCGGACGCGCCGCTTCCACCCAAGAGGTCCTCCCCGGCGCCCCCCATCCTTCCCGGCCCAGGCGCCGCCTCCACCCTCCCAGGGGCCACCACGACCGCACGACCGGACCTCACTCCCGCTCGGGGGTCACCTCGCCCTCCACAGCCTCGGGAACCACCAGCCTCCTTCCGTCAGTTCCGCTAAGTGGAAGCCGCTCCAGGAGGCCGTGAAGTCACTTCCGGGGAATACCATTTTCCTGCCGTCTCCAGGGGGAGGCACCGTTGCTCCCCCTTCTGGAGAAGAGTGCCCGGGTCGGGTGGCCCCGTGGATTGGCGGGGCCAAGCGCCGGCTGCGGACTCCGCGGCGGCCTTTGGGGTCCGTGGACTACCCGGCCGACTATCTCAGCCCCTTGCCTCTCCGTGCGACGGCCGGGGCCGAGGGGAACTGAGGTGGAGAGAAAGGGGCCAGCCGGCGTCAAAGGCGCTCCCGCCGAGGACCTATGGGTCTTGCGCCTGTGGAGGGCGCCCTGACGCCCGCCGTGGGGCCTCCCTACGTGACTATGTGCGCTCTGGTCCGGCCGCTAAAGGGGTTCGGTTCTTTTCAGACCATCGGTGACGAGAATCAGAATCAGTACCAGGGGCTTGCATCCGGGGCTTTTCTCGGCTGCCGCGGTTATAGAATGCACTGGCGGGGTGCAGACTTTCCCTGGGTGGAATAATCACGTTTCCTCAGGTCGCGCCCCAGGAGTCTTCAAGAAGTGGTCAAGCCGTTGATAACCGGCTGTTGATGGCGGTAGGAAGACAGAGGTCACCCCCGCAGCCGCCAGCTTCTCTCCGGAAGCGCTTTCTAAGGCGGGATGCAGGGCGTCTTGTACATGTTTAGTTCATGGAATTGCCAGCAGTGTGTGTAGTAGGAGTAAGCTGTCAATCAAAGTTTAGGTGTGTTTTATGCGACCCTGCTTACCAGTCATGGGCCGGGAACGCTTGGCATAGGCAATGAACTTAAAATTTGGAAACATAAAATTTGAAACAGTTTCATCAACCTAGGTGCTGCACAGACTGGTTCTCTCTTGTACCAGGAGTGTGGGTTGATTTCCTTCCAGTGTGATCTCATGGGTGTCGCTGGATATGCATTCGTTTCAGCCTCTTGTGGTGCACCTTGGTCCCATTTCTCTAAAACATCATCTCTCACCTAGTCTCAGCTCCAAGGCAAGAACATAAGTACTTACATAACAAGAACAAAAACACCTCGCAAATTCTACCATCATTTGAGTAATAAAAAACAACCTGCAAACATCTCTAAACCTTTCAACCTACATAGGTACAGATGAATATGTAGATGAAAGTAAAGAATCAAGGTATTATATTCTAAAATTAGTCAAGGTCTGGGGCGCCTGGGTGGCTCAGTCGGTTAGGTGGCTGACTTCAGCTCAGGTCATGATCTCACGATTGTTCTTCTTCGTGAGTTGGAGCCCCACAATGGGCTCTGTGCTGACAGCTCAGAGCCTGGAGCCCGCTTTGAATTCTGTGTCTCCGTCTCTCTCTCTGCCCCTCCCCTGCTCATGCTCTGTCTCAAAAATGAGCATTAAAAAAAAATTTTTTTAATGAGTCAGGGTTAAAGGTGATGTCCATTTTAAAGCATATTACAGCATTCCAAGTACATATTCTATACGAAGTTCCCTAAGAGAATTGGGCCATCCAATAGTTCTCTGTTCTCTGGGATTTCCATGCCAATTGTGACTTTTTTCTCTCCAAATCCACATGCAGTAAGTAATTATTCTAAGCACCTGGGAGCCAGAGAGGTGATGAGCGTGAAGGAAGAGCAAGAGTGAACCCAATACCATAAATTGAATACCAACAGGTTTTCGTATCATCATGAATAATTAGCTTTTTTCCGTGCTTTGGAAGTTTCAGCAAGCACCTAGGGAACATTTTAAGAATCGTAATCTCAAAAAAGGGATGGTTTGGGGGCGCCTGTGTGGTTCAGCCGGTTAAGCGTGGGATTTCCACTCAGTTCACGATCTCGTGGTTCGTGGGTTTAGGCCCTGCTGCTCCACGCTCTCAAGGCAGAGCCTGCTCTGGATCTTCTGTCTCCGTCACTCTCTGCCCCTCCCCCGCTCCCCCTCTTTCTCTCTCTCTCAAAAATAAACATTAAAAAAAAAGTTAAAAATTTTTAAGGGGGAGTTTTAAGGTCACTTCTCAATTTCTGTTGGCCTTTCAGCTTGCATAGGTAGTCCACCTACGCAATGCTAACTTAAGAGATTTTAAATGAATGCCAGAACAAAAGGGAGAGGAAAGCTAAATCACCAGATACATCAGTATCTAATGAGCACAAATTGGATAGATAGGATGTTATCAGCTGTTTGATTCACAGCTGATAAGAATTATCTTCAGGTACCCATCCTTGAGGTCTGATTACAGAATTGACCCTAGCCCACCCACACACCTAAAATTTATTTAAGAGACCAACCTTAGCTCTTCCTGGCTTTTAGGAAGAAGACTGGTATGGGGAAATGTATTCCTTGCTAGTTCTTCCAGGCCATGGCGCTTCTCAGCAACTTTTTCCTTTGGTTTTTCTACTTTTCCTGGCTGTGTTTTCCTATTAGTCTTTGTTCTCGGGCTTCTACAGGAGAAGTTCAGATTGCAGCGGGTGCTGAATGGGAAGCTAAGGCTGAACCTTGGTCCTTGGTGCAGCCTCTAGATGAAAAAGACAGATTGGGCTTCCTTCCTCCTCTCTTCAAGGTTCTGTATAATGGACAAGGTGACGCCCCTAGGCTGCAGCCAGACTCCAGAGCTTTGCGTTACATGAAGAGACTCTATAAGTCCTTTGCTACCAAGGAGGGGATCCCTAAATCCAACAGAAGTCCTCTCTACAACACTGTTCGGCTCTTCACATCTTATGCCCAGCACAAGCAGGCTCCTGGGGACCAGGTGACAGGTGTGTAGGAGTGGATTGGTGAATGGGTGGTGGAAAGATGATAAATTAGTTTGCGTTTCGGTTAAAGAAACAGGTTGGGTTTGTTCTTTGAATTGCAGTTTACTTTGCATAATATTTAATAACCGAAATCAAATGTGGTACTTGATCTTAAGGTTTTAATATCTTCATGGATTAAGGGGTGGCGAGTCTCCTAGGATATATAGGGTAGAGTTAGAGGGGACTTAATAGCTCTAAAGACTGAGGAGTGTTTTGTTGGAACTCAGCATCTTGTCCAAGGTCACAAAGTCAAGACTGGAAACCCGGTGTCTTGACCTCTCTTTGTTCTTCCCCTTTTACCACCGCTAACCTGGAAATGTGTCTAAAATATCCCCTAGCTATTTACTGCATTAATTGGGATGTTTTCCCCTTGTTTGTTGCTGTCTGTGAGAGGAAAGCTGGAGTCTCCATTTGGAACAGTAGGTCCTCACAACAAAGTGTTAGTCAACAGTCTGACTCAGCACCTTGGTATTGTGTGTGAAAAAGAAGTGCTTTTAAAAAAAATCAAAAAACAAAAACCTAAATTCACTACCTCATGACCAAAACTGTGCTGACCCAACAAGTCAGGTGGGGCTGTTTAAAATCTTTTCTTCTTCCTTGATGTTTTTTATAGTGCTTTTAGAGCCTCAATTATCAATCTCAAGTGTTCGAATTACATGATTAAATTTTTTCATTGATCCTGTTCATTGGGCTTAGAAAGTCTTCTTAGCAAGCTTGGTGGGGTTTTTTTTTGTTTTTTTGTTTTTCAATATATGAAGTGTATTGTCAAATTGGTTTCCATACAATACCCAGTGCTCATCCCAAAAGGTGCCCTCCTCAATACCCATCACCCACCCTCCCCTCCCTCCCACCCCCCATCAACCCTCAGTTTGTTTCTCCATTTTTAAGAGTCTCTTATGCTTTGGCTCTGTTCCACTCTAACGTCTTCTTTTTTTTTTTTCCTTCCCCTCCCCCATGGGTTTCTGTTAAGTTTCTCAGGATCCACATAAGAGTGAAACCGTATGGTATCTGTCTTTCTCTGTATGGCTTATTTCACTTAGCATCACACTCTCCAGTTCCATCCACATTGCTACAAAGGGCCATATTTCATTCTTTCTCATTGCCACGTAGTACTCCATTGTGTATATAAACCACAATTTTTTTTATCCATTCATCATTTGATGGACATTTAGGCTCTTTCCATAATTTGGCTATTGTTGAGAGTGCTGCTATAAACATTAGGGTACAAGTGCCCCTATGCATCAGTACTCCTGTATCCCTTAGGAAGCTTGGTGTTTTTATGACCGCTTTCTCTCCAGGCACTTGCCAAGATAAAAAGATTTATTAGCTTCTGTATGTTTGGAGCAAATGATTGAGGTTGTGGAATGATAGTTGTTTTTATTCACCACCAAAGCTGTTCTGATTTTGGGATGATAAAATACCTGCTTGTAGTTGCTGGCAGTTAGTTATGGAAGAAAGCTCTCACCCGCATTTTCTCTGTAACCCTCCCCCCCCTCACTTGTTGAGGCTGGATGAAGAGAGGAAGAGAAGGGAGAAAGCACTATGATCAAGTATTAATGCTGTGATTTGACTTGCTATTTCGTTTTTGTATTCAAGCATAATTCGTGGGTTGTTTTTCTTCTCAGGAACCGTACCATCCGTGGACCTGCTATTTCACCTGGATCGTGTTACTGCTGTTGAACACTTCATCAAGTCAGTCTTGCTATTTACTTTCAGCAACCCCATTTCTTTTTCTTCTGCTGTGAAATGTGTGTGCAGCCTGGTGATGAAGGAGCCTGAGTCTTCTAGCGGGAACCCCCATAGAACTCCATCCTCATTGACCTTTGACTCCCAGTTTGAATTTAGAAAGAAATACAGATGGATTGAAGTGGATGTGACTGCTCCTCTTCAGCCTCTAGTGGCCTCCAACCAAAGAAACATTCACATGTCTGTAAATTTGACCTGTGTGAAAGCCCAGCTGCAGCCCCCTTCAGCACGTGACAGTTCCTTTAACGTGACTCTTCTGGTGCCCCCCTCACTGCTTTTATATCTGAATGACACGAGTGCCCAGGCTCATCACAGGTGGCATTCCCTTAACTATAAAAGGAGGCCTTCCCAAGGTGCTGGCCAGAAGAGAGGGCTGTCTGCCTGTCCCCAGGGAGAAGAGTCAGCTGAGGCTGTACGACCTTCCCGTCATCGGAGAGATCAGGAGACTATCGGCTTGGAACCTCAGAAGCCTCTGGTTCCAGCTTCTTTCAATCTGAGTGAATACTTCAAACAGTTTCTTTTTCCACAAAACGAGTGTGAGCTCCATGACTTTAGACTTAGTTTTAGTCAGCTGAAGTGGGACAGCTGGATCGTGGCCCCGCACAGATACAACCCTCGATACTGTAAAGGGGACTGTCCAAGGGCACTTGGACATCGGTATGGCTCGCCAGTTCACACCATGGTGCAGAATATCATCCATGAGAAGCTCGACTCCTCAGTGCCAAGACCCTCCTGTGTGCCTGCCAAATACAGTCCTCTCAGTGTTCTGACCATTGAGCCAGATGGCTCAATCGCTTACAAAGAATATGAAGATATGATAGCCACTAAGTGCACCTGTCGTTGATACTGGGTTCTCTAAACTAAAACCTGGAGCCTCTTCGGCAAAGAAATGCCGTGCACCTCTCTGTGCCTTCAGGAGAAAGTTCCATGTGTCAAATCTCAATGTAGTATGTCTTGTATAAGGGGGAGCCTGTGTAGATGAGCACATTCTGTGGCATCTATCCATGGAAAGTGGTAACATCTTCCTGTTTAATTTCTGGGTGTAAATGAACTGTAATTATTTTGGAGGGCCCTAAATTTCTTTCCCGTGAATGATTTTTTTTTCTTGACATTGGTATCAGAGTGCAGTAGTTGTAGTTAATGGAAGAATAAATCCCTCTCAGTGGCATAATTTTCTGTGTGCTTTTTTCTTTTTTTTTTTTTTTAAGGATTGATTTTAAATGGCTCTTGGGGAGGAAGAAGTGTATCTACAAGCTAATCTTAACTTATCTTTTTCAGAGTAAGAGGCTAGCTTTTCTTACTGGGACTAGAGAGTAAGCATGTAACCCATGACTGTTGGATCAGTGTGATGGATGCGCAATATGTAATTCAGCTCATTAGGCATATAAATAGGGTGGTTCACCTCAAACAAGATAACATTTGTCCAATTTGTTGAAAGGAAATTGCCTTGCAGATTTTTATGAGAAAATGTAAAGATTTTTAACTATTTTTCCCTTACATATTTAAAATCTCTGACCTTACAGAATGAAGTCAAGGAGTGTTTTTTTCCTTTTTGCTCTAAGCTTGGTTTTGCAGATTTCCCTCAGCTCTCATCACTGCACCCCCACAGATTTTTTCCAGGTGGATTTGGGACTTTTGCCACTAAACTCACCTGGCAGTGATTAGGTTATATTACAGAGAAAGCCTTGTTTGGATATGATGGCTTATATGTCGGTTTTCAATAAATCTACCTTGAGGGAGCCCTGAAGATCCATAGTTAGGGCTGCTGGAGTGATTTCTGTTGCAGCATTTCTAACCCCCCTAATCTACCAACCAAAGTAAATCCTAAATGCAGGATGTATTCTCATTCGTAGAGATGATCTTTTCTTAGTGATTAGTGCTTAGCCTCTAAGGAAGCCAGTTGAGATTTTGATGGGGATTGTATTGAATCTGTAGATCAGTTTGAGGAGTATTGACATCTTAGTAATGTTAAGTCTTGTAATCCATGAGCATGGGAGGCGTTTGCTTTGATTTAGGTCTTTCTGTACTTGGGAGAGTGTAAGTTTTGAACCTGTTATGTTTAAATTCTTTTCTGTTTTACCTATTTACATATTGAGAGAGCAAGTGAGAGTGGGAGGGGGACAGAGGATCTGAAACAGGCTTTGCAGTGACAGCAGGGAGCCTGATGTATGGCTTGAACTCATGATTTGAGCTGAAGTCGGTCCCTTAACCGATTCAGCCACTTGGGCACCCCTAAGGTTAGACTGTAGGTATTCTTGATGTGATTGGGAATGGAACGGTTACATTTATTTTCCTGGTGTGCTATTGCATTCATCTCGCAAGCCTGCACATACATAAATGCTCTTACTTGCTCAAGATTTCTTCATCTGAATAATATTTTTTAAAAATATTTAATGAAAGCTTTTTTTAAGAAGCAGACTGGGGGCATCTGGGTAGCTCCGTTGGTTGGGTGTCTGACTTCACCTCAGATCATGATCTCCAGTTTGGTGGGTTTCAGCCCTGCATGGACTGACAGCTCAGAGCCTGGAGTCTGCATCAGATTCTGTGTCTCCCCTTCCCTCTTCCCCTCCCCTACTCCTCTGTCTCTGTCTCTCAAAAATATTAAAAAAAAAAAAAACTGAAAAGGGAGTTTAAATTGCCCAGTTTCCAAATAACTTTGCCATCTTGTCTAACTTGGAGTCATTATTCTTTTGTAAATGAGGCTGCCAGCCTAAGAGATACATGGTGTTTCAAGGGTTTTGTATCATCTTCTGTCATTGTTGGCAGTAAAAAAAATAACTGGCCCAGAAAGGGCCCGAGTAATGTGGGGAATGGGCAACTGCACTTACTGGAAGGTAAGTCTCCCTAAAAGACGACTGTTTTCAAGTGAACCATATGAAATTTGTATCAAAGTATTTGTATAAACTGAGTTATTTTTCCTAGTTCTGTGATTGAGTATGGATGTGGTCTGCATTCTGAAGGATTAGAAAAGAGGTCATTCTGATAGAAGTTAAGTATAAGACTCAGTGCCAAAATTAGGAGCAGAGAAAAAGTTGGTCATGGTAGGTGAGTTCTAAAGTTGGCTTACTGGGGCACTTGGCTGGCTCATTGGGAGGAGCTGAAGGCGTGAGGGTGCCACCCTTGATCTCAGAGTTGTGAGTTCAAGCCCCACACTAAGCATAGAGCTTACTTTAAAGTAAAATGACAATTGGCTTGGAGACTGTATTTTGATGGTACAGTTGAGTAAGGATAGCTTGAACTGCAAGTTGTTTTTTTTTTTTTTTCTTTCAGGCTTTATTTGTAAGTCTAGTCTCTTCATAGGACAGTGTCAATATTAAGGGAAGATCTATCTGCTAAACTTAAACTTCACAGATTGTCTTCTGCACAGTGGAGGAGGATATACTGGTCTCCCAACTGCCTCCTCCATTTGAAACCTGTTTTTCTTTCATTACTCTTAACAAAAGCTGCTACTTGAGAAAATAAATGAGGAAGGACAACGGTGATTGAAATCTGGAAATTCAAGGATGGGGCTACATCTGCCTTAAATGGATGCATTGAGCTTTGGTATTTAGTCCAGATGAGATACGAGGTCACCTAATGTGATGGGTGCTCCAGTATGCCCAGGAACAATGGGGCCGGTTTTCCCTTCAGCTCTGAGTTTCCTGCTCTTTATCGGTTTAAATCAACGCCTGTGTTAAATTGAATACTTGGTCTTTTACTAACCAGTTTCAAGGGCAGCAGCCACTGGACTTGGTTTAGAGCTCAGCTGGGACAGTGTGGGCAAAAATAAAGCTGCTCTGTCATGGGGTGAAGGAGAAAGTGGGCATGGTTACATAAATGATGAAAGAAAAATGCTCAGAACTTGATTAATATCAAAATTTGAAGTAACCAAGTTGTTATTTGGGGGTTGTAAGTTAAAATATAAGTGAAGTGAAATTAAAACCCTTAAAACATTCTTAAAAGATTTTTTTTTAATTTTTTTTCAACTTTTTTTATTTATTTTTGGGACAGAGAGAGACAGAGCATGAACGGGGGAGGGGCAGAGAGAGAGGGAGACACAGAATCGGAAACAGGCTCCAGGCTCCGAGCCATCAGCCCAGAGCCTGACGCGGGGCTCGAACTCACGGACCGCGAGATCGTGACCTGGCTGAAGTTGGACGCTTAACTGACTGCGCCACCGAGGCGCCCTTAAAAGATTTTTTTAAGGTTTATTTGTTTTTGAGAGCAAGAGAGAGTGCTAGTGGGGGAGGGCAGAGAGAGACAGAGACACAGAATTTAAAGCAGACTCCAAACTCTGAGCTGTCAGCACAGAGCCTGATGTAGGGCTTGAACTCAAGAGCCGTGAGATCATGACCTGAGCCGAAGTTGGAAGCTTAAATGACTGAGTCACCCAGGTGCCCCAAAACCCTTAAAATATTCTTTTAAAGGATGTTAGTCCTCCAAACATTTAAGTATATAGACTGGCTGAATGGATTGATAGAAAAGTAGGCTGTTTGGTCCATTAACTGTTGTCTGAATAGAAGGCAAGAATCAATACAACCAGGAGGTACAGACACTTGATCCTTGACCAGAACTGACAAGTAAAGCAGGTCCTCTGTGTGTTTAATGACTTTGTGATGTAGTTGTCCTTCCCAACTGGACAGGTCCTTAACTGGTTAGACTGGGGCTATTTCAGTAATCACTTAAAGAATAGGATTTTTTAGATGCTTTGACGGTATTTCTTTGTCTTTAGTGTGTGGTGCAATTTGTATGGAAGAATTGAGTAAATATATGTGGATAAGGGTCAGCTGCATTTTGGGCATTTTATTGCTTCAGTGCTGTGTGTACAATTGAGCGTCCTTTATAGATCTGTCTTTGGTGCTGGTGTCTTTCCATGTTGGAATGCTAGGACAGACAGTGTTAGGAGTTCACGGCCTGTGCTGGGGTCATTTTGGCTTTCTCCGAAATAATTAGCTCACTGAATAAATATTTATTGAACACCAGCTATGGGCCAGGTGCGGTGTGTGGTTAAGAACAGAGGCTGATGTTCTCATCTGCAGGAAAAATGTATCATGTACCGGAAATGGAGACTTCCTTGATGACCCTAAATTCCATCAGTGAGCGTTTGTTGCCACAGAACATTCTTGGGAGAATGAATAATACATCTTTAGATTACAATTCTTTTCAGTCCTCTTTTTATTTTAAGGTAATGGTAGATTAACAAGCAATTGTACAATACCAGAGACATCACACAAATCTTTTATCCAGTTTTTTCAATGATCTTATCTTAGAAAACTGTTGTGTGTTATCACAACTAGGATATTTTCTTGGATGGAATAGAGGAGATTTTTTTTACATTGAAATCTACTTGGTTAAGGGAAATGTTGATCCTAACATTAATGAAGTTTTAATAGACCCTGGTGTTTTGAGTTATTAATCTTTTTTTTTTTTTTTTTTTTTACTGTTCACTTACTTTTGAGAGAGTGTGAGTGGGAGAGGGACCAAGAGAGGTACAGAATCAGAGGCAGGCTCCAGGCTCTGAGCTGTCAGCACAGAGCTCGATGTGGGGCTCAAACTCACAAAATGTGAGATCATGACCTGAGCCGAAGTTGGTTGCTTAACAGAATGAGCCACTCAGTTGTAATAGTATTAAATAAGACAAACATGGCACTTGTTCTCATGGAGCTTCTATTACAGCTGGGAAAGACAGACACTATACAAATGATGTGAATAGCCATATTCCAGAGCCTCTGGGCAGGGCAAAATTGTGTTCTAAGAACAGAAAGAACTGGGTGTGACTGGCAAGTGGAAAAGTAAAAGGACCGGTGGAATACCAAAGTGGAGAGAGAGGAGATGGAAGGAGGGTTAAAGGCCCTACCAGCCAGTGCAAAGGGACTGCCTAGGAGGGCGCACAGTGGTCAATCAGGGGCCAGAAATCGTTGGACTCAAATTTTTTAAAATAATGTCTTTTACAAAAGTTTTTACGTCTTTATTTTTGAGAGAGGGAGAGTGAGCGGGGGAGGGGTAGAGAGGAAGACTCGACTCTGCAGACTCCAGAGGAGAGTTGTCAGGCAGAAACTATTCTGAAGGAAGGAGGACATTTGGGTTTTAGGGGGCTGTTGTCACAGCCTAAGTGAGAGATGATGCTGACCTAGATTATGGCAGTGGAGATGGGGAGGCACAGAAGTGAAAAACTTAGCATATATGTATATATTTTTTACAGTTTTCATTTATTTTGAGATTGAGCACAAGTGGTGGAGGGGCAGAGAGAGGGGGAGAGAGAGAATCCCAAGCAGGCTCTACATTGTCAGTGCGGAGCCCCATGTGGGACTCAAACTCAAGAACCATGACCTGAGCTGAAACCAAGAGTCTGATGCTTAATCAACCGAGCCCCCAGGCGCCCCCAATTTAAGCATATTTTTTCCACGGCTTCTTGCTTTTGGCAAATAGCTCTGAGGTCGTAGGATGATAGCCTTCTAGAAGGAGAAGAAACTTAGGTCCCTGTGGTGAAATGAAATGATAAAATTTAACCCATTTCCTGGCTTCATATTCCCATCCACATGAGCTACATCTTAATTAAAATTTTTTTCTGTTTGTTTTCTTCATGCATTACTTAAGCGTTTCGTTGTGGTCTGTGCCTTTCATGTTAGAGGTTTTTCTCCAATATCTTGTGTTGTCAGTTTATAAGTAGATGGCCCTAGAAAGCTGTTGGAATGTCTGCATGGACAGGCCATATGTGTTAATTATCAGGCTCTTGGGTTTGAGGCTCCTAACAGTTTCTATAGGTTTCTGCACAGTAGAATTACTGACTCTTCTGAGGGGAGGAGGTGGGACAAATGCAGACTCAGCTCCTGGTGGTTCTAGTCCTCAGAAATTCAAGGGTATATGAGCTTGTATATAATTTGATTTTATCCCGATACGGCACCTTTTCTCCCAGCCTCCGCCTTGCCTGGCTTTGACTTGTTTGGAGTCTCTTTGATTGCATTCTTACACAGAACCAACCCCCATTCTTCTCCGTTGGGCAGGGGTGGTCACCTAGCTGCTTGGGATGGGGCAGCGTAGGTTGGGATCTAATGGTTGGGTCTACCGACTTCCTCAACACACACTTGACATCATAGCTGGTTCCACTGCCTTCCATGGTACATGGCACCTTTGTTTCCTGAGCTTTCCCAGGTTTCTGTGTGTGCCAGCTTCTCCTTGATCTGTCCCCGCCCCTAGCAGATTTAGGCTTCCTTTTTCATGATCTCTGCTCACTGTCTTATAGCCAGTTTCCACCTCCCAAAATTGTGTTCACTCTCCTCAGCTATTCTTTGCCCTTAGGAGTGTATTTGATAATGGTTTGTTTTAATGGCATCGTGAGGGAGTAGGCATAAAGGCATGAGTTCAGTGCCCCACATCAAGAAGAAGTACTTCAAGTCCCATGTAAAGTCCTTGTTAAAACCTCTGCTTAGAGAAAATGGAGTAGAAAAGTGTAGGGCAAATGGTTTTATTTTTAAATGTTTCTTTTTAAAAAATTGTTTTTTAGACAGAGACTGAGTGTGAGCAGGGCACGGGCAGAGAGAGAGGGAGACACAGAATCCGAAGCAGGCTCCAGGCTCCAAGCCATCAGCCCAGAGCCCGACGTGGGGCTCGAATTCACAAACCACGAGATCATGGCCTGAGTCGAAGTCAGATGCTCAACCGACTGAGCCCCCTAGGTGTGCCCCAAAGTGTAGAGCAAATTGTAACCCTTTTGTAATCTGCTAAGAACTTTCTGCATGTTGTCTACTTGATGGCTTCCTTAAACTTCTCCATCTCATCCTTGCAGTCAGTTTTGGGTGAGCAAAGTGGAAGTATTTCTTAAGGCAGGAGAACATCCAATATTTGGACTGCATACCATATTTAAGATGAAAAGTGCCTCATGAGATAGTATTAACTAGTAGAATTAGTTGACTATTTGCCAATAAGTAATCTGATGTCTTGCCTCAATGTAGGAAAGCTGAGTTTGGCTGTACTGTTAAAAAGGGGAAAAAGATTTAACAGTTAATTAAAGTCATAATAAAGGTTAGTGTGCCCAACTTCCGTTGCATCATTTGCCAGGAAAATCTGTGCTGTAAAGTTAGCAAATCATGACATGGTTGGAGAAGAAAGTGATTAGGATCACAAAGTTGTCAATGTGTCCATGTCCTTGACCATTACCAGTTCATGAAATACAAAGTGCTAAAGCAGCGTTGTGGAGGGTAAGGAATCTTGGAGATGGACTAAATTGAGGGCACACAGAGGGCTTTTCCTAGAACAGAAGGGTTCACAGGTTCGTATTTTTCACCTCTTTCTCCAACAAAACTAGAGGCAAGTAGGGTAAAAATCCCCGAACAGAGCAGCACTTGGTTTATTACCACTTATCAGGATCCTGCTGGAGGGAGAAATGGTAGACCCAGGTAATAGAGTCAGGAAAACCATGAGCCCTGGAACCACCTGGCTATAACTTCAGGCAACTGAGTTAACCTCTCTGAGCCTAGTTTCCCCACCCATGAAATGGAAATAATAATAGTGCCCATTTCATAGGGTTGTTGGGAGGGTTACATGAGTTGATACTTGGAAAAAGCTGAGAACAGTGTCGAACAAAGAGGTTCACAGGGACTCTGCAGTAACTAAGAGGCTCTGCAGCTGTACTGTCCAACGTGCTAGTCATTAGCTCCATGTGGCTATTGAGTAAGATCTGGCTAATCAAAACTGAAATGAGCTGTGAATGTAACACACATCAGCTCTTTTAAAAGACTTAGTATGCAAAAATGTAAAATATCTAAATGTTAGGTTGATTACATGTTGAAGTGATAACTTTTTGATATATTGGATCTATTTGGATATATTAGGAATGCATATATAGTTAATGTAAAAATTTGTTTCATCTTTAAGAATTCTTTAATTTTTTTAATGTTAATGTATTTTTGAGAGAGCACATGAGTGGCTGAGGGGCAGAGAGAGAGGGAGACATAGAATCCGAAGCAGGCTCCAGGCCCTAAGCTGTCAGCACAGAGCCTGACGTGGGGCTGGAACTTATGAGCCGTGAGGTCATGTCCTGAGCTGAAGTTGGACGCTTAACCGACTGAGCCACCCAGGTGCCCCAAAATTCAACATTTTAAAGTGTATGGTTTAGTGATTCGTAATACACCCACAAGGTTATGCAGTTATCACTATGATCTAATTCCAGGATATTTCTATGATCTTCCCCCTAAACTTCATGCCAGTTAACACTCACTACCCGTTCCGCCTACTACCTACTAATCTGCTTTCCATCTCTATGGATTCGCCTATTCTGGACGTTTCATATAAATACAATCACAGAATGTGGGGTTTTTTGTTTGGCTTTTTTTATTTAGCATAATCTCTTTAAGGTTCATCCATGTGGTAGTGTGTATCTGTATTTAATTACTTTTTAGGGCTGAATAGTACTCCATAGTATGGATTTGCAACAATTTCTTCATCTTTTTTTTTTTAATGTTTTGTTTTTGTTTTTTTTTTTTTGAGAGAGAGAGAGAGAGAGACAGACAGACAGAGCCTGACGCAGGGCTCGGACTCACAAGCCGTGAGATCATGACCTGAACCGAAGTCGGATGCCTAACCAACGGAGCCACCCAGGTGACCCTCTGTTCATCTTTTGATGGCCACTTGGGTTGTTTCCATTTTTTGGCTATTATGAATAATGCTGCTATAAACATGCACAAGTTTTTGTATGAACAGCTTTTCAATTCTATTGGTTATATACCGAAGAGTGAAGTTGCTGAATCATAGGGTAACTCTGTTTATTTGTTTGACAAACTGACAAACTGTTTCCAAAGCAGTTGCACCATTTTACATTCCCACAAACGGTGCATGAAGATTTCAGTTTTTCTACATCCTTGCCAACATTTGATGAACGCCTTTTTCATTCTCGCCGTTTTAGTGGGTGCTAAGTGGTATCTTATTGTGGTTTTGAGTTGCATTTGATATTGAGCATCTTTTCATGTCCTTATTGGCCATTTATATATATTCTTGGAAGAAATGTCTATGCAAACCCTTATCTCGTCAAAAAAGAAGCTGGATCATTTGTCTTCTTGTTGTTGACTTGTAAGCCTGTTAAGCATATTAAGGTAAATCTAATTTGGATAAAGCACTCACTGCTTTAGAAAGACCAGATGGTTTCAGTTTGGTTTTACTTTTAATTCTTTGCTGGCGTGTGTTACGTTTTTGAAAACAAGCATTGTTTGCAGACTATCTATGAGATAAGCACCAACTGCTATCTCTAATGAAGTTTATTAATTTAATCCTAAGAAGCATTGCAGAGGATTTAGAAACCCAAATGAAATCTCTTGGGAATTGTTGATTCCACCCTGGGCAGCAACTCCCCAGACCTCTTTTTGCTACATCCAAGCAAGTGCCTGAAACAATCTACTCTGAAAAGAAAGTAGCCCTTTCTAATGGTAAATCACATCTTTTTGTTAAAACTACCAAAAGGAGGGGGCGCCTGGGTGGCTCAGTCTGTTGAGCGTCTGACTTAGGCTTGGGTCATAACTTGGGGTCTGTGAGTTCGAGCCGCGCATCGGGCTCTGTGCTGACAGCTCAGAGCCTGGAGTCTGCTTCTGCTTCTGTGTCTCCCTCTCTCTCTGCCCCTCCCCCACTCATGCTCTGTCTCTCTCTCTCTGTCAAAAATAAATAAACATTAAAAAAAAAATACCAAAAGGAGAAAGTGAAATAACAAATTGTAGAGACCTGAAGGAAATGACCAGTTGAGGGTCTGATGTTACTTTAAAGCTTGTTCCCCCAGTGAGGAGATGAGGTTGAAGAAGTAGACAGATGATACCAGACCTTGTTGGCCAGCCCAAGAGCATCCCAGCCCTCCCTGGGGGAACAAGTTTTAAAACCTTAGATTCCGGACTGGTCATTTCTTTCAGGTTTCTACAATTTCTTGCTTCACTTTCTCCTTTTGGTAGGTTTTTTTTTTTTTTTTTTTTTTTTGTTGTTGTTGTTTATTCATTTTTGAAAGACCAAGACAGACCACAAGCAGGGGTGGGGCGGAGAGAGAGGGGGGCACAGAATCTGAAGCAGGCTCCAGGGTCTGACCTGTCAGCACAGAGCCTGATGTGGGGCTCGAACTCATGAACACTGAGATCATGACCTGAGCTGAAGCTGGATGCTCAACCGACTGAGCCACCCAGGCGCCCCTCTCCTTTTGGTAGTTCTAACAAAAAGTCATCCAGCCAGTCTGCCCATGGTCATAGCCACCAGCTCCTCTAAGGATGGCAGATACCAGGGTAGATAGGTGTTACTAGGAACAATTGTCAGTGGAAGGAAGGATGCTGCTGACTTCCTGCTGGCTCTTGGCTCCCAGGGTACATGCCCTCTGCCTCTAATTTTAAATTCTGGGCCAAGAGGTCCATGAACACACCATAACTGCTTGCTGATTGAATGATTGCTTTAACACAATCACTTCCATAGGATGGCCACTTGGTACCTAGAATGCTGCTTATTGGACACTCTATCACACCTCCCCCAAAGCACACATACACACATGTACACATACACACATGTTCATTACTGGATCCTGGAGACCAAGGCCATCCTTGGGAGGCTGCTACCAGCTGTGAACTCATGGAATGGAGGAATGACATAGCTGTTCAGCCAGGATGCAGTCTCACAGAGGTGTTCATTCAACAAGCACTGAGATTCTCAACCTGGTATGGCCAGGCATCCTTTCTTTCAAGAGGTCACATCTTTCCAATGGGGCAGATGAATAAATGACCATCTATTCTACAATGTACAATTATATGGAGCAGGGAACAATGAACTGTACTTGGAGACATCAGAGAATCTTCACTGAGGAGGTGATACTTGGTTGAGGGGTTGTGTAAGTCAGTTCATGCTGGGTCCTACCAAGGGGACGTTTGCTAGTAGGGGAGGGACCAAAAGACAGAACTTCAGCGTGCACCTAGCCCTCTCTAGGAGGTAGCTATGGGATAGAAACCTAAGCTTCTGGGTCTCAAGGCAGGCCCACCTTGGCCTGACCTCAGCTTCAACCTTTGGTCCATGCTGGTGTGAAGAAACAGGTAGAATCCAGGTTGACCCTCGTTAGTGCATGAATAGGAAAAAGCAACTGATTGAAATCTTCTTGTCTTTGATTTTATGTTTGCTAAGGGAAATCTTGTTTTCCTTTTTGTAGCAGATATTTGTGACTTTGAACCAGGAACTTGGCTGACTTGTGTTTCTCCTGCACTGCTTTATCCTGTTTCCTGAGTTGCTGGTTTTGAGACTGTGCAAGATTTGTTCAAGGGTCTCCAGCCACATCAAAGGGCCAGGATTGCATCCCCTAGCCCCCAGGAAGCTGTGGGAGATCTCTCTTGCCCTCTTGCCTGGTGGAGGGAAAGAGTAGCTTGCAGCGCTCAAATCTGGCTAGATTTTCTCCTGGCCTAACATTGATGTCCCTGTGTTCAAAGAGGTCTTGGCTCTGTATCAGAAACTTTTTAGTTTCAGGCAATAGCAACCATTGTGCCTGACTCACTCAGAAAAAAGGAATGTATTGGAAAGAAGTGTGGTCATTCACCAACTTGATTAGAGAGGAGAAGTAGACGACGAAAATAAGATCCAAAGGAGACTAGGCGGCAAGAGCAGGAAACAGGTAGCCCCCACCTCCAGTGTCATTGCACCCCCACACTTTTGGTAGTTTTTCACCTATCCTTGGATCTCTATGTCACTGATAGAAGAGTCCAAGTCCTGGCAGAGGCATTAGATTGGTCAAGCCCAGATCTCAGGGCTATATTGTGGCTGGCTGGCTTTCAAAGGAGGGGCCCTGTCTCGCCCACATAACCTGGGATTCCTCCCAAGAAAAAAGTGTTTGGATGTCCCCTGCAGCCCCGTTTGGAGGAGTAGTAAGCAAAAATTAAAAAAAATTTTCAATATTCAGTATTTATTTTTGAGGGAGAGACAGAGCACGAGTAGAGGAGGGGCAGAGAGAGAGGGAGACACGGAATCCAAAGCAGGCTCCGGGCTCTGAGCTGTCAGTACAGAGCCTGTCGTGGGGCTCAAACTTGTGAACTGCAAGATCATCTCCTGAGCTGGAGTCAGACACTTAACTGACTGAGCCACCCAAGTGCTCCTAGTAAGCAAAATTTAGTAGTAAGCTACCAACAACCATGGGAAACCCCTGGGGTATAAACCAACGCTTCGAGATGAAATTGAGGGTAGGATTTAGTGGAGACTGTATTCCCCACAGGGGAGGCTGAAGTGAGGAATAATAATATATCTGATACCTTTTACTGATGGCCAACTACGAGCCTGCCACTCAATATACGTGATGAAATCTCATTTAATCTTTACCTGGCAAATGCATAGTCACATCCCTGTTTTATAGACTAGGAAATGGAGGTCTGGGAAGGTTAGGGTTTCTCCAGGGTCATACAGCTACTGGCATTCACACTCAGTCTGCCAGGTTGTGAGCTCACACTCTTCTTCCCCCTATGCTGGTTTTCCTATACCTGGGACACACTGAATTGGAGAACACATCTCTGTTCTGTGGTGAGAAATCACAGGGTGGCCAATAAGCCTGTCTATGGGCCATCTCTGGTTCCTCCAGGCAATTGCTATTAGTGGCTATTTAACCTCAGAATTCCTTTGGTGTCACCCAATAAATAGATATAATCCCCCTTCATTGTGTTGCCTGATGTGCTAGGACAGTCAAAAGTAACTTTATACCTTTGTTTTTCTTTACTTTTCTCTTTTTTCCCCTAACTTGATGCTTCCCCTGAAGTACAAAGAGCAGCCAACTAGACACTGTGTGTGTTGTCGCATTCACCCCCAACAGGGTCCTAAAAACACACGGACCAAGATGGAACTGGACACATGCACCCATAGGTTCCAGGACGAAGTCTCCTTTGTGTGAGTTACTGATCAGATGCATCAGTTAAAATCAGCAACATTTCGGGGCGCCTGGGTGGCTCAGTGGGTTAAGCATCTGAGTTGGTTTTGGCTCAGGCCATGTTCTCATGGTTTGTGAGATGGAGCCCCACGCCGGGCTCTGTGCTGACAGTGCAGCAGCACCTGCTTGGGATTCTCCCTCTCCCTCTCTCTCTCTGCCCCTCCTTCACTCACACTCTCTCTCTCTCAAAATAAATAAACACTAAAAAAAATCAGCAACACTTCCTACCTAAATGTTAAGTAGCAGACCTAAATGATCTGCTTCCAGAGCCAATTCATTCCACATGCACATGGCCCAATCCTGCCCCAAGTTCAGCACGTGGCTTTTGGGTACAGCTCCAGGCTCAGAGCTCTAGAACCGGATTGCTCTCCCCTTGAAAATGCTGACCAGGTGACTTCTTGGCAGGCAGAGCCCTGGGACATTTAGCTCAAACAAAGGTCACTTTTGGGAGCCAACCCTTTGGAGACTATCTCATGCCTTGTTAGTGCCCCAGCACAGAAGAGGCAAGTTGGCCTTTCCTGGAATTGAGCCAGCTGTTGTCCTTTCCAGGCAAGGCTCTTCTCCGGGGTTCTTGTTCAGGGTCTGAGTTTATATTCTTGAGAAACAAAATGAAGTTTAGTTGACACTTTTCATCTGGGTCCCAGGAGATGAGAAGAACAAAATAGAAAATCTCACTTGACTGCCACGTTTCTGTCCCGGGTCCACTGTAGGAAAAGGAGAAGAGAAGCTTCTCTCTATATCTTTCTCATTTAACCTCTCTTGTCCAAGGCTATGTGGGTAACGTTTGAACGAAGGCAGACCAGGAAGATGGAATTGTCCTAGGCCTGAGGCTTGGGGCCACACTAGCAGAGAAAAGCTGGATTATTATGGTGAAAGCAAACAGAGGTTGAGATATCATCCACTGCCTGTAGGGAAAAGGTGATATATGTGTACTCAAGAGGAATGTGACAGCCCAACATTCCTACCCAAGACCTGCTGATCTGAAAGAGAACTTTCATTTAATCCCATGATAGCTCGTCACTACCCAGCCTTGCCCGGACCCCTTACCCGTCAGAAGCTGCTACGGGGGAGGGTGGGCTCCATTCTCTTCTTTTGGCTGTCTTCCTGTAAAGCCCTGTCTTTAAACTAGTGTGGTGAACTCACTGTATAATTAGAAAGCAAACAAACTGGCTCCAAGGGAACATTTATAATTTAGGTAAAGATTTGTGTATAAGCAATGATTCATGCTTTGTTGAATGTCTAAAAATAGACAATCTGATTTTGTTGAAAGATTTCTAGCTTCCACTGTATTTTAACCATTTTGTGACTATCTCTGAATTATTAAGACAGCTATATAGTTGCTGTCTAAAAGAAAAATCTTTTGATTCAACCATGTCTTATAGATTTATTGCCACCACTAAGTCAAAAGACATAAGGTTGGGAAAATATTGTCCACACACAAGGGAAAAAAAAAGTTCATTGCTTACTATATGAAGAGATCTTATAAATCAATAAGAAGACAAATAGAAAAATGAGCAAAGGGAATTGACAGATCACAAAAGTTAATACAAATGGCTTTTAAATGTACAAAATGATGTGCAATTTCATTTATTAAAGACGTAAATGAAAGCAGCGAGATACTATTTTTGCCTTTCAGATTTTAGGCATCAAATTTTAATAATACTCTTTATTAGTGAGGATGCAGGAAAATAGGCATTCTCATACATCGACAGAAATGTAGATTGGGACAGCCTCTTTGGAAGAAATTTAACAATATCAACCATATTTGAAAATTCACATACCTTGTTACATGTATCTCTTAGTATGTAACAAACTACTCCAAAACTTCATGACTACATTTATAATTATTTTGCTTGTGAGTTTGAGGGTCAGAAATTGAGGAATGGTTAGGTTGGTGGTTCTCCTGTAATTGGTATGGTGTCAGCTGAAGTGGCTGGGAGGGTCCCCTTCCAATTAATCTTTTAGGAATTTATCCTACAAACAAGTATGAGCAAAGATATATGACCAGGGGTCTTCATTAGAAAATTAGTAATAGCAAAATACAGGATTAACCTAAATGTCCATTGACAGCCCAATGTATTTATGCCCATGCAATGGAGAATCTGGTACCTATTAAAAAGAATGATACAGTACCAGGTATTGATAGTGAATGAGCTCCGAGATATAACTTCAAATTAAAAAGTCAGTGGCACCTGGGTGGCTCAGTCAGTTAAGTGTCTGACTTCGGCTCGGGTCATGATCTCACAGTTTGTGAGTTTAAGCTCCACATTGGGCTCTCTGCTGTCAGCGTAGAGCCTGGAGCCTGTTTCACATTCTGTGTCTCCTTTTCTCTCTGCCCCTCCCCCGAGCTTTCTCTCTTTCTCTCAAAAATAAATAAACACCCCCCAAAATTAAGTCACAGGAAACCTTGAAAGGTACCTCTGGAAAGAAATGTTTTTACAAGCCCTTTACAATAAACATGTGGAAACTACATATGAAACCTAGCTCAGGTGCATGTTAGACTGTTGAGGACACAAAGAGAGAAGGACATTCTGACTGGGGTCTTGGTGCTACTCACTTCTCATCTTCCCCAATTACTCTCTAGTCCTGCTCAATCTGAAGTCTAAATCCTATTCTCCTGCATGGATAGGAAAGCTATCCTTGGACATCCACATCTTGCAGTTCTTTTCACTGGTCATGTGACCATGGCCTTTGGAACCAGCCATCATGGGGTTTTGCCTCTACTTCTTATGAGCTATTTGACCAAGATATTTAATCTCCCCAAGCCTCAGTCTCCTCACTTGTAAACTGGGGGTATAATGGTATCTACTTCTCAGGAATAACAGGGTTAAAAAGATGAGTATACAGATTTGGCACAGTGCCTGGCAGGAAGGACATAGCCTTTAGTATTTATACCATTGTCACAACATATTACCCAAATCCACTGGGGGGGGGGGCAGGAATCTGTGGGAGACTTGGGAGGTGGGCAGTTACTTAGGTATGGTTCCAACAGTTCAGATTACAAGTGCCAAGCCATGTGGAATGAGGCCCACCACCTTCCCACCCATCGGTTCCTTGAGATAAGGCCTGGCCGAATGGTGAGATCTGTGGTTTCTACACTGGCTAAGCACAGTCACCTGAGGCTCTTTAAAAGTCCTCTCCCAGGGATGCCTGGGTGGTAGAGTCGGTTAAGCTCTCTACTCGATTTCGGCTCAGGTCATGATCTCATGGTTTCATGGGTTCGAGCCCCGCATTGGGCTCTGCACACTGACCGCACAGACCACATAGAGCCTGCTTGGGATTCTCCCTCTACTCTCTCGCTGTCCCTCCCCCACTCACATTCCCTTCGTCTCTCTCAAAATAAATAAATAAACTTAAGCAAAAAAAGACCTCTCCCAGGCCTGGGAAAATACTGAATTACAGAGGGGCACAGGCATTTGTTTTTTCATGTTGTAGAAAAATGTCATAAATATGTACATGCCTCCACTTTCTTCATGGCCTCCACCACCACTAAAGGAGACTCAAACTTGGCAGCAGTTTCTTCTTCCCCTCCTCCAAGATTCTTTGAACTTTTGTAATAAAGAGCTAGGAATTCTTAATGCTCTCCAGTCAAAGACCGCCAGGTACACACCTGCAGTTGAACAAACTGGGTACATTGATTGCTGCAATGATGGGGAACACATGGCACGAGGAACCACTGGGCATCTCAGTAAGACACTGTTAGAAAGGACTTACAGGATTTGGGCTTGTGTTACTGATTTTGGAGAGAGTTAAAGCAGCAGGACTTTTCTCAGTGTTTGATGCCTCAGGAAGGAGGAGTAATTCCATGACTGGGTGTATCAATGAGTCCGATCTAGCAGGAGGAACAAGGAGAGTGAAACTAAATCTGCCATTGGTGAAGAAACAGCAGTCACTCATATTAGCCAGGACACAAGGATGTTTGGTCTTTTTTTTTTCTTTTAGTTTATTTATTTATTTTGAGAGAGCTATGCGCGCAAGTAGTGGAAGGGCAGAGAGGGAGAGGGAGAGAGAGAATCCCCAGAAGGCTCCTCAGTGTCAGTGCAGAGCCCAATGTGGGGCTGGATCTCATGAACCCTGAGATCATGACCTGAGCTGAAATCAAGAGTTGGAGGTTTAACCAACTGAGCCCCCCAGGCACCCCAAGTCATTTTTACGATGTGGACAATGTTCATGGATTGTCTGTGTTCAGATATGATTACAGAATGGTTCTGTTTTTGTCTTGACCCGTCATGGTTACAGATGGCCTTGTCTGATGCTGATGTCCTGTGGAATTGACTATGTGCAACAGGAGAACTATGAATGTCAGCTCAGCTCCTAGCAACACCGATGTCTAGCACATAAGACCAGGTCAACTTCCAGATGTCAGAAAAGGCAGAAGAGAGGAGTCAAGGACAGAAGTGGGTGGACAGGATTTCAGTTTTCTGGGAGGTAACTACAGAGCTTCTGTAGAGTGTACAAGAGAAGTAAGGGAGCAGGAAGGTTGAGTGGGTTAATAAAAATTGCTGTGGACACTATGTCCACTTTGTGGTTTTCAATAAAGATATTTTTTTCAATATAAAATTGAAACTACAAATTAAAAACTTGAGCAATTTTGAATTGGCTTTTAGTTGCTGAGATGTGTTCCCTCTCTTGTAATATTGCTCTGCCACCAGTCATGTAGATCAGGAGCTTAAAAGAGGCAGGCTTTCAAAGCCAAGAAGTTCTGAGCCACTGTCTTATAGCCCAGGGCTCCAGTTCCAGCTAAGGCTGATGCCTCAATAGTGGTGGTGTTTGAAGAAGGAGCAGAGACAGGGTTGCCTGGATGGCTCAGTTGGTTAAGCATCAGACTTCAACTTTGGCTCAGGTCATGATCTCACAGTTCATGAGTTTGGGCCACCATTGGGCTCTGTGCTGACAGAGCAGAGCCTGCTTGGGTTTCTCTGTCTGCGTCTCTCTCTTCCTCTCTCCCCTGCTCCTGCTCTCCCTTTCAATCTCTATCAAAATAAATAAACATTAAAAAAAAAAAGGGGGGGCGCCTGGGTGGCTCAGTCGGTTAAGCGGCCGACTTCGGCTCAGGTCATGATCTCGCGGTCCGTGAGTTCGAGCCCCGCATCGGGCTCTGTGTTGACAGCTCAGAGCCTGGAGCCCGTTTCAGATTCTGTGTCTCCCTCTCTCCCCCGTTCATGCTCTGTCTCTCTCTGTATCAAAAATAAATAAACGTTAAAAAAAAAAAAAAAGGAGCAGAGACAGGAGGGCACAATGAGAAGCCAGGCTCAGGTGTCTGTTGTCTCCATTCCCTAGAAGATCCAAGCAGACAGACTTCCTCAGTTTCCCAGTGCCACCAGAAAGTGGTAGCTTTGATCCTTGGTCTGAATTCTGGGTCCTTGCTATTGCCACCAGCAAAACTTATCATTCAAGGATGCCAGGATGGGGGACACAGTCCCTGCCCTCAGGCACTGGAGAACTGAAAGTGCTCAGCAAAGGGCCCCTTAGTCCCTTCTAGGAATGGAGCATTTCTTGGCAGAGCCAGTAGTCACAGGATAGAGGGTAGGGACAAGGAAGGCTGAGGTCTAGCAGGGAGGAAAGCACTGCTATTGGCAGTGAATTTAGAGCATCTCTGAAGTCCGGAGAACCCCACAGGCAAAGACCTTGAGAACCAGACTCCAAGGCTGGAGTGACCTCTATCCAAGCCACAGGAGACGTGCTTACATGCAGCTCCTAACGGACCCACTGAAGGCAGCAGAAGCGAATACACAATGCACCCCCTGTGGTTCAGGTGGCTGGCCAGAGGGCCTAGATTAATGCGGGTAGTAGGAGAAATGGAGAAAGGGCGTGCAAAAATCGGAGATAAGAGCCTACTGTGGGAGTCAAAGAGCTGGACGAGTTTTGGAAATGGAGGATGTGGAGGGGGAGAATTGGTCCAGGAGTAACTTAGCATCTGAACTGCACACAGGAGAGGAACAGAGACACCAGCCCCCCGGGCCGATGTGTTTACTCAGCTAAGCTTGAAAGGAATTGTGGCCGTCTGGTGCCCTTGGGGCCCGCTCAGGGGTTCCCTACCGAGGGGGCTGTCGGGACCCCCGGGGACCCGAGCCCGCGCACCACTGGCGCTGAAGACACGCCCGCCGGGTCAGGCGGCGCTGGAGGCGGACGGGCGAGGGCCGCGGTCGCCCTTCCTCCTCCCCCTCTCCCGCTTCTCCGGCCGGGAGTAGGAGGCTTGTGTCCGGCGGGGGAACGAGTGTCCAACCCCCGGGCCCGGGGCTAAGGCCGGAGAGCGGACCCCACGGGGTGGGGGGCGGGGCGCGGGCGATCCCGGGGGCAGCGCCGCCACTCCGCGCTCCCGCCCCCGGTGGCCGGACGTGGCACCTCCCCCGCGGCGGCCGGAGCCTGGAGGTGGGGTCGGGAGCCGGAGCCCGGGGCTCTGATGTCACCGCGCGGCCGCCGGCGCCCAGGAGCGCGTCTCGGGCTGGAGTTCAGGTACGCTGCGGGGCCGACCCGCGGGATCCCCTTCCCAGCGGGGGCAGGACGCGCCCCGCGGCTGGGAGGGCTGGGAGGTGGGGCTGGGGCGCCGCGGAGCACCCGCGAGTCGTTAGTCTGGAGGTGTTCGCCCCGCGCCTAGTCTGGACTGCGCGGATCGAGTCGGGCCCTGCGTGCGGGTACTTTTGGCTCAGCGGGCGGGGAGGACGCAGACACCGAGAGACTGAGGCTGCCGGGGGAGCGCGCCGTGTGGCCAGCGCACGCAGCTGGGTCTCTGTCCGCGACCCCCGGCTCCCGCCCTGCGGCCGCCGAGCCGCGGAACAATGCGGGCCCCCCTCGCCCAAGCTCCCGCAGTCTCCCGCATGGGTCTGAGCCCTCCTTCCCCAACGCTGCACTCCACAGGAAAGGCCCCGAAATGTGCCGGCCCGCGGCCATCGGCTCTCCCGGCATCCCCGGGGTCCCGCTATCGCGCCACACCGCGTGACTCTGCCGCCCCCTGCGGTCGCCAGGCTTGCGCCTCTCTCCCGCCTCCACTCTCCAGAGCTCCAAGCCCCAGGTATGTGGCCCGCCCACGACCGCGGCCTCCTCTCCCCGGGTGCAGCCAGCATCCCGCCTTTTCTGCGAGCGGCGCGGCCCAGAGCTCGAGTCTCTGGGGACTCCATGTGGGCTAGAGCGACGGAGAGCGGAGGCTGCGCGGGCTGCACCATCGGGGAGGACCAGCCTGGAGAAAGGGCCCTCAGGGGATGGGAGAGCCCGCGGAACTTCCCCACATCTGGGGCGCTGGCATTCAAGACGCGTCCCTGGACCCAGAAGCTCACTGTGGCAGGGACACTGCGGGTGCAGGTAGTGTCCCCACAGTGAGCCTAGTTCTGAGGGAACTAGGGGTAGCCTGGGCAGCCTCTCCATAGAGAGGTCAAATGTGAGGTGGCCTTTGAGATAGTGTGCTTTAATTCCTGGTCATCGTTGATCATGTGAGGTTGTCTACCCTTCTGGTCACCTTACCTGTATTGGTGAGGTTTGAGGAGCCAGAAAGCTGTCTTCATCTATTTCCCTAACATCATCTCACTAAAAACCTGAGTTGGCCTGCTTGCCTGGTTCAATCTCTCTGCTGAGGTCTAGACCCACATCCCAACTTCCCAGCTTCCCAAACTTGCCACAGACACTATAAAGCCCACAGGCCCCAGACGGAATGAGCACTGGACCCCTGGCCAGTCCCCATCTCAGCTTCTTCCTTCCTGAGACTGGCACCTCTACCTCCCAGGCCTCCAGCTGTGAACACTGAAGTCATCTTGGTCTCCTTTTCCTCTCTTGCTCTTTCATTCAGAGGATGAGTATACGTGACCTCCACCTGCTGGATCCCCATCTGGCAGTTTTCTAGCAAGGATTCCATGCTGCCCCCCCCCCCAACCCCCTGGCTCTGGAGAGGCTTGGCAGAAGGCCTGAAGAGCTCCTTGAGCTCTAGGCTTTGGACTTCACTTCTATGTAGGTACTGGCTCTGCAGCCCCCGCCCACAGCTGACACTAATGCGGGTGCTAGGGCTCCAGGGGTGTGGCCACCCCCAGCCACAGTGGCTGGCTGGACAGCAAGAGGCTCCTGCAGCCCATCAAGTGTGCAGACTCCTTGCTTTGTGTTGAGACCCCACAACACACTAAAGGAGCTGCATCCTCATAGCACAGCAGTGAGCATCCTGCATGGTTATCAGTCTCCTGGGGCCACCGTTAGAAAAGTATCCTCAAGACAAGTTAAGGGTAAAAAGCAAACGTATGTGCACACAGTTTTATTTTCTTATCCATTCAAGCTGTTTTTATTTGGTGACCTCAGAATCCTCGGTGAACACAATAACTCACAAATAAGATAAAATTTTCAAGGCCTTTTTGGAGGAACCTTTTTTATATCTGAACAGTCACTTGCCTATAGATGCAGGAAGCCAACAGTGGACAGACACAGGTAGCATGAGTCAGAGGAAACAATACTCCCAAGCTGGAATCAGAATAGGAAGAGAGAGGGCTAGTGTCCAGGTGCCTAGGGTGGGTTTCCTAGAGGAGGTGACTGTCCTCACCGGAGCTGCTACTCAGAGTGGCTTCTGGTCTTCCTCAAGTCCAGAGAGTGGAAACACTCTGCAAAAGAGGCCCCCAAACCTGAGCGTGAGGACCAACCTGCTGGGCTGGTCTTAGTGGGCATAAAGATGCCTCCAAGTCAGCAATGTCAAGATGCTCTGGTTCCAGGTCAGCTGACAGCCACTCCTGAGAACGTTGCAGATACTGCCTCTGCCTTCTAGGAAACACTGTATTCTCACTCCTAACTGCCCCTACTGCCTGTGACCTGCACTCTGTAGCATCTGGGGCCTTGGGGGAAGGGGGTGAAAGGTGACCATGAGTTCCAGTTTAGGCAGCTCAAATAAGTCTGCTTTTCAGTACCCGCTCCAGCTGCCAGTCACCCTCCTCTGCACCTCTTACCAAGCCAGCTCAGGCAAAGCAAGCCCTTCCCCTCCCCAAAGTCTCCAGAGCCCTTATGGAACCTCAGTTTCCCAAGACTCAATGCACTCCCACTCAATGCAACTCCTCCCCACTCTCTCCTCTTGGCCCTGGGGAGGTATTGATTTCTGGCCTCTCCTGCTGCACCTGTGCTTGCCTGCTCTTTTTGCTCCTGATAATGCATGAGAAACCTGGGCAGTGGCAGTTGCCTCATTCATTCTGTCCCCATTCACCAGAAAAGACAACTAGGGAGAGAAGAGTGGGCAGAAGCAAAGGAACTCTCTTCCTTCTCCACCAAAGCCACCCTCCATGCACTCATTGCAAATCTACTCCTTTCCGTGCCATTCAACAACTATTTCTTTAACATTGACTTCATGCCAGGCACTGAGGGGACAGAGATGAGTAAGTGCACAGCCTGTTCTCTGGAAGCTCAGGGGTTGGAATGGGAAGAGGGAATCAGAATTGCAAGTAAGCCAACAATTACACAGGGTGATGAGTGCTGTGTTGGGGGGAAGCTCAGGACACCGTAGGCGGTCCCAAAAGGTCTGGAGACCTTTAAGCTGGTCCCAGTAGGAGGAGTAGCAGGACAAAGTCTGGGGTGTGAGGCTCCAAAGCAGAGACCATATTATTCTGGAATCTGCCAGTATTTTGAGAGAAGGTGAGGGTGACTGTTTCCCACAGTGGAGTTTGGGCTTTGTTGGAGGACTCAGGCAGTTGGGGGGGTGGTGTGAGGGTAAACTGACTTTCAGCAGGGTTTGCTTCTAGGAAATTGGTTCTGGCTGCAGTAAGCTTGGAGGCAGGCCCAAATTCCAGGCCGGGCTCTGCTTCTTACCAGTCGTGTGCCCCTGGGCAAATCATTTCCCCCTAAAAACCTCCATGTCCTCATCTGTAAAATGCAGATAGCAGTTATAAGGATCAAGATAAATATTTATATAAAGCACTGGGAACATAACTGACACAGAGGAGGAAGGGAGGCTGTGAAGCTGTCCCTACCACCTGACCTGGGTCTTCCCCCCCCCCCCCCTCCTTTCTTGGCTCCCCTGTGATCTCAGAACGTTCTTGACCGTTGTTTATCAGGGAAAGATCACATGGAGAAGCTAACAAAGCTGGCAGGAAGCAGCCTGGGTGGGACTGGGTTGGGGAGGGAAGGAATATGGGTACATTCTCAGCGCTCCAGGAGGTGCCAGGGTAAAGGTGGGCTACGGGCCAGGAGAACCCCAGGAGGGAATGGGCCAGTTGCCAATTCCTTCCCCTGAGCTAAGGGAGAATAGTTAAGGCCCTCAAATTCCGCTCCCAGGGGCTGGCCCCACCGCCTATGCCATCCCTGACCCGGGAAATGGCAGCACTAAAGATCCTGTGACCAAAGAGGGGATGTGTAAGCACCTGGCTGTCCCTGTTGGAGTGGCCAGCCTTTCCCGGCTCCTCCCCCACGGCGCCATCTGTGTTCTTCCAGGATCCACGGAGCTGGTCTAAGCACTCACCTGTGAGCCATGGAGGCCCTGGGGCCTGGGGGCGACCGCGCCTCCCCAGCCTCGTCCACTCGCAGCCTGGACCTGCGGCGGCTGTCCGCGCGCGCCGACTCGGCCTACAGCTCTTTCTCCGCGGCCTCCGGCGCTCCAGAGCCGCGCACGCCGTCGCCTGGAACTGACCTCCTCCCTTATCTAGACTGGGACTACGTGCGCGTGGTGTGGGGTGGCCCAGCCTCCGCCGCGCCAGCCGCCGGCCTTCGGGCGTCCCCGCAGCCCCGGCCCGCGGCCGCCGCGCGCAGTGGGCTGCGGCTCCCAGAGGTCCAGGGAACGTCGGGGCCGCTCAGCCGGCAGGCCACCCCGCTGCTGTTTGCTCTGGCGGCCGAGGCGGAGGCGGAGGCGCGGGCCGTCGAGCCGCCCAGCCCACCGGCCTCGCGGGCTGCCTACCGCCAGCGGCTGCAGGGCGCGCAACGGCGAGTGCTCCGGGAGACGTCCTTCCAGCGCAAGGAGCTCCGCATGAGCCTGCCCGCCCGCCTGCGGCCCGCTGCACCCGCGCGGCCCCCCGCGGCGCACCCGCGCTCCGCCTCGCTCAGCCATCCGGGCGGGGAAGTGGAGCCGGGGCGCTCTGGGGCTCCCGCGCGGGGACCAGTCGGCCGGGGGCGCCTAGCCACCCAGCAGCGGAAGTGGTGCTTCTCTGAGCCAGGGAAGCTGGATCGCGTGGGTCGAGGCGGTGGATCTGTGGGGGGATGTTCGAGTGACGCCTGCTCCAGCTCTGGCTTTGCCGGGCCCGAGCCCCAGGAGCGCAGGGTGCTGGCAGAGTTGGAAGATCACCAGATCAGATGGCTGCCTGAGACGCAGCCTCGAGGCACAGAGGATCCAGAACCGCGGTCCCTGAAGTTCGGTGACGCCCATAGGCCTTCCAGACGGAGTCGGAGCGCTTCAGGCGAAGTCTTGGCTCCCTGGGGAGGTTCAGGAGGGTTCACGCCCGTTGTTCAGGTGTGGAAGATAGGCTGCAGGCTTGGGGTAGGGGACATCTGGGAAAATGAAAACTTGAGCTACATTTCAAGCAACTGTTTGCTTTTCCAGGTTGCTCCCCAAGGAGCAGAAACCCCCAGACTGTTGTTTCAGACCAAACTTTCCAGGTGAGAGACATGGACCACCAGGGGACCAGAAGTTGGAGAGAAGCAGTTTTCATAGCTCTTGTCCAAGAAAAGAGAGGGCCCATCACCTACCCTCAGTTTGGGCCTTCTGATTTTGTCTTTTACAAATGACATCCCTTACTATTCCCCCCACCTCCTGCTGTGTCTTCTGGTGCAGCACCTAGAGCTTCCTTTCTGGTCACTGTAGTCAGTGTGGGGTCCCTTCCTTCAGGTTCCTGACTCAGAAGGAAGCTGCAGTGTTGTGTCCTGCCGAGTGCCTCCAGAGCAGTCCTGCAGACCGTGAACAGAGGGTCTCAGAGACATGCCTTGGGTCTGCCCGACTCCCTTCCCTTCCTGATGATGAGGTTTTCCTGGAAGACGTCCCCTTGGTCAGAATGAGATCACCTCCAGACACCCATGCGCCCACAGGAAACCCAACCAGGTGAGTTGCCTCTTGCTTCCAAGCTGAATGAGATACCTCTTTCCCACACATAACAACAAAATTCTAGAGGGGAATGGAACCTTCTCCAGCCTGGCAGCCTGGCTTGTGGGGATGGAGACAGGTGGCCCTTGGAGGCCAGTGCTTGTCTTTGGACAGAGTTTTTTCTTATTCATTGTCTCTTCCACTTCCAGTGTCCGTGTCTCTGACCAGCAGTATGAAACCGGCTTGGGCCAGGGGGTTGACCAAGCTGGAGTCCCCCCAGAGCACCCCCTCCATGAGCACCCAGAGACTGCAGGGACAGATGACAGCTGGCGGAGGATAAATGGTTCTGTGAGCATTTCCAGGACTACATGCTGTAGCCCCCCTGGGACTGCAAATGGTGACATTCCAACCTTCAACCCCACTGGACTGCTGACCATTGACCCACTTGCAGCTACAGACCCCCTCAAACCTCTTCCAGTTGATGTCCTGGAACCTCCAGGCAACAGTACCCCAGGTGCTCCTGGCCGTACTGCCCTAGCTTGGGGCACTGGCCAGCCTGTTTCCAGGCCAACATGGCGCAGTCTGCGCCTTGAGGAGCTGGTTCAGGAGCTGGCCAGACTGGATCCTTCTATGAGTGACACACTCACTTCCTGTCCCAGTCCAGAGCCACCCCTGGGTCTGCTAGATGGGCTGATTCCTTTAGCTGAGGTCTGGGCTGCGATGAGGCCAGCCGGGGAGGAGGCTGGAAAGGACGCTGCTGCTACTCCTGAGCCAGGGTGAGTGTGGGGGGTACTAGGGACTAGGGGGATTCTAAGTCCCTGCACTCTGGTGGGTGGCGGGGAGGATAACCCAGGGAGCTCTGGTTTTGTACCCAGGTGCTATCTATTTAGCTCCAGCCAGCTCCGGCCAACTTCTCAGGAGATGAGGTCTGAAAACCATACCACCCACCCTGTGCCTGACCAACCCTGTGGTCAGGGTCTCCCTGATCCAAACAGCATCGAAGCCAAGAAAGTGAGTGTGGAGGGGGTGGTGGAGACTGCGTGGGGCAAGAGCCCAGAGTATGGGCTAAGAATTCAGAGTCTGGCCTCACCTTTAAGTACCCACGCCCTCCCTGCAGATGGAGCTAGCCAATCTCCTCCAAAAGATGCTGCAGGACCTTCAGGCAGAACAGGAGCGGCTGCACCGGGTGGCCCAGGATTGGGCCAGGCGCGGGGCTGCTCTGGAGGCCGTGGTGGGCCAGACCTGTGCACCCCGCGACCTAGAGCGGTTCAGCAGGTTCATGGCCGACCTAGAGCGCGTGCTTGGCCTGCTGCTGCTGCTGGGCAGTCGCCTGGCCCGCGTACGCCGCGCCCTGGCCCGGGAGGGCGCAGACGGCGACCCAGACGAGCAGGTGACAGGGGTTCCGGCCGGGGGAGCGCGGGGTGGTGAGGGGCCTGCCGGCTTCTGGGACCATCCTGGGAACCACGGCGCCATCTCCCTGCTCACGGCGCGCTCTCCCTGCGACTGCAGGCCTCTCTGCTGCAGCGACTCGGTCTCCTGAAACGGCAGCAGGAAGACGCCAAGGAGCTGAAGGAGCACGTGGCGCGGCGCGAGCGGGCCCTGCGGGAGGTGCTGGTGAAGGCCCTGCCCGCGGAGGAGCTGCGCGCCTATCGCGCCTTGCTGGCGGGCAAGGCCGCCGTTCTGGCCCAGCAGCGCAGCCTAGACGAGCGGGTCCGGCTCCTTCAGGACCAACTGGACGCCGTCAGGAGCGACCTTGGCCGTCGTCCCCTGCCTCCCAGGATGACCTTGCCCCCAGAGACCCGTTCTCCAGATAAACCGTCTTTCCCTCTGCCCCTCATCTAATTACAGGCAGTGGGGGTGGGGAGCATTTCTTTGCGCCTCACCGACATAACTGGGGGTGACGCTTGTTTACTCAGTGCTTTTCCCTTGGGGCGGGAAACTTCTAAGTGTTTTCATGCGGTCTTACCCAAGTCTTGTGGATTATCTGGTAATTAATTTATGGATTTTTACAACTGCAGTATTTCCCCTTTTTGTGATGAGAGACTCAGTCCAGGCTGGTTGGAGGGAGAGGAGACAAATTAGAGGAGCATTTAAATTTAAGATGAAAAACGGTCTTTTTACTTGTCTTTTCTTTCTTTCTCTTAATAATAATTGATGTGAGAAATGTGTGTCACTTGGAGGGATCTTGTTTACAGACCATGGACACCAGCCTTGCCTGAGTAGAGCAAAAGAGGGATTTGTTGGAGGGCATCAGTCAGGTGTGGGAATCCCTAGGAAGACTATACAGGCTTGAAACCGGTCGCGACCAAGGGAATGCTGGGCCCTCAACTCAGTTGCCACCAGTAATCCTTCCCAGTTCTGATGACTGCGTCACTACCACAAAAGCCTAGGCCTGATTGGCCGAATCCAGGTCTCTTTTGCTGGGTTTTACCTCAAGTTGAAGGTGAGGCATGAGGGCCCTGGAAACCTAGAATGTGGGGGCTGAGGACCTGGAGAGGCAGCTGAGCTTGTATGCTAGAGAGGCTGGGGTGGGGGTGCCTTGGGGTTGGGAGTGGGAGGAAGGTGCTGGTGTGGAACGAAACAGAGGACACATACTCCTCTCTATTTGTGCATCAGCCCTGTGTACACAGAATCAATGTTAAGTTCTCAAATATACATGTGAGAATGTGCTTTAGTATTTGCAGCTGCAAACGCCAGGGCTGAGAACAGTTCATGCAAATGTTCGGTGTATTTTTGGAAGCTGGGCACACTAAAAGGCATGTGTATGTGTATTTAAAGCCAACTGACCCCAAAGTGAGAAATCTCTGCTTCTGGGCTTGTTTTCTGATGCGTATTGTCACTAAGTGCAACTGGTTGGGAATTTTAAATGGTCGTATTCATAACAAAGCATTAGTTATAACAGTCAGGCTATTGAGCATAGAACAATGCTAACATTGTGCCTTTTTATAAAAAACATATGGGGCTCCTGCTGAGGCAGTTGTGGGTTCTAACATTATGCTTTGCTTCTCTCCTTTGAACACTGTGGGCGGGGCCTCCGCTCCAAAGTCCTCTGCCTAGCAGGGCAGCTCGCTTTGAAATAGTCTGGATGGAATCTACTTATTTCTGCCTCTTGGCCCGTAGAGTCCCCACTGCATTCTCCCATTGTGATACTCTTAGAAAAACACTTAACAGTCATCAGGCCAACGGAAATTGTGTACTTCAGACAAAGCACTTCCAGCCCGGGATGGGCTTGAGGAGCAGTGCCTGTCATTGTTCCGTTTAACTGCACTTTGGTTCTGTCTGGGGTTTTCCACGGAGAGTTATGAGGCTCCTGTGCTTGTCTTTACCAGATGGAGAGTACGGCCACACCTCCTGCACCCATCTTTCCGTTTTGCCTCTGTCTTCCTCTTTCTCCCTTTTATGCCCCTTCCATACCATTATTCCCTCAAGGTGCAAGAAGGTGCACTATACATGTTCAGCACTGGCACCACAGGCTAAGACTTTTAGCGGTGCTGTGTGAGCGGGCGCCAGAAGGCCGGTAAATTCGACCCGCTGGGGCGCTGCCAGCAGAGGGCACTGTTCTCCTTGTGATGAAAGCTACCTGTATTTCACAACGCCTCGTCTACAGCTAGGAGGACTTCTGGGCTAACCACAGGGGCTTTGCCTTCCCTGCTGAGCAGTGCTCGTTAGGCCTGACGGCTGGATCTGAGCCTTTTTGCTTCTGTCGGAAAGGAATTCTGGCCAGCCACTGGGCCTTCGTTGGAAAGTTGTTGGTTAATGAGAAGTGGGGAGCAGGGAAGCCGGGGGTGTTGATGTCGAGTTATCAGTATCAAAAAGAGCCTTACTTAGTCCCCCAGGGTGGAAAAGAGGGTTTCATGGGTCTCTTTTGGGGGCTCTGCCTCTGTGTCTTTTTTTTTTTTTAACGTTTATTTATTTTTGAGACAGAGAGAGACAGAGCATGAACAGGGGAGGGACAGAGAGAGACACAGAATCGGAAGCAGGCTCCAGGCTCTGAGCCATCAGCCCAGAGCCTGACGCGGGGCTCGAACTCACGGGCCGGGAGATCGTGACCTGAACTGAAGTCGGAGGCTTAACCGACTGAGCCACCCAGGCGCCCCTGCCTCTGTGTCTTTAAGCCGTCAGCACAAGCACCTGCTCGCCCCCAGCCCCGCTGCCTGCGGCAGTGTCCCTGGTTTTTTGCAGAGGGGCAGGCTTCGGCTGGCGTTGTTGCTAGGCAACAGCAGTCCCGCGGCCGCCTCCCCAGCTCCCCTAGCCCCGCCCCCGCTGCGCCTCCTAATGTGGATTTAATTAGTGTACTTTTTACCTTCAGACTGTGAATTGGAAACGGAATAGGGAAGCAGCGTTCCGCGGCGCCCCAAACCGGCGCGCAATCTGTCTGGAACAGACTGCTCTGCATACGGCGTACCTCCGGGAGCGGCTGCTGTAAACCTCAGGGATCCTCTCGGGAGCAAATCACCTTGCTCTTCATGCACATGTAAATCAGAAGCTTGTGAGGAGATTTAGGTCAAAGATGGTTGAGAATTGCAGAGAGAAGAGACGGAAGGGGAGTGTGGGGGCAGAGGGAGGAGGGGCAGGAGCCAGCAATTGCTGTAAAGCAATCCTCTCAACGCCCCCCACCCCGGTAGTGTTACCATCTCAGGCTGGCTACAGTTTAGACCATCACGGTAGGGGGTTTACCTGTTGTTGCAACTTAAATCAGCACCAACTGTCCTCTAGGAAGACTCCCACCCCCCACCCCCCCACCCCCGCCGCCAGGAGATATCTGGACAAATTCCAACCCTTCCCCCCCACCCCCGCACCTGCCCGACTTGTTTCTCCATCTCTTCCTTTTTTCCTCTTCCCTGTAGTAACACCTGAGGCCACCTCTGCTTCACAGGCTCAAGTCCAGAGATGTGGTAGTTCTGGAAGGGTAAGGCCAGGACAGAGGTTCAAGGCAAAAAGCTATCTGGAGAACCATAAAGAGTCTATTTATGAAACCATTTTAAAAGGTCAAATAATTTCTTCCAGGAAAAGGTGAAAAAAAAAGGGGAGGGGGCGGAGAATATGGGTCCTGGGTGGTCCCAGCTTTATAATTGTGTTGAGAAGTGCTTTCAGTCCAGCTGGCTGAATGACATCTGGTTAGGTCTGGAAGGCGGGTTAGGGATGCTAGAGGAATGTGTATTAAGAAAGACATTGTGGTATCTATTTTTAACTAAAGTGATATCATACAGAACATGAGATAGTCTCCTTTTGGTGGGAATATTTTTCCCAGCAGCTGCCATTGTTACTTATGTATACAGATACTAACATGGTAAAAGAGTGCTGATCGTGTAAAGCAAAGTCACAAATCAGAGCTATTTGGTTTTGGAATGCAGCCAGATACCCCTATGGGACCAACTGGGCACCCTGGTGATATTTCAGGATGGTGTTGCAGTTCCCAAGGAGCTATACCTACTTCTTTCCTATGCCCCACCCTCCTCACAGCCTGTGGGATAGGTACGGCCAGTCTTATGTCCCATGAAGGAGGGAGACAGAGTTTGGAGAATTAGGTGATTTGCCTAAGGTCACTAGATGAGTAAGGGCTGAGATAAGACCACCTCGCTTTTCTGCACCAGGACACGGTGATGGAAAAGAGCACCAGAAGGCCATCCCTTTCTGACAGTCACTAGCTGTGAAGCCTGGACAAGATACTTACAATTTGTTGTGGTGTCAGTTTCCTTGCTTTAAAATCAAGATACTAACAGAACATACTTTATAAGGTTGAGGTTAATACTTGTGCAGTGGTTAGAAGCATGCTGGTGCTTAATAAATGCAGGCCATATGTATATCACCACATATACCCTGGTCTTCATTAGATAAGTGAGACACGTTTAAGAACAACCCCCAGCCTCCCTGAAAGGAAGTGTAAACCTTTATTTAAAAGCTTGCTCTGGGTGACTCATACACATCTATATCAATGATCAACTTCTCCTGCATTAAAAAGAGTGATTCTTTTCCCTGTGATGATTCTAGCCAGCTAAATTGTCTTAACTTATAAGCAATATTTATTTATTTATTTATTTATTTATTTATTTATTTATTTATTTAATGTCATTTGTTGGCAATACCCCTCACAGGTATACCTCCTGCTAGGCAATATATGTTACTTGAAAACTTTCCATATGCATATCAAAGTGTAATTTCCTACTGATTTACTCTATAGTTTTAGAAAGTCTTGACCTGTAAGGAAAACACAGTGGTTTTTAACCTAAGTTTTAGGCTTATTGATCCTGAACTCCTGCCAAATGTTTTACTTCACTTGGAAGGCTGGCAGCATGCCCTTCTGAAACACAAAGATTCTTCTGGCAGCTTAAGTAACCCTCCTCTGATTTGAGTGTGCAATAAACATTAGTTCCTATTATTACTACTTTGCTGGTTTAGATTTTGTCTTTCTCCAGGCAGGTCATACCTGTGTTTGTGACCTTTGTTATACTTTTTCAGTCAAGCCTCTCTTTTACCATGGAAAATCTCTAATATTTTATTCCATCTTCTACACCTTCAGCAACTGAGATTGCTATAATTATTGCCTCCCACAATTTTTCTGCAGAGGCAGATTTAATTTGCATTTTTAAATAATTTATGCAGTTTAGCTAGAGTTCCAGGCAAGGAAGGTAGAAAGGGTCAGATTACAGCCTACATTCATCTATTTTTTTTTTTTTTTTTTTTTTTTTGGTAACTGTGTGTGGCTGATGCCTTTATTTTGCAGATCAATTCAAACTCTTTCAATAATAGAATGCCAGGAAGAGAATGAAGAGAAACTGAAGAAATTTAGATTAGAAGACAGAAAAATACAGTAGCAAGAGCTGTAGAATGTTGAAGGGGAGTGCATTATCACACAAGCAGGAACAAAATGAGAGACTTGTTTATTTCATTGCTTAAATCAAAACATTCCATTAAGGATTGCCTTAAATAATGTCAGATGCCTCACTGATATATATGGAAGGGAGGAGCCGCACTCTCCTCTGCCACAAGAACTATTTGATAGAAGTAATGACATGCAGACACAGTTCGCAAAAGCAGAGCATTACCACAATAAGATATACAAAAAGGCTGGTTGAGCAAATAGATTCCCCATCTTTCAAAGACAAAAAGAGCCACTATAGTTACAATATGTTGAGCCTGGGACCTCTTGGTGATATCTACAAACCTTCGCAATTATAGATGTGAGCAAATGTCTGGGGAAGTTAGGCCATTCCTCTAAGTTCACTGAGCAAAGAAATTCTGCATTTGCTATTTTGGAATAAGTTGTTTGCTTTCAGATGGCTTTTATGATTATTTATTTTTGACAGAGAGAGAGAGACAGAGCATGAGTAGGAGAAGGGCAGAGAGAGAGGGAGACACAGAATCCCAAGCAGGCTCCAGGCTCTGAGCTGTCAGCACAGAGTCCGACGCGGGGCTCGACCCGGGCTGAAGTCAGACGCTCAACCTACTGAGCCACTCAGGCGCCCGCTTTCAGATGGCTTTTAAAGATGGATATAACATACTTTTTGTTTTTATAGAATTTTCACATAAATTAGTAGCTCTTTAAGTGTACCCACTATTATTTAACCAGTTATTTTTCTGGTGTAATGCTATGACATTTTTTTCTTTGAATATTTACGTACTGCATCGAAAGGCTCAGCCAGATTTGAAAAACCAGAACATGGCACAATGGTGCATTCACAAATAAATCACACTTAAAAAATTAAATATTCATGCCAAATCAAAAAAATCACCCACCAGTGCCAAAGACATTTTGTATTTCATCATAAAGACAACCACAAATTAAATGTATTTGCCAAAATGCCTCTTTCTCTCAGTTAAATCATTCTTTCTCCCAAGATGCACTTGCTTCCTAATATTTAGCATTCACAGCACAACTGAAATTAATTACATTCACAATGGTCACATTCTGTCTCCAAGACTCTCTAGAATCTTGAACGCCTAAAATGAGGTAGGTAAAGGTTTAAGGGTTTTGTTGGTTGGGACTAATTTCCTTTAGATCTTGATCATCTGTTTTTTAAACAGAACTCCAAAATATTTAGCAAAAGATTGAAAATGAGCATTTTGCCTAAAAATGGAAAAATATAATTTCAAAAGGCTATTATGAAAATTGTTTTACCTCATTTCAATTTAAAAATAGGATAAAAGCATCAGATTACAAAACCACTCTGTATCTTAAAGCTCACAAACTATCCAACACCACACAACATTTAGAAACCCTTGCTCTAGTTCTGGCTTGGGAGTGTGTAGATGCAGAGGTCCGGGTAACTCATGCAGGGGCCCTTAACTTCTGATCCTAAAATTCAAGTCTCCCAAGTTCAAGCCTGATTTCTGGAATTTGTTATAGGTGGCGCTCTCTCAGATCTCGATTCCCATCTTCGCAGACAGATCAAGCTTCACGCAGAAGCTAGAGGCGTAGGCCCACCTGGGTAAAACAGGCTGCAGTGGAGAAAGCTGGAAATAGGATGTAGCCACAGGTGTTGAGCCACTGTTCTGGGCAGGCTTGGACTGAGGGGCAGGCTGGGTTACATCAACCAAACTGAGCCTCAGGGACCGTCAGGTTGTGGGAGGCAGGCTGGGCACTAGCCCAGCGAAGGGCCCCGGAGTAGGTCGACGAGAGATTTCTGAAAAAGCCGGTAGGCCACTGCGGGTCTTAGTCTTTTTACGTGGAGCCATGGGCGAGGCACCCAAGAACTTGCTCAAGGAGCCTGACTTCCTCAAGCCCCGAGCCAGGTCTTGGAGCATCAGGTCGTCAGCCAGGACACCCAGAAACGCGCTGGTGGTGGAACTGAGGATGGTGGCAGCCACTTGCACCGGGCGCCGGGTCGCAAGCGTGCCGCCACTAGCTCCGGTAGCATCGAGCTCGCTAGAACTTCGAAGGTTTGGGTCGCCGAGCAGGCGGCGGAGCGCGTAGGAGGCGCCGGGGGGCAGGTATTGGTAGGCGCGCCGCCCGCTATGGTCACGCACATGCACCTGCGCACCCAGGCGCACCACCAGCAGCACGGCGGCATCCTCGTGGCCGTGCAGAGCGGCCAGGTGCAGTGGCGTGTAGCCGCCGTGTGAGCGTGCGTTCACGTCGACAGGCGCTCCCCCGCGCCGCGCGACCTCCACCAGCTGCAGCGCCATCTCCCGGTCTCCGCTCTTGGCGGCCCAATGCAAGGCCGTGAAACCAGATATGAAGTCGCGCTTGGCTGCCAGGCCGCCGTCGCGCAGCAGCAGCCCGTGCAGCTGGTGGGTCCAGCAGCCCGCGGCCGCCCGCACTAGCCACTCGTGCTCGGTCGGCTCCAGAGGCACGGCGGACGGCGGCGGCGCGGCGGGCACTTCCTCGGTGTCTGGGCTCAGCAGGCGCGGGCCGGCGCGCGACAGGCGCCTCAGGTGTGGGGAGCGTCCCGGGCCCAGGCTGAGGCCCAGGCCAGACTCTTCCACCGAGAGCCGCCGCAGCAGCAGTGGGGAGCTCCGGGGGCTCGGTTCTTCCGACAGCTGCCGGCGCAGGCCCTGTTCCTCAGCCCGGATCCGGAGCGCGGAGGGGGCCGGAACGCAGCGCACCGGCAGCATGCAGGGCTTTGGCGGCGGCGCGTGCCGAGGGAGTGGTAGAGCTTCTTTCGTGGCTCCATGCCCAGGTTCCTGGTCCGGCGACTCCGCTTGGGACAAGACCTCCTCCGACGGTGACCTAGACGGCGGGGCCACGTCTGCAGAGAGTCCCTCAGAGGGCAGTTCTAGCTCAAAGGCTGGAATCTGGGCGTCGGAGGGTCCCCCTGACTGCTGGGCCAGACCTAACAACAGCTCCCCGTTCGGCTGAGTGGGCTCAGAGGCCGGATCCCCGGGGGTGTCCTGTGGCTCTAATGGCTGGGTCGGGTCCTCAAGTGGTTCCACCAACTGCTGCTCTGCAGGCAGGGATGGAACCCCCGAGCCGGGGGTTTCCCCCTGTGAGACGGAAGTGATGTTCGACGGAGGGTCTGGTATCTCTGGGGTGCCGGGGACGCACGAGGCCAGGGACTCTGGTCCCTCCCGGGGCCTAGGTTTCTTCCTCAGCACCACGAACTTGACGCCGTCAAACTCCCTCACCACAGCCACGTCGTTGACAAATTGCTTGAAGCGGTCCCTGCGGGCGGCACGGCCGCGCGGGTCGCCGGCATCCAGGAGCGGCTTAAAGCGGCTCACCAGATCCGAGTTGCGCACCTTGCCGCCGTGTTCCTGCAGGAAGCCCAGCACGGCCGCCTGGCTCACTCCGGCGGCCGCGGCGGCGGCCGCGGCGGCTAGCGCCATGGTCAGTCCCGTCCCGCGGGAGAGCGGAGGCCACCCCCTGCCACCCGCCCTCGGTTCCCGGCTGCCGGGGCAGGTGGACGTCGCCGCGCCCGCTGGGACTAGCCGGAGCAGAGGTTCCGGGAGTCACGTCCTCCTCCGCCACGCTCACCTGTTTTCACTGAGGCGGGACGGGCGTGACCATGAAGCTGGACCCCGGTCACGCCCGCGCCGCGGGGCCCGGGTGTCTCCTGGAGAAAGGTGCGGGGGGCCGCGGCGCGCGCCCACCGCCTCCGCCGCGCCAGGCCCCCAGTCTTCGGGGTAGGTTTCTGCCTTTGTATTCTGTCCAATGGGCGCCGGGCTCCATCGCCCGTGCTCGGTGCTCGCCTTACAGGTGACGGTTGCCACCAGGGCCGCGGAGGGAGTGGGGGAGCGGAAATTATCCACTGCACCCCTCCCAAGCCGGGAATTAAAGGCGCAGTGCCATGGTTCGGCTGGCTCCCGGTTGCTAGGTGGGCGTGTTTCCCAGGGATGCCGTGGTCGACCGGAGAGGGAAGGATTTTTATTTCCATAAGGAATAGTTAACCACCACAAAACATCAGGAGATTACTTAAAAGCAATATTTTATTTAAAGACCATAGGTATCTTTCCAATTGTCGATTCCTCTGAGTTTCACGGAGGAAAACGGCTTCTTGCAATCTGCAGCAAAGACAATTCATTGTGCATGGCCATGTATGTTACCCGAGGTTTAGAAGAGACGTTTTAATGTTTTTTTTTTTTTTTAGTGTTTATTTATTTTTGAGACAGAGAGAGACAGAGTGCGAGCAGGGGAGGGGCAGAGAGAGAGGGAGGCACAGAATCTGAAGCAGCTCCAGGCTCTGAGCTGTTAGCACAGAGCCCGACCCAGGGCTCTAACTCACGAACCGCGACATCATGACCTGAGCAGAAGTCGGAAGCTTAACCAACTGAGCCACCCAGGCGCCCCTAGAAGAGACGTTTTAAAAAGCAGTAGTTTCATGATAAAATAGTACATTTTCACATGGAATTTTGAGAATAAAACCACAAAAGACACAATGAAGAAGAAACATCACTTGAAATCACCATTAACGTTTTGAAATAATTGTTCTTCTCCACCATACACATGAGTATGCTGTGCTTTAAAACAAGGAAACAAAATTGTAATTGTGCTGTATTTAAAATTTTTCTTTAATACGTAAATATATATTGAGCACCTAGTTTGTGCCAGTACCTTTTCAGGCTGTAATACATCAGTTAGCAAGACAGATAAAACCCCCTAACCTAGTAGAGCTCATGGGTTGGGGGAGGGGGGGGAACAGAAGTAATATGGTGCATTCGAAAATTGTATAATATGCTAGATGAATACTATGGAGAAAATAAAGCAGAGTAAAACAGAGGAGGGGCAGACTGCCATTTTGCACCCTGTGTTCAGGGTAGGACTCTTTTGAAGGTCCCATTATACAAAGACTTGAAGAGATCAGGTAGTTATGTAGCTAGGTAGAAGAAGCTTTTCAGCTGAGTAAGCCACCACGGCAAAAAAAATAGGATCGGCTTAATTTTCAAACACCATACTACAAGTAGATACCCAGAGGTGCCACTCAGTAGTAGTTAGCGAGAATAAGACAGGAGTCAAAATGCCACACTTGAAGCATAGCTCTCTACCTTGGAACTTGCTTGACCTCTCTGCACTTCAGTTTTCTTATCTGTAAAGTGGGGATGATAATAATGTTTACCTCATCACGTTGTTGTGAGGATTAAGTGAGAAAATAAACACAAAATACTTAAAACAATACTTGGCCCACAGTGAACATTCAAATTGTTATTAGTTGTATAGCAACTATTATACTATTATCACTGACTAAAACAAAAACGAGAACAGTGAAATATGAAAGACCATCTTTTCCCCAATCCCATTTCCCAGGGTGATTTCTATCTTTAGTCCTATTTCCACAATGCTTAGTATTTAATCTTTTTTCTCCCATTTCATAGTGTGAACTTTTTCCTCAATGACAATATCTATTCTTTAAAAATATATGATTTTTGAGCCTATGTGGCTCAGTCAATTAAACATCTGACTTTGGCTCAGGTCATGGTTTCATAGTTCATTGGTTCGAGCCCCACATCCAGCTCTACATTGACAGCTCAGAGCCTGGAGCCTGCTTTGGATTCTGTGTGTTTCTCTCTCCCTGCCTCTCCCCCGCTTATGCTCGCTCTCTCGCTCTCTCTCTCTCTCTCTCAAAAATAAATAGGTAAACTTTTTAAAAAACATAAAAATGTATGATTTTTAAACTAAAAAAATTTAATAACTTTTAAAAAAAGATTTTTTTTTTTTTGAGAGAGGGAGAGTGCAAGTGGGGAAGGGGCAGAGAGAGAAGGGAACAAAAAATCCACAGGGGGCTCTGAGCTGACAGCAGAATGCCTGATGCGGGGCTCGAACTCACGAACCATGAGATCATGACCTGAGCCAAAGTTGGATGCTCAACTAACTGAGCCACCCAGCTGCCCCTTTAATAAAATTTTTAATGTTTACTTTTGAGAGAGAGAGAGAGAGAGAGAGCAAGCAGGAGAGGGGCAGAGACAAAGGAGAACAGAGGAAACGAAGCAGGATCTGTGTTAACAGTAGCAAGACAAATGTTGGGCTCGAATTCACAAACTGTGAGATCATGATCTGAGCTGAAGTTGGACGCTTAACCGACTGAGCCACCCAGACGCCTCTAAAAATACATTTTTATTATGGCATCAAATAAATGTAGTAGTATTACACTTTGTTTTCTTATAGTTGGCAGTCTGTATTATTTCCAGTTTTTAATTCTTATGAATGGTGGTGCTCATATACAAAACTTTGTGCACATTTCTGATTAATTCCTTAGGATAGAATCCTACAAGTCGAATCACTAGGTCAAAGGGAATTATTTTCAAAACTCTTGAAACTTAATGCTAAACTGTTTTCCAGAAAAGTTACAGCCCCATGAAAGTACCTTGCCTTTCCCTCAATGGTGCTGAGTAGGATCTTTTAACTTGTCATTTTCGAAGGTGAAAAGTTGTATCTCACTCTAGTTCCTATTTATTTTATTACTAATGACATTAAACTTTTCCCATCTTATTTATTGGCTATTTGAATTTGTTCTTTTGTGAATTGCCTTTCTCCCCTTTCCCCATTCATTTTTCTTGTTGATATGTAGTTATTAACCTTTTATTATATATGTTGTCAATATTTTCCAAGTTTGTCATTTGCCTTTTAATTTTGTTTATTGATGACAACCATTTATAAATTGTAGATATTGTATCCTTTTAGCTTAAGAATGTTAGTGCAAAATCAGAAGGTACATCTCCCGGAGAGCCTGTGTGGCTCAGTCGGTTAAGCGTCTGACTTTGGCTCAGGCCATGATCTCACAGTTCGTGAGTTTGAGTCCCGCATCGGTCTCTGTGCTGACAGCTCAGGGCCTAGAGCCTGCTTTGGATTCTGTGTCTCCCTCTCTCTCTGTCCCTCCATGCTCATGCTCTGTATCTCTCAAAAATAAATAAACATTAAAAAAAAAAAAAAGAAGGTACATCTCCCATTTAAAGGATAACTTTTAGGGGCATCTGGGTGGCTCAATGGGTTGGGTATCAGACTCTATTTCTGCTAAGGTCATGATCCCAGGGTCGTGGGATTGAGCCCTGAATCAGGCTCCACACTGAGTGTGGAACCTGCGTGATTCTCTCCGTCCCTCTGCCCCTCTCCCTACCCCACCCCCCCCTCCGCTTTGTCTCTCTCTCTCTCTCTCTCTCTCAAATAAAAATAAACAAATCAATAAAATAAAGGAGAACTTTTGAGGCCAATTTATTTAGTAATATTAAACAGTCTACATCAGAATCATAACAATGCCCTTCAAAGAAGTTCTTGCATTTTAAATATACAATGAGAACAGCAATCAGCTATCATTTATCTAAATAGTTATCTTTAAACTCAGCTTTTCTTTAAAGTCAGCTGAAATCCCACCCCTGTAAAGTCTTCTGCAACTGCCGCAGGTGCAGTGAGCCAGATACTCAGGGGAGAAGGCACTACCTGCCTTTGGGGAGCTCACTGCTTAGTGGGCTAGAGAAAAACACAATTATGTTACCTATCCAAATGAAATCAATGCTCAATGGGCTTACCAGCGGGCAGATTCTAAAAGGCATCTGAGGTCTTCAAGAAGCAGGCTATATGAACAATACAGGCAAGGGCTTGCAGGTTAGATGGGGAAGACAGAATTAAGGGTAAATAGTCTAGTGTGTTTTCCATTTGGGTGTGTGTCAGAGAGACAGAAGATAATGTTGGAAAAATAATCTGGGGTCATGGATAGAGGCTCTTAAATTCTAGTTTGGACTTCACCTTGTTTGCAGTAGAATACCGTGGAAAGCGTGCTTTCTTTCTTTTTAAAAAGTAGCTTCGATTCTCTTCTTTTTCTTTTTTCTTTTTTGGTTCTCTGAAAACATTGGGTTTATTTATTTTTTTAATTATTTTTAAAGCTTTTATTTTAATTCCAGTTAGTTAACATAGAGTGTTGTTTTAGTTTCAGGTATACAATATAGTGATTCAACACTTCTGTACCTCATGACAAGTGCCCTCCTTAATCCCCCTCACCTATTTCACCCATCCCCCAACACACCTTCCCTGTGGTAACCATCAGTTTGTTCTCTATAAGCTTTAGTTATTTTCTGATCATAAAATTGATGATTATGTTGTCCCAATTCTCAATAATTTCCAAAATATAAGAGGAATGGATCACATGTTAGAGAATCATTCTTAACTTTTGTTTATTCTGCAAAGTTTTCTGTATACGTCCATAGGTATAAACACAGCCAAATATATGTTCTATACAGATGGAATTAGACCACATGTTGTTTCATGACCTATGCTTCTTTACAGCCTGCTATGACCAATGCCAGTACAGCGAATGGATGGTGCTACTGGGGTGGTGGCAGGTCCCTGGGAGAGATGGTAAAGGACACTGAGCTGGGTGGGGGGCGGGCAGAAAGACAGAGATGGATGCCAAAGCTATTTCAGAAGCAGAATTGGCATTATACTGCCTGTTTTCATTCTTAGTCATATTCCCTTTGTTGTGATTTTCATTTCCATAGCTGCTTTTCACATCTTCTAAGCTTTTTCAGGACAGACTGCTGGGTGCCTTGGAGAAATCATTCTGTGATCTCATAGGAAGTGGAGCCTCAATCAACTTGGAATTTTGTTATAGGCCCCTCTCTCCAGGGGGAGGAGGGAGAAAACCCCCTGTTAAAGATCATTACTGATGTATAGAGTTTGAACTCATTCTGATTATGATCACTAAGAATAGACCAGGGATTAAATACTGATTGAAACGGAATTGCTGGTACAAGCAAAGTCTATTGACAGTGCCTAATGGGCTCCAGGCTCTGAGCTACACAAAGCAATGTGCCCAAGGTCACAGTTTATTATTGGCTGAGCCCAATACTAATTTGTACTCGTTTGCCATTTACAATTAGATCACCGATTACGTAAAAACAATGTTCTGAATGTTTAACAAGTAAAGGGGAAAACTCCTCAAGTAAAAATCTAGCTTAAACCTTTATATTTGTGCATCTAAACATACTCAGCTTTACTATTTTAGGTGATTACTTTATAATTCGAGCAAGCATTAAGACGAGGTTGCCAGTGACATCCAGTTCCCCAGGCTGCTTTTAAATTTTGGTGCCTTGCTGCCAGTGAGGCCGCTGAATCAATTCTTCCAGCGATCAGGCAGTTTGCTCATAAATATTAGGAAAATCAAGTATAAAATGTACATTTATAGCAAGGGTAAAAGTTTATAATGTGTCTTGAACATGGGAGAAAGCAATGGAAATTTGTTTGCTATGTCATTTCTCTCATTACTCACATCTCTAAAACATTTTTTATCTCAGTACCTTAAATTTGAAGGTCAGGGTAGAAGGCTCTTCATAATTTTTAAAGCCACATTTTAAACCATATGTAAGATTTTAAATTCTGCCTAATCTGTATTATATCATGTCATGTTGTATTGTATTGCCTCTTCCAACACACAGTATCCTTTGAACCCCATGCCTGGGCCCCACAGAGACCCATAGTGAATGTTTCATGTTTGTGAGTGTCTGGTTGCTGTCATGGGACCAGAATAGGCCCCTTCCACTAGGCTTCATCCACCACAGTCTGGCCCTTGTACTTCCTGGTGTCTCACCAAAGCGTCATCGTCGGTAAAGAAGAGTGTCTGGGGCCTCTGGGAGCTCCAAGGACATGAAGGGGATGGGCTGCCCAGAGTGGCTGTAAAGGGACTTTGCCCAGATAGCAAGCTTTTGCAGTCATGACTTCTGGAACAAATCATGTTTTGTTCTTGCTTACCAGCCCAGGGGAAGCAAGAAGGGCCTCTTTCTCATCATGCCTGTGACTTGTGAAGCTCACTCTTCTTTGAGGTCAAGAGACTTTATTTCTAAATCTTAATGACAAGTGCCAGATCCCGTGCTGTAAACTGAGTTTTTGCATCTGTGGCTCATTTTTCAGGATGCTTATCAGATTCTGCAGACTTGCTTGGTTGGTTGGTAGGGCACCCGTAGGCCTAGTCTGTGGAGACTTGGAAAGCTGTCTGGCTAGGTGAGTCATGAGGAGATGTGGTCCTTTGCTATCTTCAGTCATCCCTTCTTGGCCTGTTTTATTTTCATAGATGAGTTTTGACTCAAAAAAATTGACCCCCCCCAGAGGGATATTTTGGGGCTCCTTTTTATTTCCAAGTGAGTCAGTGTCTAGATTAAGAGAGCTTAGTTTGAGAGGTCTGCAATGTACTATTTTAACCATTTCCTTAATTGTAAAGTGGAGTCTTTGCGTGGGTCAGGGTGAACAAAGCAGCCATCCAGAGGCCAGGTATCCATTCCACTACCGGCGCCCGGTTCACATGGGCTGAGAGAAGAAGCACCAAATGTATGGAAATGTGAGATCCCTCAACAGCATCTGGCTTTAAAGGTGGACAAGGAGAAACAGTTCAAATCTGAAGCCTTGTACTAGTATACTATGTTTAACTTGCCTTCTGTGTAGCAACAGGACTAAAGATAGGAAGAATTCTTACGTATCAACTTATCCAGCTTCCTAGTCAGTGGTTCTAAGAGCTCATTAACAGAGAGCTCAAAATAATTTGAAGTTACACGAACACACTGAAACTGAGACCCTCCCTTCCAGAAGGGATGTGCTGGGGGAGGAGTCCAGCTGAGGTCTGTGCAGTTGGGGTGTGGCAGGAAGTGGGAGGTGGGTGGTGGGGTGGGCAGGCAGCCAAAGGGCTAATTCCAGGTCCTCATCCAGATCTACCTGCTTGCCACTTGAAGACTATCAGCTAAGTAAATATCGAACAGTTTTATTAACAGCCCTCAGAGTTATAATTTGTGACATGGAACAATGAGCCAGAAACAGGAAGCTGAACTCTGCCTCTCAGGCTATGGTCTGGGGAAGGAGTCATCAATAGTATGGCTTTTACTTACCTGACTGAGCATCAGTGAAATACAAGCAGTGCTACGTGAAAACATGGATAACATAGGCCTTTTTCTGGATATCTACTCCCCAGGCGGCTTAGGCTCCCAGAAGCAAGAAGCTGTGTCTCACCAGTTGAGATAAAACTCGAAATGTTCAATAAATACTGATAAGGATGGAATGGCAACGATCTGTCACATAATAGTGACTTTCTTTGATTTTTCTGTTTCAGAGTGGGGTCAGAGGACACTGTCATCAATAACTATTTCAATTTTTTTTTTTTTTGGTTTATTTTTGAGAGACAGAGGCAGTATAAGCGGGGGAGGAGCCGAGAGGGAGACACAGAATCTGAAGCAGTTTCCAGCTCCGAGCTGTCAGCACAGACCCCGATGTGGGGCTGGAACTCACAAACTGTGAGATCATGACCTGAACCGGAGTCGAATGCTTAACCGACTGAGCCACCCAGGCGTCCCCATCAACGGCTGGCTATTCAGTATGTTCAACAGCTACTGATAATGGTGAAACAGTAACAATTTGCCCCATGACGGTGACTCTCATCACTTTGATTGTTCCTTTTCAAAATGGGAATAGATGCTCTGTCCGCATAGCTGACTCTCGCTTGGGGGTAACCCAACTTGGACCTGCTATGGTAGGTTACCTTGGTTCAAGAGGCCCCTGGTTGCAGAAGCAAGGAGTGAGGTCACGAGAGGACTGCTTCTTTTGGACTTTTCTGCATGTAGACTTCTGGTGACCTTCTCAGATATTGATGGAATGGAGGTGAGCTTGGCAAGGCTATCGGCACAAGCTACACTAACCCTGCAGGCTTGGGTTCCAGATGGGATGTCTAGAGCAAGAGCAAGGGACAAATACACAGAAGTACTTGGTGGCGGTCGGCAAGAGGAAGGGTTCCACTTCGCCATCCAGTCTCTGAAACACAAGCAATTGAAGGCTTCTCTCAGAAAAAGGCTGAAGGCTGCAGCTCAGCACTGCGTTCTTTCCTCTCTCCTTCCTTTCCCGATTTTTCTTTTCTTTAGCGATGGCAACCGAATTTCCTGGGAAAAATAATCCTTTCTTTTTTAGCTGGAAAATTTTGGCAAAGTATCACAATGTTCTACTGTCCTCAGAGCTCAACATACTGGGCCTTAGAAACTTTCCAGGGGAGAGACAATAAGGCCACAGTCTGCACAGAGCCTTCTGTGTGACTGTGACAGGGAAGACAAAAACAATCACGTTAATGTTGTTGGTTAGGATTGGGTTTTTTTGCTGCTGCTTCTTTGTGATAGTTGTTCACTATTCTGTGTAACATTTTAAAGAACATCGTTTATGTCCCCATTAAGAGAAATTGTTTATGTCCCAAAGTTAACAAATCCTGTGTCTTATTTGTCATTTTTCCATTCAGAAGGTGTAGGGGGTTGAATGGTGGCCCCCCAAAAGATAGGTCTGTGTCCCAGAAAATGAAATGTCTATGTCCTGTGAAAGGGACCTTATCTGGAAAAAAGATCTTTGCAGATGTAATTAAGGATCTCCAGATGAGAACAACCTCGATTATCCATTGGTTGCTAACTCCAATGACACGTGTCCTTCTTTTTTTTTTTTTAATTTTTTTTAACGTTTATTTATTTTTGAGACAGAGAGAGACAGAGCATGAACGGGGGAGAGGCAGAGAGAGAGGGAGACACAGAATCGGAAGCAGGCTCCAGGCTCCGAGCCATCAGCCCAGAGCCCGACGCGGGGCTCGAACTCACGGGCCGGGAGATCGTGACCTGAGCCGAAGTCGGACGCTCAACCGACTGAGCCACCCAGGTGCCCCGACACGTGTCCTTCTAAGAGACAGAAGAGAAGTCAGAGAAAAGGAGAAGGCCACGTAAAGACGGAGGCAGAGATGGGAAAGATATAGCCGGGGAAGCCAAGGCACTCCTGGAGCCACCAGAAGCTGGAAGAGGCAAGGAAGGATTCTCCCCTCATGACTTTGAAGGGAGTGTAGCCTGCTGATGCCTTGATCTTGGGTTTCTGGTCTCCAGACCTGTGAGGAAACAAATTTCTGTTGTTTTAAGCTGTCCAGTTTGTGGTAATTTTTCATGGTAGCTACAGGAAAACTAATATAGAAGGTTAGAAAAAAATTGGGGATTTATCCAAATCTTGCTGGACTGGAAGGTTCCCTCCTGAAATGGCTTTCCTCAGGTCTATAGGGCTCAGATGGCCCAGGGCTGTGAAGAGACCCAGACCAGGCTTGTCTCAGCTAAAACCCATGGTGTGGCTGCATGTTGGAGAGTTCTGGTGTGCAGATCAAATGTTGGGAGCAAAAATTCCCGGGTAGCGTAAAGGCACCCAGACCCCAAGGCAGGCTCCTCATTCTGGGAGGCACTGGAAGTGTTGAGATGGCAGGCCAGGAGACTCTTTTCCTCCACTTGGGAGGAGTGTTTCTTGATAGTTCATTCACTGAACTCCTGGTCTCTGCTCCTCTTCCAGCCATGACCAACTTTGACTTTCCCAGAGCCCCCACCACCTTGCGCTACCCGAATCTGTCCAGAAGCATCTGCAAAGTGGTATTCCAGGTAGTCATCACCAAGCTGACAGATGATAAACAAGATGAAATATCTTCATACTTCTAGCATGAAAGGATATTAGGGGACAGTTCCTATCCTCTATAAAATTGCCTGGTAGGGAAAGCAGGCACATAAAAAGAGATCTATGGGAGGGTGTGCTCAGGGCTAGACAGAGATCTCTTAGCATACGGGGGTGCCCAGAGGAGGGAGCACATCTTGGGAGAATCTGAAAACTTTCTTTTTCCTTTTTATTTTATTTTTTTAAAGTTTATTTTGTGAGAGACAGAGAGCGAGCGTGTGGGGGAGGGGCAGAGCTAGAGGGAGAGAGAGAAAATCCCAAGCAGGAGCCCTGGAGTCAGTGTGCAGAGCCTAATGCAGGGCTCCAGCTCACAAAAGCGTGATATTGTGACCTGAGCTGAAATCAAGAGTCGGATGCTAAACTGACCGAGCATCCCTAAAATCTGAAAACTTTCTGAGATGACAAGAGATTTGAACCGAGTCATGACCAGAAACTCCACAGGCTGAGAAGGGAGGGAGAGGAAGGCACTCTCAGCAGAGGCATCTGCAGAAGCAAAGACATACAGTGCTCTTGTGGAATGGCAAGAAGCTCGGGGTGAAAATAGAACAGGGGAGAGGATGGCAGGGGGTGGTAGGTGAGTGCAGAAACAGGTTGGGAGGGTGGTTGGTGCCAGACTATTAAAGGCCTCACACATCCTCGATGACTCAAACCGAACATGTCCAAACGGAACTGGTTATCTTCTTCTCGAACCCTCCTGTCCTTCCCACCAGGGATCTCCAGCTCATAAAAAGGGACCATCACTCAGCTGGCAGAGACCCAGGCAGTGGACGTGGTTCTCCCAAACCCTCTTTGCTACTTCTTGAATCCATCCAGCTGTCTCCATTCCCACCAGCTGGGACATCTACAATTGTTCTCCTGCCCTGCCCCAGCCCCACCCCTTCACACCCCATCCTCCTTACTCCCATTCTGGCTCACCTCCATTCCATTCTCTGCCTGCAGCCAGAGCGATCCATTTAGAACACAGATTTAATCATATCACCTGGTCATCTATGTAAAACTGTCAACTATCTTAGGTGGCTCACAAGACCCTCTATAGTAGAGCTTCGGATCAAAGCACTACATGCACAGAGGAGCTCATCATGGAAAGCAGTTGTGCTCCAACAAAGCCCTTCCCATCCCAGGCTTCCTTCCTAGAGACACTCTGTCTGTCTCTCTTTTCTTTTAATGTTTATTTATTCATTTTTGAGAGAGGGAGAGAGAGAGAGACAGCGTGAGCAGGGGAGGGGCAGAGAGAGAGAGAGAAAGAGAGAGAGAGAGACAGAGAATCCAAACCAGGCTCCGAGCTGCCAGCACAGAGCCCAACGCTGGGCTTGAACTCACAAACTGTGAGATCATGACCTGAGCCAAAGTCAGACACTTGACTGACACATTCAGGTGCCTCCCCCGCCTACGGAAACTCTTCCAGCAGTTCTGAGTTTTGTACTTCTGGTGGTTACCTCTATATCCCCAAATATTGTTCTTATACTGAGGTTTCTTCGTTTATCAATCTTGAATATCCTAGTATAGCAAGGGTATATATAAAGTATCTTTGACTTCTATTACCTTTGTCTCTCTTCTCTGTCACCAGACTATTTGTAGTTCTTCCTCAGACTTATTTTGAAACCTCAAAAAGTATACTTAAACCTTAACTTCTTGCTTCATCAATCTTCAACAGTTTTACCACTATCTTCCCCCTCTGTAAGATGAGACCATTAGAGTTCCCAGCCTACTATCCACCTTACCTGACCCAGCCATTCTGGGCCTTATGCGTTATGCATTTTTGTGATGTTTATTTTCCATTTAAACACAGTGAAATCTCCCATAAGCTTTTTCCAAGTTGATTTTAAAAAGAAAAAAATTTTTTTTTTTAAAATTTTAAAAAGTAAAAAAATAAGTTTTTTACTTTGTGATAATCACCAAAAACTGTTCCGTCAGCTCCTATCTATGCTATGTTTCAGTTTGCTTCATATCTGACTCGGCATTTCTTGTCTACTTTATGGGTTTTCTGGAAATGTAATTGTCTTTTCTTTCTTTCTGTTCTGTGAGTTTCCCAAACCATAAATCATACTACCTATTCTAATGAACCCCTCTCCCCAACCCCCACCTCATATCTCTGGTCATGCCCACTGGGTGACCGCCCCAGCTTGCTGCACAGCTCTGGGCTCTCAACCTGGGACTTCCTTTAACTGGGTTAGATGCACTGTTTCTGACTGTCGTATCTTTCTCTTAGTAACTGCTGAAGCATGCTATGAAGTAATTTCCTAAGAAAGAATGCTTGGGGGATGATTTTTTTTTATTTACCTTTTTTCATTGTTGTTATGGGAAACTTCAAACACATATAAAAGAAGAGAAAATAATGCAATGAACCCTTATATACCCATCAATCGCTTCCAATAATTATCAATTCTTGGCCATCTCTATTTCACCTGTATTAGTAGCCACTTCTCACTACCCCCAGGTTATGTTCAAGGAAATCAAGTCCCAGGTATCACATCACCAGTAAATATGTAAGAATATATCTTGGGGGCACCTTGGCTCATTGGGTAAAACAATTGACTCTAGACTTCAGCTCAGGTCATGATCTCACAGTTTGTGGGTTTGAGCCCTGCGTCTGGCTCTGTGCTGGCAGTGTGGAGCCTGCTTGGGATTCTGTCTTCCTGTCTGTCTCTCTGTGCCCCTCCCCAGCTCTCACTCAAAGTAAATAAGTAAACTTAAAAAAAAAAAAGAATAGGGGCGCCTGGGTGGCTCAGTCTGTTAAGTGTCCAACTTCGACTTGGGGCATGATCTCATGGTTTGTGAGTTCGAGCCCCGCATCGGGCTCTGTGCTGACAGCTCAGAGCCTGGAGCCTGCTTCGGATTCTGTGTCTCCCTCTCTCTCTGCCCTTCCCCCACTAATACTGTCTCTCTCTCTCTCTCTCTCTCCCCCCCTCAAAAATAAATAAACATTACAAAAAAGAATATATCTTGAAAAGGTACAGGCTCATTTAAAAAACATAATCACTATGCTATTAACACGCCTAAAAAATAGCTATAAAATCTTAGTATCATCAAATCACCAGCAGTATTCAGATATCCCTGATGTATATAAATGTTTGCTTGTTTGAACTGGATCCAATTACATTTGTTTGATGTGCCTCTTGAATGTCTTTGAATCTATGGTTCCTCCACCTCTTTTTTCCCTTCTAGTTTATTTGTTGAAGAGAATTGTTTTTTCGGTTTTGTTTTTCTTGTAAAATTTCCCACAATCTGGATTTTGCTGATTGCATTCCTGTTGTGACATTTGACACAGTCTTTGATCTCCTGTACTTCCTGTGAATTAGTCATTAAATCTAGGGTCTTGATCAGATTCAAGTTTGATTATTTTGCAGGCACTTTCTTAGGTGGTATTGTTTACTCCCAAAGAGATGCACAGTATGTCTACGTGTTTCTCTGCTAATGACATGAGCAGCCACTGGTGATCCTCGCCTACATGCATTATATTACTGCAGGTGGCAACCTGGTGATATTCTGTCACTCCTTCTGTAGTGGAGAGATAGGTCCCCTCATTTACTATTCAGTTACTCTGAGGTTCCTATGGGAAAGGTTGGATAAATTCCCTTTATTTACCATTTTTCAGAATAATGAGTCCCTAGCATCTCCCAAGGGCAACCTGTGAACTTATAAAATTTTAGTCATGGACCTAAGCATGTTTGATGTGTTCCGATTCATTACAGTTTTTATCCCTATGGATGTTCTCATCATCCCTTCTTTTGCCAGTGCAAACTTTGTTCAGTTGGCTCCTGAGACTCTTGCCTTTTTCTTCCTTGGTATCTGAAATGATGGATGTTCCACTTTCATATTATATATTTCCTGTCCTAGACATGTAATAAACTATTTCTCATCGTTACTGGGTTGGTCATATTTTCAGACCTTTTTAGTAGGTAGAGCTAGAAATGAATATTTATTTTTTAATTCATTCATTCACTAATTTTTGGAGAGAGAGAGTGGTGGAGGGGCAGAAGGAGAAAGAATCTTAGGCAGGCTCCATGCTCAGTGTGGAGCCAACACAGAGGTCGATCCCATGACCCTGGGAGCATGACCTGAGCTGTAGTCAAGAGTCAGATGCTCAATGGACTGAGCCACCCAGGTGCCTCTAGAAATGCATTTTTAGAAAGAGAAAATATATCATGAATTCACACCAAAACGTCTAAATCAAATTGAAGAGTAGGGATTTTTACTTAACTTCATGGATCTTAAATCTTTTTTTTCCACACTCAGTATGAAGTAAGCTTTGTACCTTTTGAAATGTCTGAACAACTCTTTGTTCTCCCTTAGGCTGAATTGACAGATTGGCTTGGTAGAGAATTCTTGGGTGAAAATAGTTTTCCATGCAAGGTGCCTGGGTGGCTCAGTGGGTTGAGCATTCAACTCTTGATTTTGGCTAAGGTTATGATCTCACATTTGTGGGTTTAGCGCAGCATGGAGCCTGCTTGGGATCTTCTCTCTCCCTCTCTCTCTTCCCTGCCCCCCTCAGTCCTGCGCACACCCTCTCTCAAAATAAACAAATAAACATTAAAAAAAAAAAGAAAATAGTTTTCCGTGAGAACTTTGAAGACATGCTCCATTTTCTTCCAAGCAACCAATGTTGCTGTTAAGAAGTCTAGTACCATTCTGCCATTTTCGTGTATAGGGCCTTATTTTATTTTATTTTGTTCATTTGAGGGAGCTTTTAGGATCTTTTCTTTATCCTTGCAGTTCTGACATATCACTATGACATATCTAGGTGTGGATCTTTTATTTATTTATTTTAGTTTTTTAGGTTTATTCTGAGGGAGAGAGAGAAAGGGAGGGGCAGAAAGAGAGAATTCCAAGCTGGCTCCACACAGTCAGGGCAGAGCCTAATGCAGGGCTGGAACTCAAGATCAAGATCGGACGCTTAACCAACTTGAGCCACTCAGGTGCCCCTGGATGTGGCTAAGGTACACCTAGACAGGCCTATTTTTAAATTTTGTTTTAATGTTTATTTTTGGGAGAGAGAGAGAGACAGAGTGCAAGCAGGGGAGGAACAGAGAGAGGGAGACACAGAATCCGAAGCAGGCTCCAGGCTCTGAGCTGTCAGCACAGAGCCCGATGCGGGGCTTCAACTCACAAACCACGAGATCATGACCTGAGCCAAAGTCGGACGCTTAACCGACTGAGCCACCCAGGTGCCCCATGATGCGGGCCCTTTACAATGAACCTTGATCCACACTTGCTTGGGAAGGTGAATAGGGGGAAGTATTCAATATGCAGGTGGCCAGTTACCCTCTGGCTTTTAGCTCCTCTTCTGCTGCCTGCTGTCTGTGGCGTCTGTGGTCTCTGAGTCCAGCCATTGGGAGGATGTGTGGACAGGTGGATGCAGTCCCCTGTGTGAGGATTCTGGGCTCCACCTTCTCTGCTTCATCTCTAAACATTCATCCTTCCGCTTGCTGCCTTATGGAAATATGTTGACATCCTTTATCTGAAATCTTGTCGATATCTCCTCCTCTTCTGTATGGGAGCAGAAAGGAATATATTTTACAAATTTTTGTTATAGTTATTGTAATGGGCTCTTGGAAAGCGTGGAGGTGAACGTGAACTGGAAGCCTCAGCCTCGTCCCTCAGCACTCTTCCCTGACCTCTGGCTCTTCTCAGTGCCTGCAAGGTGTCTTGCTTGCTCTGCATTCTGTTCCTTCACCCCAGAATATTTCTCCTTCCCCACCTCCACCCACACAGATTTTGTGCCTGGTGACTCCTGCTCATCTTCCAGTCTGTAGCCCTTCCTCGGGGTGGTCCCTTGGCTCCTCCACTAGCTCAGGCCCCCGTCACATTCTCTGTCTTCCCCACGGCCACATCTCCATCTGCTCTCATGACCTGTCTGGTTCATGTCTCCACATCCTGGGCCCCTTGAAGGCAGGACCTCATCTGCCGCATGCAGCACGATGCTCCTGCTTCAAAGACCTTCTCTGTGGGTATCTAGGAGTTAATGAGTGGCCAGCGGGGCTTTGAGGAAGCTATCAGCTGGCAGAGTGGGTGACAGGCTGGAGGGAGCCATGTCAGGGAGACTGACTGGGAAGACAGAAAAGCGCTGGACTAGGGCAGAGGCAGGAGGGAGGGAGAGGTGAGCCCGGCCGTGGAGCTGTTTCTGAGGACACAGTTAGGATTTGGTGACCCTTCAGAAGGAGATGAAAGACAGTGAGTGTTCAAAAGTGGCTCCACAGAGCCTGTCTTATGAGAAGAGGAAAACAGTGCTGCTGTCTCCTGAGACAGGAAAGATTAAAGAAGGGGAAGGTGCAAGTTGAGTTTGGACAAATTGAGTTTGTATGTTAGGAGGTGTTTGTGGGTCATGTGGGAAGTAGCTTCAGATGAGACCCTGGCACTCAAGAGAGGCACCTGGGCTGCAGCAGTGGGAGTCATGAGCTTCCAGATGGTGGACGACTTGAGGGTGTGGGTGGATCCATCTAGAGAGAAGGCGTGGAAGAGCAGGCAGGAGCAGGTAGAACCCTGGGGAATCTCAGTCCTGAAGCGGCGGGTGGAGGGAAAGAGGAAGGAGTGGACAGAGAGCCGGGACGAGAGTCAGGAAAGCCAAAGGAGGAAAGAGTGTCAGAACATAAGGATGTAGGGACATGGCCGTCTCCTTGGAACACAGGGAGAAAAAAGAGCTGTACATTCTGATGAGGAGTGAAGTGCATGCATGGTGTTTGCGAAATGAACCTAGTGATTTTATTCAACCAATATTTTTTGAGGGCCTACTGATTGTCCAGGCTGCGGGGATTCATTAGTGAGCAAATCCCTGTCCTTGTGGGGTTCATAATACAGCGGGGAAGACAGATGACAAATTAGAAAAATGAAATACAGTAGTATTTAGATGACAAATACAGATGACAAATTAGAAAAATGAAATACAGCAGTATATTAGAAGCAAGTGCTAGCATAGCAAGTGTAACTGGCAAGCACTAAGGGGAAAGAGTAAAGAAGGGAAGAGGAGTAAGAAATCAGGTGGAGCTTGGGGAGGAGCTTGTACAGGGGGATGTATAGTTTTTCATGGTTTTTTTTTTTAGTGTTTATTTATTTATTTTGACAGGGGAGGGGCAGAGAGAGAGAGAGAGAGGGAGAGAGAGAGAATCTCAAGCGGGCTCCGTGCTGTCAGCACAGAGCCTGCCGTGGGGCTTGAACTTATGAAACCATGGGATCATGACCTGATCCGAATGCTTAAACAACTGAGCCACCCAGGCGCCCTGTTGTTATTTTTTAAAATCCAAACTCTAAATGTACACAAATTTGACTTTTGTTTATGTGTGGACAGATATCTGGAAAGACATGCATGGGAGTGGAGTAGGAGGCTGGGACACTGGTCTCCCACTCTTTTTCTAAACTTTGGATACATTTGGCTCTTTTGCTCATTGAGTATGAATACCATAACAGAGAAAGTAACAGGAGCGTAGTGTGGTGTGGGTGGAGTAGGCCCCGAACTGAAAAGAAGCCACTGGTTTGGCCAATGAGAGGTCATTGGTGGCCTCAACAAGAACAGTTTCTTTGGCTTTGTGGAGACGCAGGACAGACTGACACAAGACACAAGACACACGAGTGAGTTGAAAAGTCGACTGCTCTTTCAAGAGATTGGATGGGGAAGGGAAGGAGAGAGATTAGAAGGGGCCGTGAGGGGGCAGGGGGTGAAGACAAGGCTTATTTAGATGGAGGTGCCCGCCATGATGAGAAGGTGGAAGGAGGAGGGGAGGGAGAGGTTTAGGACTGTGGGAAAAGCAAAGAACTACCGGCATGGTAACAGGGAACGCCCGGAGGAAGAGCTGGGCACTACATCCGCGAGCCCAGAGGGAAGGTGGTCCAGGCAGTACTGTTGGACACAGACAGGTGTGGGGCCGGCTGAGTTGTGGAGAGCACGGCTCAGGGTAAAGGCTCTGGAGGCTGACCCATGCCCAGCAAGTTCACTTACAGCACAGCCTGTTTGCCTCTGTGTCTTGCCTGTCTGGATTTCTGTCTGCATCTCGCTCTCCTGTGAGGGAAAGTGGACTTACCCTGCGACTCCAGCACATGGTAGGCCTTTAGAAATGTTTGTTGACTGAATGAATGGATTTTCTTTGTAAAAAAGAGGTCAAGGGGTATCAGCTGAATGTGGAGGGGATGGAAGTGAGGGGGAGTGACTAATATTTGGAGCAGTGGCGTGGGGAATAGGCCAGGGAGGTGGTTGGGAGCAGGCTTAGAATTTCTAAGCAGCTCTGGGAGGGCTGCATGGAAACCTCAGGACATAGTGCTGTCAGGCAGCATGTCTTGTGATACTTTTTTCCCCTGTCATGCGACTCCAGGCAGTGAAGGAGCATGCCGAGGAAGCAGATGGGTTTTTTGTAATGTGAGTTGACCTGCTGTCATTCTCTCAGCAGAGGCCTGGAAGAGTTCATGTCACTCCCCAAGGCCCTGGCTTCATTCCTAGAGAGTGTTTCTGCCTTGGGTGGGCTGATCCTTTGTGTTTGTAGCTGCTGTGACCAGAGCAAATTAGTGTGTAAACCTCAGCCCAAATGTCATCCCCAGGGAAGCCTTCTCTCTCCTGCTCCCTCCTCGCATCCTCCTCGGGATCGTCCCCACCCCCCCCCCCCCCGCCCGTCCGCAGCAGGGGTACCCCAAGTCCCCCTAGGAAGCCTGGGCTGGGCTGGAATCAGCTAGGGCCGAGCACACACCCCGAGGACAGGAGCCACGTTGGGACATCAGGTATTCTCCAACAGGCTTTCAGCGGGATGGCCCAGCCACAGAGAAAGAACAGTGGTGTTAGCTGGGACCCAGGGTTCCGGAGACCAACAGAAAACCAAACACAGGCCGGCTAGAAGAGTGAGTCAGAGATGGGGAACAGGGTGGAGGGTGGCAGTGACAGACCAGAGCAGGTCACTGGCACCCGGTGGCTCAGGATTTGGGCTTAATAATACTGCTGCTTGTGCCTGTTTATTTGACTCCCAACGTGTTTTGTTTTGCTGAGGGCAGATTCTTAATTTTTTTTTAATGTTTACTTATTTTTGAGAGAGAGAGAGAGAGAAAGAGAGAGACAGAATGCAAGCGGGAGAGACCAGGGAGATGGAGACACAGAATCTGAAGCAGTATCCAAGCTCCGAGCTGTCAGCACAGAGCCCGACATGGGGCTCAAATTCATGAACCGTGAGATCATGACCTGAGCCAAAGTCTGGTGCTTGACCAACTGAGCCTGCCCCTGCTCAGGGCAGATTCTTAAAGGGGTGGCCACGTTTGGCTGTGTACTATTATAATCAATAATGTTTGTTTTCTCTCATTGGACTGTGAACTCTGGCAGCCAGTAACCATGCCTTATCCTCATGCCCCTGGCACTCAGTGCTCAGTAAATCTTTGTTTCGCGAATGACTGAATGACCTCTGTTTGGTCAGTGCCATCTATAAACCGTCTATAATCATACTGGCGTGGGCCAGCAAGATCCTGAGAAGTAAGCCAGTCCTTCCCCTCCACTCCAGGAGGGGCTTAACAGATGAGAACAAATTCTAAAGGTCCCATTTCTTCAAGTTATCAGGAAAATGCACTGTTTTATGTCAGATGAACTGTGTCTGACCTGGAATCAGAAGAACAGACTTTTTTTTTTTTTTTACTTTTAAAAAGTGTATTTATTTATTTTGAGAGACAGAGTGGGGGGAGGGCAGAGAGAGAGAGAGAGAGAGAGAGAGAATCCCGAGCATGCTCTGCACGGTCAGCGTGGAGCCTGATGCAGGGCTCGAACTCACAAACCATGAGATTATGACCTGAGCCAAAATTAAGAGTGGGATGCTTAGCCAACTAAGCCACCCAAGGCGCCTCTGTTTTATTTTATTTTTTCAGTGAACTGTAGTTGAGGCACAATGTTACATTAGTTTCAGGTGTACAACATCGTGATTGGATAACTCTCTATGTTATATATGCTCACCACAAGTGTCACTACCCTCTGTCTCCATACAGTGCTGTTACAGTACCACTGACCATATTCCCTGTGCTGTCCCTTTCATCCCCGTGACTTATCCATTCCGTACCTAGGAGCCTGTACCTCCCACCCCGCTTCACCCATGTTTCGTCCCTCACCCCTGCTGCTCTGAAAACCATCAGTTATCAGTTTAGAATAGACCAACTTTTGTGACTTCAGGCACCTACCCAATAACCATTGTCCTCTTCTTTCTAACAGGACTCCACTTTTGTTCAGATAGCAATGCTTCCAGCCTGAAGGGACAAAACATTATTTGTTTGTCATGCGGGAAATTATCTTGATGCGATGCTGCTTCTAAGGACTCCATCCGGCAAGCTGTTCAGAGGTCATGAACAGAAGGACTCATAGACCAATTTAAGATGGTCAAATCAATCAGTTTAAGGATTCTATTGAAAGCTTGCAGTGAGAAGCAAGGGGAAAGAGTTGGAGTAGGGGAACCCACTAGGGTGAGGTGTGGACGCGGCGCAAGAAGCACACTGCCTGAGTCCTGTGTCCCATGGCGTTCACATTCTCCACCCACGCTCCCTCCCTCCCATCATCCTTCCCCACTGACAGTGTGGTCGTGAGACCCAGAGTGGAGATTGAACAAATGGGCTCAGCCGACAGAAATTTCCTGGAGCCAACAGATGTTCTATCAAAGAAATGTGGGACCGGTAGGTACTCCTAGCTACGATCATAGCATGTGGGTAACCCTATGGGAAGCTAGGGAAGAGTACACAAGGGACCAGAACAGAATCATAATGAGGGCCACCAAGGGGCCTGGGGGTCATCCCCAGCTGAGGCTGACAGCTGTTAGTCTGGAATTAGCATGATCCTAATCTTATAACTTGGTTTTCCATCCTTTTCTATGTGCAAGTAACATTCTTGTGTTCTAATCTATGTTCAACATCCATATGTTTCATTTATTCTGTGTCTAGCACTTCTTACAAGTTACCAACTACTGTCTATACTTAACACATCTTATGAATTCTGTCTCTCTTTTTTTTCCTTCTACAGCAGATTTAAATATTCTCAATAATTCAGCCAACACATATTATAATAGTCTAAGCCAACGTTTGGTGATCACAAAACTTCTGAGTGGTCATGTGACTCATTTCTGGTCAGTGAGGCCCCAGGGGGAATTTTTACAGGGCATCTGAAAAGATTTTTTTCTTCCCTGGCAAAAGGCAAAAGCAATGTATGGAAGAAATCCTTTGTCATGTTTCCTCTCTCCATTCATTCGGCAATGAAACAGTGGCTGGCACATAATAGGCACTCAACAAATGGTTGGTTGAATGAGTGAATGAACGGTGCCCATGCCCAGCCTTAATACCTGTGACTCTGAAGTCATGCTTTGTCTTCTGATCATACTTCACTTCTGAATCCCAGGTTGGGAAGGTCAAAGCAGGAGAGTGAAACTGAATCTTGTGATGAGCATTTAATAAAAATAATATATTAACTGCAGCTTACATTTATTGACAGTTTACTGTGTCAGGAATGGTTTTAAGCACCTCACATCTCATCCTCACAATAAAGGTGGAGATGATTATTATTCTCGTTTGCACATGAGGAAACTGAGGCACAGAATGTAAATTAAGTTACCCGAGGTCATTCAGCTGGCAAGTGGTTGTAGACAGCTCAAGCTCAGAGTGCACGCACTTAGACACAATGCCAACTGTATAAGTTTCCTGCTGCTGCTGTAAAATTACAACAGTGTGGCTTTGAACAGTGCAGGTTTGTTATCCTACAGGTCTGGAGGCCAGCAGTCCAACACGGTCTTCCTGGGATAAAACCAAGGCATTGGCAAGGCTGTGTGCAGTCCTTTGGCGGGCCGTAGGGTCCAGCACCTCTCTCTGCCTTTTCCACTTCTGGAAACTGTCTGAATTCCTTGCCTTGTGGCTCCATCATTCTGATCTCTGCTTCCACTGTTGCATCTTCTTCTCTGACACTCCTACTTCCTCTTGCAAGGCTCTTATGATTACATTGGGCCCATCTGGATAATCCAAGATAATTTCTGTCTCAATATCCTTAACTTAATCACATTTGCAAAATCCCTTTTGCCATGTAAGGGAACATATCCACAGGCTCTGGGATTAGGACAGGGATATCTTTGGGAGGTCATTATTCTGATTACTCCCCCATTCCACCCAGGCAGGTCTAGTATCTTGTACCAAACCAGGTCCTGGACCGATGGGCCCCACGTTCTATAGTGGAAGTTCTGTCACACTCCGGGGAATGGAGGAGCATTCCCTCAAACCTTTGCCTGCTTTCCTAAGAGCTTTTGTCCAACCAGGGGGGGAATACTTAGTAGAGCAAGTACCATGGGGGTGCCTGGGTGACTTAGTCGGTTGAGCAACTGACTTCGGCTCAGGTCATGATCTCTCAGTTTGTGAGTTCGAGCCCCGCATTGGGCTCTGTGCTGACAGATCGGAGCCTGGAGCCTGCTTCGGATTCTGTGTCTCCCTCTCTCTCTGTTCCTCTCCTGCTCAGTCTCTGTCTCTCTCTGTCTCTCAAAAATAAATAAACGTTAAAAAATTAAAAAAAAAACAGTACTATGAACCAAATAGGTGAGTTATGGGGCCTTGGCCTCTTATTCATCAGTATATCTAGATTGGGTTCTGTACCTTAACCAGGTCCTTAGTTCTATTTTCACTCCTTAGTCAGCTGGCCTCCTCTTCTGTGTGTATGTTCTTTATTGCTAATTTGTTTTATTTCTTTCAATGTTTATTTATTTATTTTAGAGAGGGGGAGGGGCAGAGAAAGAGGAAGACAGAGAATGCAAGCAGGCTCTGCGCTGTCAGCACAGAGCTGGACGCAGGGCTTGATCCATGTGATCATAACCTGAGCTGATATCAAGAGTCAGATGCTTAACTGACTGAACCACCCAGGTTTCCCTATTTCCATTCCAAATTCAAGTTAGAGTAATTTCTCTCAGGTCCCTTGAATTCATTCCTCCAAACTCCCTGGCCAACCCCTTGGTTCCAGGTAAAACCTTACCTCTCAGCTATTTTGACTCAGAGTCACTGGTTTCTCTGGATTCCTTCCAGCACCAGCCTTTTCCAGGCCTGTTTTGTCTGTCTGATTAAACTCCCCCCAGAGATGTGGTTCTTCAGGATTCTTTGTAGTTGCAGAGGAATCCTTCGTTGAAGTGAAAGCCCACTATATACAGCAGATGGAATGGAGCTGTTTTGCAGGGTGGGGGCAGCCCCTCCAGCTGTACCCCTTCTTCTCCCCGCTCTTCTGCACGGCACCTCTGGGCCCAGGTTGGAAACCATCACTCCACATGCCGACTTGCTTCTCCCCAGTTAACTGTCTCCTTTCCTGATGGCTGGCTTCCTTTAGTGCCTTGGCCAGCATGAAGCATTCATTCTCTCTCCATGTCCCTCATGTTCTTTGAAGGTCACATTTTTCCCAAACAAGCATGACCCTTTAACTTCTCATCTGTGTCTGGTGTGTCCCCAGGTGGGGCTTCCTCTCGCTTGCTTGTATCCCACCTGTCTGGCCTTCAGGGATGGAGGCCATGCTGAAATGGGCTGGCCTCTCCACAATGTGAGCATGTGAAGTCCTTCACTTACATAGACCACACCCCTCTGGTTACTGGACAGTCAATTTTTCCCCAGAGAATTCTCTTTTGTCACAACTACCTTGGAGGGGCAGACATGCTTCCACTTCAGGGAGGCCCGGGTTCCATGTGCCTGTTGGGGAATGGGGGTGGGGCAGGGCCGTGAGCAGGTTCTTCTGACAAGTCACATGGTGCCCCTTGGAAAGTTGGTATCTGGCCTGTCCTCAGGCTTGGAGTGGGCTGTCCTCCCCAGCAGGCAGCTCTGGACCACAGGGGTTGCTCAGGAGTCCCTACAGACTGAGGGACTGGGGACCAGTGGGTGCCTCTGTGGCTCATTTATTGAGGGCATCCTGGACCTCCTGGATCTCCTGAAACACAAGAAGCTTAAATTTCCAGGCCTCCCACTTACGTGGGCCCCTCCCAAATTCCTTCTAAATAAATAATCACTTCCATACCTAATCTTGTGCTTATAATCGTGTATTCTTTTTCTCAAAGAAAGCCTTCCATATTCTATAAGCTTCAGGCCCTATAAAACCTGGATGTAGGGGCGCCTGGGTGGTTCAGTTAGTTAAGTGTCCAACTCTTGATTTTGGCTCACGATCTCATGGTTTGTGAGTTCGAGCCTCACAGCGGGCTCGGTGCTGGCAGTGTGGAGCCTGCTTGGGATTCCCTCTCCCCCCCCCCCCCAAAAATAAATAAACTTATAACAAAACAGTTAAAAAAAAAACCTGGATGTGTCCCTGTGAACCACGGTCTCAGGGTTCTCCAGGGGACCCAGGGACCCATGCTCTAGGAGAGCCTCTTTTGTGAAAAACAGGCAGAGATTCTCATCTCCAAGGCTTTCCTAGGCATTTGTAGTACTTTGTGAACAGGTGTCCATGACAATGTTCTGGTGGGGGGCGGGGAGCCTAGTTTTCCTTCTTGTCCCATCCCCAGCATGCAGTTCCCACTGTGGACCTCTGAGGCAGGGGACAACTGGAAACCCCTGAGCTAGGGAAGGGCTTTCTGCTGGTTGCTCCCCTTGTGCCACACGGCTTCTACATCCAGCTTTGGTGTAAACTCTGTCCGGTCTTTCTGGAAGAAGGAGTCAACACAGTTCCTTCTCTTCAGGATGACTTTTCCAGCAGGCCAGGACTCCTGGTCTGGGCTTCAACAAGGCAGGACTGCCCCTTGACTCTGATTCCTAAATCCAGCTTTTCAGAGTCGTGACTTGCACAATGGGAGCATTTGCCTGCCTGGTTGGGACATCCTGGGACTTGTGAGCTCAGTGCCTGGGATCCAGTAGGCTTCTTGGGTCGGCTCTTGGCTTTGCGTTGGTTCACATTGCAATGATACCAGTCAGACGTGAAAGCCAGTGACAGTAAACACTGTTTTTAAAAATGCGTAGGGGCACTTCGAGATATAGGTAGTGGATTAAAGCTTCCCCACAACATTTGTCTTTCCCAGTTCCTAACAAAAGAGAGATAAACCATAGAGGAGATTTACTATCAACAGCCAACACGATAAACTTCACATTTGGCAGCCAGTGAAAGATGCAGAACGTTTTGGAATGACACGGAGTGGCACAACATCTCCTGCTCCCTCGCCTGTCCTGAACCTCCAGAAATGGACAAAATCCTGAACATTCTCCCTAATGCTCCTGAACCGGAAAGGAAACAGATGTGAGTCATGCCCTTACCTTCTTCCTCTTCTGAATGAATCGTATTACCAAGTGTGCTGGGGAGAAACAGGGGAAGCTGGGAGCATGACCAGTGGAGCTGACTCAGTTGGTGGAAATAAAGCATCTAGAACAATACTCCAACTTGAGAAACTGATGTAAAGCCTGGCTTATCCCCTTTCCTTGTAAAAAATATATAGTGTCCTTCTTTCCATCCCCAGTCAGGTGACCTGAGCCTTGTGCAGGACATTAATCAGAACCTCAGGACAGAAGCACACACCAGTATTCCAACAAAGACTGCACTCTGCTTTGGTTGAGTTCTTCTCTCTCCTTCCCTTCCCTTCCCTTCCCTTCCCTTCCCTTCCCTTCTGACTACCAAAAAGTGTACAAAATCCAAATACTCTGCCTCTCACTTAGCTCAGAGGGAAAAACAGACTGGTCTCAAACAGTGGGGAGATAGTCAATGAGCCCCTCTCTCCTGCTATCATGTTCCAGCAGCCATCAAATCAAAATGAAAAGAAATGGATGCAAACACATGCAACAAATAATAAATAGAGAGAAAACAGTAGGCAAAAGACAAAGACTCCTCTGACCCCACCCCAAGGAAATTCCTTTCAGTTGCTTCACACAGAAAACAACTTAATAAGAATATGAATTTAATAATCCAAGGCCCGGGATGCCTGGTTGGCTCAGTTGGTTAAGCATCCAGCTCTTGGTTTCCGCTTAGGGCATGATCTCACGATTTGTGGGATCCAGCCCCATGTTGGGTTCCATGCTGACAGCACCTGCTTGGGATTCTTTCTCTGCCCCTCCCTGCCTCATTCACTCATGTACTCTCTCTTTCTCTCTCTCTCTCCCCTCCCTCCCTCCCTCTCTCTCTCTCTCTCTCTCTCTCAATAAATAAATAAATTTGAAAAAGTAATTATCAGGGGCACCTGGGTGGTTCAGTTGTTTAAGCATCCGATTTCAACTCAGGTCATGATCTCGCAGTTTGTGGGTTCGAGCCCCACATTGGGCTCTGTGCTGACAGCTCAGAGCCTGGAGCTTGCTTCAGATTCTGTGTCTCCCTCTCTCTCTGCCCCTCCCCTGCTCACACTCTGTCTCTCTCTCTCTCTCTCTCCCTCTCAAAAATAAATAAACATTAAAAAAAATAATTATCAAAGTCTCAAAGATGGGATGATAAAATGAGAATCAATGACAAGGAAAAAATTGAGGACAAAAACAACATCATTATAGAACAAAGAAATAAATTAGAACTAACAAGAAAGCAATTAACCACACTGAAACTCACAGGATCGAACTAGGGCAGCTAAACAAAGTTAAGAGATTTAAGAAAGTAGAAGTAATAGAAAGGGAATGCATACAAAGATGATCCAATATGAGGATGAATTGATATCCCTGAAGAAGAAAAACCAAAAATAGAGCCAAAAGAGAATGTCTAATGCAGCAGAAACAATAACTGCAGATTGAAAGACACATTTTGTTCCAGAAAAGCTTAATTCAGAATGTTTAATACTAAGACATGTGCTAGTTAAATTATTGAACTAAAAAAAAATGATGAAAAGTGATTTCTTTAGGCATATAAGCAGGAAAAAGAGGTCACCTCTAAGGGGGAACATTCAGACTAGTCTCAGATTTCTTCCAGAGCAAAAAGAGCAAAACCTACATTATTCTAAGGGAAAGAGGGTGAGACCCAAGAATATTATACCCAGCCAAGATATGATTCCAGTGTAAAGGCAACAGAGATTCTTAAACATCCAAAACCCTTCTTGAAAACACAGCTTGATGATCAAACTCAGTGCATGAAGAGATGAATTGAAATAAAGAACTTGCAAACAGAAAAGCCATGATAAAAGACTTGGAATTCATTTAAATCTAGAATATATACCAAGTAACTATGCAATTGTGTTTTTACAGAACAGAATATGTTTCTCATCAACCTGGACAATGTAGCAAGAATAATATAAGTAACAAAAGTCAGGAGACAGGGTCAAGGGAGATGTAAAAAGGGAAAGAATCCTGAGATCTAAGATGCTCCCTTAAAGTTTATTTATTTTGAGAGAGAGAGAGAGCAAACAGGAGCGGGGAAGGGGCAGAAAGGGAGAGAAAATCCCAAGCAGGCTCTGCACTGTTAGCACAGAGCCCAATGCAGGGCTCGAACTCATGAAACCATGAGATCATGACCTGAGCTGAAATCAAAAGTCCAACACTTAACTGACTGAGCCACCCAGGCGCCACTGAAATGTATCATTTTAAAAAATGACCGAATATCTTAATGTTTTTCACCATTTTTGTTTAACCTCAGAGGTACCTTTTAACAAGTAATGTCTTTTGTGGTCAAGAAATATTATTTGAAGGTCAACTCTTCCTTCAGTTTCACTTGAAATGCTTTTAAGTTGAAGTAAAATTAAATGTAATACTTCTATTAAATAGCATCTATATTAAGGTTCAATTCTTATAAAGTATCTCTGTGATCTTTCCTCCTATCTTTATGCACAGAGAGCTTTCTGGAATGATATAACGTCATGGTCATTTCTGTGGTTGATTCTGAAAAGTCATACACAGCTGATTATGTTCTTGTTTGTTACTTTTTTATATTTTAATTTTCTGATACATCTACAAATAAAATTTTAAAATATTAAAAACAAGAATTTTTCAGGCACCTTACTGAAACAGAATAAATAGTCCCAAAGCAGATTTGGCAGAGATGGCTGCTATTTCCCAGGAGTCTGCTCCCTTAACATTGTGTGGAATTTTTAGCATATATGTGATGGCCAGAATAAAGACCCCGTTTCCCAGCTCTGGCTACCATGGGGCAGCTTGTGAATCGTTTGACAGTATTTGATCATTTTCTCTTTATCACCTTCATTCCTTCCTGCTGCCTGGAATGCAGATTTCACTATATGGGACCATGAGGTCAGGACCTTTCAAACTAAAGCAACATACAAGGTATGTATAGAATGTCACATCACCTAGACTGCCTCTGTGGATAACATGGGAAAGAAAGAAACTTTTATCTTGTGGAAGCAATGGAACCTGATCCTAACTGATCCACAGACCTGTACATATGCATACAGAAATCTAGTCTGTGATACTATTTGCATTGTGCAGCAGTGGGGAAAGATGGAACAATTGGCGTGGTACGTGAATAAACAAATCGTTGATGGACCTAAATGTGACAAAAATTTTAAAAATGCTTTGTAAGAAAATACAGAGGGAATATCTTTATGAATTTGAGAGCGGGCAGGATTTTTTAAAAAGAGGTTTTATGGGGAAAACCATACAGGAAATAATAGGTAAACTTTACAACACTAACAGTTTAAACTGTTGTATGGCAAAAGAAACCATAAATGTAAAAGATAAGCAGCAGTGAGGTCTGTCATGTTCAAGTTCAGTGTGGTGCTGGATGTGTCTGTAGGGTGGGGGCAGAGGGGTAGATGACTAAATTTGAGGAAAGCTGCGTATTCCTTTTACCTCTCAGGTAATGACAATGCATACTGGCTTATCAAAAGATCTAAGAACCTCTACAGAAATCTTTTTTTTTTTTCCCTGTATGGAACTCAGCATTCATACACACAGCTATTTAACTGTGAGACCATGTTGTGTGTGTGTGTGTGTGTGTGTGTGTGTGTGTGTGTGCGTGTGTGTGTGTTCCATCTATGCACTTCTCCATATGAGGAATTTGAGGAACACTTGGAAAAGTTGCCAAAAAAATAACACTTTGGCTCATGTGAGAAATGACTGTTGCATTCATCTTTGTGTCCCCATAGGTAACTCTTACTTCTTCAGTAGTTTTGACCAGTAGTAGCATTGGAGGGGAAGGGAAGGGAGAGGAGGGGGAAGAGGAGGAGAAGAAAGAAGAGGAAGAAGATGAAGAAGGGGAAGGAGAAGAAGACGAAGATGAAGACAAAAAAGAAGAGGAAGAAAGAAAAAAGAAATCCAGGGTTGGGGAATAGATGTAAATTCCCCTAGTCAAGTGAAGAAAGTCAGCTGTAATCTGGGTTGTTCCTTCTCATGGCCATCAGCTGGGACTACTAGATGTAGACATTTTGAAACATGCCCAACTAAGGGAAAAAAGATCATTAAAAAAATGTTATGTTTTTATTTTATTTTATTTTGAGAGAGAGAGAGAGAGAGAGAGAGAGAGAGAGAGACAGCGTGTAGGGGAGGGGCAGAGAGAGAGGGAGACACAGAATCTGAAGCAGGCTCCATGCTCCAAGCTGTCAGCACACAGCCTGAAGCAGGGCTTGAACTCACAAATGACAAGATCATGACCCAAGCCTAAGTCGGACACTTAAATGACTGAGCCACCCAGGTGCCCTGAAAAAAAGATCATTTTAAAGATAATTTAGGGCAGATCTCAGGGAGTTGTGATGCAGAAAATGGCATTTGGGAAAGATTTCTTGCCACTTATGGTGGAAAAAAGGGAAACAGCAGAGATGGTTGAGGATGATCAATTTAACATTGATCTCATCTCTCTCTGTCTCTCTGCTCTGACATTAAGGCTTTTATAGTCTAGAGAGGGACATTTTATTGAGCGTTTTATTTCAAGTATAGTTTCTTTCTTTCTTTCTTTCTTTCTTTCTTTCTTTCTTTCTCTTTCTTTCTTTCTTTCTATTTTTGAGAGAGAGAGAGAGAAAACAGAGAGTGAGGCGGGGGAGTCGGGGGGAGGAGCAGAGGGGGGGAGACACAGAATCTGAAGCAGACTCCAGGCTCTGAGCTGTCAGCACAGAGCCCATTTCGGGGCTTGAACCCAAGAACAGTGAGTTCATGACTGGAGCCAAAGACGGACGCTCAACCAACTGAGCCACCCGGGTGCCCCTCAAGTATAGTTTAAAGCCCTTGACTTATTTTGTCTCATTTAATCCTGTGACATAAGTACTCTAATTCTTATTTTTAGGATGATGAAAAAGAGGAACAGTTAATTATGTAAGGTTAAAAAGTTAGCTAGGGACTGGAGGCAGGATTCCAACCCAGGCGGCTTGTCATTTGTCCACCTCACTTTGCCACCGCCCTGCCTATTTCTTGTAGATTACTACTATACAGCACGTGAAACACCATGATAGAGAGGAACAAAGGAAAAACACATTGAGTCGGAAAGGACTCAGTTCACTCTGGTGACAAGCTACAATTTGCCTCGGAGAGAAGAGAGGAGAAAGCCCTTTTGGGGAGAGAAAGTCACCTACCTCCCTGTGAGCCAGTGGAAGGGGCAGAAAGGGAGCTCCCCTTAAAACTAAGTTTTCCAAGTCCAGATATGGTCTTTGGGCACCTCTAGTCAGTACAAGTTTCTGAGTAGGAGGGACTGGCCGAGTTGTTTTTCAGGAAGATATTGGAGGTGGTGAGGAGGAGGTATGGAGGGTGGAATGACCCGAGGTGAGGCCAGTGGAGGCAAACCTTGCCATCTTCCCAAAGGGAGAACAGAGAGGCAGAAGGGGAGGAAAGAAAAAGGAGCATTTTAGATGACTTGGAGCTAAATTTTGTGTGGCTAGTCAGTGAAAAGGACGAGAGCCGGCTGAAGCCAACACTTGGGCAGAAGTGTTATTTTTCTGAGATTTGTGTGTGTTTTCAATAGTGAGTTCAGCAGAGAGAATGTGCATGCATTGGGATCCGTCATCATCTTTGCACAGAGCCCAGATTCCACTACTATGTCGCCCCAAGCCCCTGGGGCAAGCAGGGTGATGAGAACTTGCACTCTGGTGCCTTGACCGTCGAGGTGAAAAGAGCATCCTGCGAGGAGTCAACTCGCAGGAGCCCCAGGTTGGGTCCTTTCCCAGGAAGGCCGCCTGGGCAGACTCGCGGGTCCCGCCCCAGGTCCCGCCCTGGCTCCGACCAGAGCATCAGGTGGGGCCTAGGGCACGGGAGTGCGAGGCTGAGGCGGTCTCTTCCTGGACCTGACCGGCGGCAAGTAGCCTGTCGACACTCTGCTCGGTGGTCCCAGCGCATTTGCAGCCTCGGACGGGGTGGAGGCGGCTTGGTCGGGGATACCCCTAAGGCGCACGCAGCACCCCACTGTCCTCACCATGGAACTGGTTTCCTAGCGCGCGGGGGCCCAGCCACAACCACCCCGGCTCGGCCCCAGCCTCCCAGAGACCCGCGCACCGGCCCCTGGCCCCCCAGGCACTACCCTCCCGTACCCCCAACTCGCGGACTACAAGTCCCAGCAGCCCTCGCAGCTTGCACCTCCCGCCTCGCCGCGGAGACCCCCGGCCGTCCAAGTGGGGCTCGGGCTGCGCTCGTGGCGGGGCCGGGCGGGGAGGCCGGTCCCGCGGGCGGGGGCGGGGGCGGCTCCGCGACTTCTCCCGCCGCCGCCGCCAAGGGGAGTTTCCAGGAAGTGGCCATATTGGATCCATTCAGCCGCAGCCGCCCGGGCGGAGCGCGTCCCGCAGCCGGCTGGTCCCCGTCGCGGCCCGGGTGCTCGCCCCGGCCCGCCCGCCCGGTGCGGAGCTAGCCATGGCGGCCACTGACCTGGAGCGCTTCTCGGTGAGGGCCCTGCCGGGCCGCGGCGCGCGCGAGAGGCGCGGGGCGCTGGGAAGGGGCCGCCCTGCAGCTGGCGGGGGGCGCCGGGCGGGCTGTCAGCTCGGGGACACCCGAACGAGCTCTTCGAGGCGCTAGCGCGGGGTCCCGGGGCGTCGGGAGGGGGCGTCCACTTTGGGCGCACGAGAGACAGATCCCCTTCGCGGGAAGGAGCAAATAAATACCTGCCTGGTTCGGACCAGGTGCGAGGACAGACTGGGGGCCCAGGAGCCGCGGAGGCCGGGGAGGGGGGGCGGGGGGGATCCAGGATCCTCCGGACCCCCACATCTCCCGGGGTGTTTCTGCACTGATTGCGGGGGGAGATTCCTAGCCGCGCAGGTGCTGTTGGATGGGCACAGACTGTGAAGATGAAACCCCAAAGGATCCTAGGGAGTCTTTCAAATGAGTTGCAGACTTGGATCCCGAAGACCTTGGGCCTTCTTTGCCTTCCCCTCCACTCCTCTCCCATCCCCACTCCCCGCCTAAGCTCTCAGATCCCGGGTGCGATTCCAGGCAGGTCCCACCTCAGTGGTCCGGTCTGAGGCAGCCATTCCCCCAGGAACCAGCGATTCTGGATACAGCCCAGTGGATGTTTGTTTGGGCCCCAGTCGGAATGCGTTCTGCAGGGCTCTCGGTTCGGGTGGTCCCTGCAGGGGTCTCTATAGGGCTGAGCCCACCAATAGCCAACTTTCTAAAGGTGTTTATAATTCACCTGGGGGAGGGGAGCCTTTTGGGGATTGTGTCTGCCTGTCCTCTGGTGTCTGAGGCTGGATCTGGGTGTGTCTGAGAGGCTGGGCTGTGACAGTGAAGGAAGCTGTGTCCTCTTGCCAGCATGTGAGGCCCTGGTCGGCGGGAAGGGGGAGGGAGGGCCCAGGGCTGTTGAGGGGGAGGGGGAAATGTTGACTATGTGACCGATAAGGAATTGGTTCTGGGGCTAAATAAGGGAGTCAGGACTTATGTAATTAATGCTATAAATACTGTCATCTGAATTAGTGTATGTAAATTTTCCCTTTAATCTGAAAATACATTTGTTGGTCTACTTTGGAAATATGCATAACTGAAGCAGGAGCTCTTGGTTTCATAATTCTAGACTGAGGTGTTTTATTCCCATTGAGGAAAGGGCGCTGTGTCAGTTAAGTAAGTTTAAATACAGGAGGAGTGGAATCAGAGGTTTACCTCACCCCTGCACTATAAATTGAAATTTATGTACCCAAGGAGGGCAGTCTCTGAATCCTAAGAGACCTGCTGATGAGCTGGAGGCCAAGAGATCTGGCAGTGTTTGTGCATCTGTGCATGTGTGTCTGTGTACATTTTCTGTGTCCAGCTGACCAGAAAGTTATGTCTGAGTCTTGTCTGTGGTCAGAGGTTACCCTAACAGTTGGTCTTGCTGGTGGGAGCGGTATGCAGAGTAACTAGAATCAGAATGTCTGATATGAATCTTAGGCTACTACTTATTGGCCATGTGACCTTGAGAAAATTATTTAACCCCTCAGTGTTCTCATCTATATAATGGGATGAAAATATTACCTTCCTCCTCGGGTTATTGGGCAGATTCAGCAAGAGAATCCTGGTGAAGTACGTAGAGCAAGGTCTGGCATGTGATAAGGACATAATAAATGACACATGATACCTAGTGTCCATGTGGAAGTAGAAACTGGTCCTCTGTATAGGAAGGCAGCAGAAAATGAGTTTGCTCCGTTCCATGGTCCCCTCCCTAGGGCTCCTGTCACTGCACACCCAGAGATTGTCCTCAGAATTGAGCTGAGGGAGTTGATTGCACTTCCAGGAGGTGGAATGGAAAAGGCCTTTCCCTCAGATTCCCATGCTGGCATTTCTGTGAGGATTTCGGGTATTATCTCCATGGTGGGCCAAGGCACAGAGACAGGACTGACTCAGGTATGTATGGCTGTCCAGGAGCCTTGGTGACTATGTCATGTTAAGCTGGCTGGGTGGACGCCTTCCACACCCTCCATGCTCTGAGCCGGCAGCCTCCTGGGAGGACTTGTATGGGGTTGAATTTGGGTGGAGACCTTGGGTGGGGTTTGGCCTGAATTTCAGAGTCTGGACTCCATTCTGCTCTCCTGGCTTGTCATCCTGGGAAAATCATTTCTTTCTCTATCTTGCTATAAAATGGACCCAACCATACTAATATTCTTCAAAGAGTTTGTGGAAGGTTAATTGCAGTCTGTGGCATGTTTGGAGATCTGTTTAGATGTCTCCCAGTCTCAGGGTTGATTTTGGTGTTAAGCATTGACCATGAGGCTATGATTTGATTGAGCTTTGGCAGGTCTACACTGCCTCCCAGCCCCCACCCCAGGCTGGCTTGGTGGTCAGCCCAGCCCTGGAGGGCCTGGGAACTGTCCCGTTCTGGAGCTTAGATGAGCATCCGGAGTTTGTACTTCAAGGTCATTATGTGCTGGGTTCCTATTGCCCACATAGCATGATATAAACAGGATCAGTAGCCTTTACATCTTGTCTAGCCCTGCTCAATCCTAGGTCAACCACGGGGTTAGGGTTGACATCTCCTGGACATGTATGTCTGGGACAGCGCTCTGGGGAGTTTCTGTTGCCTCTTGCTGTCCTTGAGCAGTCCAACTCCTGTCCACTCTTGTTCTGCTCCTCCTCCTTCCTAGGTCCCAGACTCCTTAATGGGTTCCAGACTTTACTGCACCCATGGCCATCTCCTGTGTTCCTTCTGTCAGAATCTCATGTGGCAGGGCTGAAACTCCAGGGCAAGGGAGGCTTTAGAGCTGGGGGAATGCGGAGCTATGAGGGGGAGAGGGAAGAAGCGTGAGCATGGCAGCCTCATGCCTGGCATTCCTCCCAGCCAGTCATCCCCCCCCAACCCCCCCCCCCGCCATCTCTGCTTTATCCCCAGCACCATCTGTCACTTCCGTTGTCACCCCTGTAATCTTGACACTTCTCCAAGAAGCAGGCTATCCAATGAGTGCCTCTTCCCTCCCTGAATCAAAAGCTGGTGGGAAGGGGTGTGGGAGGCAACCCTCTCACGCAGTAGGGCTGTGTCATGGACTGGTATCTCCCTGTCCTGTAAAAATGGCCAGGAACCTCCTTGCTGAGCCATTCTGAGAGAGAAATGAGAGCACAGCAAGGAATGTCTGTGAAGCTCTCAGTGCCCTGGTGGTGTCGAGAGATCATCAGTGAACACCACCTGCAAGGCTGCAGCTCTGTCCCACCACCCTCATGGGCAGCGGGCCTTGCTATGGATGTCAACTCTAGGAAGGTCTGCCTGGGATCTTGTTTGGAATGGGTCAGAGCAGGGAGGCTGGTGGGAAGGCACTGGTGATGCAAGGGAGCACATGATAAGGGGCTGACTAAGCTTGGAACAGAGAAGGTGGCAAGAAGGAGCCTAATTATAGTGCCAACAAGATGAGAAAATGGATGGAGGCCCTGACCCAGGGCCTGACTTTTGTGAAAAGCTTTGGGTGGCATAGAGGGCTCTGGATGTTTTGTGCCCATCAGGTTGTTGATACCAGCAGCCTGTGGTTGGGTGAGGATGGCAGTCTCTGGCCATTGGCAAGTTTGGACCTGAGACCCAATCCCAGCACCCAAGTAAACCCTTGAGATGACAGAGAAGGTAAAGCCCTCTGAATTTGGGGCCCTAAGATGGGTTAGGTGGAGGTGCGTACTGGGGCATTAACTACCATGAATGTCTCTGTGGCTCGGGTCCAGCTACTGGAAGAGAGCAACTGCAGGATGACAGAGCAAAGGGCCTGAGGGCTAACTGGCTTCCGTGTGTCCCCTGCAGCCTCTGCAGCCTTCCTGCCCCTGTGCTTCCAACACGGGTCTTGAGATCCCCAGGCATGGCTCGCAAGGCTCAAACTTTGCCAGACAACCCGATGTGAAGCTGTGTAGGTCAGGAGGGAGACACAGGCACATGGGGAAAGGATATTTTCTAAGGGCAGTTTGCCATCATGATAGAGCTGGAGTGTTCTTTGCTGGGACCATCTGTATCCTCAGGACTCACATGAGGAACCATGGTTGGGAAGAGGTGGTGGAGAACAGGGCAAGGGACATCTTGGCTGTAACTTCACTTTTTTTTTTAAAGATATCTGATTTTATTTATTTATTTATTTTTAATCTGTTTTGTTTTGTTTTGTTTTTTTGGGAGAGGGAGAACATGAGCAGGGGAGGGGCAGAGAGAGGGAGAGAGAGAATCCCAAGCAGGCTCCACACTGTCAGCATGGAGCCTGATGTGGGACTCGATCTCATGAATGATGAGATCATGACCTGAACCAAAATCAAGAGTCAGATGCTTAGCCCACTGAGTCACCCAGGCACTACCCTGTAACTTCACTTTAATTGCCCTGGGTGGTCTTGAGGCAATTAGATATTCTCGTCCTTAGAGCACATGGCTTCCAGGCAGTTCTTGGCCCCTATGCTGGAGGACACATTAGAGGGATAGAACCAGGGGAGGAGGGAATCAGGGTCTATTTCAGATCATAGTTTCAAACTATTCTTTGAGGGGCCTCCTAGGTCTGGGATCCCTGGGGCCTGGGGTTCAGAAGGACCATTGGGTATGGACTCAAGTCCACTTTCCAGACCCGGTTGTGGGGCCAGGGTGCAAGCCTGATACTTAACCTGGTGCTGGCATGAATGGAGCAAGTGACAGACAATTATAATACAGCAGCCCTGAGTATCCACTGGCCATTGTTGGTGCCCTTGCATTTCTCTGCCCCTTCCCAGCACCGGCATCCATCCTGGGATTGGAGAGGGGGAGGGTCATGTTTGCTGTCCCCATTCCCCCTTCTAAGGGTGGGGTCTCATTCACTTGGGAACATAGTCTGTTTCCTTCCAGTGATAATCCAGATCAGTTATGGCTTCCCAACTGCAAAGCAGTGGGAGCTGTTGCTGGAGTCCCTGAGCCAAATGGGACAGTATGAACTCATGAGTTTCCAGTAGCTTCTGAGGCCCAGAGTGTCTCTCCTATCTGCTCCATGGTAGGATGGACCCCTCCTTCTCAGATAGCACAACACAGTCTAAGCAGGTATGTGTCCTAGGCTTGGAGCGAGCTGGTTGGGCCCAGAAGTTGGTAACTTCTTATGGCTTCTTGGAAATCTGATTTTGTCATGAGAAGTATGCAACAAATTATCCCATATTACTAAGCAGTGGCCCTGGCTTTCTATTTGCATGAAGAGGGAGGAAAGTGCCTGTTAGTGAGACAGGAAAGCTGAGAGAATGGAGTATAGGGGTGGCCTTAGGCTCCTGGGAGTAGTTTTGCACCCAAAGTCCCTTCACTTCCCAGGATGCAGGAGCGGGTGACTGGCCTTTTGAGAGTGACGGTGGCCTCCTCCTGGGGCCTACCTACCTTGGTGCTGTTATTGCCACCGTGCTGCTTGGTCTATGCTTATGTCTTCTCCCAGGTTTTTTTTCTTTTTAAATGTTTATTTATCTATTTTGAGAGAGAGAATGCATGAGCAGGGAGGGGCAGAGGTGAAGAGAGAGAGAGAGAGAAAGAGAGAGAGAGAGAGAGAGAAAGAGAGAGAGAATCCCAAGCAGTCTCCACACTCAGCACAGAGCCTGATGTGGGGCTTGATCCCATGACCCAGGGATCATGACCTGAGCTGAAATTAAAAGTCAGTCTTAATGACTGACTGAGCCACCCAGGCACCTCTCCTCCCCAGGTTTTTTTGCTGTGTTAGGAGAGAGATGCTTTTGTTCCTAGGTATTCCCTTGATTGTGGATAGGTGTATCTTGCCTCTATCCTTCCCTTCTGGCCCAGGATAGCAACATTCCTACCCCCTGCCCTCCTGCACACATCCCTTTGGTTATTTCCCGTAACCTTTGACCTGGGCTTAGAGGCTTGCTGTGGAATCCTGGGATGTGAGCCTAAGCCTTTCCTGGGAAAATTCCTAGGATTCCTCTCAGACTCAAGGACAGTTGTGCTATGACCACGGGTTCTGGCCAGCAGCCTCTGCTCTGGCTATTTAAGGCCCAGGCTGCTTAGAGTAGCTAGAGCTGTGGATTGGATAGTCTGTGCCAGGAACATGGGTGGGGAAGGCTCCCAGTGGCACAATGACTCGTGGGTCCATTGCTCAACAATTAATAGGGCTTCCCTAGGGCTGGAGCTCTCCTGGCAAGTGGGCTTCCTGTTTGCCTAGCAGGGTGCTTAGGCCAGTGGGTTCTAGGCCTAGGAGCCTGGGGGAGAAAACTGTACGAAGACCGAGGCACCAGAGAACTCTGTGGAAGGCCTAGGATGGGGAGCTCTTCTTTGTCCAGGATTCAGGAGTCAGGTACACTTCCAGTGGGCTACCGTTTCTCTTCCCATCCCAAAGACCAGCCTAGTTTGGGAGGTTTGATCTCAGGGTTCTTTATCCACTCACAGCTTCTTTGGCTCTGTTGGTTCACACATTCAGCAGATTTCCAATTTCTTCTGGATAAAATCCTGTTTTTGTGTGGGCAAGCCATCAGACATGGTTTCTCCCCCAAACCCACCTCTCTTCATGGTGAAAGAAGTATCTCCTTTTGGCTGGCATTTAGGGCTGCTCCAGAAAGCTCGGAGCGAGCGTTTCCTGGTCAGGAAGATGACGTCCTAGTTATCCACTGGGCTGTATAACAAAATGCCATTCTCTACTTTGTTCTGGACGGTCGGGCATGGAGGAATGCAGCCGGCCTGAGCAGTTATTATTTTGGTTGTTGTCTTTGATGTGCCAAAGAAATGATGACACAGAAGCCTGGGGCCTGGCTCAGGAGCCAAAAGCTTGTTAGTGATTAGAGAGGGGATAATGGTCCTGTGGAGTTTCCCATTGTGTATGTAGGGCTCAGAGCTGCCAACTCTGTTCTGGAGCTTTGAGGATAGTTGGAGCCCCCTGAGCCAGCAGGCCAGGGAGGTGAGTTGTCCAGCCGAAGGCCCCTCCGGCAGAGCTCTCTCCTGTGGAGCTCTCTCCTGCGGGTCTCCGTGCCCCAAGAATGGAGACACGAGTGTGTTGTCCTTCTACCTCACTCTCCTACCAGACGCGGCGTTGCAGACTGTCAGGCCACGGACCAGGTACACCCCTCAGACAGGTTGTGTTGGGCCCCGGTGGTGTGCTCGGTTTGTGTTGGTTGTCAACCTTTCAGAATTGGGGCGTTGCACGTAAAAATCTAGATTTGTGGATTCTCTGGAAAAATCGTTAAGATTTGGCAGCACTGGGCCTGCGTTCCCACAGTTGGCTGGAGTTGCAGAACCACGGCCATTGTGGACTGAGCACAGGCTCTGCAGTTTCCTGGCGCTCCTAACCTCTCCCTGAGGGACCCCACACTCAGCCAAGTCAGCAGGTCTTTCAGCCAGCAGGCCACGGAGTGATGTGGCTAGAAGCGTGGGTTTTGCAGTCATACTGTCTCCGTGCAGATCCTGGCTTCACCCTCCTGAGCACTGTGGTCATGGGCAAATGACTTCATCTCTTGGAGCCTCCATTGTCTCATCTGTCTGATGGAGGTGATATTACAGCCTACCTCATAGGGCTGATGTGTGGGCCAGATGACATTCAGAGTCATACATGGTAAGCTCTCGACAACTGTTAGTGCCATTGTTGTTATTCCTGTACTTTTTCCTCTTCACTCATTTACATTACCTGCCTGGCCTCTGTAGCCCTTTGAGTTTAAACTGCGTCAGATTGAGCCCCTGAGGTCTGGGATCTGGTGTCCTCATTTTTTCCTTGGCAGCCATCCCAGGGCCTGGCACACCTGGCAGGCAGGACTGGCACGTGTGTGCTGAGCGACTGAATGAAGGAGTCCGGGGGCCTTGTAAGAATAGGAGAGGTAGTGTAGTACGGTGGTTTAGGGCAAGGGCTTGGCTACTCTCAAATCCTGGCTCTGCTCCGACTCGTTTTCTGGTGTCTGTGCACCTCAGTTTCCTTACCTGTAAAATGGGAATTATAGTGGTGTCAGCCACACAGGGTGGAGAAGGGCTGTGTAGGAGACCGTAAACCATTTGGCTTAGTTCACACAGGGTGGTCCTCAGTCAGGTGTTGTGTCATCATTTGGCATTCATTCATTCCTTTGGTTGTAAACACTGAGACGTTTTACTTTCTACACTTTTTCCTTCCCTTCCTTACGCTCCTTGTTTTCTCTCTGTTCCTTTGCATTCTGAGTCTCACTTTGGAAACCCTAGCAGTCAAGATGTCCTCATTTGCAAGGACTGGATGGGCCCACTCAACTAGCTGAAGCAGTAAAGGGGAGATATGGCGGGGGGCAAAGGGAAAAGCTCAGAGGTAGAGCAGACACTGGCTTTCTGTTTTTTGTGATTTTCTTGGTGCTGCTGTCCTCTGAGTGGGCTTTAGTGTTATTCCAGCCCCCCTAATGGTTATAAGATGATCATAAAGGTTCATCCTGGGTCACCTGATTGTAACGTAGCCAGTCATGGGATCATGCTGATGATTGGCTCAGGACTATTAGGACCTACCTTTAGAGTTGGAGCTGAGGTCTTAGCTGCAAATTGCAGGGCATTTGTAGGGTCATCAGGCAGCCATTGGGAGATCTGCAATTTCTTTCTGATGTGTATTAACTGAGACATGCTGATGATGCTTTGGGGGCTGCTGGCTCCTCCTAGGCTGGGTCAGCAAAGACACCTGGTCCAGGCACTTGGTAGTGAGCAGCACACCTTGGATCACATGTTGTTGATTACACATATAGGATCAGAGAGGCTGGCATTAGTGAGAGTCACACTTCGGTAGAGTCAGGAAGTCAGATCTGTCTCCTGAGAAGGGGGAACAGCAATCTTCCCTCCTCAGGACCAGAGGCCACTCCTCTGTGTGTATGCATGTGTGTGTGCACACATGTCCTAGAGATCAATAGTCCCATGGTCCCTGAGGCTCTTGAGCAGGCATTGATTGCCTCAGCCCTGTGGTCCCTGGAGTGACAGAGTGCAGCCTGGACAGCACTCTGGGGATGAGCACCTCCCTGTACTCCACACACTTCTGCAGAGGGAGCAGTGTTGTGTGACTGAAGGCAGCCAGGGCCAGGTGAGTGAGGATAGGTGGACTTCTGCAAGAGCCCCCATCCGAGTGCTGCTCTGAGCCTTTGAAGCCTGGAACTGTGAGGAAGTGGGGGAAATGCAGAACCAGGATGGCCTCTGTCTCTGTGCAAGGACTATGTGGCCGAGTGTGCGCGCGCGTGTGGTTCCCAGACACAGCTGACGGGGTGGGTTTTGGCGGCAGGCTACAGGATGTTGGATTGCGTCCTGATTGTGTCACCCTTGGAAGAAGAGGATGAATAAACACATAGCCTTCTCTGCAAGCACAGCACGCCTTAAATTTTGGAGATTTTCTGTTTCGCCTGCAAAGAGAAATGCTCTAGACTCCCTGTTCTGTCCCCCATTTGATCCTTAAGCTGCCATGAGCAGGTGGAACTGAGACTAAATAATGAAGCTCTGTGTGAGGTGGGCAGATGCCCCTGATGCCACAGCAGTTGAAGACAGTGTTCAGTAGTTTATAAATGGCAGCATTGTCTAGCATGTTGGGCATCGTGGTGGGAGGGTGGGAAGAGCAGAAAGCCTGACCTCCCCCCGCCTGCAGCCAACCTCAGGGAGCTTATGGAAGAATTGGAGAACTGGGATGCATAAAGAAAGGACGACTAATAGTGCATGGAAATGGGGTCACAGCCAAGTGAGGGGTCTGGAATGTAGGTGTATAGAGCCAGGACAGAGCAGGTGCCGGGGAAAAGGGAGAGTGAGTTCTGGAGTCCTGGGAAGCGGACTCTGTTAGGAGAACAAATTCAGAGGTAACAGGCTGAGCCTGTGAGGAAGGCCTCAGACCGTGAGGGCCTAGGATGCCATGTGTGTGGGGTTTGGACCTGACCCAGCACATTCTATGCTCCATTAACTGTTTCTGATGTGGGCACCAGTGAGAGGAAGCTCCCTTTGGGGCCTCTTTGTTGGTTTATGTTTGCAGCCCTGGGGGCAACCTGGGCTTGAGTGCGGAGGTTGTGACACAATTTCCTGGGGACAGGGGATATGGAGAAAGGGTCAGCTGTAAGAGCAGAGGCTCTGCACGGAGAGCGTTATCAGAGAGCAGATTTAGGGGTAACCCCGACTTGTTTGAGGAGATAGTACCACTGCCCAGAGGGTCCATGTGGAGTCTAGGCTGCCATGGCACACACTTGGCTGTCATTGATAAAAGGCTAAAGTGACTAAGCAGGGGTGGGGATGCAGGGGGAACATTATTAGTCAAGGAGAGAGGGTGGAGTTTGTGTGCCAGGGGCTCTGGTGGGGAGAAAAGAATGGTTGGAGGGGTTCAGGCTAAGTCAACAGGCTGTAGCTATGAAGAAGTCAGAATGTGCTCAGGTGCTGAGGAGATCACTCTGCAGGAGGGTAGGCACCCAGCGTATCCATTGTTTGGTAGCCACACACTGTCTACTGATCAGTAGCTCCTAGGGCTGCCTCCATTTGGGCCTGTTTCCTCCCCTCTGGAGCTGTGGGCAGGATGGCAGGATGGTACTCACACTCACTGCCCTTCCCCGTCTTTGCTCTTTCTAATGGGCAGTCAGGGCAGAGGGGCTCAAGAATGGAGGAGACATGTTTCTGCCCAACTTGGAGCTGTTTGGTGCCAGCCCCCTAAGAGGGCCAAACCAGGGAAGGCTGAGCCTGGGAACCTTCCTTCGGAGGACGGCATTTTATCCCCATTCCCAGGGAAGCAGAGAAACTATCCGCACAAATTGGAGTCTGACTTTGACCCTCTGCTTCGGGTCCTGCTGGTTTCTTTTTATAGTGCTGTGGGCCAGCTCCAGTGGCCCTAGCTCACTCGGGACCTGCTGCCTGCCTCTCTCCTGAGGCCAGACCTCCATATTCTCATCCAGAATCCTTTGTCTAAACAACCAGGGCTGGAATGGGTGTGGGAGGGTGGTATGAGCCAGAGCCTAGAAATCCCTAGAGAACACTGCTGAGGCAGGAGGGATGGAGCCTCAGTCACAATGCCTCAGACACTAGCCCTGAGACCCAGTGGTGGGTGTGAGGGAGCACCAGTCCCTTTAGCGGGGCCCATTTGTGCACTCCATGCTTGGGTATATGACGAACAAGGGGGGCACATGGAGGATTGTGAGCCCAGCCCAATGAGGGAGGGCCCCCTGATGGAGAACAGGTGTGAGGGGGTCAGACCAGGCCTGCCTCTGCTTGAATCCTGCTTCAGTAGGAGTGTCTGTGAGGTCTGAGAGGGGGCTACAGGAACATACACACTCTCCAACCTTGGCCTCTTGAAATCTTTATTTAAGATGGGAGAACCATTTGGGGCCTCTTCCTGGGCAGGAGGACAGGTGAACCCTCAGGGATGGCAACCAGGATAGATGGTTCTCTGGGCCATCTGTGCTAGGAGATGCCCCAGGCCCAGGTATCGCTTGCCAGCCCAGGTAGAGAAGAGCCATGGGTGAAAGCCCTTTTCTAGGACAGGATCGGGGGCGCTGAGGCACATTGGGCTTCCTGTGTGGAAACTCGTCCTGGAGTTGGAGCTCTGGCAGACTCACACTGTGTCCTGAGATTTGCTGAGAATTCTGGCAAGGGCAGGGGTGGTGCGTGTCACTGGGGTTTAGCCTCTCCCCACGTGGCCCCTCTTCCCCGGTGGGCTCACTGCTTTGCCCTATTTCTCTCTTGGCAGAATGCAGAGCCAGAGCCCCGGAGCCTCTCCCTTGGTGGCCACGTGGGCTTCGATAGCCTCCCGGACCAGCTCGTCAGCAAGTCAGTCACACAGGGCTTCAGCTTTAATATCCTCTGCGTGGGTACGTGTCATAGTCTGGCCAGGGGGCAGCCTCAGACAGGGGATGGAGCTCTGTGCCCTGTCCACTTGTTGAGCTACAAGGGACCTCCTAGGCAGAGAGACACTTTGAGGGTCATGGCAAGGCACTGATTGGTGTCTCTGCCAGGGTCAAGGACAGATATTGGGGGCCTGACTCCAGTTGCCTCGAAGAGTGAACAAGATCAGGGCTGTGAAAGTGCTTTGTAAACTGAGAGTGTTTATCACAGAGGTTTAGATTGTGTGTTTATTTTTAAAACATTCACTCTTGTTCCTACTGTGTATTAAGAACACTATGGTAAACAAGATTGTCCCATTATAATACCATGCGAGAGCTCCGGCACGCATCTGAACAAATACAGCCCCAAACAGGGAGGCTCTGGGAGGTTCCATGGGTCTCAAGGCCAACGGTACAAAGAGCTCTGCCACACCTTCCGCAGGTGCCTAAGCCCTGGCATCTGGTGGGCTGTGGGTGCCCCTCGGGAAGCAGCCTGTCCTGAACCGGATAAAGCTAGCTGGAACAGGAGGCCACTTATGGCTTTAGACCCTGGCTCATGACCAGCCCCAGCCCAGGAACGATGGTGTGCAGAGCAGGTGATGGGTCCCATTGAGGCTAGCAGAGGCTAATGTCCAGTGGATCCCACAGCTGCCTGGCTCTGCCTCTTCCCCACACCCTGAGGAAACATTTCTCACATCCCACATAGCCATGGCTTATGTCCAAGTCAGCCTTTTGGCTTTTTCTTCCACACGTTTTTGAGGCCACCAAGAAGGGGTGGCTCCTCGGGATGGGACAGCGAGGGATGTAGTTGGAGGCCTGCCCCTCTCTTCTGTGTGGAGGCTGAGGTGCCCAAGCCCCACCCATCCTAGCCAGCAGCCAGGGACAGTCCTGTTTCTAAACTTCGACATCTCCTCCATTCCTTGCTCCCCAGGGGAGACTGGCATTGGCAAGTCCACGCTGATGAACACGCTCTTCAACACGACCTTCGAGACCGAGGAAGCCAGTCATCATGAGGAGTGTGTGCGCCTGCGGCCCCAGACCTACGACCTCCAAGAGAGCAACGTGCACCTCAAGCTGACCATCGTGGATGCTGTGGGCTTTGGGGATCAGATCAATAAGGATGAGAGGCAAGAGGCGGGAAGGGCGGCCCCGCCTACTCTCATCCCCGCCCCCCTCCCCCCATGGTGGGCTCAGTTCTAACGCTCTGCCCAAGCACCCTTAATTCCTAGCTGCTCCCACACTAATCGGCAAGCCCTCCACTCTATGGGGGGCCAGAGGAGGGCCTCTTGGGGAAGACCTGAGGTCCCAAGGACCCCTTTGGAGGTTAGGAGACAGGGTCAGCCACCTGTACTCAGACAGGGAACCCCAGACTGAAGCCGCTTGTCCCTACAGAGAGCAGGTTGGGGGCAGCCCGCGCCCTGTGGCTCAGTGCCTGCCTCAGGAGTGATGGAGCTGTCTCTAGTTACAGGCCCATAGTTGACTACATCGACGCGCAGTTTGAAAACTACCTGCAGGAGGAGCTGAAGATCCGCCGCTCACTCTTCGACTACCATGACACGAGGGTCCACGTCTGCCTTTACTTTATCACGCCCACTGGGCACTCCCTCAAGTCCCTGGATCTGGTGACCATGAAGAAACTAGACAGCAAGGTACACACCCTGCCCCCCAAACTTGTTCCATGGGCTTCATGGTCCTCCGCTGAGTTGGGGGCTGCAGTGTGACTGTCTACTGTGGTCCTCGGGGGCTCTGCTGCTTAGGGGCCTGCAGATAGCTCCTGGGCTTGGTCCTGTTTTCTCTTGCCTTTTCCCTACTGCTCCAGTGGGCCCTCATCACTCTGGGTTCTTTCTGTAGAGCTCTGTCTCCTTAGTCTGGTCCTGAGCCCCTTCCTTCTAGCTGAATTATTTCTTATTTAAAAACCAAAGCTGGGTTTGCCCAGAGGACTAGTTTTTAGGGCTAGATGGTGGTTTGAGGGAACCAGGGCTGTAAGAAGCCCCATAGTCAATTGGTACCACCCATTAGAAAGGCCCCAGGTGGCTGGGTTCAGGCTGGGGCTGCCCATGGGAGCAGCTCCATGTCTCTGGCCTTCTGCCTTTCTGCCTGGGGATGTGGCCTGGGCAGGGCTGTCCACAGTCAGGGAGAACTAACCTGCTGCCCCTCACCCCTCATCCTGGCAGGTGAACATTATTCCCATCATTGCCAAGGCTGACACCATCTCCAAGAGTGAGCTCCACAAGTTCAAGATCAAGATCATGGGCGAGCTGGTCAGCAATGGGGTTCAGATCTACCAGTTTCCCACTGATGATGAGGCTGTTGCCGAGATTAACGCAGTCATGAACGTGAGCATTGGGCACTGGCCTCAGGGCCAGAGGGGGCTTGGAGCCAGCATAGATCTGTGGCAGCCCCAGAGACTCTGGCTCCCTCAGGATTCCCCAGGATTTTCAGGATTCGGGAAAGACGGGTGGGTGGGCATCTGGAAGCCAGCCAGTCCTACGTCCTACGGCCAGGAGATGGGAGGAATTGGGTATTGGGCTGGTGCTGGGCCTTTCCCATGCTTAAGTTTCACAAGATAAGGATATAGGGCAGGAACTGAAACCTGTAGGAGTAAGCAGGTAAGATGCCAGCGCTTGGGAACATGGAGGAAAGCCAGGCTTGCAGGTCCTGTGAGGGAGCTTCTAATGGCCCCTAGGGAGCCCAAGGTCTGAAAGAACCCCTCAAATGTAAGGAAGATGGGGGTGCAGGTTCAGCCCGCTCTCCTATTTGGAGGCCTTAGGATACTTCTCCAAAAGAGAGCCAGGAAGCAAGCATCTGGCCACGCCTTGTTCAGGTGTGGCATCCCTTCCCTGGGGTCCAGGATAGTGAGGGAGGATCTGTCCATTAGTCTGTCCACCCAGTGCTCACCCATACTTGGGCTCCTTTCCAGGCGCACTTGCCCTTCGCTGTGGTAGGCAGCACTGAGGAGGTGAAGGTGGGGAACAAGCTGGTCCGAGCACGGCAGTACCCATGGGGAGTGGTGCAGGGTAAGTGACTAGAGGGAGCACATCCCCAGGTGGTGGGCCTAAACTCAGTCTCATGGCCTGTGTCCTCCCTTTGACTGTCCAGTGCCTGTGCTGCCAATGGAGTCGGCCTGGAACACTTGACTGCTGTTCCTGTGTCCTTTCCTCCCTGTGCCCACCTGTGTGTGTGTTCACCTGATGCCCCACGGGCCCTGTGCTTTCAGTGGAGAATGAGAACCACTGTGACTTTGTGAAGCTCCGGGAGATGTTGATCAGAGTGAACATGGAGGACCTCCGAGAACAGACCCACAGTCGGCACTACGAGCTGTACCGGCGCTGCAAGCTGGAGGAGATGGGTTTCCAGGACAGCGATGGTGACAGCCAGCCCTTCAGGTGACATCCTGCGTGGGGCGTGAACCCATCTCCACAGCCACGGCCAGACTTGCCATGCTGGCAGCTGTGCCTGGTGGGGGCGGGGGGGGGGTGTCTCATGAGCCAGGGGGAGGGGCGTGGGGACCCTGGCACCCCCACACCCCTCCTTTGCCCAAGTGATCCCCCTTCTCCGGCTCTGCCCCATCCCATCCCACTGCAATCCCACCCTTGGCCTCTTGTCTGTGCATCTCCACAGTCTGCAGGAGACTTACGAGGCCAAGCGCAAGGAGTTCCTGAGTGAGCTGCAGAGGAAGGAGGAAGAGATGAGGCAGATGTTCGTCAACAAAGTGAAGGAGACAGAGCTGGAGCTGAAGGAGAAGGAGAGGGAGGTACGTGTGGGCTCCAGGTCTGGGAGAGGCCAGGTGAGGGAGGGCGGGGCCTGGCCAGGCTCACAGGATGCCCCTGTTCCTCCTCTGCTCCCAGCTGCACGAGAAGTTTGAGCACCTCAAGCGGGTCCACCAGGAGGAGAAGCGCAAGGTGGAGGAGAAGCGCAGGGAGCTGGAGGAGGAGACTAGCGCCTTCAACCGCAGGAAGGCCGCGGTGGAGGCCCTGCAGTCCCAGGCCTTGCACGCCACCTCGCAGCAGCCTCTGAGGAAGGACAAGGACAAGAAGAAGTAGGTGGTGGGCCTCCTGCCCACGCTGGCTCTTGCTCCCTCCTGGGCACCCACTCTGTCCTACTCTTGGCTCCTTGAGTCTACTTTGGTTCTCGCCCATGCTCTGCCTAGTCACCATTTGGCTCTCAGTCCCACCCGCTTTCCCACTTCATTCTTGCCCTCCTTTCTTTTCTTCTCACTGGTGAGCTTGATATCTCAGGATACTGGGTATTTGTGCATGCTCTGTCTTGCACAGGTAACCCCTTGTTACCCCCCCACCCCACCCCGATTCTCTATTCCTCTCTCTCTCTCTGTCTCTCTCTTTCCTGGCTCTGTCTCAGGCTCTGTCTCTGTTTCTTTCTTCCTGTCCCCCTCTCTCTTTCTCTCTCTCTCCCCCTCCTGCCGCCCCCTCAGAGCTGGGATGGTGAAGCCCGGGCCACACAGGCCTAAAAGGGTATAGAGGTCTCAGGGAAGGTCTTTCAAGCCCAGAGAGGGGCAGGACCCGTGAATGTCCGCATTTCCAGATTCCAAAATCTGTGGTTTTTGCTTGGGCAGTGTGGTGCATCCCCCTCAGTCTCTACAGTGGATGTGGGACCTGCATTGGTTGGCAGGTGGATGCTTGAGCCCAGGCAGCACTGGCCCCCGGGCACTCTGCTCACTGCCTGGTGGAAGGAAGGACACCAGCTCCCTGAAGGGGCTCTGGGAGTCCTGCTCCAGAGAGGAGCTGCCCTTCAAGTAGAAGTTAGAGTTGGAAGAGAGAGGAGGACAGGAGGCTTCCAGCCTCCCGCAGTGCAGTGAACCTCTTGGCCAGGTGGGGGCAACTCCGAGTCATTTCGCCTCAGCCTTTTTCAAAGCCTCTTTCCACACTCTCAGCCAGAGTCCAGATGCCCTGGTTCCTAGGGGGTCTCCCTCCTCCACACTACTTCATTCAGTGTCCCGTACCTCATCACGCTGTGGGATCTCGTCCATCCCTGCTTCTCCCTGCCCCTGGCCTGGGTCAGATACCATCTTTTGCTTGTCAGCTGAGGAACTAAGCAGATGATTCCATTTTTGTCCTCATTCTCGAGTTTCTTGGACACTCATGTCTCCTTGGAATGTTTGGGAATGTGTGTGTTCAAGCCCTTCTTTCCCTGGTGGCAGTGGAGGCTTGTGGTTAAGGCCATGCAGCGGGTAGCCAGCCGTGGCTCTGGGATGCTGCTTGTGGCATCAGCACTCTCCCCGCCCCTAGTATTGCCATTCCCTAACACACATACACCCATGCACACAGTCTTACTCTCACTCCAGCCCTGTCACATGCACAGACTCAGGCACTTGTCATCCAACACACACAGCCCCCAGGGCACATAAGCACAGAGACATCTGAGGAAAAAAACCTTCTTGAGCTGCTCCCTGGGAGAGATGAGGGGGACAAAGCCAGGCATTTAGGAATGAATGCTAGTTCTTATTCCTAAGGCCTGTCCTCTGCTTTGGGACAGACCCTCCCCCTCCCTCCTTTCTATAGTCTCCCTCATCCTGCTTCCTGGTGTGTCCTACCCCATCTGCTGGCACTGTTGGCAGAGATAACCCCCTGCCTGTCCCCAGGGAGGACCCTAGCCCCACATTTCCCTCAACCATGTGAATTTGCTCTTTGCTTTGCGTTTGCTTCCAGCCCCAGCCCCATGTCCAGCTCTTGGCTTGGTGAGCCTTGGGGCTCTGTGAATTGGAATCTCTGTGGGTTTCAAGCTAGTGGCTAAGAATCCAGTTTCTCCTGGAAAGGGGTGTGTGGGTCTACGTCCCAGGTGTTGGCATCTAAAGAGACTGTGCCCTGCTCCCTGCCAGCTTGGTCTGGGCCATCTTGTTTCAGAAAAGACAGGCAGAATCTCCTAGGAGATAAACTATGGAGAAACTACTCAGACACTGAAGACACGGACGTGTGGCCAGGACAGGGCCAGGAGGTGGGGTGCAGGCTGGCTGCAAGGGCACCAGCACAGCTCTCGGGGTGAGAGTTCATCTGTGGTGTCGGGTCTCCCTGCCTTCCCAGTGTGGCCTGGGTCTGGCAAACAGGTCTTTTCTGCTTGCTGGACATGCCAGAAAGCTTCAGTCAGTTTGGCCTCCGGGAGAGACCTCTCCTCCCGTGCTGGCCTTGTGAGGCCAGGAGTTGGGTAGGTGAGGTGGCCTGGAGTGCCCCTTCCTCTTGTCCTGGTCAGGGGAATGGGGTATGTGAGGAGCGCTTTTGGGGTGGGGGGTGGTTTTTCATGACCACTGAGTTGGATTGCTTTGATTGGTTATACTTAGCCTTTAGATTTTAATCCATTTTCGCAAAATTACTTCCCAATCAGATCTTGACCCTCAGCCCGGAATGCCACAAACTAAAGCAAATTCTCTGCTTTGCTCGCCACAAATGCCAAACTGACTGCCCTTTCCCAGCAGCCAACTTGCTGTCTTTTGTTTCTGTTTGATTTGGTCGTCTGCGTATCTTTTAATGTGTCTGTTTTTGTTTTGTTTGTTTTATTTTTATTTTTCAGTTAACGCACGCACAGACTTACATGTCAAGAGCGGACTTTAGACTTTCATGTGTTAAGTTGCTTGAGTTACACCTTGTGACCCTTCTTCTCCCATAACATGGTGTGAGGACGGACTGGGAGCCGGTACAGACTCCAGTGTTTACAGCCTTGCTTTGTCCCCTACCCCCACCCCCAGGCTGCCCTGGGCCTGGTGGGCCACCCTCTCTATGCAAACACGTCAAAGCCATGAATGCTGGAATCCAAAACTGACAAGGTTTATTTTTTTCAGAGCCAGTGGCTGGTCTTCCATTTACAGTGTCACTATTCCTTGACGGAGCAGTTATGTGCCACTCTAGCGAAGGCCCCAGCCGGCGATGCTCGGCCTAATTGTTCAGCGTCAAGATGGCAACTCATGCGGTGCCCTAGGTGTGGCCGCGTGGTCTGGTATACATGCTGCAAAATTCGCTCGATTCCCCCTCAATTTAATTTTTCTAACCTAGAGCTTAATTTCAATAATAACTTTTAAGATACTTCTAAATTTTTATTTTGACACAAGCGTAAAGACAAATAATATCCTCTCCCGTTATTTTCATAAGTAACCCAGAGTCCCTCATTTTTTAAAAACTAAAAATATCTCTAAACCTTTCTTATGTATAAAGTATCCCTATAATATTTAGGGAGAGGTGGGTAATAAACATCCTGTGATGACAGTGTTTGGAATTTCTTTATGGATGAAAGTGGGACACGAAGGAGACCACATGCAGTGTTTTAAATGTGGACGTAAATGGAACAGCAGCCCAAAGCCGTTGTCTGTGTGCTCCACAGGTGCTACCCATACACAGGGACCACTCCACGTGTGTGTTAAGTGTTTGACTCCAACTAAGACCCCCCCCAAACCAATCCTGCATATTCCAAATGCAAAGAGTACTCTGCCGGGAAAAGGTCGTTTTTTTATCTCAAGGTCGTTGTTTTCTGTTTTCCTGGCCGACTCACAAAGCAAAGACACGAAGGTGTCTGATGTATGTGGACTATTTGAGAAAACACTACCAGCCAAGGAGCTTTCCCACCTCCACTGCGTTCTTCAGGGGATCATTGTGAGGAAGTACTGGCAGTATTGATTCTCCGATGTTCCTGTTGGTCTGCGAGCCACTGCGAGTATCAGGGCTGAGAATATGGTGTGATGAAATAGATAAAAAAATGAGTAGATGAAAGGATTTCATTTAATGTTGATGGAGCACTGTGCTAGATACAGTGTACTCAGAATAACACGCAGCCCTGCCCTCAGGCAGCTCACAGTCTAGTGCACTCCCTAGTCGGAAGCCTTGGGAAGTCGCGCTAATTTATTGTCGGATTGGTCGTTTGTTTTTCATGTCCTCTGTCCTCCTTCCCATTGCTGTTTCCCCCTTTCTGCCTTGGCCTGCTTTACTGATTTCCGGGACCAAGTCCTGGCTTCGTCCTGCCCTTCTGAGATGGGGCTCCATTCAGAGTGGGGAGGAGGGGTGAGCCGTGTGTGTGTCCCCAGAGGCACGGCAGGAAAAAGGCAGCCTTGTCCTCCTCACCAGGAGCAGAGAAGGTCTTACGGATGTCCAGAGTGCAACTGCTCGAAGTGTCATGCCGTGACCAGGGGTGGATCCAGATTGTAAGGGGCTTCAGTGTGGGCATTCAAAAGGCCAATCAGCGTATACCTAAGGCCCATGTGGACTGTCGGTGGCTTGACTTTAGGGGGATTATATGTGTGAGAGTGTATTCATTTTGGCTGAGGCATGACCTGTAAGATCACCTCTGTCAGCTAATGTATTTCTGAAGATGAGGCTCAGTGACCCAGAGGATTCGCTGGTTATATAAGAAACAGAGATTCCTGGTTCACGGGCCGATTTGGGGACTCTGGAGTGGACAGCTCCTGCCACCCATTCACCACAGCCTGTGGGCTGCAGCTCGGGCATACTGGAAGGTCGGAACTGTGGCTGGTTACCTTCCTATGGGTGCAGGGCTTCCCAGCATCTCTCAGGAGACCTGTCACTCTTAACACTTTCTGGGGTCTGAGCTGCTTCCACAGGTACCATCGGCTCTAGTGAGCCTTGCCACCCTTCTCTCCCTGGGCTATTTGTGTTTGTAAGTTTATCATCTTCAGCTGAGACCAAATTAATCCTTGATGCACAAAATGAGCTTAAAACGTGCCGTTATTTAACAAGCTACCCCGTCCGGGATGTGACCCTTGTAGTCAGGATCTGATTTGCCTCTCCTTTTCAGAATCATCTTTTAGCATTATTAGGACTGTCAGTGGGGTCATGCTGGCATTTATGATCATGTCTCTCATGAGCTACGTTGGTTTTGGGTAGAATCATATAATTTATTGTCCAAACTGAGACTTTTCAGATTGAAAGCAGGTCCTGTTAATAATCATGCCAGATCAACAGGTGTAAGCTGGAACGGTCTCAGGCAAACCGGCATGAATGGTTACCCTGGTGATGGGTAACCTGAATGGAGGTGGTTTGTAATTGTGCAGACTGACTGCATATATGTTTCCATGTGTCTGTGTGTGGGTGCTCGTTAAGTGGGGCTCATATTACTGGATAAGAGGCCCAAGGGAAGTGTGGCTTGCTCGTCTGTTACGTTAACATGCTTTTCTAAAACTGCTTCACCTGTTAATTCATTTACTCCTTCATACATTGACTGTTTTTGCTCCTTTCCATTCACTTTGTACTCTTTTTTTTTCCCCATTAAATTTTGCATTTATTTTGAGTTTTTGTGGTGTCTTTTTTGGGCAGTAGCTTTTCTGATTTAACATGTTTTCTAGCCTATTAATCTGCTACGACTGTGGTAAAACACAGCTTGTCTTTTCTGTGAACTTTGTGGGGTTGGCCAGCTTCTATAGGAGTTGTGTTTCAATAGTGACTCCTGCTGTGGGCATCTGTGAAAAGCTCTGGAATGGGTGTGGGATGGAGGAAAGAGTCATAGTTAGGAGAGAGCCTATGGTCCATCAATCTTCAGCGTGCGTGAATGGGTGCAGGCCACCAGAGAAGGGAAGGGCTGCCTTTTAAGAGTTTACATCCTTGTGGAAGAGGCTTGACATGGGACAACTAACCTCTGAGTTCTTATGGTGTGTCAGGCATTGTTCTGAATTGCATTACGTGCATTAATTCCTCTAATATTCATAATAATTCCAAGATCAGGTACTATTCCCCCCCCCCCTCCATTTTATAGGTAAGGCAGAGAGGTAAAGTAATTACCCAGAGTCACACAGCTAGTAACTGGTGGAGTTGAGATTTGATTATTGGTAGCCTGTACCCTTGATTCCTGAGCTACAGTTGCTACTTGGCAACCCAGTGGGATGATGGACTTATAGTGAAAATGTGGCCACAATTGAAGTGTGCAGTTTGACACACAAAAGTGTGGGTTGGTGGACCTGAGATGGTTTGGTAGAGGTGGGATGCCCTGGTAGGTGGATATTTGGCTGAGAAAGGGCAGACCAGTGCTGGAGGGAAGCGATGACAAGCTTGTGGATTCATTTGCAGAGGAGCTTTCTCTACTGGGCACTAGGTTCATCACTGGGAAGACCAAAACAAGGAGAGGGGGACTCAGGTCAGAGAGGTGACAGCACACTGGGGAGACTTGTGTGCAGACACCCCTAATGAACGTTCAGCTCAGCTCTCCCTGTGGGGAGTCAGCTAGCAGGGAAGCAAAGTCTTCACCGAGCTTTGAAGGACAAAGACCCTCCAGGAAACCAGAGGAGACAAAGGTGACATTGGTAGAGGGAACAGCATTGTACAGCTCGCTCACCCATCTGGGGGAAGTAATATTTGGACAAGTATTAAAAAGGCCCAGGATGCTCCCCTACTCTGTTCTCAGCCCATCTGCCCGTGTCTTCTCTCCTCTCCATTTTCTGCAGCTACAGTCCTTCACCAATCCCTCCCCTTCTGTAGACAGGGACAAAAGCAAGACAAATGGTGTCCATACTTCTCCCACCACAACAATCGCAATCTCTGATCTGAGGTGGGATAGGAGTTGCTTAAAAAGAGAGGGAGAGACGGAGAGGGAGAGAGAGAGAGAGAGAGGAAGATGGGACCTGGAATCCCAAGGTGAGCCTCAACAGCCTAAAAACTTTTCTCAAACTCCCAAGTGGTACTTGGCAACGCAGAAGTTTGCTTTCTCAAAGAGCAATACTGTTTACTAAAGCAGGGCTGTCCCTTTTCTCAGTACAGGGTTCACACACAGGTCCACCTTCTCCTTTCTCTGAGAGATTAGCGTTGAGGACCCAGCTTCCACTCAGAGCTCCCTAGTTAAGAGGTCAAGACTTCCCTGCAGTTCTCCAAAGTCAGAGAGAGCCAGAGCTGGGGTGGGTGCTCAGCATGAGCCCGTACTCCCTGCTCCCCCTGCCCCCAGTCCTCACTCCCAGCGCAAGGAAGGGGCAGGGGGCAGCTGTGGCCCTGGGAGGGGTTGCTGTGAGCAGCAGGCTGTGCCTCAGCCTCTCCATTGGTGCTGGACTACAGACAGCTGTTGCTGGGACCCAGGAGGTGGTATTCTAAGTGTATGTGACTATCGAGTCTAAATGCTGGATATCCAATACCTTTAAAATAAGATTCTGATGAGGTTGAAAGGAATTAAACCTTATTTTTACAGAAGCTCCACCAGGCAAATTTGTGTGGACAATAGGTAGAGATTCATACGTGCACTGTTATAGTCTACCTGGTCTGTGACCTCTCTGCATCTAGCAGCAGGTCGTATTCCTCACAGCTTAGCCTGTTTACAAAAAACTGCTCAGGGTGGCAAGACTTCAGAAATCACTGTGAAGTGTGTGGTTCTGTCATTCGTATTCCCGACGCTGCTTACACAGCTCCAGGGGGCAGCTCTGCCTGCTGGACTCTCCTGCCCAGACAATGGCTCTGTAGTGTCCTGCTGTCCTAGAGACAGTTGGCTTCTCCCTCACGGCTGTGCCAGTCATCTCCTTCTAGCAGTGCCATGTTGGGAGCAGCCTCAGCCTCAGAACCTGCTCATCTCGACCTAAAGCTCTCAGAGCTGTGTTTCCCCATCAGGGGTCAGCTGCTGAGATCATTCTTAAACATAAAATTCCTCTAAGGTAGTAAACTACTTTGCTTAAGAGTAACAAAGGACAAACATGTGTGAAGCTTGACCAAGTTACTGTACATTGAACAAAGCATACTTTATGATCCAGGTCTTATGAAGAGAAGACCTAAGTCATGGCCAAGTCAGGGGACATTCATTTGGAGAAATGGTCCCATTTTTGCCATGATGGGCAAGGTCGGTGGCACTTGAAGTGCTACACTTCCCAGAAGTCTGGGAAGCTGACAGAACCTGGCCAGCTCCGTAGGTGGAGCAGCACAAGCTGGTCAGTCAGAACCAGCCCGGCCCTTCGGTCCTGAGCAAGGCCCACTGCTGGCCTGACTCCAGTTCCCTTACGGGCCACTACCAGTCCATGCTGAAGGAGAAGGGAAAACCAAGGTGCAGTATGACCATTCATTCATTCATGCTGGTCTCGGACCCATGGGAGAGAAGAGAGCAGGGTCTTGATCTGTCAGACCACCCTTCCCAAAAGGGACCCCCGACCTGCCTTTTTTCTCCTTACTGCCTTCTCAAGACTCGGGAGCTTTTTCTCAGTTGCCTTCCAGTGCCTTCTTCCTTTATTGTTACAGGATCCATAAAGCCTAGAATTTAGAGGCATCCCAGCAAGAAGGGGTTGCCATGATGCTCTAAAGGGTACTAGGGTAGGGGCACAGAGGCTGGGAAGTGAAACAAAGTTGTCTGAGCAGGAAGAGGACTACAAACTTCTCAGGTGCTGCTTTACAAGTTCCTTGCAGTGGCTCAACTGCTCACAACTGACCTGTAATTAAAATAGAGTCATCCTTGAAACAGAACCATTTTACATTCCAAATAAAATAGTGAGTGCTTAAATGTTAGCACAGAGTAATTTCAGGAAGGTCCAACTGTTTGGCTCAAGAGCATTAACCCCACCATCTCAGGGACATCCACCTCCAACCTCAGTACAACTGTCATTCATCTAACTATGCATTTCCATCTTACCCTGTCCATACTCAGAGATTCCGATCCTTCAGTGCCTCCCTCATGGTACCCCAGTACCCGGTACCATACAGTCAGATAAAAGGTGAGGGGTCTGAGATTTACACGCTGCAATATTAAGCTCAGGGGTGCTTCCTCCTGAGCCGGGCACATGCCCCGGACTTCACCCCATCCTCTTGACAACAAGGGCTGCCACTGAGATAAAGCTCTTTTCACTGTCAAGAAACCCACCCAATTGGTCCAGTGAAGGGAACATGTACCCCATACTCATCCAGAGGGTATGCCAAGTGTACAAAGCCTAGGCCTTAGGTAGACTCTTCACAGAGTCATTGTGGCCAGAACATCTGGAGCCCACAGGGGCCAAGAAGGGCGATGCGTACCATTTTGGGGGCAGAGTGCATCAGCTCAAGGGGCAAAACTGAGAGCCTGGTCCGGGGCAAAGTTGATGTCTACCTGTGCTTTCTTTAGCAGATCAGATATAGGAGTACACCAGTCGGGCATGAGCCTCTCCAACTCTAAGGTGATGATGACCAAGGCCAGTGTGGAGCCCTTGAACTGCAGCAGCTGGTGGCCCGCCATACAGTGCTGCAGCTGCCTGGTCAGGGACGCGACGTGGAGGGAAGGATTCCTCTGAGGCAGCAGCTCCACCACGTGGGGCCAGCCCAGGACCACCAGGGCATGGAACTAGAGACCGTGGTTTTTAATGTTAGAACAGAAAACCCCATACCTTTCATATATCAATGACCAAAAGTGCAAACAAGTTAAATTTCCATCAGGGAGCATCCGATGTTGCCCAACCCCTTCCATTCCCATCCATGGCCCCATAAGGGACTTGAAGCTTAATACTCATTCTGTGGCCAAGCTGAGCTTCAACCTTGGAGAGAAAAGACAATCTGCTTCCTGGGATGGTCATTAAGAGCTCAAAGTACCTAGATGACAATGTTTCAGTTCTGAAAAACAGAAGCATACTATTCAAGATTAAGATAGCAGAAAAGTTACTTGTATCTGTATACTGCAACTTGGCAACAATGGCCAGTTTTCAGAATGATACAGCCCTTAGTGATTTAATCTTCATGCTTCCTAACCGACCAAAACCCCATACATTTCCCATTGCATAATTTTGCCTTACTAACAGAATCATTCCTTAAGAATGACCATCATTCCCCAACTCAAAAAATACCAACTGATACAATATTTTTTAAGTGCCAGATCAATATGGTCTAAAGCCTCAATAAGGATCGTGTGTAGGTGAATAAAGACAGCTAAGTGAATGTGTGTAAAGTGTAGCACAGGCAGACAGCTTTTTATGTACAGTATTCATAGAATGGAAAGTTAAATATTTTTGCAGTGTGTATTTAAAGAGAAACTCACCACAACAGTGCCGTCAAAAAAGTCTTTATAATCTATTGTCTTTTAGAAGCGGGGGTCTGGTGGAACTGTGTTGGATTTAAGATCTCCATTTTCCCTCTTACGTGTGTCATGAGCTCTGTGGGTCACCTCACTGTGGTACGTGTAAGGACGTGTGCACGCCTGTGCTTTGCCATCCTATGTTGTGAATAGCTGTTCCAAAGGCGCACACGAGTCTAGGGGAGACTCTGCAAACTCCTCGTACTTACTATGGTCAAGAAGTCCAGCGGTATCCCAATATAGAGGTCCCGATGCAGTCTGTCCAAAATAGCCAGCTCCACCCTCAGCAGCTCGCCCGGGGTACAGCCAGAGCCGTAGTGCTTTATGAAGTCTTTTATGCGTGGAATTAACTGTAAAAAGAAAATAAAGAGGCCAAAGCCCTGTATCATGTCATGGTAACTTGTTTTCTTATCCATGGGAACCGGGCATCCGTGACCCTAGGAGAGTTGTCTTCTCGCGACATGCCACAGAAAATGCTTCTGACAGAAACACCAAGTCAGATTTTGGCCATGTGTCAAGTCCCAGGTAGTTATGACAACATGTAGTGAATGGCACATGGTCACCCTCTGCAAACAAGTTTTTGTTTTAACTGCAGCGTAGTTAACATACGGTGTGAGGTCAATTTTAGGTGTACAATATGGTGTTTCAGTGCAAACAGGCCTCGATCCACAAACGCACTCCAGCTCATGCCCAAAGGTGCTTTGGAGGGTGGGGCTGTGCCGCATGCCCCCCATTCAGCTGCAAGAACTCACCCATGGTTTTTATCCTTATCATTCCTGTTCCCGACCCCCACGGTGATTACTTGTTATAGAGAGCAAAAGTAGGTCTTTGAACTTCCCGGTCTGCACTAGACAGGCTCACTCACAAAATCTCCCGTGGTTTTGGCAACACCATAGCTGCAACCACATTTCCTTCAACCTTGATTTAAGGCGGTTCAGTTCTGGAAGAACAAGGACTTTTTCCCAGAGGGACTTATAAGACTTATTCAAGTACCAGGTGCTGCACAGACCAGTCTACTTTTTTAGGTAAGCCAACTACTATTATAACCTCCACAAACACTTATTTTAAGGGTTATTTACTTGATTTTTAGTTGAAAAAAAAAAGCAACTTTGTTGGAGGGGAGCACACATTATATTGTAATGGACAGGGGTTAAAAGCATTTTTACTGAATGTTTGGAACTGGACACACAAGCGATATTTTCTGACCCTTCAGACCCTGAAGTGAGCCAAGGGGAACCCTGTGGCAATGACAGGCTTTACTATCCCTAAAGGGGGAAAGTTTGTGGAGATGGAAGGAGGGGGGTCTGGAAAGGGTATTGGGAGAGAATCTTCTGAACAGAAACTACAGTGAAACTGCCAAGTTCAAGCAAGCCTGAAGCACTTGTGGGGGCATCTCCTCAACCCCTGGCACATGGCCCTCCTGCCTCTCAAGAGAAGGGTCCCAAAGTCCCTGAAGAGCAGCTTCAGTGACACAGACAAGTCCTTAAGTCTCAACAGGTTTCTAGGGGGGGACGTTACGGCACATGGTTTGGGGAGGCCTTTTTCCTAGCTCAACAGCCAATGTTTCTGTTCAGTGGGAGGTGGCATCAGACATCGAACAATAAAGATATATCTGCCAGGAGATCAGGCCTCTGGGTTGGCTGGACCAGGAGAATTCAGCTGTTCTGAGTGCCCATTATGGGGTCGTGAGGTCCAACAAGGCTAAAGGCAGCACAGCAGAGATCCTGGGAAGTTAATGAATTTTCTAAAAAGCCCACCATTCCTAAGGACACACCTTTCTGGGAGTCTGAATGTTCCAGTATAACACTCCTATACTTCAAAAGCAGCCCAGAGTGGACTCCCAGGGATGCCTATCTCCTCTTCTTCGTTAAATGTGGCAGCAAGTCTCAAGCAAGTAATCATGACACAATGGAGTAATCTCTCTCTTATCTGAAGTATGGAACAAACACATTTGACCAGAATATGAATGCCAGGAACAAATAGTCAAGCACCGGTGGGTTTCTTTGGGAAATTAAGTTTTTTCCTTTCTTCAAAAAGAGATGTATCGTATTCCTCCACCAATTAGTGCCATGTTTTGCATTTGACCCGTGAATATGCCCCTGATTTCAGAAGCACCAGTGGCTAGTCAGTAGTCCCTTGTTAGGGGGATGAACGAGGGTGGGAAATACAGCACCATTTCGGGGAACACATCATGACCACAGGCTGCAATGGCGAGATCCAGACAAACACACCCCACATGATCACACAGTAAGTCTTTTCCCAGCTAGGTCCCTTCAGAGGGACAGCCACACAACATTGAGCCAGACAGGCTGGGTAGTGGGATGTAACCCTTAGTTTACGAGCCTCTAAGCAGCTGGGATAGTGCACCTCTCAGGCAGCAATCAAGGGCAGAGGTCAGTTTCTTCTCCCACCCTCTATTACCACCCCCAGAGCCCCTACCTTTACTGAAACCAGTAGGCGGCTGAAGGTAGTGAGAGCCGGGTTAAAAGTAATTTGGGAGAAGTTAAAAATGTTCTTAAGCCCCAGGAGCGACAACACGATTTCCTGGACCTTGTGGCAGATCTCAGCCTGTTGGAAAGAAGGGGTAGGGGAGGGCAGGGAAGGTCGTTGGTGGCCAGTGTAGGTTCGCCTGTGTGGACACAAGCCTGCTGAAGGTCACCATACGGGATGTGAGACGTCCCTGCACCTTAAACCGCGATGGGACTGAGTGTTGCCCAGCGATTCACGGATTGAGATGGTCCTCGCGCCCGTTTTGGTCCTAAGCAGAGTTTCCCAACTCAAGACCTCTTCCGAAGCACCTACCAGAAAGGCGTCCTCTCTGTGAGAGGGGCTAGCGACCGCCGCCTCGTGCCTCGTGCATGGCACGCACCTGGTGAAGGTCCCCGCCTCCAGGGTGCTGCTCACCTGGGCGCGGGCGCAGGTGGAACCCGGCCGCGTCCCATGCGCGCAAGGGGAAGGGGGTGAACTTGCGGCCGCGGGGCCCGCTACCTGGGGTTGACCGCCATGCCACGGGCGCGCCTCGCGGCCCAGGGCCAGTTGCGGGTGGGCGGCCAGTCGGCGCTCATCCAGAGGGCGTCCCCATTCGCACGGCACCCGCGGGGTTGAGGCCTGGAGGGGTGGCCGCGGGAGCTGCGGACTTGGCGCGGCACCGAGAGCGGGACAGGCAGCTCGGGGTCCTCTCGGTGACGGCGCGGAGAGCTACGGGTTCCACCAAGGCCGCGGGAGAAGAATGCCGCGGGCCGCTTCGCCCAAACGCGGCTCTGATCTCCCCCCGTGGGGCTGAAGGTTGCGAGGGGAGCCGCCTGCCGGAGGCCATGGCGAGCGCCGGCTCCTGGGTCTGGGTCCCGCCATAGCTGGCCTTTTATAACCCGGCGCGGGGGACTTGCAGCTGGGTCCGCGCCGGGGCGGGGAGGGTTTGGCGGGCCCACCCCCAGCCCGGGCGCGCAGCAGCTCCTGGAACCCCCAACCCGCCGGGCTTTGACACTTGCTCACGGCTTGTGGCGCGTGGAGTGCTTGCCGGTGGGTGAAGGATTCCGTCTTCTTTCACTCCCCGCCCCCACCTCCCGCTGAGCGCTTCTTCCCCACCCGATGCCCGAAGGCCCAGGACCAGAGTCCCGAACCCGGAATGCGTCACCTGGTGAGCACTTCGGCCCTGGAGAAGTTCACCGGGCCGCAGACCCTGCGTCTTATTTCACAGCGGCACACAAGACCAGGTAGAGAAGCGTCCAGAGCGCTCCTCAGTCAGACACCCTTGAGATGGAATTCTGACACTGTGTGATCTCGTTTATGGGACTTGAGCTCTCAGTCCTGTTTACTTCGACTCTTAAAAAAAGGCAAAATCTGCCTCACAAAGTAGTTCCTTCATGCATATATTTTTCCGATCAGCAGTTAATCAGTGAAGGCCTACAATGTTAGGACATAACAGTGAATAACACAGACATGGAGTTTACATTCTAGCCAGGAGAGACAGATAATAAACATGAACAGAATATATAGAAATCCCAGCGATTTCACTTTTAAGTATATGCTCAACAGAAATTCATATATGTGTATCGAAAAGACACCTACGCAATGTTGTCATAGCCCCAAATGTCCGTCAGCAATTGAATGCAATAAACAAATTTTTGTATGTTCACACTATGGAATACTACACCACATTGAAAAAGAATGGACTAATGCTCCACCCAACAAGAAAAAAATCTCACAAACATAATACTGAATGTTGAGGGACAGAGACAAAAGACGTCATACTGTATAATTCCATTAACATAAAGTATAAGAACAAGAAAAACGAAATCTGTAACGTTAAGAGTTAAGATAGTGGTTACCGTTAGAGGGCCGTGGATAGTGACTGGGAAGGAACACAAGGAGCTTCCAGGGCTGGCAATGTTCTATTTCTTGATTTGGATGCTGATTACACACGTGTTCGCCTTGCGAAAACTGATCAAGCGGTGCATTTTTGATTTGTGCACTTTTATTTACGGGAGATATATTTCATTAAGATTTACATTACATTGAATTTACATTAAAATATATGCGAATGTCAGAAGGAGAAGAAAGAAAAGGAATAGAAGAAATATTTGGAGTGATGATGACTGAGAATTTCTTCAGGTAATATGAGACACCAAACCACAGAACGAGGAATCTCAAAGAACACCAGGTGGGATAAATGCCCCCCAAGTATACCTAGGCATATCATTCAAACTACAGAGAATCAAAGATAAAGTTTTGAAAGAAGCTGGAGGCGGGGAGGGGAAGAAACTTACCTATAGAAGAGCAAAGATAAGAATTACATTTCAGTTCTCTTCAGAGATCATGCAAGCAAGATGTGGGCCGAGATATTTAAAGTGTTGAGAGAAAAATGCTACCAACCTCGAATTGTGTATCTAATGAGATTATCTTTCAGATGAAGAAATAAAGATCTTGTATATAGAAGATCCTAAGGAATCTGCTAAAAAACTATTAGAAGTAATAAGTTCATGGAAGTTCAGAGTACAAGGTCAGTGTACTAGAAAAAATCATTTTTTTATACACTATCAGTGAGCAATCTGAAAATAAAATTAAGAAAATAATTCCAGGGATGCCTGGGTGGCTCAGTCGGTTAAGCATCCAACTCTTGATTTTGGCTCAGGACTTGATCTCATGGTTGTCGGGATCGAGCCCCACAGTGGGCTCTGCGCTGACAGTGTGGAGCCTGCTTGAGATTCTCCCTCTTTCTCTACCCCTCCCCTGCTCACACTCTCTGTCACTCTCAAAATAAACAAACTTAAAAAAAAGAAAGAAAATAATTCCATTTTCAATAGCATACAAAAGACTAAAATATTCAAGAATACAACCAAAAACTGCATTATTTACATATTGAAAATGACAAAACATCACTGAAATTAAAGAAGACATAAATAAATGGAAAGGCATTCCATGTTCATAGATTAAAAGACTTGCATTGTTAAAATGGCAATACTTACCAAATTGATCTATAGATTCAATGTAATTCCTGTTAAGTTTCCAGATGGCTTTCTGCAGAAATTTACAAGGTGTTTCTAAAGTTTCCATGGAAATGCAAAGGATTCACAATAGCCAAAACAATCTTGAAAAAAGAGAACAAAGATGGAGGTCACATACTATTTGACTTCAAAACCTACTACAAACCTATAGCAATCAAAGTGTACTGGCATTTGGTTAGCCATTTAGATCAATGGAATTGAATTGAGAGTCTGGAAATCAACAGTCACATTCATGATCAACTGATTTTTGGCAAGGGTGCTACAAGTGGTTCAGTGGAGGGAAGAATAGTTTTTTCAGCAAATGGTGATAGGACAGCTGGATATTCATATGCAAACAATGAGGCTGGATCCCTGTACCACACTATTATGTAAACATAATTCAAAATACATCATAGATCTAAATGTATGAGCTAAAACTATAAAATTCTTAGAAGAATAAGTCTGCATGACCTGGGGTTAGGAAATGGTTTGTTAGATATGTACCAAAAGCACAATAAAAGAAACAGCAAAAGAAAAAAATATATATAAATTGTATGTGATCTAAATCAAAAAACTTGTGAGCTTCAAAGAATGCTCTCCAGAAATTAAAAACACAACTCACAGAGAAAAATTATGCATATTGTGTATCCCAAAAGGGACTTGTATTTAGCATACAGAAGGAACTCTTACAACTTAATAATGAAAAGACAAATAAAATGGGCAACGGATTTGCACAGACGCTTCTCCAAAGAAGACGTCCAAATGGTCAATAAGCAGGTGAAAGCAAATGCATCATTAGTTATCAAGAAATTGTAAATCAAAACTGTAATAGGATCCTATTTTACACCAGTAGTATGACTATAAAAACAAAACACAAAACAAAACAAGAAAGTAGCAAGTGTTGCTGAGGATGTGGTGGAATTGTAAACCTCATAACGTTGCTGGTGAGAATGCAAAATTGCTGGTGGTGTGGCCATTGTAGAGAAAAGTTCAGTAGTTCTCAAAATGTTAAACATTACAGTTACTGAATGACTCAGCAATTCCACTTGTAGACATATTAGATGTAAGAGAAATGAAACATGTTCACACAGAAACTTGTAGCGGCAATATTCATAATGGCCAAAAAGTAGAAATAACCCAAATGTCCATCAAATGACAAATGTATAAAAATGTGGTATATCCACATAACGGAATATTACTCAGCCTTATAAGTACAGAATTACTGATATATTCCACAACAGGGCTGAAGCTTGAAAACATTACTCTAAGTGATAGAAGTCATTCACAAAAGGCCACATATTATATAATTCAATTTATATGAAATGTTCCAAATAGGCAAATCTATGAGACATAAAGTAGATTGGTGATTGCCTAGGGCTAGGATGTTGGCGAGGAGCGGGTGGGATGAGTGGGAGTCACTATAATGAATATAGAGTCCCTTTTTGGGGTGATGAAAATGTTTAAAATTGATTGTGGTTATAGTCTGTGTATATAATAAAAGCCATTTATGTTTACAATTTAAATTGGTGACTTGTATGATGTCTGATTATATCTCAAGAAAGCTATGTATATGTGTTTACATAATATATATATATATATACAGTATATTAGATGGTGATAAATACTATGGAGAAATATAAAATAGGGAGAAGATATAAGAAGATGGGTGATGAAAGCTGAAATTTTAAGTGGAGAGGTCATGGTAGGACTCATTGAGAAGGTGATGTGTGAACAAAGACATTCTGAAAGAGGTGGGAGAGTCATCGGGATATTTAGAGGGAGAGCTTTCCAGGGCTTAAGTTTGGATCTGAGCTTTGTCACTGCCCCTGTGTCTGACCTTGGACGGTTACTTAATGGCTCTGTACGTGAGTTTGTTTATCTGTAAAATACTTGTTCTTATTTTCTAGTAAAATGACTAACAGTACCTATTTCAAAAGGTTTTTATATGGATTAAATAATAAAAAAAGAAAGTAAAGCACTTAGAATAGTCCACTGGCACTAAGTAAAATGCTTTATAGATGTTTTTATTATTTCCTACTGCAAGTGCAAAAGCTCTTTCGTTCTAAGATGGAACCATGCCCGGAAGGTCCATTGAAGGAGGCCAAGTGGGGCTGGTGCAAAATAATGAGCAAGAGGGAAGATTGTAGGAAGTGGGGAAAGGGCCTGTGACTTTCAGTTTGTGAGATAGGAAATCATCGGCAGGTTTTGAATAGAGAAAAGACACTATCTGATTCATGTTTAAACACCATCTTTCTGGCTCCTGTGTTGAAAACATCTAAAAGAGGACAAGGGTGCACTCAAGGAAACCAATTTTGAGCTGTTGTAGTAATACAGATAACAGGTGATCGTGGTAGTGAGAAAGGGTTAGATTCTGGTTCTACTTTAAAGATAGAAACAACAAGCTCTGCTTAAAGATTGATTATTGGGTATGAGAAAAAGAGACTGGTTTGACCTGAGCAATTGTCAGGATTCAGCTTAGATTTATTATGCTGAGGCAAGTCTGAGAGCGCACCTTTTTTTTTTTTTTAACGTTTCGCCAGGGGTTTGGGGTGGGGATGGGCAGTAGTAGTGTGTGTGTGGGCGGGGGCGGGAATCAACCTTTCAATTTTTGACAAGGATGATCTTGAAAAGCCTATTGCACATCCAAGCCCAGTAGTTGGTGTTCAGAGCGAGCTTCAGACAGGAAAGAAGATGGATCAAGATCATTCGTTCTTTCACAAATATTTATTGAAAATCTACTCTGTGCTAGGTCCTATTTTAAGTCCTATTTTAGGCTCTGGAGATACTTGTGAAAACACCTACAAAGCTCCTTATGACCTTATCTGTAAGAGAGGTCATAAACAAGTCAGCAATCAGGCTGAGTCTTTAGCTCTCCGCATGGACGCAGTGTACAACTGCTTTTTAAATTTTTTCCTATGGTTTTTTTTTTTTTTTTTTTTTTTTTTAACGTTTACTCATTTTCGAGAGGAGAGAGAGCATGAGCGGGGAAGGGGCAGAGAGAGGGAGGGAGACAAAGAATCTGAAACAGGCTCCAGGCTCTGAGCTGTCAGCACAGAGCCCGACGCGGGGCTCAAAGTCACGGACTATGAGATCATGAGCTGAGCTTAAGTCGGACGCTCAAGCGACTGAGCCACCCAGGTGCCCCCCTATGGTTGTTTTTAATACTGGGAATATTGCCAGAGCCAGAAAGGTAGTCGCGGGATTTAGGAGCGCCTCCCCCTGCCTACCGGTGGCAGCCAGGTATCCCCGCCCTACTGCGGGCCAGAGTTCTAGCGCAGTCGAATGGCAGCATTGCGCAGGCGCAGCCTTAGTCTGGCGTCCTAGGAGACGGACTCGGAAAGCTTCCGCGCAGGCGTAATTCAGAAGGCCGAGAGAGCCTGAGGCCCGGGGACGGGGCGGGGCGAGCTCGCAGTGCGCTTGCGCACAGCCTGCTCTCGCCCGAGGAGCCGCAGTCTCGAGAGCGCCAAGGCGGTATTTCGGTAATCTCTGACAAACCTCTCCTGCGAACTCGGCGCCGTTGGACTGCGCCCAGGGCGGGGACGTCAGCGGGGCACAGGAGGGAGCCACGATGCCGGTGAGGAGAGTCGCTCAGCTGCTGGGATTCCTCATCCCAGCGGCCTGGCTCGGGGGCGCGGCTGTTGCCATGGAGGCGCGGAACAGGCAGGCGTCTGGGGTGGGGCGGGGCAGGGTCAGCTCTGCTGGCCCCAGGGGTTGGGGAGCCTGGCGGGTGGGCTCGAGCCCGCGAGGATCCTGCCGGTCCTGGGAGGGGCCCCGGGCAGGCCCTGCTGTCTTCGCCGGTGCTGCATCCCGCAGGGCCTGTGCTGCTTGACATAAAGGCACAGCGCCTGAGGATGCGCTCTCGCTCCCAGCCCTGCTAGCTGAGTGGGGCGCCTGGGAGCGGCCGCGGGGGGTCGGCTTTGGATGCTCCGCACCTGGTGGGGTCTGTACGCCAAGGAGCCCAGCTCCGGAAAGGAGCGAAACGAGAGCTGCCTGTTCTTACTCCAGCCCTTGACTCGAGCTGTCATTCCTTTCGTGGTGCTTTCGCTTACAGTGCAGAATGTAACCCGTAGGTGTCTTTGTGTGTGAGGCCGGGGGTTGGGTGGTATGTTTGTCTTGTAGGATTTCACAGGACATTATCGTACATTTAATAGGGGGCGTCCTAAGTCCATTATAGGGTCATGGAGAACACATAGGGCTTTGGTTGTTTTTCTTCTGGTCCGAGGCCTCGGACAATTATTTAATCTTTCTGGGTCTTTAATTCCCACGTAATTAAACTTTTCCTCATGGGGTTTTATCAGGATGAAATAAGGTAACGCACAACGGAATTGAAGGACATTACTTGACATTAGCATTAAATGCTTAGTATTTGTTCCGTGATCTTGCTTTCTGAGTTATTTATCAGTTCACTCAGCAAATACTGGGAATCAATCACATGTTAGGCACTGGAGGTAAAATATTGAGCAAAGCCAGACAGGTTCTTGAACTTGGGAAGATAGAAGCTTGCCTTAATGGGCAGAGGTGAAAATCATGTTGGTAGAGACAAGACCCTTAACATTAACGAAGTGAATGGGTGGCATATAATAGAAAGTAGGTTCTGGTGAGTTGTAAGGTGTTTCTATGTAGGAACGCTGGCCTATACATGTCAGATCATCTTTTTTTTCTTAAAAAATTATTTTTAATGTTTATTTTTGAGAGAGAGAGGGAGACACAAAATCTGAAGCAGGCTCCATGCTCTGAGCTGTCAGCACAGAGCTGGTCACGGGGCTCAAACCCACGAACCACAAGATGGTGACCTGAGCCAAAGTCACTTAACCAACTGAGCCACCCAAAACATCGTTTTTTTTTCCAAGAGAATCTAGAAATTGTTATTTTTCTGAAATTTCTCCATTTTTGAATTTTAGCAACTAATTAAAAAATATTTTTAAATCCTATGAGCCAAACAAAAAGTATTTGTGGGCTGAATTCAGTCCCTTGAATACCAGTTCGCAACCTCTAGTGTAGACAGATAGGACAGACAGTCAAATAAGAAGCAAAGTAGAATTGAAACCGTTGTAGAGGAGGGAGAGAGTAGGGTGCTCTCAGGGCCTATACCAGGATTTGACCTAGTTAGGGAAGTCTTTCCAAGTGAAGTGGCTGTTTTGGTGAGATCTGAGACTAAGTGAAGGTGAGAGTGAGGAATGTTCTAGGCAGAAGGAACAGCACATGGAGAGGCTTGTGGTAAGAAGGAGCATGGTGAACAGAAAAGGCTTAAAAAAAAACCAAACAAACCCGTGTGGCTGTGGCTAAGAAAGCCAAGCAGGGAAACTTGTGAAATAAGGCTAGACAAGTAGACATGAGCCAGAGCCAGGTCTTAAAGGCCGCCTTAAGGACTGTGATTTTCATACACAGTCCTTATGTCAGTGATGTCAGCGGGAAGCCTTTGCCGAGTTGTAACTAAGGGAGCGTCATGATTAAATTTGTGTTGAAGCTGACTGCCATGTAGGGAACAGACTGTAGGAGAACCTAACTAGATGCAGGTGTCCCATTAAGGAGCCTTACAATGCAGGGTGGGAGAATGGGGACTAGACTAACGTGGTGAAAGTAGAGAAGGGGAGAGGTATCTTGTGTTGGTACTGTTCAACTAAACGATTGACCTTTACTTCAGTAACCGGATTGTATTTTTCTAATTGAAGTATAATTGACCTATAATAATTTCACCTGTACCACGTGATTTAATATTTGTATTCCTCGTGAAATAATCCCCACAGTAAGTCTAGTTACCATCCATCGCCAGAGTTAAATTTTTTTTTTCTTATGAGAAATTTCAAGATACAGTCTTTCAGCAACTTCCAAATATGTATTTTCAAATATGTATTATTGACTGTAGTCACCATGCCATATATTATTTATACATGACTCATGTATCTTATAACTGGAAGTTTGTACATTTTGATCCCTTTCACCCATTTTGTCTACCTCCGAACCCAACTCCCCTCTGGCAACCACTAATCTGTTCTTTGTATCTACAAGTTTTGTTTTGTTTGTTCATTTGTTTTTTTTAGATTCCACGTATAAGTGAAATCGTACAGTATTTGTCTTTGTTAAGGATTATATTTTAACATAGAGTCTTAATCATAAAATTTCAAAAATTGAAACTTTACGTGTATAGATGTTCATAAGGTTAGAAGCATACTAAAACATTTATGTCTGCTATTGGGCTTTCTTTTCTGTGTTTTATTTAATGTTGTCTTCTATAGAGAAGATAGACTACATACAGTTACGTGATTAAAAAAACATTTGACTAATGCATTGTAGAAAATAAAAGTCTCGGGAACACAGAACCTACTACTATATTCTTGATTAAAGTTGTTAACCATGTTCACGTGTGTTTTCCTATAGGCAGGAAACACAGAGGAAGTCAGGGACTTTTATGCAGAAAGGCAGTCTATAATATACTGGTTCATTTTCTGCTTGAATAGCACTTATTTTCTATAAATGTAAATTAGATTTTCTCTCCCCTCATTTGTATTATAAAAAAAAACTATTTGCCTTTTCATATCTTTTAATAAGCCTTTTCTATATATCTGTAAGATCTTTAATTGCATTTAACAAATATTCATGGAGTATTTAATATGTGCAAGGTACTAGGATGGCAAAGTAGCCTTTTTCAAATTTGAAATTTAATTTGCTGAAGGTAAAAGTAAATATTCTTTTCATTATTTGTGAATATTTTCTTCACCAGATCAATAAATCAGAGAAGCCTGAAAGCTGTGATAATGTGAAGGTGGTTGTTAGGTGCCGGCCCCTCAACGAGAGAGAGAAATCAATGTGCTATAAACAAGCTGTCAGTGTGGATGAGATGAGGGGAACTATTACTGTACATAAGACTGATTCTTCCAATGAACCTCCAAAGACATTTACTTTTGATACTGTGTTTGGACCAGAGAGTAAACAACTTGATGTTTATAACTTAACTGCAAGACCTATTATTGATTCTGTTCTTGAAGGCTACAATGGTGAGTATAAAGTCCACTTTTTTAAAAAATAACTTTATTGAGGTTTTAATACCCTATAATTTCACCCATTGTAATCATACAGTTTGATGAGTTACAGTAAATACATACAGTTTTGAAACTATCCCCACAATCCAGTTTTATGACCCCTGAAATTTCTTTATGTGCCTTTGCATTCCCATCTCCAGGCTGCCGTTGACCTGCTTTTGTCTATAGTTCTGTCTTTCCTTGAAATTCCATGTAAACCAAAGCATACTCTATCTCATCTTTATTATCTGTTTTCTTTCATTTGTATAATGTTGTTGAGGGTCACCCATGTTGTTGTGTATATCAGTTCTTTGTTCCTTTTTAATGCTGAATTCCATTTTATGAATATACCTCCTTTAGTGATCTTTGATGGAAATTTGGATTGTTCTAGTTTTTTGCCTATTATAAATAGTCCTGCTGTGAACATTCTTTTATAAGTCTTTATGCAACTAAATTTTAAAATTTCTCTTGGGTAGATACCTAGAAGTGGAATTTCTGGGTCATATGGTTAAGGTATATTTGTTTTTGAAGAAATTGCCAAACTGTTTTTGAGAGTGGTGACTATTAATTTGTTTTCCTCATGAGCATGGTATGAGGGTTCTAGTTTCCTCACATTCTCACCAACATTTAGATTATCAGTCTTTTTAATTATAGCTGTTGTAGAGGCTCTGTGGTGGTATTTCATTGTTTTAACTTGTATTTCTCTGTAACTAATAATGTTGAGCAGCTATTCATATACTTATTTTCTAAATGTTTGTTTATTTTTGAGGTGGGGGAGCAGAGAGAGAGGGAGAGAGGGAATCCCAAGCAGGCTCCACACCATCAGTGCAGGGCTGGATCTCGTGAATCGTGAGATCATGACCTGAGCTGAAATCAAGAGTCAGATGCTTAACTGACTGAGCCACCAGGGAACCCTGTGGGAAGGTTTTTAACTAAAGATTCAATTTCTTTAATAATATAGCGATGTTCAAGTTACCTATTTTTCTTTTAGTAAGCTCGGTAGTTTATCTTTCATGGAATTTGTCGAATTTATTGGCAACAAGTTGTTTATGTCAGTCCTCTATCATTCTTATGTTAGAATGTGGTGTGATCTTTTTCAGTAAGATACTGGTACGTGATAATGATAGGTCATAATTTGTGTCTTCTCTTTTTCTTGTGATTAGTCTGGCAGGAGGTTTAACAATTTTACTGATTTTCTCAAAAAACTGGCTTTTGGTTTTAATAATTTTCCTTTATTATTTTTTACATTTTCTATTTTGTGAATTTCTGCCTTGATCTTTATTTTTCCCTCCTACTTTATTCCTCTTTTTCTTTGTTATGGTGGAAGCTGAGGTCATTGTTTTGAGACCTATATTCCTTTCTAATATAGAGGTTTAATGCTATGAATTAACCCCTAACTACTGCGTTGGTAGCATTGTATGGATTTTGACACACTGTGTTTTCATTTTCATGCAGTGCAAGAACTTTCTTCCTTCCCTTTTGATTTCTTCTTTGATCCTTGGGTTATTTAGAAATGTGTTAAGGGGTGCCTGGGTGGCTCAGTCAGTTAAGTGTCTGACTTTGGCTCAGGTCATGATCTCACAGTGGATTCAAGCCCCGTGTGGGCCTCTGTGCTGTCAGCTCGGAGCCTGGAGCCTTCTTCAAATCCTGTGTCTCCCTCTTTCTCTTCCTGTACCCTGCTCGTGCTATGTTGCGCGTGCTCTCTCTCTCAAAAATAAATATTAAAAAAATACTTTAAAAAAATAAAAAAGTGTTCATTTCCAGATATTTTGGGATTTTCCAGAGATCTGTTACTGATGTCTAGTTTAATTCCATTTTAGGCAGAGAAATACTATGTAAAACTTGAATCTTTTGAAATTAGAGATGTGTTGTATAATCTAGAATGAAGTTTATTATTAAATGTTTGTATATTCTTTAAAAAAAATTTTTTTTAATGTTTATTTTTTGAGAGAGAGAGAGAGTGAGACAGAGTGTGAGTGGGGGAGGGCTAGAGGGAGGGAGACAGAATCAGAAGCAGGCTCTAGGCTCTGAGCTGTCAGCACAGAGCCTGATGCAGGGCTCAAACCCATGAACCGTGAGATCATGACCTGAGCTGAAGTCGGACACCCAACCGACTGAGCCACCCAGGCTCCCCTAAATGTTTGTATGTTCTTGAAAAGAATGTGTATTTTGCTGTTGTTGGGTGTAGTGTTCTATAAATGTTCATTTCATTACATCAATTTGTTCAATAGTGTCGTTCAGATTTTCTTTATACTTAATTATTTTCTACTTGGTGTGTCAATTACTGAGAGAGGGGTTTCGAATTCTCTGACTTCGTTTTTGTATTTGCTTTTTCCTTTCAGTTCTATCACTCTTTAGTTAATGAATTTTGAAACCCTCTGAGTAGGTGCATAAATGCTTAGGCGTTTTAAATCCTTGTGGTGAGTTAATCTCTTTTTCATGATGAAATTACTCTCTTTATCCCTGGTAATATTCCTTACTCTGAAACCTACTTTGTCTGATATTGATATAGACATTCTAATTTTCTTTTGATGCTATGTTAACATAGTATATCTTCTTTCATCCTTCTACTTTGAACCTACTTGTGTTTTTATATTGAAAATGCATTTCTAGTAGGTAGCTATACTGGAAGTCACTAAGATTACCACATTTGCAGATTGCTAGGAGAAGTCAAGGGAGTCAGTCTATAGTTGTACTTACAGCTTTGGCTTATTAGAGCAAAAAAGACACACATGCATAGCCAAAAGAAAGAAGGAAAGGAAGGAAGAAAGAAAAGAAATGAAAAAAGGAAGAAAGAAAACAAAAAACAGCAAAGGGAAAAGGTGCCTGGGGTGAAGTGTGGAGGAAACCAGGTACAGACTTCCAAGAGTCCTCTCCTACTAGTAGGCACACAAGATGTGCTTAATTGTTCTACCATTGACTGTGATAGTACTTGTTAAATGTTGTTTGTCAGAGAAGCTCTGTAAGAGACACAGTGCCCAAAGTTTTTATTGGAGCCTGCTCATATGGGCAACCTCAGCCTAGCACTTGCCAAGATCCCAGGCTCTCAGGAGAAGGAAAACAGGTGTTTAGCACAAACCACCTTGTTTATATAAACAAGTTAGGCATAGTGAGCTACTCTTACCAGTTAGGGAGTGATGAGAACCCTTCTTAAATCCAAATTCCCAGGTGCTAGTCAAAAGCCACCTTTGAAAGCAGGTCTCTCAAAGAATAGCAGTCCCAGATCTGTTGTTAGCTCTTTTTGGCACAGCACTGTATAGTTGGTAGTATTTTGAGTGTGTGTGTGTTTTTTTAAACTCAGTCTTGCTAACTCTGCTTCTTCACCGCGGGTATTGAGACAATTTATGTCTTGCTTTTTGTTTTCTCTTTGTACTCTTTTCCTCTTTTTATGCCTTCTTTTGTATTTTTATTATTCCATTCTTCTCTGTTGGCATATATAGCAATACATCTTTGTTTTATTTTAGTGGTTGCATTAAAGTTTATAGTATAAATCTTTAACGTATCCCACTTTACCTTCAGGTGATACTATGCTACTTAAAAAAATTTTGTAGTGCTGTACTTCCAGTGGTTGTCTCCTCAGTATTGTGCTGTTGTTTACTTCTACATGTTATGCACTCCAAACCACATTGTTAATATTTTTGTTTAAACCATCAGTTATCTTTTAAAGAGATTTAAATAATAGGAAAAAACATATATTACTTATAACTACTTATGTAGTTAACATTTTTGGTACTCTTTATTCCTTTATGTAGATCTATATTTCCATCTAGTAACATTCCTTCTGGTTTGAAAAACTTCCTTAAATATTTCTCAAGCGCAAGTCTACTGGTGATGAATTCTTTCAGATTTTGTAGTCTAAAAAGTATTTATTTTGCCTTTGTTTTTGAAAGAAATTTTCACTAGGTATAGGATTCTAGGTTGATAGCTTTTTTTAATACTTGAAGAATATACCTCTCCTGTCTTCTCATTTGCATTTTTTCCTCCTGGAATTCTGCTTTTCTTCTTATCTTGGTGGTTCTTTACATGACATATCTTTCTTTGGGTGCTTTTAAGATCTTCTCTATCACTGGTTTTGAGCAATTTGATTATGATGTGCCATGTATTTTTCTTTATGTTTCTGTGCTTACTATTCATTAAGCTTTTTGGATCTCTGAGTTTGCAGTTTTCATCAGATTTGGAAAAATTTCAGGCATTGTCTCTTCAAATATTTTTCCTGTCCCCACCCTTTTTTTGGGGTCTGCAGTGACATGTATATCAGGCTGCTTGAAATTGTCCCACAGCTCATTGATGCTGTTTTTCTTTTTTCTATTTTTTTCCTCTGTTACATTTTTTACTATTTCTACTGATATATATTCAAGTTGACTGATCTTCTGTTCTGCAGTGTTGAATCTGCCATTTACCTTATCTATTGTATTTTTCATCCCACGTGTAATTTTTATCTTTAGAAGTTTGATTTGGGTCTTTGTTGTGTCTTCTGTCCAAGTTCTTTCAAATATCCATCCAAAGTTTCCACCTAACTTTTTAATATGTAGAATATAGTTTTTATAACTTTTAATGTCCCTATCTGCTAATTCTAACATTTGTGTCCATTCTGAATTGGTTTTGACTGATTGATGGATTTTTTCATTAAGAGTCATATCTTTTTTGCAAGTTTGGCAAATTTTGGTTGGGTGCCAGGACACTGTGAGTTTCACCTTGGCTCTTGAATTTTTTTATTTCTATAACTATTGGTGAACTTTGTTCTGAGTTGCAGTTACTTGAAAATGGTTTGATTCTTTTAGATCTTTTAAGATCTTTAGTTAGGAGTGGAACAGTGTTCAGTCTGAGGTTATTTCCCTAAGAATGAGGCACGACCTTTTTGTACCTAATGTCCTGTGAATCATGAGGTTTTCCAGTCTGACTGGTATAAATAGATACTGTTTCTGGCCTGTTTGAGTGCGGGGGACTCTTCCTTCCAAATGATTCCCGCCCCCCTCCCCCTCCCCCCCCCCCCCCCATTTAGATAGTTTCCTCACACTCTTGAGATGCTTAGTACTCAGCTGAGTACTTGAGGAAGACCATCTGTAGATGTCTGGAATCTGGAGTTTTGTGTGCACTGTTGTCCTCTCTACTGCTGTGCCCTACAGCATATAGCTGCGTTGGGCTCTCTGGAAGCCATAGCTCTCTGGGCTGTCATAGGGCCCACCTCACCTGTTTGCCAGTTTTCAGGGGTCACGGCCTTTTGTTAACTGGAGTCCATGGTCTTGAAAACTGTTGCTTCGTATTTGTTTCAGTCAGGAGGGTGAATCTGGTCCTTGTTACTCTATCTTTGTTGGAAGCTGAAGTGTCAAGTTTAATTTTGAAATAATAGAACTGTGTATTTTAAAAAATGTTGTATGAATTAGTATGTAAATGTCAAGGGACTTTTCACCTATTTTGCACCTATTATGCTGACTGAAAATTGTTGATAGTAACATAGAAAAACATTTGGAAAAAGGACCAAAATCAGGACTGCTGTAACATAGAATGTTACATTATTTAAATGTATTATTCAAATGTGGAAGGACAAATACATAATCCTTCTACCATTTAAAACTTTTTTAAAAAGTTAGTGAACTTCGTTTTTTTAGAACAGTTTTAGTTTAAAGCAAAATTGAAAAAAGTACAGAGAGGGGCGCCTGGGTGGCTCAGTCGGTTGAGTGTCCGACTTCAGCTCAGGTCATGATCTTGCAGTTCGTGAGTTTGAGTCCCGCGTCAGGCTCTGTGCTGACAGCTCAAAGCCTGGAGTCTGCTTCAGATTCTGTGTCTCCTTCTCTCTTTGCCCCTACCCCACCTGTACTCTGTCTCTCTCTCAAAAATAAGCAAACATTAAAAAATATTAAAAAAAGAGAGAAAGAAAAAAGCACAGAGATTTCCCATATATCCTTTATCCCCAAACGTATACAAAGTTCCCCACTCTCAACATCCTCCACTACAGTGGTGTATTTGTTACAACTGATGAACATACACTGACATGTCATTATCATCCAAAGTCCATAGTTCACATTAGGGTTCACTCTTGTACATTCTGTGGGCTTTGACAAAAAATATAATGACATGTGTCTACTGTTGTAATATCATAAATAATAGTTTCATTCTGTGCACTGCTTGTTTATCTTTCCTTCCCCTACTAAGCCTGGCAACCACTAATGCTTTCATTGTCTCCATAGTTTCACCTTTTCTAGAATATCATACAGTATGTAAACTTTCAGTTTGGCTTCTTCCACTTAGTTAATAGGCCCTGAAGTTTTCCCCGTGTCTTTTCATGGCTTGATAGCTTATATCTTTATTTATGCTGATAATGGATAATACTCTATTATTTGGCTGTACCACAGTTTATTTATTCACCTACCTACTGAGGGACATCTTGGTTGCATCCAAGTTTTGGCAGTTAGAATTATGCACTGAAATAAAAATCCACGTGCAGATTTTTTGTAGGCCTTCCACCATTTTAAAGATGTAGTTAGGAAATAGGGAGATGTGGTAAGATTTCAGGTCGTTTTTAGTTTTTAAAAAGTAGAGTTTTAAGAGAAGTTCATAAGAAGGAAATTCTGGCATTAGATTTGTTAAACTGGACATAAAAAACTAGGAATTTGGAATTTCCTCTCTGAAAATGAGATGAGATTCTTTTGTTTTCAGGCATTCCTGATCCTTCTTTCTCAGCTCTAAAATTAGAGATTAATAACCTTTTTAAATTAGTAATCTTCATGTATTTAATGAATTCATAGAAGTTGCATTAGGAATTAATTCTGAATTCAAAAAATCTCTGGCCGTTACATACTTTTTAAAAGTATGAGCTCTGGACCCAAATGGACTATGTGCAGACCTTCTTTCTACCACTTACTATGACATTGAACAAGTAATCCAACCTCTGTAAGCCTTTGATTCCTCAACTAAAGCATGGAAATAGAAATAGTGCCCAGCTTTTAGGATTGGGGTGAAAATTCAGTAAGGATGCATGTAAAGTACATGCCTAGCTCATAGCAGATGATCTGTAAATGATAGCTGTTGTGTCAGTTATAAAGTGCAGTCTGTGAGTTCATAATATTTTTAGCTCTTTGTTGCATTGAATGCAATAATGCATTTTTTATGGCAGAGTTTGAAATATTCAGTGAATTAGAAAAAAATTAAGACTTTTTTATTCCCATGTGTAAAAAATGGCTTCTGTTGTGATTAATTATTGTGCTTATTGTCACAGAAAGTCTAGAAATGATGATGACATAAGAGGTTAACTGCATAGAGTGATAGTTGAAAAGCCTTTGTCATTTGGGCTGTCACTTCCTGTGCTGTGTTCTTAAACTGAGCTGTCTCCCGTGGAAATCACATGCACTCGTAGGGCTTCACTGAGCAAATACATTTCATCCCTCCACCTGCCTGCTTGATGCATGCATTTATTTGGTTGTGTCACGGGCACTTAAAGCTCAGTGTGCCCTGCACTGAATTCATGGTTTTTCTTTTCAAACTGTCATTTTTTCTAGTGGTGTTCACCATCTCAGTATACAGCAGTATACAGCATAGCCATACATCCCTTTGTTCAAGCCGGAAATTTGAAAGTCGTCCTGGATTCCTCCCCTGGCTAGTTATTTCCCAGGTGCTGTTGATTCTGTTGCATGTCTCTGAAATCCTTCCACCTTTCTCACTCCCTTCTGTTGTCAGCTCCAGCTCTTTGACTGGTTTCTTCACAAATCTCCCTTTGCTTTCTTCCAATTCTATGTATACAGTATAGCTGTAGCGATTCTGATTCACTCCTAACTGCAGAATCATTCTTTGGCTTTGCTTTGCTTTTATGATACCTTCTTAAAACCTTAGTATGGTCTTCGTGGCCCTGTGTGATTAGGCTCCTGCTGGTGTCTTTAGCTCTGTCTATATCCATCTTCATTTTCCATCTCTGTTTCCTTCATTCTGATCTCATTTCACTTCCTCAAAACCTCTCTTTTTTCTCTCTTGCCTCTTGCTGTCCACTCTGTTACTATCTCTTACTCATATTTCAGATTGCATCTTAAATTTTAGCTTTTCTGGAATGCCTTTCCTGATCCCCCCCCCCCCCCCCCCCCGCATTTCCTCTTGCATCAAGTTCTCCTGCCTACACTATGTCCCTTTACTGTCATCTAGAATTCTGTTTCTCAGTCCCAGGACTCATCCTCCTATAAATATTTGACCAATACCTCCTTTCCAAGATTACACACACTGTAAGATTAAGGACTATGTTTGTCTTGTTTGTCACTGTGTCCCCTGCTGCCTAGCACAATACCATACTCAGGTGTGTGGTGAGTAGTTGTTGAATGAATGAATTTAGGTGTTTAGAAAGTTTAAATTCTATCTGTAATTACCTGTAATGATTGTATTGTCACCTTTTTTGACTCCCCTATTCCTTACAGCTTTTACTTCAAAAATACATATTTTTTAAGTAATGAATTTATTTTAGGATAAAGAAGAAAGAAAATACCATTTACTTTTACTCTACCAGGTATGATGGTCGCTTGGATTAAATTGTTTCATTTGGTTCTTACTATTAATGTCGGGTACTTATTCTTATCCTTGTTTTACCACTGAGGAGACAGTCTCTGGGTAGATTCTTGTGTCAGGTCACATGGCTCACCACTGGCAGATAGGTCACACTGAGGTCTTTCCATTCTAGAACTTATCGTCTTTTGCTCCTGCAATTGTACTACCTTCTCCAACGTAATGTTTACACTAAGTAATTCGCATACACATTATAATGAATTTCTTATGCTTAGCCATGGTGTAAGACTTTACATTTACGGTTTGGGATACTTTTTATTAATAATTAGGAATATATCATTGATTTTAGGGCTTTAACAGTGCTTGGCTTACCTGGCACAGAGTACATGTTGTAATTGTTGATAATAGAAGTGAAATTTGTACTTGAGTAAGTTTTAAATCCAAGGAAGAAATTGCATCACAATGTCAAAGGAATTATTTTTAAGAGCTGTTATCCTGTAGCATTGGACTCTAAAAGTGATTGAATCTCTTCATCATTTTCAGGGACTATTTTTGCATATGGACAAACTGGAACAGGCAAAACTTTTACCATGGAAGGCGTTCGAGCTGTTCCTGAACTTAGAGGAATCATTCCAAATTCATTTGCTCACATATTTGGTCATATTGCAAAAGCAGAGGGAGATACAAGGTAAAAGAGAATTCTTTTATTTTCTACTATTGAGAAGTACAAACACAAGAAAGGCAGATAGGCACATATCTTCTCAATACATATTAAAACTGTTCTTGTAAGTATTTCTCTGTTTTTTTAAATGATGTTTTATTTACAGATTTTTGGTTCGAGTGTCTTACTTGGAAATATATAATGAAGAAGTTCGTGACCTTTTGGGCAAGGATCAGACACAGAGGTTAGAGGTAAGGATAACTGGAATTGAAGTGCTTTCCAAAGCAGTAGAATGTTAACTAAATTAAAGTTCCTTTTGTACAAAAGGTACTTTTAATAGTTTACTTATTTTTTTTACCTGTTTATATGGTCCCGATTCAAAATTTTAAATATTGTGAAAATTTATGCATTGAAAAGTTGTTGCTACTCCATTTTCTCCCCACCCTAAGATAACCACTGTCAGTATTCCTTCAGTGTTCCTTTATGTAAATACAAACAAATAGAATTTTACTTCTGGTCTGTAAGTAGCTCTATATGTATATTGATCTGCACTTTTTTTTTAATTAAAATTCTTCTTCAGGTAAGTGTAATGTGCAGCTGTTAAGAAGGAATATGAGAGATTACCCTTTACATAGAAGTTCTTTTTACACAGTTTTCCCCAGTAGTCATATTTTATACATACAGAGCTTTAGTACTGTATCACAACCATGATATTGACATTGCTACAGTCTATAGATTTTACTTAAGTGCCCAGTTTTTCTTGTACTCATTTGTACTTTGTACTATTTTGTCACATGTTTATGTGATCTGTCCACTACCACGTCAAGGTACTAAGCAGTTGTATCACAAAGATGCCTCATGTTGCCCTTTTATGACCACATCCACCTCTCTCCTGACTATGTTCCTCTGTCCCCTTCCCTAACCCATGACAGTCCCTAATCTTCTTTCCAATTCTAAAATTTTGTCGTTTCAAAAATGTTATATAAATAGAGCCTTACAATATATAACTTTTGTGATCGGCCTTTTTCACCTGGCATAACTCCTCTGAGGTTTATCCAAGTTGTTGCATGTATTGATAGTTTATTACTTTTTATGGTGAGTAGTAATGTATGGTGTATATATGTAAAGTTTAACCATTCACCTGGTAAGTAGTAATATATGGTGTATATATGTAAAATTTAACTATTCACCTGTTGAAGGACATCAAGGCAGTTTATAGTTTCTGGCTGTTATGAATAAAGCATCTATGAATATTTGTACACAGATTTTTTTTAAGGTTATTTATTTTGAGAACAGACAGTGTGTGTGTGAGCAGGGGAGGAGCAGAGAAAGGGAGAGAGAATCCTAAGCAGGCTCCACGCTGTCAGCCTGGAGCCTGATGTGGGGTTCAAATCCACATACTGTGAGATCATGACCTGAGCCTAAACCAAGAGTTGGATGCTTAACTGACTGAGCCACCCAGGTGCCCCTTCACACAGATTTTTATGTGAATGTAAGGTTCCATTTTCTGGTATGGATGCCAAGAGTACTTTACAATTTATTCGAAGTCAGAAATTTTTAATGTGTCAAAAAAGAAGAAAAAGAAGGGGCACTTGGGTGGCTCAGTTGATTTGAATGTCTGACTCTTGATTTCAGCTCAGGTCATGATCTCACAGTTTGTGAGATCAAGCCCTCTGTCCGGCTATGTGCTGAGAACATGGAGACTGTTTGAGATTCTCTGTCTGCCTCTCTCTCTGCTCCTCCCTCGCTCGCCCTCTCTGTCTGTCTCTCTCTGTCTCTCTCAAAATAAATAATCTAAAAAAAAAAAAAACACCTAAAAAAAAAAAGGTCACTAATGTGACTTAAAAAAAGGAAAAAGAAAAAAAAGAGGGGAGGGGGAAAAATGAAATTTTTTAAGTGTCAAAAATAATGGTATTAATTATAGATATAATAAAAAATAGTAGTTTTCAATGTTTCTTTTACCTAAAGGAAAAACTATAATTTCTGATTAAGAAATTCTAGTTTTTACACATTGGAATAATAGATTGTCATGAAAGACTGTTGTCATGATGAATTCCCAAAAAGCGAAATACGAAATTACATGCATAAATGTTAGAGAATCACAAAATTTGTGAGCAGGTACATAAGGTTGTTAACTGATAAGTTTAGCTGATTCCTATTCACTGTTTTTTATTGAAAATCCTATTTTTATCCCTCATTGCATTTTGTATTTTTCACTGAACCAATGGATTGTGACAATCTTTGCATATCAGTACAGAAAAGCCTCCTCATTCTTCTTTTTTTTCTTTTGTCCTTTTTAAAAGCTGCATACTGTTTTTGGGGGGCATCATGTATTCAGCCAGCCCTCTCTTGATGAACACTTGGGTTGTTGCTGATCTGTTATAAACAATTCTGTAGTAAATAGTGTTGTACATATATGAATTCATACATCTTCAGGCATATCTGAGGATAAATTCCTGAAGCTCGACTGCTAGGTCAGGTGGTAAATAATTGGTAAATATTGCCTAACATTTTAATATTTTAAGATATGAGACAGACATAAAAAAGATTAGCCTTTAAAATATTAATATTGGAATTTTGATTGGAATTTCATTGTTAGTAAAATGATTAAAGAGTAAGGTGTATATGGTAGTTGAATATGGAACAACAATAGGTACTGTCGTAGAATGGCGTAGAATACATGTAGAGTAACAGTGGCTACTATTAAGTTCTTACAGTGTGGTAGTAGGCATTCAATGCAATAAACTGTGGTAGTAGTACACACTTTATTTCATTTAATCTTCCTAGCAGTTCAGTTTTGTTGATGTGAAAACCGAAACCTAGAGAGGTTTCCTGAGTCAATCACAGTCACGTAGGTGAATGGTGGTGTAATCCAGAATTCCACATCTTCTTTATCCATTCATCTGCTGATGAATGCCCAACTGTAATATAAATGAGAATAAAAGTACTGAAAATATAAAATGGTAGTATTTCATTATATAAATGCTTAGATATGACCGTACTCAGTGACACAATGAAATAGGCATATGTAAACATCATGAACGCAACAGCTACAAATGCAGACTGTTATAAGTATGTTGTATCCGTGATCTGAACACCTTGACTGGGGGGGCCTGGGTGGCTCGTGTCCAACTCTTAATCTTAGCTCACATCTTGATTTCAGGGTTGTGAGTTCAGGCCCTTTGTCAGGCCCTGCGTTGGGCTCCCACTGGGTGAGAAGCCTTCTTTTAAAAAAAAAACAAAAAACCCAAAAAACAGGTCCTGATTGTGTAGTTCATGGGTTTGAGCCCCGCATTGGGCTCTGCGCTGACAGTGTGAAGGCTGCTTGGGATTCTCTTTTTCTGTCTCTCTCCCTTTCCCTCCCTCTCTCTCTCTCTCTCTCTCTCTCTCTCTCTCTCAAATAAATAAACTTAAAAAATTTTTTTTGACTCCCCCTCCAAAAAACAAAAACAAAGAAGCACCTTGCTTGGTGTTCCTGTCAATGGCATGGTCTTTTAAAATAGTAACTACCTCTTGGTATTCTGAACAAAATAAAGTAGTAGTTCTTTCCTCAGTTTTGTACATTGCTCTATTATTACCATGGAAAAGCACTTTGTCTTTATATATAAAATAGAGTTTGGGTCTAGACTCAGGTAATCATAAATTATTTTTTTCATTCATGTGAATATGTACTAGGACATCAAAATTGTATGGGACAATTCTTCAGTGATAGACCATCCCATTCGTTTCAGGATATTTAGTATCCATGGCTCCTGCCTGTGAATACCAATCATGTTCTCAAATGAACCAGAAGCTCAATCTACAAATTTCTAAAATATTCTAGGCTGGGGAGTAACTGCTCCTTTGAGATCGATTGTTTGAGTGTTATAAACTGTATTTGTTATAGAAGCTAAATTTCTTTGTTTTTATGACAAAAATTATTTGATATCATTACCCAATAAAAACTTTCATAAATTTAGAGTCATATTTCAGTTCTTCATCTTCATATCTAATCAGTTTATCTACTGCACTTACTAAATGAATTTTAAATTAATGTCACATTGTGATTGGAAATGACCTTAGATTTTGCAGACTAAAGCAAGTTAGAAGTGTGTTTCTGCTCTATAATGACATGACTGCAGAAAATGAGAGTAAATGCTTAAAAGTTTTGACATTGCCATGACATCAGCTGCATGATTTTTATATTTCTCAGAGATATCAGTTTGCTGGAATAGAAATATACACAGTGTTCTTTACCGTAGATTTCCTGAGAAGGAAAATTTATCATCTGTAAATGATATAGACCAGTAATTTTCAAACATTTAAAAGACTTAAAACAATTAAATACATTCATCGTACCAGACCTCATATGGAAGCGCAATGTGCAAAACACATGAAAGTGAAGCTCTCTTTAGAATTTGTCTGGGCTTGAGAACCCCTAAACTCCTACAGTGGCCCCCTCAGGGCCACCATGGACTCTCTAGGGCTCTCAGAGCAGCTTGACACCCCTGGTTTATAGAGACCACCATTACTCCTTTACTACTAAATAAAATAAGGGCATATTTATACCTCATGACAAGATAAAGAGTAATTTTTCCTAATGTATAAATATATCTGATAAATTTTTACAAAAAATACCCAAAAACTCCCAAACCGCCAAGTAGATCTCGAATCAACACCTAGAATTTGGAGTGTCTGCCCTTGTGATTTTTGTCTCTGGGGTTGTTTTTTAATTTTTTTTTAAACTTTATTTAATTAGGGAGAGAGCCTGAGGAGGAGGGGCAGAGAAGAGAGAGGATCCCAAGCAGGCTCAGTGCTGTCATTGCAGAGCCCGATGTGGGGCTCCATTTCACACACCGTGAGATCATGACCTTAGCTGATATCAACAGTTGGACGTTTAACCAACTGAGCCGCCCAGGTGCCCATGGGGTTGATTTTTTTTTTAAATTTTGTTTGTCATCTTTGTCTTTGGGATCTTACTGCCTGTGGAATGGTTCTCCCTACTGGCAGCCACAGACCTCAGCCTCCCATTTCACGTTACAGGCGTACTTCGTTTTATGATGCTTTGCTTTATTGCGCTTTCCAGATAATGTGGTTCTCCCTGTGTCGGGCAATCCATTGGCACCATTTTTCAAACAGCATTTGCCCATTTCATGTCTCTGTGTCACATTTTAGTAATTACTACAATATTCCAAAGTTTTTAATTAGTATCATATTTGTTATGATAATCTCTGATCAGTGATTTTTGATGTTACTATTAGAATTGTTTTGGTGTGTCACGAACTACGCCCACATAAAACAGCAAACTTAATAAATTCGTGTGCTCTGACTACTCTGCAGGCTGGCTGTTCCCCATCTCCCTTCCTCTCCTGGTGGCCTCTATTCTCTGACACACAGCAGTATTGAAATTAGGCTAATTAACTGTATAGCAGCCTTTTAAGTGTTGAGGTGAAAGGAAGAGTCACACATCTCTTTAAATCAAAAGCTAGAAATGATTAAGCTTAGTGAGGAAAATCTGTCGAAAGCCAAGATAGGTGGAAAGTCAGGCTTCCTGCACCAAACAGCAAAGTTTGTCTGTAAAAGAAAAGTTCCTGAAGGAAATTAAAAGTGCTAGACTGGTGAACACACAAATGATAAGAAAGCAAACAGCCTAATTGCTGATGTAGAGAAAGTTTTAGTGGTTTGGATACAAGATATTAGCCACAACATTCTCTTAAGCCAAAGCCTAATCCGGGGAAAAGCCCTAAGTTTCTTTAATTCTGTGAAGGCTGAGAGAGGTGAGGAGGCTGTAGAAGAAAAGTCTGAAGGTAGCAGAAGTTGGTTTGTGAGGTTTAAGGAAGGAAGCCGTTTCCATAACATGACAGTGCAAGCTGAAGTAGCAGCTGCTGATGTAGAAGCTGTAGCAAGTTATCCAGGAGATCTAGGTAAGATAATTCATTAAGGTGGCTATGGTAAACAACAGATTTTCAGTGTAGATGACAACTTTCTATTGGAAGAAGATGCCATCTAGGACTTTCATAGATAGGTGAAGTTGGTGCCTGGCATCAAAGCTTCAAAGGACACCCTGACTCTCCTGTTAAGGGCTAATGCAACTGATGACTCTTAAGTTGAAGCCAGTGCTCATTTAACACTCTGAAAACTCCTAGGGCCCTTAAGAATTATGCTAAATATACTCTATCTTTCCTCTATAAATGGAACAACAAGGCCTGGATAACAGCACATCTGTCAACAACATGGTTTACTGAATATATCTTTTTTAAATGTTGATTTATTTTGAGAGAGGGAGAGCATGAGTGGGAGTGGGGCAGATGGGGGCAGGGAGAGAGAGAAAAAGAGAGAGAGAGAGAGAGAGAGAGAGAGAGAGAGAATCCCAAGTAGGCTCCGTGCTGTCTGTGCAAAGCCTGACACAGGGCTTGATCTCACAAACTTTAAGATCATGACCTGAGCTGAAATGTAGAGTTGGACGCTCAAGTGACTGAGCTACCCAGTTGCCCCAGTTTACTGAATATTTTAAGTCCACTGTTGAGACATGCTGAGAAACAAAGATCTCTTTCAAAATATTACTGCTCGTTGACAATGCTCCTCATCACCTAAGGGTGCCGATGAAGTTGTACAATGAAATGAATGTTGTTTTCGTGTCTGCTAACACGACATCCATTCTGCAGCCTGTCCATCAACTCTTGTTATTGAAGAAATACATTTCCTAAGGCTGTAGCTGCCTAGAGAGTTATTTCTCTGATGGATCTGGGCAAAGTAAATTGAAAATCTTCCAGAAAGGATTCACCTTTCTAGGTGCCATTAAGAACATCCATGATTCATGGGAAGAGATCAAAATATCAGGATTGACAGGTGTTTGGAAGGGGTTGATCCCAACCCTCGTGGATGACTGTGAGGGTTTCCAGACTTCAGTGGAGGAAGTCAGTGCAGATGTGGTGGAAACACCAGGAGAACTAGGATTAGAAATGGAGCCTGAAGCTGTGACTGGCCTGCTGCAGTCTCATGATAAACCTTTAATGGATAAGGAGTTGCTTCCTTTTTTTAAAAATGTTTATTTGTTTTTGAAAGAGAGAGAGGGACAGAGTGCTAGTGGGGGAGGGGCAGAGAGAGAGGGAGACACAGAATCCAAAGCTGGCTCCAGGCTCTGAGCTGTCAGCACAGAACCTGATGCGGGGCTCGAACCCATGAACTGTGAGATCATGACCTGAGCGGAAGTCAGACACTTAACCCACTGAGCTACCCAGGTGCCCCGATAAGGAGTTGATTCTAATGGATTGAACAAAGAAAGTGGTTTCTTGAGATGGAATCTACTCCTGGTGAAGATGCTGTGAAGATTGTTAAAATGACAAAGGATTTAGAATATTTCATAAACTTGTAGATAAAGCAGTGGCAGGGTTTGAGAGGATTAACTCCAATTTTGAAAGAAGTTCTGTGGGTAGAATGCTATCAAACAAACAGCATCATTGTCTATGGAGAAATCATTCTTGAGAGGAAGAATCCATCACTACAGCAGACTTTGTTGTCTTATTTTAGGTAATTGCCACAACCACCCTAGCCTTCAGCTACTACCACTCTGATCAGTCAGGCAAGACCCTCTACCAGCAAAAAGATGATGACTGGCTGAAAGGTTAGATGATGGTTAGCATTTTAAGCAATAAGATATTAAAAAAATTTTTTTTGTTTATCCATTTTGAGAGAGAGAGAGAGAGAGAGAGAGAGAGAGAGAGGGAGAGAATATCCCAAGCAGGCTCTGTACTGCAGAGCCTGATGCAGGGCTGGAATCCAGGAACCTCAAGATCATGACCTCACCTGAGAGTTGGACTAACTAATGTTCAACCAACTGAGCCACCCAGGCGCCCCATACAATATTTCTTATTTAAGATTTGTATACACTGTTTTTTAGACATATGTTATTGCACACTTAATAGATTACAGTGTAGTATAAATATAATTTTATATATACTGAGAAACCAAAAAATTCATTTAACTTGGTTTATTTCAGTATTTCAGCTTCATTGTCATTTGCAGCCCAACCCGCAATAGCTCTGAGGTATGCCTATATTTTGTTGACTTGTGGAGGTCACTAATAGGGCCTTACAAAGTGAGTGTCAGCTTTCTAACACTGTATTTTAGGTAAACCTATCCTAAATATGTCCTTGAAATTTGATGAAAGTTCTCGTAAGGTTACTCGTAGAAAGGTAATGTTTTTACATAGATGTTGTAGATCTGATTATTTTACTCCGTTGTTTGAAATCCTCCAGTGGCTTCAAGTTGCTGTTAACATAAAGACCAATAATTGTGCTTCGTCTTATCTCTGCCTACCTCTGTAGCCAGGTATCCCGCCTGTTTGTCCCAGGCTTCCTACTCTTTCCAGCTGATCTGGCTTTTTATTTATTTATTTATTTTTAACTTTTTTGAGTGCTTAGTTTTTTTCCCATTTCGGGATCCCATAACATACTCTTTTCTTGCTACCCCAGCCTGAATTGGCTACCTCTTATTTTATCAAGTTTTAGCTTAAACATCATCTTGGGGAAACTATATGTCTTAGTCTTGCTATAATGCATTCTCATACTATCCTGTACTTTTTTGCTTCATGATATACCAATTGAAATTAAATAGTGTGTATTATTTTTCATTTGTATGTTCTTGCCATGGATTGTCACCTGCACAAATGTAGAGACTATGACTACCTTGTCCACCACTGTATCATCACTGTTTAGCAGAGTGTCCAATACATAATAGATGTTTGATAATTAACTGTGGAAGAATTACGGATATGTGTATAAACTCTTATGGTCATTTTCTTCTTTCTCTTTTTTTTTAGGTTAAAGAAAGACCTGATGTGGGAGTTTATATCAAAGATTTATCAGCTTATGTGGTAAATAATGCTGACGATATGGATAGAATTATGACTCTAGGCCACAAAAATCGTAAGTGGTAGTGCATAATTGTGATTGAACATTTATGTGTTGAGTAGGCTTTTATTTATAAAAATGATTTTTAAAAATCCTCACACTGGACTATGAAGGTACTAAATTCCTATTTTATGATTGAGGAAACTGAATCTGAGTTTAAGTAACTTGTCCAAGGTTGTATACTACTTACTAAGTGGCATAGTCTTTGAGTGTAGACTGTTAGTCATCATTAACCAAGCTCTTTACTGCTTCCCTTTTGTTGGGGAGAAAAGCAAACCAAAATTAAATGAAATTCTTTTTAAGAATTATTCGAAGTTTTGTGTAAAGAGTAAGAAACTTCAGCACTGTTTAAACGCAAGCTGCCTTGGGCCTAGTACTAGTGGTGCTGCCAGCAGCAATTAGAGATCAGAGGTAAACAATTAAGAACGTAGGAAGTAAACGTCTTTTTAAGAGTTTTTTTTTGACTAGACTGTAAATCTAGCAAGCTCAAAGAAATTAAAGAAAAATTTAAAAATCAATTGTATTCTTATAAACCAAGTAATAGACCACATGATAACAGGAAAATGAGCAAAAGATATATATGAATATGTTACTCACAGAAGAACTATACACAGCAACCAGCGTATGAAGGTATGTTCAACAGGACAATTAATCAGGAAACAGCAGTGGGAAACAGCAGTGTATTAGAACAGCAGTGGGAGATATTTCACCCATTGTTTTCGACAAAGGGATATCCAGGTTCATGAAGCTCCGACGAAACGGGCACTGGTGATGGGATTGTAATGCGCTACAGCCTTTCTGAAGTGTAGTGTAATGGTATCTGTTGACATTTTTTAGAGTGCATGCCTTTTACACTTGCTCTTAGCCAAAAGGCCGAGAAGCGATAGAGAGTGCATGCCTTTTGACCCAGTGTTTCTAATTCTAACACGTATCTATCTACCTACCTACCTATATTGATATATATGTAGAAAAATATTTTCTTAATATTTAAGTAATCTCTACACCCAGTGTGAGGCTCAAACTGACAAACCTGGGATCGAGTTGTATGCTCTTCCAAATGAGCCAGCCAGGCACCTCTAGAAAAATATTTTTAGACATAAACAAACAAAATGCCTTATTGCAACATTATTTGTAATAGTAAAAGTTTGATGTAGTCTAAATAGCTATCAGTCAAACATTGTCTATACAGATTATGGTACAGAAATACTATGGAACGTAATGAAGTTATAATAAAAAGAAAGAGTAAATCTACATGTAGAGACCTGAAAGATTTTCAAGGTATATCATTAAATGAAAAGAAAGCAAATCACAAAATAGTATGTACTGCATCATCTCATTTATGTATGTAAAAAAGCCAAATTATTAAACAACTCTGTATTTGGGCTGTGTGTGTGTGTGTGTGTGTGTGTGTGTGTATAGACTTGTGTGTATGTTAAATACAAAACAAAAGAACATTTAATAGTGGTTACCTTTAGGGAAGGGGAAGTAAGTTTGGGCAAAAGGGATATATGGAGCCTTTACTTTATGTTTTCAGATGTCTGTATTTTCAAATTTTTTTATACCAGGAATACGATCATGTATTGCTTATTCTATAAAAAATTTTTTTTGACTTAAGAGTCCATTCACAGTAGTGATCAAAACTTTCCATTAAGAACTGAGAATTGGGGCACCTGGGTGGCTCAGTTGATTAAACATCTGACTCTTCATTTTGGCTCCGGTCATGATCTTGAATTTTGTGAGTTCAGGCCCCACGTTGGGCTCTGTACTGATGATGCAGAGCCTACTTGGGATTCTCTGTCTCCCTCTCTTTCTGCCCCTCCCCTGCTCACACATTCTCCCTCTCTCTCTCTCTCAAAAATAAACTTTTAAAAAACAGAAACAGAAACAAGACAAAAAAAGAAAAAAAAGAATTTGGTATGTGAGATTGATTCAAGGAAAACTATAATTCTAATGAGAGAAATAAGAGAAATAAGAAGAAATAAAAAAAGAGAAATGAAGCCAAAGACATTTTAAGACGTAAGATAGAAGAGAGAAAAATACTCTTAATAGATTGAATCCAAGAATTAGACATTTAGTACAAATACCAAATAGAAAAGTTCTAACATAAAAACAGTAATTTTATCATATGGAAATAGAGGAAAGTAACCAGATGAAAAATTGATACAAATATAAAATTAGTTCCCATTTTGTGCAGGAGGTCATAGTATAGAACTAGTTAATTTTACACTTAAGAAAATAAGTCTTTAGGGGTACCTGGGTGGCTCTGTCAGTTAAGCGTTTGACTTTAGCTCAGGTCATGATCTCACGGTTCGTGGGTTTGAGCCCCACGTCTGGCTCTTTGCTGACAGCTTAAAGCCTGGAGCCTGCTTTGGATTCTGTTCTCCCTCTCTGTGTCCCTCCCCCACTCATGCTTTGTCTCTCTCTGTCTCTCAAAAATAAATGTTAAAAAACATTAAAAAAAAAGTCTTTCATTTCATGAATATGTGACATGCTTGGCAACTAAAATGCAAATTTAAGATAGTCAATTATATTTGCATTGCGGGCACTATTGTGAATTTGCTAATATTTCTTTAGACCAGTGTTTTTCAGCCGTTAAACAATAATCATTTTGGGGCGCCTGGGTGGCTCAGTTGCTTAAGCGTCCGACTTCGGCTCGGGTCATGATCTCACGGTTCATGGGTTTGAGCACCACGTTGGGCTCTGTGGAGACATGCTCAATGTCTGGTGCCTGCTTCCGATTCTGTGTCTTCCTCTTTCTCTGCCGTCCCTTGCTCACGCTCTGTCTCTCTCAAAAATAAAATAAAACATTAAAAAAAAATTTTTTTAATTATCATTTTCTTTGAAAATTTTTATTTTTGAAAAGATCATCCATACACATGTTCTAAAATTCAAAAGGCACAAAAATAAACATTGAAAAACAAGTCTTTCTTTTACCCTTGGGTGTCACTCACCTAGTTCCCGCCCCAGTGGCAACCTCCATTAATTTCCCACGTACCCTTCCTGATACAGTCCATGAATGCCCAAGTGCAGTTTTACAGAGAGTGCTTGTCCTTTTTTCAGGAGCCAAATAATAGTAGTATTTATTCACTTAAGGGTGTTGTTATAGAAATCATTTCACATCAACACATGGTAGACCTTTTAAAAATAGTTATATATATACTATATATACTATATACTATATAGTATTTCGCTGGATTTATCTACATAACGTATTTACCCAATATTTTATTCATGGACTTTTGTGTTGTTTTCACTCTCGCTGTTATTAGTAATATTGTAGTAAATATTCTTACATATGTGAGTTTATACACATGCAATCATATTTATAGCATAAGTTCTCCTTACCATCTTGAAAAACATAAATATTTAATTTTTTTCTTTTTTTTTTTTAAAGTTTGTTAATTTATTTTGAGAGAGACAAAGACAGCATGAGTTGGTGGGGGGGGCGGTGCACAGAGAGAAAGGGAGAGAAGGAGAGAATTCCAAGCAGGCTCCATACTGCCAGCTGAGAGCCCACATGGGGCTTGAAGTCACGAAATTGTGAGATCATGACCTGAGCTGAAACCAAGAGTTGCACGCTTAACTGACTGAACCAACCAGGCACCCTAATTTTTTTCTTTATCCAAAATAAAAATTTTGACACAAATTAAAGCTGTGGAATTTTGTTTTATTTCCATATGTGATATTTCAGTAGGTTGGAGTATTGAGTCAACTTGACTGCTGCAAGCAGTTTTCTCCTTAGGGATTATAACATTCAGTATAGCTTGTCTGTTGCATTGCTTTGTTTTCATAACTGGAAATAAAGAAAAATCACAGTCATAAATCCCATGCTGTACTTATGTTGGAAAAATAATAGGTACTAAAATATTTAATACCAGTTTTTTACATTACATGTTTTCTCCCACCCCAGATTGAAAATCACATAATTGTAAAACTCTTCCAACCCTTTGATCCACTAGTGCCAGTTTGAAAAATACATCCCATAGACATAGTCCTTAAGAGAAAGAGAGGTATCTGCTCAAAGATGCTTGTATTGTTGTTCCTTATGAGGACCTAAAATGGGAAACAATCCAAGTATCAGGGAATAGCAAAATCAGTTTTAGTAAGATTTGCAAGTTGTTTTTGCATGGAAATATAGGAGATAATGTTAGGTGGAAAAAAACAGAAGGTAAAATAATACTCTGTGGAAACATGTATGTGTAGTACTACTTACCAGATGTTATAAAGTGGTGTCGGATCAGATTTTTAAAGATTAAAAAAAAATTTTAATTGTGGTATTACTTTTTTTTAATGTTTTATTTATTTTGAGAGAGAGAGAGAGAACAGGGGATGGGCAGAGAGAGGGAGGGAGAGAGAGAGAGAGAGAGAGAGAGAGAGAGAGAGAATCCCAAACAGGCTCCATGAGATCATGACCCGCGCTGAATTCCAGAGCCAGACGTTTAACTGACTGAGCCACCCCGGGGCCCCTGGATATTTGATTATTTTTAAAGATGCTCCCTGGTGTTACACTTTCTAAGAACTTCCTTCCTTTCTTCAAGGTTCTGTTGGCGCAACTAATATGAATGAACACAGTTCCCGTTCCCATGCCATCTTTACAATTACTATAGAATGCAGTGAAAAAGGCGTTGATGGTAACATGCATGTCAGAATGGGGAAGCTCCATCTTGTAGACCTTGCTGTAAGTAACAGGATACTACTGAAGGAATAACCTTTGTTGTTTTTTACCTTTTATTAATGGATAAAAATTCAAGTGAAAATGTGTAATTTACATACAGTTTTTAAGTTGTTTACTTATGTACGTGTTTAACTTATTTATCATAGAATATTTCTAATGTATACAAAAGTAGTTAGAATAGTAGAATGATCTCCCATATACCCGTGACCCAACTTCAGCGATTACCAGTTCATGGCCAGTCCTGATTCATTTTTGCCTTTAGCCACTTTTTCCCTTCCTGTATTATTTTGAAGCAAATTCCAGATATCCTGTCAGATTTTTCAGCATCAAAGTCTGTTTTAAACTGTCAGAGGCATATTCTGTATTTTTTATTTGAGCTTTATTTCTATGTCTGTTGCTAGGGTTCAGAAAGACAAGCAAAAACTGGAGCTACTGGACAGCGCCTGAAGGAAGCCACAAAAATCAATCTTTCCCTTTCCACCCTTGGTAATGTAATTTCTGCCTTGGTTGATGGAAAAAGCACTCATGTTCCTTATCGCAACTCTAAATTGACTCGTCTTCTTCAAGATTCCTTAGGAGGAAATTCAAAAACCATGATGGTAAGACTTAATTGTGGAATAGTTAGCATCAGGCAAATTTCAGATTCCTGTTTATGTATTGCCATGACTTTTTAAAAACCATTGATATTTCACTTTTTTTGACTTTGTGATGATTCTTTTGGAAGAACATCATGTGTGCTAACCCATATAATGGTGTTTAGAAATCTGTGTGGTGGTTGCTTTCTTGTTCCAGAAGGCCAGAGAGGAACTATCTATGCTTAAGAAATTCTTTTTGATATATTTGTAATGGTAGTATTAATTTTGACTGCATTAAGGGTAAAATGTTTTGTATTCCTGATTCAACAGTGTGCAAATATTGGGCCAGCAGATTACAATTATGATGAAACTATTAGTACATTACGGTATGCTAACCGTGCTAAGAATATTAAAAATAAAGCTAGAATCAATGAAGATCCAAAGGATGCTTTGCTTCGTCAGTTTCAGAAAGAAATAGAAGAACTGAAAAAAAAGCTTGAAGAAGGTAACTTTTTCTCAAAATACTAATGTTAACATTGGCTAAAAATATATTGTTTAACCACTAAGTATTCTAATAAAAATCACTTATTTAAATTCTTTGAGCATCTAACTTTGATATTTTAAGGAATATTTCTACAAGGTAACTTGATACATACTTTAGCATTTTCATATTAAGTTTAATTATGTAATATTTGTGTATGTAATTTTTAAAAATTGATTTAATTTAAACCTCCATCTCAATCCCTATGACCTTTTATAGATTTCATTTGACCACTTATTCAATAATGAATTTTTCTGTCTCCATATAAGAGTGAGTTTTACCATATATATATTTAGGTGAAAATGACCTAGAGTATCAGTCACTGTTGCTCAAAATAAAGAAAGCTATCAGAGAGTCATGGGTAAACCACATTTACTCTAAGTCAAAATTCATTGTGTGGCTTTGAAAATAATGCTTTCGTTCTTAAATTTGAACATGAGATTGAATTTGAGGAATCCTTTTCTAATAAGGTGTTAGAAGGTTAGAAAGTTTGAAGACCTTGTTCATGAGGGTGAGAAATTTACCAGCTGTCATTAAGTGCTCAATGACTCTCTCCACTTCATGCTAAGAACTGATTGGCATAAGGGGTGCTTTGCATAGCAGATAAACAGAGGGCTTAAAATAGCTTTTTTACAGTTTATGGGGAAACTGGATACGTCAGATGTGAATTCCAACATCACAAATGTTTGGAGATAGTACTGATTGAATAAATTTGAGTAAGATTATTGAGGAAAAGCAGTATAATTGAGTTGCCTCTTAGGTAATGAAATTTGGTATTTTAAATATGACCACTAGGTGGTATTTATAGTCAGTATGTTTTAAAGGTTTAAATTTCTTAGATTTGTTAATGTTCATTTCATCCTTTATTTTGCTGCCTTTATTTTTTTTACATTTTTTAATTGTGGCAAAATGCACATCACGTAAAATTTACCATTTTAACTACTTTTATTCGTTTATTCATTAAGTATGTTAACCTTGTTCTGTAACCATTACCACTGTCCATCCCTAAAACTTTTTAATCATCCCCAAATGAAACTCTGTACCCATTAAACATTTACTCTCCATCCCCCTCTCTGCCTCAACCCATGGTAACCCCTGTTCTATCTCTGAATTTGACTATTCTAGATAACTCATATAAGTAGAATCATATAATATGTGTGCTTTTATGTCTGGCTTATTTTACTTAGCATAAAGTCCTCACAGTTCATCGATGTCATAGCATGTGTCAGAATTTCCTTCCTTTTAAAGGCTGAATGATACTCATTCTTTGTATACACCGCATTTTGTTTATCCGTGCATCTGTTGATGGGCACTTGGGTTGCTTCTGCCTTTTGACCACTGTGAATAATCGTGCTATGAATGTGGGGATACAGATACATGTTTGAGTTCTTGCCTTCACTTGTTTTGGGTATATACCCAGAAGTGGAATTGTTGGATCATGTGGTAATGCTGACTTTATATTTAAAACATTTCATTTCATTTCATTTCATTTCATTTCATTTCATTTCATTTCATTTCATTTCATTGATGCTTCTGACATTTGTTTTTATAATCCAGGTAAGAGTGTTATGGTTAATACAGTTGGTCACAAACAATAAAAAGGTAGGGGAAAACATTAAAAGAATGATTTTTTAAACACTTTTTATAGACTTATCGGAAATTTGGAAGTATAGTGAGTTTCTATATAGCTATTATACAGCTTCCCTTAATGTTAACATCTTTTATGTTTGTTGGAACCAGGAAACTTACAATGATACAGACTTATTAACTAATTTGTAGATCTTATTCAGATGTTGAGTTTTTTCCAAAAAATGCCCTTTATCTTCACTTTAAAATGTAGTCTAGGCTTACACATTGCAGTTAGTTGTCAGGACCTTTTAGTCTCCTCCTGTCTCCAGTTCCTCATCTTCCTTTGTCTTTCATGGTCTTCACACTGTAAAGGTCATATATTTGTAGAATGTTCTTCAGTTTGGGTTGTCTGTAGTTCTCTCATAATTATTCTGCAAGGATTCTTCACTATAAATTCTATCATTTAATTTTTTTCTTTGGTATTAAGGTATGTCTCATGAGAAGATACTCTGAAAAATTATGAAAAGATCCTGTTTCTCATCATTCTTTTCTGCCCTAATTTTAGCACCCAACAGGGGTTCTTGCCTGTAGCAATAAATCTGTGGCATTTGCTCAGTGGTGACTTTCTCTTCTCACCATTCCTTCTAATATTTAATGTCTGGCGTTCTCTTGTGAGGGGGAATAGTCCCTTATCCCCCACTGGTTTATTTATTCAATTATTTATTTATGTCAATGCACTGTGTTGTGCAGTGTAATGCAACAATTTCGTTATTTGTTTTATTGCTCAAATTACTTGGACTTTAGCCATAGGCACCCCTTCAGGGTAGTTGGTTGCTACATCCTTTGAGCATGCTCCCATCACTTTTTCGGCTTGTGGTTTTGAGCACTTACTTATTTCTGGCACCACATGTGTTTTAGGCTCATTTTATGTTTTCCCTGCTCTGGTCTTAAAACCATCTGTTTCTCCCTGGTCCCTCTCAATGGAGAATGGTATTTAGAAATCGAGATTTGGACATTATGTGCACTGACTGCTACAAGGGTGTCATTGTCACTAGGCCTAAAGAAAATGTTTTTAATGCTTTTTTTCTCCCAATATGCCGATCTCTTCCCATCCATTATTTACTGTTGTTCAGATATTATCATTTGTGATGAGTGTATATTTTTCCCCCCAAGTTACCTTTGTTTTTTTTAGACATTTCTTACATTGACGGTATTGTTTTTAAATAACTATTTTGGAGGTAATATAGTACTGCTTTGAATTAATATTAGTTTAATTACTCCCTTTTATTTTATTTTTTGTTTTTCATTGTAAGTCATACTTGAGGTGCCTGGCTGGCTCATTTGGAAGAGTGACTCTCGATCGCAGGGTTGTGAGTTAAGAGGCCCACGTTGGGTGTAGAGATTACTTAAAAAATCCAGTCTTTGGGCGCCTGGGTGGCTCAGTCAGTTAAGTGTCTGACTTCGGCTCAGGTCATGATCTCACAGTTAGTGAGTTCGAGCCCCCAATCAGGCTCAGTGCTCACAGCCTGGAGCGTGCTTCGGATTCTGTGTCTCCCTCTCTTTCTACCCCTCCCCTGCTTGCACTCTGTCTCTCTCTCTCAAAAATAAATAAACATTAAAAAAAATTTTTTTTTTAAATGCAGTCTTAAGGAAAAGTTATTATACTCTTTGTACAAATAACCCCTTCTTTTGAAACATTTCTTATGATATAGTTCTAAAAGTGGAATTACTATGTTAGATGACAATTTTATGGTTCTTAAAAAAATATGCTGGTTGAATGAATTATTTAACATCTTAAACAGAAAACCCATGCGAAAATGGTCTCCCAAAGTGATCTCTTTTTCAAAAAACCGAAATAACAACTTTAACATGAAATTTTTATGTGTATTTAGAACTGTTTGTAAACTAATCATTTGAAATTTTAAGTAGATCAGTTTAACTTCTCTTTAGGAACTTTAAAGCCTGTACGTACATCATATCTATTCCTGAGGTTAGCATATCTGATATACTGTTTAGGAATATTAAAATATGGTTTGTTTCAGGCAAAAAAAACTTAATGAAGAAAATTAATAGAGGTCATGACCTACCTGGTATAGAATATAAATCGTTTTGTAAAATTTCTGTTCAGGGGAAGAAATATCAGGCTCTGATATCAGTGGGTCAGAGGAAGAAGATGATGAAGAGGGTGAGGTTGGAGAAGATGGAGAGAAGAGGAAAAAAAGAAGGGGTAAGTTCTTTTTAATGTTCTAGAAATTAACTGGGGTTGCTACCTACATATGATTTCACATTCCTAATGCAGTTGAGTGCATGCCTTTTCTTTTGCCATTTTTAGTTATGGTAGCAGTTCAAACAAGAAATATGCCATATAATGGTTAACTTTGCCTTATTTTTTTCTCTAGTGTTGATCTTCTATTTACAGCTGAATCAGAATACCTTATTTTCTGTCTTTTTACAATTTAGAAATGTAAAAATCTGTGATAGTGGTTATACCATGTTAAGATTTCATTCAGGGTTTTAATTTTATGTGGGAACTTTGATCTTTGTTAGGAACCTAAATTTTTTGTTTTGTTTTGTTTTAGGAAGTCAGGATAATGTGGAGTTTTTCTCAAGCATGGGTAGGCTTTAGAAGTCACTGAATTTTTTAAATAACTTTGAGGATTTTATGTTTCAATACTTTGTAAAATGCACTTTCATTCTTACTCTTTTATGGGGCATTTGTTGCCAAGGGTGAAGTAAGGTTGTGTTTATTGTGATAAAGATAAAAGTAACAGGTGAAAGAGACATTATAATGGCCCGCTTTTCAAGCCTTTGTGCTCTGAGTGTTTGTTTATTTCAGAACTCTCTTCCATTAATGTGGATCATTAATGTGTGGATCATTGTTTTCAAGCTGGTGCATATTTTGCTTGTCTTATTAAAATGATCTTGTTGAAGATAAACCCAGAAGTCCCCAATTTTAAAATGAAAGGTCCTATAACTTAAAAAGACAGGTAGAACATGATTTAGAGCAAGAGTTGGTCAATGATAAGTCTACTGGCCAAATCTGCCCTGCCACCTGTTTTTGTAAATAAAATTTTATTTAAACAGCCATGCTCATTTGTTTACATATGGTGTATGGCTGCTTTCACATGATTCTGGATAGCCCAGAATAAATGCCTAAGGCATTTATTATCTGTCCGTTAACAGAATATGTTTGCCCACCCCTGATTTACATAAATGGTTTTGTGTTCATTCCTATTTTTTTCAGACTTGTCATAGCTAAAGCAGATAATGGATCTGTTAAAAATAAAATTTTAAGTAGAAAAAAATGCTATTGCTTAATATGTTAAAATATTTAATAGTAAGATATTTTATTACCTTGTAAGATAGGCTTACAAATTTTAAATTTTTCAGTGAGCCTTTCACAGTTTTGCCATGAAACCTTAAACATACATAATTACATCCAATTGCTTGATGTTTTGGTGGAGAAGGAGTGAAATTGGAGACAAAGCAAGCTGTCTATAATGAAGGGTAATTTATCATTTCTATAGTTTTAATTGTGCATAACTTTAAATTTGGAGTTTTAAAACTCACTTCCTGTAACTTATCAACTAAATAGTTTAAAGAGACTTAAATGTCACCAACTGACTTACTTTTTTATTCATGTCATTCCAACCTCTGAATTGCTGCTGTTTTAAGTAGATATTGGGATTTGTCCATAGTACATGCTTAAAGGAATACAGTTTCTAATTGCCCTGTCTGACTTTGTAATTAGAGAATATTGGATAATATACCAGGACTGGTTTTAAGGGAAAATAAGTTTTGGTTCTTTAGTACAAAGCTTGATTGTTCTTTAAAATTCTGTTTCTGGAACTGAATTTTCCTCTGTGTATGTGTTCATTTTCTTGTTTCCTCTTTCTTTGGTTCCCGTTGGGTTCATTTCTTTGTCTTCCAGGCAGTAGCAGCAGCAGTAGTTCAGACTCCACATGTTCTGTCATAGAGAAACCTCTGGATAAGTCCTTGCCTAGTGAGTGGTAGCTCTTAAATTACGTCACAGAGCTTTGGCTTTTCCATAACCCGTGGGCTTCATTTGAGAAATGCTGCACTGCTCCCTGTCATTATTTAAAGAATACGTGTTGGACTTCTCAGTAGAACAAAGCATGTGATGATTTCTCCCCTTCTTCATTGCTTCCAATTACCCATAATTGTTAAAATATGTGCTTAAGCTTATGTTTGAGACAATGGAAGAGAGATTCATGCTTTTGCAATTGAGATAATGTAAAGAGAGCTAGTAAGCTGTATAAAAGAATAATTAAGAGGTTCCTTTTTAGGTTTCATCATAAATTTCTAATCCTAGTCAGTATCAGGGACATGCAGTAACAAATCCTGAATTTCTAAAAGTACAAATTATATCTGGCAATGCACCAGTGCCCATTATAACATGTTTTATTTACGGTTATAAAGATCTTCTGCTTTGGTGTCCTATTCTTAGGGGTAGCTTAAGATGGAAAGCTCCCAAATAAACTGTAAAGTTTGAAGCAAGTAAAGATACATTGGGTAGTATTTCAAATGACCACTTTTCTGTATTTCTAAACTACCTGATTGATTTTAAGAAATGTTCTAAGGTATGATTAGAGACTTCAGATCCACAAGAAATTGTTTCTGCAGGATCTGTCTAGACTTATTTCAGTCGTAAAGGCTTTTTCTTAAACCTTAATTTCATTAAGTTGAAAAGTATTGTTAATTTTATTTATATTTTATTATATTTTAGAAGAAAGGGGAATTGATGTTTTCTTGTACTAGATTGCAGCTTACTGCCTTTTAAAGCATTATCTGTGTACTCACCTTTCCAAAACTAATAACAAAAACCTTTGGTTGTTCTTACACATTTAGCTTTCTAGAGGAAGAATTCCAAGAATATTAAGAATTGTTTTCTCTCTTGACAACTCTTTTGTTTTTAGCAGATTGTTTTTAGCAAAACAATTAATTTCATAGGATAATTTATAAAATACAAGAAATTGCTTTAGAAACCATATAGAGGTATTATTTCTTATTATAAACTGTCAGATCTGAGAAAATATCTGAGTGGAACATTATAATGTAATTTTCTTTTTTAAAATGAAATGAGTTGTACTTTGTTCAGTTCATGCAGTTTTAGTTACTACTTGTGTACCTAGCATACAACGTTTTTTGTTGTGATGTGGGTGTGTTGGTGCATTGGAAAAATGGTTTTCCCAGCATGTGGTTGCTGTGTGTAACTTGTATGTACCTTTCCTTTTAAAAATATGAATGGCCTTTTTTAAGGTGCTCTTTGCTTGAATCATCAATTGATCATTTACTTCTATGAAATCATAATTGCCTTTAACAATCTACTAATAGATTGAATGCAAGTTTGTTATTATACAGGTGTACTTCACTTTATGCAGTTAATGTGTTTTTTTTTTTTTTCCTGAAAAATTTGCTTATAAACCAAATTGGAGAATCACATCCATTGGGAGAACTTGCTGTCCTTAACATTTCTTCGTTAAATCCTTTTGTTAATCAAGTTCTCGCTACAAATTACTATAATCCAATTCATCTCTTTAGTTGATTGAGGTTTTTGTGTTGGATTTTCTTAAAGGGAGGCACACCTGTATTGGATCTTTATATTAGAACATTGAATTGGGAAATTTTATAAACAGACAATGCAAATTTTGCTACTTTCAGCTAATTTTTTAAATTTGGCATCGTTTTTTGTTTTGTCCTTACAGACTACCTAGATCTTAGCAGGTTCCCAATTCCATGTGTGTCGTTGGTGTAACCACATGGTGCTGAACTCTTATATTTTCAGGAGTGTGGGAGTCATTGTGTGAGCTTTTGAGATTGATTTGAAGTGTAATCTTAATCTTATTTGCTTAAATTACATCTCTGATTGTGTTGAATATCCTTTCTTTTTACGTAAAGCTGCTCTCTTTCAGTGTTGATGATTTGATTTATTTCTGTATTTATACTGTAAGTAAATGCTATTATACATTTTTCTTTGTTTTACAAAGGAAATAATGTTTTTCTTTTTTTCCTCTTCATCTCTGTGCATATGCTTCCTGTCTACGATTTGCTTACTACTTCTTACTGAAAGATCAAGCAGGTTGGTGTGATTGATTTGCACTCCACATGGTATAATTATTTAAACTATAAAGAATTTTGTTATTTAATTACATTACATTTTTAAAATTTAATACTATTTTTTTACAAGGTAAGTATCTGTCTTTTGTATTAAAAAAAATCTTTTGACTTTAGTTTTCAACCTTTAGTTTTTTTAAAAAACCTCACTTTTTCCTAAATTAAAAAAAAGTTTCAATTTTTATTTTAAAAAATCAACTTTAGTTTTCAACTTTTAGTTTTTTTTTAAAAACTTACTTTTTCCTAAATTAAAAAAAAATCACCTCCATTTTTATTCAGGAAGATATTAGCAACAGTCTTGTTTCCAAATGATCTTTTTAGAGGAACAGTTCACAAGTGTTAGATCAACATTCACACACACTGGATTCTCTAGACCTCATCAACACAACAGACAACACAACCAGAACCAGATGACAGAATATTTTTTCCTAAATTTTTAAGGACCCATTAGGCCAAATTTCAGTAATGCAAATATAAATGATTTTCATATTCAAGCATTTTTTTAAAGCAAGGAATCCAAAAAAAAAAAAACAAACTTAAAGTTTTTTTTTCTTAAATAAAAAAAGGAATCACACACCTGGGTACTTATGCCCAACAATGCTCATGTAATGAGAATGAAATTAATTCAGTTAACTCTTCCTGAAATTCTTCCCTTTAATTTCATCTTGGCAATTTTGGTTGGAATGCATGGCAAAGGGCAATTAAAAATACTATTATTCCTGTTTGGCTTAATTATATACTATATGACATGACCAACTTTTAAGATGTATTTACCTGAAATTTTGTGCTGAAATCTATCATGCAGTATTAGAAGAAGGGTTTTTGGTTGGTTTAGTTAAGATTTTTTTAAATTCTTAAAAAAAAAATCAACGTAAGAGTGACTTTTAGTGATGTCACAATTTTAAGTGACTGGTTAGGAGAGTTGGAACATATTCACATTTAGCCTGAAATATTATTTGCAGAGAAATACATTGATTTATCTGAATAATACTGGCTAGAATATTATTTAACTTAAATATTAGACTTTTGAAACTGAACTGAACCCTGTACGCATGGTCATCTTTATGAGAATATTGTAAGAGCACAGTAAGATTTTTGCTGCTAAAGCGTCAGTTTGAAAATCCTACCTGAATGGTTTCGAATAACTAATGTAATTCAGGCCTGCTAGTAATTCATCAACAGGTTGTGCTTTTGTATTTCTATATATAATATCTTTCTTACTGCCTCTTAATGGGGTTAGAAACTAGATATTTTTAAGTGTTAACCAAACAACTAGAACCCTGAAGCCTAAAAATTAATGTGCATATGTTTATCAGATTATTTCCGCTATACTGTTAATATCCACATCTTTACAGAGAGGTTTTTTTGTTTTGTTTTTTGTCTTAACATATTGGCCATTTTTTCTTTAAATATTTGTAATGCTGAGGTGGAAAATAAGTTACAATTTTTTAATGCATGCCCTCGTTTTATTTTTTTTAAGATTTTATTTTTAATCTCTACACCCGATGTGGGGCTTAAACTCATAACCCCAAGATCAAGAGTTGTATGTGTTACCCACTGAGCCAGGCACCCTCTGTATGCTATTCCTTTATACCTGAACTTCAACTTTTCCCCCTCAAATTTCTAAGAAATAGTACTGCTGATTAATCCTGTCTAGGAGTTCACTGGGAGTAGGAATTAGATTGCTTTTTAAAATCATTTTTTTAACAGCATAATTCAGAATATTCAATACAGGTGGCTGTGCCAAAGAAGCCAACATACTCAGGTCTACATCCTGACTTTTGGAATGCAATGAATCACACCACACCAAAGCATGAATTTGGATCAGTGCTTTTATTTACTCTTTTATTTAACTTACTTGTTTTGTGGCTTAAGTTTGCTTTGGACTTTTATTTCTATAGAAATGGAGGGTAATATATTTTAAACCCTTGGGTTTTTAATATAATTTTATCCTAAAGATTTAAAGTCTCTGAATGCTTCTTCTTCTCATGTTTCCTGAAAATGTATATTCAGATAAATATCTGCTTCATCATTATCTTTCAGTTCTCTTTCCTTGTTAGCAGGAGGGGTTAGCTTTTGGGTGGAGACATTAACAATTTATAAACTCTTCTGGTTTACACTCTTCTGTGGTCCTTTGGGAAGGAAGTTAAGAATGACAGAAAGCTTTCAGGAGAGCCACACACCAATTCTACGAAAAGTTTGATCGTTTTTCTAAAGGAAAGTATGTTTCAAAGAAATTGTATTACCAGAAATGAATTTATTTGATTCAGTTTCATAACCAGTTTGATAACCTGGTTTTTTATTTGCTCTTTTTGATTTATTTTAGTTTCATGATTTTGAAATTCATTCAATAAACTTACATTGGATACCTATTATATATATGTGAAACACTCTAGTTGGCATTATAGTCAAAATAATCAACTGGAAACTGCATTTCCAGCTTTATTATTTGATAGTATTTCTATTTATATTTGATACTTGACATATTTAAAGTGGCTTATTGAGATTTAGTCTCCTGAGTTTGACATAATAATGAGCTATTTTAATTGCTCATTTAAGACACGATGATAGATCATGGTAGCTCAACAACTGTAAAATGCCTGGTTAATTGTAATGTAACCGTTAAATAATTAGTATAGAATTTCTTCCTTTAATAAAGGTATAATATGAAACACTTTCAAGTAATTTTATTAAACATAAATTTTACAAAAATTCTGAAGATACATGTTAGAAACTTCTTGCTATAAATTTTGCCTGATACTTTCATCTGTGCATTTTATGACTATATGTGCCTTTTATTTATTCACTTATTTTAATAAACTCTGGGGGGTATTTTTGGAAGCCACTTTATTTTGTACCTCGTTATCAGAAAAAAGTAAATAATCATACTGCTTTTTTGAACATACTGCGTATTTGAGGACACATAGATCTTTGGTTTTTTTATTTAGGCTTTCCTGTTAATCTTTCTCTTTTTTTTTTTCCTACTTACCTGTTTTGCTTCTCTTTCACATACTTTTGTTTTTAGTTATCATCGCATAATTACACAACAGTTTGTTTAGCAATTAGTTAAAAAGTTATTCTAGGAACATATTAAATAGAAATAAAATATATTATTTGATTTGCTCAAAATTGTATTTGATTCTGTATTATTGAGGAAGGTATCTTTTGTAATTGAAGAGAATTTATACAAGCCTGAAAAATTGGCCCTAAAGTGATTGTTGCAAATAAATGACTCATATAGGTAAAAAGAAAGTGTCCCCAGATAAGATGGTTGAAATGCAAGCAAAAATTGATGAGGAGAGAAAAGCACTTGAAACAAAGCTTGACATGGAAGAAGAAGAAAGAAACAAGGCTAGAGCTGAATTAGAGAAACGGGAAAAGGATCTACTTAAGGCTCAGTGAGTATTACTGAATTGAGGTAGATTCGTGATTTAAAAATCTTGTATTTTTCATAGCATGTATAAGCAAGAAAATTAAATAGTAATTAAAAGCTTGATTTTTGTCTCCAGAATAGCTTTTTGGGATCGAAGATTTTGTTGTATTTCCAGAAATTACATCTGTTTTTGTTATTTCATTCATTTTGTTCATTAGGAGGAACAATTATCAGTGAAGTTGGGTGTTACAGATTAAATCATAAGTTAATTAATACTACACTGTGATACAATTTGATAGAGGTGTTACATAATTATATCCCTATTTTTAAATTTTGCATCCAAATACCTGGTAAATTTTGGGAAATGATACTGATAGAATAGAAGATAATCGATGGATATTAACTATTCTCCTTTTTAATCAACAGACAAGAACATCAATCTTTGCTAGAGAAATTATCTGCTCTGGAGAAGAAGGTAATTGTTGGTGGTGTTGATTTGTTGGCAAAAGCTGAGGAACAAGAGAAACTTCTTGAAGAATCTAACATGGAGCTGGAAGAACGGAGGAAAAGAGCAGAGCAACTTCGCAGAGAACTTGAGGAAAAAGAGGTAATGTGACTTTTTGTTTCTGGTTGACACTTAGCCTTGGGTATTTAACTCTTCTAGTGAAAAGCTCTATATCCATAATCTTTAATTAAGTATAGTAGACACACAATGTTATACTAGTTTCAGATGTACAACATAGTGATTCAGTTTTTCTGTATGTTAATCTGTACTCCCGGCAAATGTTGCTGCCGTTTGTTAACATATAATCCCTGTTACGGTACTCTTGACTATATTCCCTGTGCAGCACCTTTCATCTCTGTGACTTACTCATTCCATAACTGAAGGCCTGTAACCTCCCACTCCCTGCTTCATCCATTTTGCCTCTCTCCCCCTGAAACCCAACCAGCACTTGTTCTCTGTAGTGATAGGTCTGTTTCTGCTTTTTGTTTATCTCTTTGTTCATTTGTTTTGTTTTTTAGATTATACACATAAGTGAAATCATGTGGTATTTGTCTTATATCTATAATCTTAATAAAATTTTAAAGCAGATCTGTGAATTGCTTTGAAAGATAATAGTTGCTAAACATTTTTATCATTTGTTAAATAATGAAATTTGTGACATAACGAATAAATGATTCTGGCTGAAGTTTATCAATTTTTGTCATAGCAAGAACGCTTGGATATTGAAGAAAAATACACCAGTTTGCAAGAGGAAGCACAGGGAAAAACCAAGAAACTAAAGAAAGTGTGGACTATGCTGATGGCTGCCAAATCAGAGGTTGGTTTCCTAGAGATTACCTACAAATGTAGCTCTGAATTAAAAAAAAAAAGTTGTTTGAGTATGATTAAAAATCCTAAAGAGGTTATAATGTATGCTTACAGTTTTAAAGAAATAACATTTTCTCCTTTGTGTGCAATTTCACATTTTAGCTGTTAAGCTATATTGTGTATTTCCAACCTTGATAATGTGAAAATGGGACACCTGGTGACTCATTTGGTTAATAAATATCGGACTTTGGCTCAGGTCATGATCTCGCTGTTAACCTAGCTTGAGCCCTGCATCGGGCTCTGTGCTGACAGCTCAGAGCCTGGAGCCTGCTTCAGATTCTGTGTCTCCTTCGCTCTCTGTGCCCCTCCTGCATTCACACTCTACTCTGTCTTTCTTTCTCTCTCTCTTAAAAATAAACAAACATTAAAAAAAGAAAAAAAATAATGTGGAAATAGATAGTGAAGGGGTAGTATCATTTTGTGCATTGTTTTTGTGAAAAAAACTGAGTAAGTTTTACAAGGTTTCTTAGGCCAGTGCTTAAATCAGATAAAACTGTTCTGTATTTAAAATCTTGTTTGCCCTTCATATTTTTATTGATTCTTCTGGTAGATGGCTGATCTCCAACAGGAGCATCAGAGGGAAATTGAAGGCCTCCTGGAGAATATTCGACAACTTAGCCGGGAGCTTCGACTTCAGATGCTTATTATTGATAACTTTATACCTCAAGATTATCAGGTAAGAGGGAAGTTCTCTGACCTAGATGTTACATCACTTGGCTGGGGTGAAGAAATGGGAATATAATTTTTAATTTAATTGATGGTACATATTTACATTTCAGTTGTTGACAGTAAAATTTATTTGAACTAATGCCATCACATTTCACTTCAACTGTTATCTTTTCTCAATACATAATTCTCTGAGTATGTAAGTATCTAACTAAGAATTTCTCAGCCCTTTGGAGGAACCCAGATTTAGGTAATTGCATTCCTGTTTATTCATTCTATATACTTGATCCTATAAATAGAATAAATGAAACTCCTTTGCTAATTTTTCTCCCCGCTTATGGATACTAATTGTGTGTATGTGCGTGCGTGTGTGTGTGTGTGTGTGTGTGTGCATGTGTGTGTATCATAGTGTAGTGTATATGGTAAAATACACATAACATGAAATTTACCTTTTTAGACTATTTTTAGGAATATAGTTCGGTGACGTTAAGTATGTTTATGGTGTTTTGCACTCATCACTGCCATCCATCTCCAGGTGGAATTTGATTTTTAATTCTAGTATAATTTTAAAATGTCAGCCTCTCTGTACCCCAAATTGCCACTTTTCTGGTACATTTTAGTGTACCTTAACGTACTAATTTTTCAAAAATTTATTTCAAGTCTCTGTATAGCTCAAAGAACTTTTTCTGAAAATAAGCCTTAATATTTTTTTCCTTTGGACCTCAGGCTGACGAAATTTTGTTTCATGGTACATTCTCCTTACTGGTCCTTGGGTGACCTGCTTTTATTTAGTTGGTTAGTTGTGTTTGTTTTGGCCTTTTTTTGTTATTTATTTTGTAGTGACCTTGTCATGCATAACAAAAGCTGCTATCAGGACGTAACCTATTTCTAACCAAATGGTTTCCCTCTCCCCTCTGCCATCCCGTTGCCTCTTCCAACTCATGGTCGCCATCATCCTGAATCCCATGTTCTTCATTTTATTGCTTTTTATTTTTATATGGTTTAATTGCATTTATGTATATTCCTTCAAAGTATGTATTTTTAAATTTATCAGAAAGTTATAATGCAGTATATAATGTTTTGAGGCAACTTTTTTTACTTAATATGTTAAAATTTTAGTTTTGAGAGCGTTTTCAGTATTTCAGATGTTATTAAATATTAAAAGTAGACCATCTTTGACTCTTAAAAGGAAATGATTGAAAACTACGTCCACTGGAATGAAGACATAGGAGAATGGCAGCTGGTGAGTATTACCTTCATCCTCTCATGAAGTACTTAATGGAGTGCATCTTGTGGCCTGGGGACTATGCTGGCTCTGAGGAGACTAAGATGGTCCAGGGAATGAATCAGATGAGAGTCCACTAGAGTGGATAAGATATTTTTCTCATTAACCGTGTTATAACACACAGACTATTCAGGGGAAGTGGTGTCGTTTGGGGTTGCACAGGACTATCGGAGTTCTAGATTCCTTTCTTTTCCAGTATTCAAATTACGTTTTACGATTGTAACATCAGTATACCTCATTAGTAATTTGCCTTATTCTCAGTATTAATTGCTAATTAAGATAATTTTCCTCCCTCCCCTTTTTTTCCTTTTTTGAGAAATGTGTTGCCTATACAGGAAATAACATGAGGAAGCAGACCCCAGCTCCTGATAAAAAGGAGAAAGATGTAAGAGTCCTTTTTTGTTGTTGTAACTCCAGTTTCTTTATAGGATGTGGGTCACTCATCTGTGTTATCAGTATGATTTAAATTAATCAGCTCAGCTGAAAAATAGGCCTATCTTTTGGGAAGAGAAGCCCTGGGAGGGGGGTAGAGGATGTTTCTGCTCCCCTCAGTCATGAAGGTAGGCTTTCTCTTTGCACCACACAGGTGGCATGGTGGCTTCTTCAGAGCCTCTTCACCTCTCCAGGCCATGGCGGGGGGATAGTTAGAGACCAGAGTGGGTCTGTCTCCTTCTCAGAGCTGGTCCTGGACCTAGGTCAGCAAGAGGGAAGTAGCAGCTATAGGGGAAACAATAATGGTTTTCCTTTCCTCTGAAGATATTGATAGGGTGTCAGGGCTCCTTACTTACCGCCCGTGGTGAATACGTTTGACATGAGTGGCATTAGAAAAAGATATCCTTAGACATTTATTTGGTCTTCTGCAGTTTTTCTCTAGGAGTATATTCAGTATTTTTAATCTTCTCCCCACATCTGGTTTAAATCCTTCCTATAAGAGTGTCTTGTGTTTGCTTCCTTTACTTAGCCCTTTGAAGTGGACCTTTCCCATGTGTATCTTGCCTATACTGAGGAGAGCCTCCGGCAGTCCCTGATGAAGTTAGAGAGGCCACGGACGTCAAAGGGGAAAGCAAGGCCAAAGACGGGGCGAAGGTAAAGACTTCTCTTTCAGTCCTGTGAGATAAAGGCACTGAGATATCCTATGTAGATACATTTAGAGGAAATTTAGTTAACATAATAAATATTTTAGCTGTATTAAAAAGCTGCATTTTAGTTGTATTTAAATAAATATCAGAGTCCTTATGTAGTAATGATTTGAGTAAGTAAAAACTAAAGAATTAAATTAAGGCTTCCAACTTCTTTAGCCTTCCTGAGTACTAGAGTTTATTTTTAATATACTTTGTTCTATCCAAATGTATTAGAAGTCATCTCTTATCTATCTATCTATCTTAATCCCTTAATTTCTTACAGTAATTCTTCTAGTGAGATGCTAATGAATTTGCCTGGTTCAACTCCAAGGTTTTATATTTGCTGGCTTGCTTTTCTGTTATAAACATTGCTCCAAGAACCTTTAACCTTTAACCTCGCTAGTTAAAGAAAGCTTTTCTGACCATTTTTCCCTTTCCTTTGAGTGCTGGTTTTGACTGTTGAGTAGTCTATATGTATCATAACATGAGATCAGGGCTGGGGCGTGTTTCTTCTCTCCCTTCCCTACATAAGTACTGTTCAGCTTATTTAAACTGATTTTAACACTTGGAGCTCCTGAAATGATAGGAAATATTAAGCTTATTTTCCCCCCTACTTTGAGTATGTAGACTTTTGAGCTATAAGTCAGATGAAGTTGTAAGGTTTTAATATTTTATGTTACGTAACATCATAGACATAACCTAACATCTATAAATTTGGTATATGTGACTGAAGGTCGGTAGCATTGTAAAGATGTACAAATTTTTACATTTCTTGGCATTCAAGTGCCACTTGTTAAAAACTTTTCACATGTCAACAGAAGCCATGTGTGTAATATTAGTGAATGAAGAAGTCAAACACAAATCCTGCTGGATCTTTCATTTTTCCATTTTTAATAGAGATATTTTTCTCTTACCTCTGCAGTCAATAAGAAAAATTACAACACAAGAGTGATGATAAATGGTTTAACGTAAAAAAATTTCATTTGAGCCAACATTGGATGAGCCAAACCTATCATTCTCTGTGTACCAGAATTAGCATTCTGTATTATAAAAACAGTAGATGCCCCTGAACGTAAACATACACAATAAATGGTTTGTTGATAATGTATCACATTACCTGATAAGGTCCAATGTGATGTTCCTGTAAATTAGAAATGCATAGTTCAGTGCGCTAAGCAAAATTCCGTTGAACACCGTACATTAATGTAGTATTTCCATCGGTCCCTGCACATGCTTCTGCAGGTGTTGCTTCAGAGGATTTGTGTCTCTTTTTTTCACTGAATGAACCTGTACCTTCAGCATGCCCCAGAACAGATAATCCAGGGGCTCAGGCCTGGCAAACATATAGCCCACTTGGCCCTGGCCTGTCTAGTCCTATTTTAGAAGTTTTCATTGGCTCGATCCCTTACATTCTGGTTGGTAGGGTAAAGTGTCAGGCTCTTGCACCTACTTCAGGTGACCTTCCTCTGGCCTAAAAAGGTGGGCATTGATCTCTTAACATGTCAAACGTGGCAAACCTTGGCTTGTTTCTAGACCTTATGGCCACTCTGTGGCCATACCTGCTACATAATGTAAAGTGTTTGCATTCAGTCTTTTAGGAAAGCATTCATATTTTCTTTTTCTCTTCTCCAAACAGAAAGCGTTCTGCAAAGCCTGAAACTGTGATTGACTCTTTACTTCAGTAAACATTACAGACTTAAAGTCACAATAAAAATTAATGATATTCTCATGCCTAGACAAAATCTTTAATTAAAACACTGAAGACTGTTGTGTAATTTCAGATTATGGAAGCTGTAAATCATGGAGTAAGACTGGAACTAATATTTTGCCTAATAAGTCTTAGTCAGTATATATATTCATGTCATATTAAAATTGTACAACTGGTAATTGTTCAGATTGTCATATTACACTCTATACTGTGCAGGGAACTTGGGGGAGCAGCTTACTATACTGAGAGAGTTGCAGTTTAATGTATACATAAATCTGCTAGTGATTTATTCAACTACTGTATAATTAGGTAACTGGATAGGCAAAATAGAAAAAAATATATATGTCCTGTTTTGCACACAGAAAGTAGCAGATCTCATCATTCTATGTTGTGCTGTCATATGTGAATGTATGGGCTGCATATCTAAGAAATTATTTGATCTTAACACCCACCTGGCCTATTTAAAAATGTTCTAATTTTTATACTAACATTCATTGCATTTTAAGTATGAGACAACTTACGTTATTGATCTTTGGAAAATTTTAGAATTCAGCAGCCAAACTTTAGAAGTATACATGTTTAAAATGCAAAAGTTGGAAACACGTTTCTTTAGGACCTCTCTTGACCTTTTTCTGCCACTTGGACTTCAAGTGAAATACACTTTTTTGGTTCTGGTTTCATGTTCTCTCGAAGCATTGAGTTTGTACATAGATATAAAAGTCACAGTTGCAGAAAATTAAGAAGCTAAATACTGGTCACTAACCTTTGCCCATATATGTGTATTTTCTAAAATTCACTTTGAGTGTGAGTAATGGATGCTTTTCTGCATCTCAGTTCTAAATTGTGATAGGAATTGCTCTGTATCTCCCAATTGAGAAAGGTCTCCATTTTCCACAAAATGCAATCAAAGCAAGAAATATGTGTATCTTTTAATTCTTAGACTTTAAAACATTTGTTTTGCTTTTATTCATATTTTATAAAAAGAAAACATTCTTCCCTGAATTTCTTTTATTGACAAATCCCAGTTACACCATATTCCCTTAAAAAAAAAAATCATTTTTGTAGTAAAATAAGTTGTAATAGTTAGAATTGTTCTCATGGTGATTGCTTATAAAATTTTAATTTTTTCGTAAGTTATGCTACTCCTAAGCCACTTAATGTATATTTTATGAATTTTAAAATTATATGATCAGCCCTAAAGTCCATTGGTTGCAAGTTTGAGACTTCATAAATTAGTATTTATTAAGTGAACAGTATTTTAGTAAGTTTGGTTAAATACTGGTTTGTAGTTACCAAGCTGCCTATAGACTGGGGGTGAGTGTAGGTGGCATGATTGTGAGGTGGTGGTAAAAATGCGTCTCTAAGTTTAAAGTTCATTCCAAAGGTGGTGTACTAGATGTCCTGTGTATGGTGAATATTTTCTAGGTAATAAGAATTGCATTTACCTGGCAGCATTTTCCTTGTAATGTGTAAGATAGTTAGAAGTTTTGACTTTACACTCTGTGGGGCATTGTTCAGGTACTGTGAAGACTAGAGGTGAATTTGTGTCTTGTGAAGCTTTGTCTGTGAAGAATGTCTTGGCAGTTGTAGATGCACATTTAATGGTTAGCAAATGCTCCAGAGAAATCTTAATTTTGCCAGTAGAATAAAAAAGATGTATACTTCTTTCTAAAAATCCACACTTCTATCCTTTAACCATCCAGTGAATAGGAAAGGAATAACTTCATTTTTTATTGTTTTTGAGTAGAGTTGACACACAGTGTTACATTAGTTTCAGGTGTGCAAAATAGTGATTCCGCTGCTGAGTTGCACTGTGCTCATGGCAAGTGTAGCTCCCATCTTTCACCATAAGACGCTATTACAGGCTATTACAGTATCGTTCACTATATTCCCTTTGCTGTGGGGAAGGAACAACTTGTGCATTAAGCTTTAAAACAGAAAATTTAAGCCAGTGTGTTAGATTTATTTTTCTATTCCACTTCTGCTACAATAGCAAAAATCTGTAAAAAGTCAAAACATTGAGGAATTTACAAAACAGGCCATGTGAGCAGTTTTTTTTTTTTTTAACATTTACATCAGAAATTGATTATACCAGATGTACCTTAGATATTCATTTTATGAAATACCAAAATAAGATATTCGAGCCAGGCTTGAATATCCATATGAAAACATGGGATACTGACTTTAGAGCTGTTCATTTAGCTCTGATCATAGCAATTCTGTGGTTTCTTCACATGTACTGTATCTTTGTCCATAAAATGAAATATTTTTAACTTCAGTGTTAATTTCATGAAAGGATATGGATGAAGATACTTGCTCATTATTTGAAATAGACAGTTTTAAGATGAGTGTCTCATATAAATAGGTTATTGAAAGGGTATTTTCTCTTTAATTTAAAAAAGTAATATTTATTTATTAAAAGGAGCCTTGGTAGAATGTTAATTGTGATACATTCTTTAATAAACCCTGTTTTAAAACCTCAATTATATATACTTATAATTAGGATATTAAAATACAATAGTACACCCCCTTTTTGTTTAGATTCTTGTAAAATATAAGATTAATCAAGGTATATGGGGGTGGCCTGCATCTGTGTTTTTATCTGGCAAGTAGAATCCATCTGACAAGGTATCTCATCTTTCTGGGAAAAGGGGACCTTTTTTTGCAGCAAGAAATTTAAGATTATTTTGCGGGAGGGAGGTGATTCTACTTGATCTATAACATATTTTTAAAATTATGATTATGGTTTTTGGGTTGTAGCTGTCATTTTTAGTCTTCTAAAAATATCTTTCCCCTTAACTCTTCTATAAAGGGAGGTCCCTCTCTTTCTTACAGGGCTGTGAATTAAGGAATGGGTAGAGTTTACATTTAAGCATGCCAGTGTCTGCCCAGTTTCTTAATGTATACATGTGTTTTCCTTTTTAGTTATTTTTTGTTTTTAAAATGCTAGAAGAAAACCTAGATCTTCCTAGTGCCTTTGAACTTATACTGTAGTTTGATTAATTTTAAATCATTAATAACTTCAGTAGCATTACTACAATACTGTATACTGGCCAAAATTGCAAATCTTCCAATGAGTTTGTTGCATTAATTTCACAAGCCACACTTTCATTGTATTTTATGTATAAATTGTATTTGTTCAAGTTGTATATATTGATATTGTATGTATACATGCAGCATGGTTAAGTTAGAAATAAAAATCTTTACCTAACACTGATAGTGGTGGTCTGCTTTTTCCCCTGAACTCTCTTTGTGGGTCTTTATGCTTGGCATCTCTATTTTATATGGTTTAGAGAGGCCTGTGTCATTTCACACCCCAATTTTTTTTTTAATGTTTGTTTATTTGGAGACAAAGATTTGCGTGAGTGGGGTAGGGGCAGAGAGAGAGAGAGAGAGAGGGCGAGAGAGCAAGAGAGAGAGAATCCCAAGCAGGCTCTGTGCTGTCATCAGAGCCCAACGTGGGGCTCTATCGTGAGATCATGATCTGAGCTGAAATCACTAGTCAGAAGCTTAACTGACTGAGCCACCTAAGCATCCTTCACACCCAAAACTTTTTGTTATTAATTTTTTAAATGTGTATTTATTTATTTACAAATTTTTAGTGTTTATTTAAAAATTTTTTTTCAATATTTATTTATTTTTGGAGAGACAGAGTGTGAGCAGGGTAGAGGCAGAGAGAGAGGGAGACACAGAATCCTAAGCAGTGTCCAGGCTCTGAGCTGTCAGCACAGACCCTGACGTGGGGCTCAAACCCACAAACTGTGAGATCATGACCTGAGCCAAAGTTGGACACTCAACCAACTGAGCCACCCACATGTCCCAAATGTTTATTTTTAAGAGAGAGAGCACAAGCTGGGGGGTATGGTGGGGGAAGAGCAGAGAGAGAAGGAGACACAGAATCTGAAGCAGGCTCCAGGCTCTGAGCTGTCAGCACAGAGAGAGCCCAGTGCGGGGCTTGAACCCACAAACTGTGAGATCGTGACCTGAGCCAAACTCGGGTGCTTAACCGACTGAGCCACTTAGGTGCCCCCACACCCAAAGCTTTTAATGTTGTGAGCCTTTAAACAGAAATCATCCTGAAACAGAAACCTGGGAGAGAAGTTTTAAAATGTTTCTTCTAATTGATAAAATTTATTTTCACCAAAAATATTTTTATCCAAATTTTGTTACCCTTTCACTAGGTATTTGAGAACAGAAACTTAAGCATGTATGAAAAATGTATGTCACTAAAAGGTAAAAGGAGACATTTCTTAGTGGTAAGATACCATGATTTCTTTCAAAAACTTTTAATGAGCTTAATATATCTGTAAAACAAAACTTTGCTTGGATTATTATTAATCGTGTGTTCTTTTAACAAACACTTATTGATTACCAGGCACCGTGCTGAGCTGCCTTGGAAAATTCACGGCAGGCAGGTGCTGAGAGGTTTGGATTTGTCAGCCAGTCTCAGAGGACTTGATGTGCTTTTACATAGGAAAGGAGAGTCCTCTGGGCCTTTCAGTCTTGTTCTCTTTTCCCAGCTGCTAACTTAGCTCCCACTCCTTCACTGTGTAGAATGTGAGAAGAAGATTAAAGGCCCGCTATGGCCCAAGCAAGGTAATAAATAGTGCCGCCTTCGCATCTGCCCATCCTCCCCAGTTGAGTTTCCGAGCGTGATACTCCGACCAAGCGATACCACTAACCCACTAATGCGTTCCCTCACGAAACCTGTTACTGCCTGTGTTGTCAGGATGCTGCTGAGGACGTTGTCTGTCCTCTTGAAGACCTTGAGAAATCTCTTTTAAAACCAAGTACAAAAACAAAACAAAAAATAGAGCCAAGGACCAGCCTAGGGGACCATAGTTACCCTGTGCCTGCGGGAATAGTTCACAGAGTTCGGAAGCCACAGCCTAAGCCTACACCGAGCTGGAGGAGCCTCTGAGCACATTTGTTACAACAGGAGCTGAGTGTCTCATTCTTAGGCTGTTTCATTTGCAAAGCAAATCAGGTCTTCAGTCCTCCTTCGGAAGTTGAACAAATGTGTGGGAAAATGATTATGAAGAGGCTACTTCAAAAAGAACCTGTTTCCTCTCAGCATTTATCTTGGGCTTCCTGTGACCCAATCTTCAAGTTACTTTTATCAACGTTATCAGAACATCACTTTGTCTTACCCAAACACGTTTATGGCTCTGACTAAAGAATATGACAGATCACACATTCTTCCACACCTGCTCCCCTCCCCCTCCCCTTTTCAGAGGGCTGGGGAAATTTTAGGTTTTAATCAAAGGCTTTATTTCTCCAGTGGTACAAAGGAATTTAACTGGGACTTTACAACTGAATAAAATATTTCTCGGAGTTGATACGAATCTCAGTGAGAGGATATTGCCTAACCCAACCTAAAAGCACCAGAGTCATTACAGAAATATTATGTTGGCCTTGATTTCTACTCCATCATGAATTGTGCCACTGCGTCACTGGTGTCTTCTCTATTTACTGTGTGCCCACGCTCTTCTGCTCAGAAGGTCTTTGCGATGCTCACAGCCTCCCTCCGGAGGGACAGGTGACCATGGAAATGAGAACAAGCGTGCAGCACATTGAGGGCTGTAGTTACGGGGTGTGACTGGTGAGTTGCCAGGCTCCGTGTTCTTCCCTGGCAACCAGGATGGTGCCTGGCACCAAATGGTCAGAAAAGGCATATTCTCAGGGACAGTGCTGTTTGAGATGTTGTAACAAGTAGGGAAAGGCATCCGGGGCAGCAGGAGTAACATACGGGTCTGGATGCCACGTGCCCCAGTAGGATGTTTGATACAGAAGGCAAAAAGCATGGGGACAGATGAGCCTGAAAAGGAAAGCGATAGGCCAGCACCCTATTGTGAAGGAGTTTTCTGTAAGGAATATGAAGCCACATGGGAATTTAAAGTGGGTCACTCATATCATTTGTGTTTTAGAGGAACAACTTCTGGAAAGACTGTGAAGGATTAGATAGACGGGAGCTGGGAGAGCAGATGGTGCACACACCCAGGCCCTGGGGGCTGACCTGGTTCTGAGCCAGAGGAGCCAAGCCCTCTGTCTTCTCTGCGAGCTCCCTGGTTCTCTTTACTCACGTCACCTGGCAGGTACCCAGGCCTGCAGCCAGCACGCACAAAAGTAAATGAATGATTGTGTTTGGCTTAACACTGGCTAATAGGAGACGGTGGAGAGCCTGAAGGTGCACTTAAGAGGAAGTTGACAGGAAGGATGGATCCCAAGAGCCGCACTGTGGAGAGCTGAGGAGAAGATGTCCAGGGGCTCAGGGCAAACCCAGTTCGGGAAACGCTGGGCCTGACAGCTAACTAGGTTTTGGTTCTTGACTTGAGCTTATAAATGGAACCAAGAAATCAGCTCTGGGACCAGACAAAGTCCTTGCGCTCAGTGGAAGCTGGCAGGAATGGAGAGGCTAACGTTGCGTACTGATTGAGCCCTACCCCATGAGAAAGCCATGCAGCCCGCTGTGCGCTGAAATTCCCTGTTCTCAGATGATTTGGGCACCCTGAGAGCCCCCCCTCCCCAAGATGACCTGTGGAGGAGGGGGGAGAAGGATAGGGCAGGCTCACCGGCATGGATAAGCCAGTAAGGAACAAGGAAGCCCCTGGTGCATTTCTAACCGTGGCTGGTCCAAGGATGTGTCAATAAAAGTCCTTCCACCATAGATGGGAGTGAAACATCTTTTCTTTCGTTCATTTATTCAATAGGTATTTCTTACCTACTAATGTCAGTTAGAGATATAATATATACGTAGGCAACAGGTAGAGGTGGTTGCTGGCAAGGAGAGGTTCAGACTTTGTCGTCAGTGTTGCACAGTCCACGCAGGCAGGCACATCCCCTCAAGCCTGGGCTGTGGCAAAGTTTCTAAATGAATGTGTTCAAATGACAGCCATCTCACCTTTCACTTCATCCTCATTTCTTCACTCCTTCTTCTTATGTGTGTCCTCCTTGGTTCATGTTCTCTTGCCCTCCTGGTAAATTCAAGGGGTGATTGTTGGGTGTTTCTGTCCAGAGCCCGGAACCACCCGTCTGGAAGCAAATAAAAATGTTAGTTGCCTCTTAACCATTGAAACTCGGCTTCTGACAGACGTGTCTGGAGTCTGCCTGTCCTTCCTATGGCCCCGTCTAAGTCTTTGTTCCCAACAACCTTTCCTTTTACCGTCCTGGCCTCATACACAAATACAACCCACAACTCATATCCTGTGGCAGACTACAGCTCACATTAACCATTGAATGCAAATGAGTCTCAATCAAAGAAGAAAGGAAACTAAAGTTTTCAGTGTGGCCTTAGAAGGCTCCATGACTCTCTTAGTTACTTGTTGCCCTTGACATGCTGGTATTTTATGTGGGCAGGGTGAAACTGGCTGTGGTCAGGGTGAGACTTCAAGCTTTTGATTTGTTCCCTTATTTTGAAAGGGTTAAAAAGATGTTACATGTTTGGGTATAATTTTAGTACTAGTATTAATTTTTGTCACATACGTGTAAGCGAGGATGAAACGAGAGTGCTCATTCACTGCTACTAGATGCAGTTTCTTGCATGTCTTCAAAAGGCAAGTTTCAACAACTTGCCACTGCTTTTGTTTGTCTTCCCTTTTAATTTTTTTTTTTTTAATTCTGGTGTTTATCTATTTAGAGAGACAAAGAGAGAGCCTGAGCACGGAGGGGGAGAAAAAATCCCAGGCAGGTTCTGCACTGTCAGCGCAGAGCCTGATGTAGGGCTTGAACTCGCAAACCGTGAGATCGTGACCTCAGACAAAATCGAGTCAGATGCTCAACTGACTGAGCCTCCCAAGCGCCCTTTCCCTTTTAACGTTTTAAAAAGTAACTGTTGTGTTAAGATGTATACTCATATGCTAGAAGTATACTCATATACTATAAAGTTCATCTTTTTAAAGTATACACTTCAGTGGTTTTTAGAATTTTAGTATTTAGTATTTTATTTTTTTATTATTTAAAAAAAATTTTTTTTTTAACATGTATTCATTTTTGAGACAGAGTGAGACAGGGCATGAATGGGGGAAGGTCAGCGAGAGAGAGGGAGACACAGAATCTGAAGCAGGCTCCAGGCTCTGAGCTTCAGCATAGAGCCCGACGCGGGGCTCGAACTCACGGACCGTGAGATCATGACCTGAGCCGAAGTTGGACGCCCAACCGACTGAGTCACCCAGGCGCCCCAGTATTTAGTATTTTAGTATTCACAGTTATGCAACTGTCGTCATCACTGTCTGAGAACATTTTCATCTCTCCTAAGAGAAACCTGTGTCCATTAGCACTCACTCCATCTTCTTCCATCCCCCTAGCCCCTGGAAATCAGTCTTCTGCTTTTTGCCTCTATGGATTTGCCTCTTACCCGACTAAGCTACCCAGGTGACCCCACTAGTGATTTGCCTCTTCTGGACATTTTATATAAATGGAATCATAACCTATGTAGCCTTTTGTGTCTGGCTCCTTTGACTCAGCCTAGTGTTTGCAAGCTTTTTGCATATTGTAGCATGTATTGGTACCTCATTTCTTTGTAGTGCCAAGTAATATTTTGTTGCATAGGTATACCACACTTTGTTCTCTCCTCGGGTGTTATTTGGGTTATTTCTGTTTTCTTGCTATTGTGAAGAATGTTGTTATGGACGTGGGTGTAGAGGTTTTTGTGTGGACATAAGCTTTCACTTCTCTCGGGTAGACAGATAGCTAGGATTAAAATTGCTGGGGCATATAGGAACTGCGTGTAACCTTTTGAGAAACTGTCACACTATTTTCCAAAGTGGCTGCACCTTGTCCCACTCACACTGGCAATATATGAGGGTTCTGACTCTTCTGCGTCTTCACCAGCATTTGTCTTTGTCATTTTTAGTTCTTTAATTTTCAAAAAACACTTATTGGGGTGTCTGGGTGGCTCAGTGGGTTAAGCATCCTACTTTGGCTCAGTTCCTGATATCATGGTTTGTGGGTTCAAGCCTCACAATGGGCTCCCTGCTGACTGTGCAGAGCCTGCTTGGGATTCTCTGCCTCTCCTCTGTCCCTGCCTCTTCAGTGTGCATGCTCTCGCACTCGCGCTCTCTCTCTCTCTCTCACTCTCAAAATAAGTAAGTAAGTTTGGGAAGATCAAAAAAATTAAAAATAAAAAAAAACATTTTATCATTTATGTATATGCACATGGCCACGGCCTTAACATGGAAAGCCAGCAGTCTTGTGTCTTGCTTTCCCTGATCCTTACTCCAAGTCCCATTGCCAGCAAACCACCTTCCTTTTTCAGTTTTTAGTTTTTATGGTGGCTACTAGCATAATTCCAAAGATTTCTCAGTTCACTCACTATGGGCTTTTGTCCACTTTTTATTACAAAAACTTACAAACATGCATGAGGGCAGAGTAGTACAGTTACCTCTACTGTTCCCACCTCCAGCCACACCAGTCTTCAGCTTATGACCCCTCTTGCCAACTCTTTTTTAATTTTCCAACATTAGATATTGTGTGTTGATTTCCCTCTTGAAAAGTAAGGGTTTACCCCATTTATACTGCCCCTTCCAAATTTTTTATAAATTTTTTAAAATGTTTATATTTTTTTTTTGAGAGAGAGAGAGAGAGCAGGGGAGGGGCAGAGAGGGAGACACAGAATCCAAAGTAGGCTCCAGGCTCTGAGCTGTCAGCACAGAGCACAAAGTGGGGCTCGAACCCACAAACTGTGAGATTATGACCTGAGCCAAAGCTGGACGCTTAACCGACTGAGCCACCCAGGTGCCACCCCCGCCATTTTTTATAGTAAATTATTTTTAGATCTTATGTTACCTTTGCAGTTTTGAATACTTAAATCTCTTGTTTTTGTTCCATCCTCCTCAGTGCTGTTCAACTGATCCCTTCCACCAGTAAGCTGGGGGAGCCTCACCTGTCTTTCCTTCTGCTTTTACCCCTCAACCATTTTCAGCTGTACCTCTTACATTGTCACGTTGATAGCATTCACAGCCCGTTGTATAATTACAATTAAGTTGTCTGTGCTTTGCCTATTGGTTGGTCCTAAGATTTGAAAGTCTTACATCGTCAAGGGAATTGACATTATCAGGGCTTTAGATATCGTTCACTGCAGATCCACGTGTTGTGCTGGACTTCATCCCTGCCCCTGCCCATAGACTCAGGGCGACAGCCTTGTGCCACTGGGAGACGAACGTTCTAAGCGTCCAGTTAACACCTTTCAATTCACAATTAGTTGCTAGTTAGCAAGACTCAGGGACCCACACTCTACAAGCTCTCTTACTTCTCATTTACATCTTGTGTGGCCTTCTATTCTTTAATCCTTTTGTGCATTGAGTCCCCATCTGGAGAGGAAAACAGTGTTTCCACTTTTACACCCACGCCAATTTTAGACTCTTGGTAAATTACAATGGTTTCCCCAAAAGTTGTCAAGTAAATACAGCTGATGCCATTGAAGGGACACCGTACTGTCGGGTTCTGCATATACTTTATTTTATAATGAATTATAAATATATAAATATTTTTAAAATAAAGTAATTAAAAAACTCATAAATTAAGATATTCAGCTTCAGTGCTTTGAGTATTTCTTTTGCATGATCGCTTTTAGCCTTTCCAAGAAGTCTTTCAGTGTACTCTTCTTGACTTCATTCACAGAACAGGTCTGCAAAAGAAACATTTCATTAGCTTGTAATTTCATTAGCTAAGTAATTGAGTCTGTCTTTCCTGCCTGTCTACTGAGTCAAGCCTGCTGTGGCCCTTGCTACCCAAGCAATTATTTCTGACCAGGGCCTCCTCACTCCTCCAGTCTAGTTTCATTGGCAGTCCCTCTCTGCCACCAGGCCTCTTCTGTGCATGCTAATAAACTCCTAGAAATGGTTACCTTCACTGTCAGCCTCTGAGGGGTGCCACAGACCCTGCGGGAGGTGGGGGGGAGAGTGTCACCACTGCATGCTGCTTTGGGGCTTAACGTGAGGTGGAGCCTCAGACATGCCTGCAGCCATCCTGGGCCTTCCGCATGGCCAGCTGGCCTGCTGAGCCAGAGAGTCGTTCCGTTCTCTCTCCTGCCCATGAACAGCACCCCTCCAGCTTGGCAGCACCACGGGTGGAAAGGATCCCAGGCCACTGCTTCAATTTGGGGCTCAGCCCTGCTCTGCCACTTTATTAATTAGGTTGCTTAGGACACACTGCTTCATTTATAAAAGCGTCGGTGTTTTCCCTTATAAAAGGGGGACAATTGTGCCTATTCCATGAGATAATTAAGAGGATTAAAAGAGGGAATGAGCGTAGTGGCAGCACCCTATTCCGTTACCTTGCCTTACAAATGAGGGGGGCAGGCGCAGTAAGGGGGTGGATGTCCCCAATTCCTGCACTTGGCCCTAGATAACATCTACTCTTGGCTCTTTCTCTTTTGCACACCGTCGATTCTCCCCGCTCTCCTGGATCATGCCTTCTGCAGTGTTAACCTGCTGCATATATGCCCCACCTCAAAAGAATTTCCCTGAATCCACACCTGTCCTTCAGCTCTTGTTCCGCTTCTAGGCAGCCTAATAGAAAAACACCTCAGAAGAGTTTTCTGTCCTCCCTTCCCCTTGCTTTCCACTCCTCCCCACCACCATTCTCTGTGGAACCCACTCTAATCAAGCTTTCAGTGTTGAATCTCCATAGATATCGGCATCCCCCCTGTCCTCTGTCAGGCCAGATCCACTGGCCGTTCTCTTCATCTGACTTGACCTTCTGGTACATTTGACACATTTGATGCCTCCTTCCTTATTAAAAGAGTCTGTTCACTTGCTGTCTGGGACACCACACAATCTTTGATTTCACTCTTGCTTCACTGGCTACTTCTCAGCTCTCCTGCCGACCTCTTCTTCCTGACCTCTGTATGTGAGAGTGCTTCTGGGCTCAGTCCAACAATCTCAACATCTCCACTCGGCTATCCAGGAGGCACCTCACACTTAGTATTTATAAATTGAACTCCCGATCCTGCACTCAGCCCCCATCCCTGCCGCACCCAGTCCTCAAAATCTGTAAACAACACCAACCATCTCCCAAAGGGCTCAGGCCAGGAACCAAGAGGCCACCTTCTACTCATTCCCTCACCCGTTATGATGGTTCTCCTGGCTCTGTTTTCAGCTATATTCCAAAGCTCACAGCCTGTATCGCTCTCACCTGCAAAACTGCTGTTCCCTCCAACCTGGATTAGTGGGATGGCCACCTGGTGGGCCAGCGTGCTTCTGTGCTTAGTCTCATTCAGTTTATTCACCACACAACAACCAGAGTGATCATTTTAAATCACATAAATTAGACTGGAGTCTCTGCTCAAAACCCTGTGGATATATCCTCCCATGCTTGGGGTAGAATGGAAAGACCATGTGTGATCTATTAAAATCCCCCTTGCTCAATCTGATCCAATCACACTGGCTTTCCTACTAATCTTCGAACATGTGAACCTCATTTCTACCTCAGGACTTTTGCACAAGAATTTCCTCGGCCTGGAATGTTCTTTCCCCAGTTAGTCATGTGGTCTGCTCCCTCACATAATTTAAATATTTGTTCAGATGATGTCATCAATTGTTAAATCAGCCCTCTTCTCATGACCCTTCTATTCTTTATTCTTAGAGGTTTTTTCATAGCACATATCACTACTGGACATAGTATTACATGTTAGTTTGCTTTCCTGACTCACTAGAACATTCTGTGAGAGCAGGCACTGTTTCCCCACTGCGTAGAGCAGCCCCTTGCAGTCACAGAGCCTCAACAAATGCTTGCTGAATGAATGCATGGGTTGATTAAGCAAGGTTACTACAACTCTGAAGGAGGAACATTTAGACGTGAGGTTCCTGTCCATCAGGAGCCAAGCTGTTGGGCATCAAGCAGCTCACCCTGTTTGCCATGCTGCTGAGGTTCCTGTCGAGTCCTTTGAGGAATTTGGTGGAGCAGTTGTGATGTGTATAGATCTGCCGGAGCACGGTTGTGGCTCTGCAGAAGATTTCCTTGTCACTTGTGTTCTAGAAAGAAAAATGCCACAGTTAGCCATGCGCTAGCTCTGTTTTGACCATGGGGGAGAGAGTTTTCCTTGTGATTGCTTCTTTCCGGGAGGACAAGTGGAGAAAGTGAGTTTGCTCAACTATGGATCAGGTACTCAAGAATTCCTTCCATGTGACTGAAGGCTGCCGGTCACAGTAAACATCCTCTCCCACTTACCTGCAAGTGCAGCAACCTTCTCTTTTCCCTCAGATGGTGTTGCTGAAAAGGTACCTGAGTAAAGTCACTCAGCTAAGTAGGTGACAGAGCAGGGATTTGAATGTAGAGCCATCTGTCTATAGCCCACGTCTGTTTCTCTCCACCACACGTGCTGTTCTGTAGGTGTCTGCTTGAACTTGTAGTCAGATTCTGCTCTGTCTCGTTGCTATAAGGTTTTAAAGTCCAGGTTTCCCAGAGATCCTACATGCTTGTTGAATAAATGAGTGCCCATCCTGTGGCCTGGTGCTTTGGGTAGCATTCTCCACTTGGCCCTCCCCATAGGAGATGGCAGTGTGTGCAAAGCTTGGGGTCCATGTGAGGAGATCAGACATTAGCCCATACAGCTAGAGGGGTGTGCCAGGGTCGGGGCTAGGTGTGAGATCAGAGGAAACTTCTGGGAGAGGGTGCCCCTGAGCTGGGCTGTGGACACAGCTTCTGTAGAGGCCTTTGGTCTGGGATGTGCAGCATGAGAACCTTGGTGGGATGCAGTAGTCCTGATGTGTGTCTGATTATATGACTCTTCGTGGGGACATTCGGGCTTTAGAAGAGGGAGTGTCCAGTGGGGGAAACAGCTCTTTTGGGGAACCTGGGAGAGGGATTATAAGTCAGTCTGAATCAGGCCCAGTGTGTCCTCCCACTTTGCACTGAAGAACAAAAAGCACAGAGCGTGGAGAGTGGTCTTAGCTTGAACCTGATCCAGCTCAGATAAAGCTTTCTCTAGCCTCTTCGAGAACATGCTTTGTTGGTCCCTTGCCACGCAAAGTGTGGTCCGTGAAATAGCAGCACGGGCATTGCCCGGGAGCTTGTTAGAAATGCAGAATCTCAAGCCCGCCCCCTAGACGCACTAGATCACAAGTTCCATTGACAAAATCTCCAAGGGATTTATATGACAAGTACTGTCTGGGCAATTTTTTTTTTTAAGTTCCTGCATTTTTTTTTTCTGATTATTAAGGTAGTATATGTCTACTATAAAGGTGATATATATTCAGCAAAGATGAAATTCACTCATTACTCCACCAGCCAGAGAGAGGTAACTTTTGATGTTTTGATAAATACCTTACAGTTTAAAAATTATTTTTTATTAAAAAAATTTTATTTTAATGTTTATTTTTGAGAGAGAGAGAGTGTGTGCACACATGCAAGCCAGCAGGGGTGGGGGGGCAGGGGGCGGTGCGGAGAGAGGGAGACAGAGGATCTGAAGTGGTCTCTGCGCTGACAGCAGAGAACCAGATGTGAGGCTTGAATTTGCAAACCATGAGATCATGACCTGAGCTGAAGTTGGACACTTAACCAACTGAATCACCTAGGCGCCCCTAAATGTTTTTTGAAGTTTATTTATATATTTTGAGAGAGACATGGAGAGAGGGAGGGAGAGTGTAAGCACGGAAGGGTCAGAGAAAGGGAGAGACAGAATGCCAAGCAGACTCCATGGCCAGTGCAAAGCCTGATGCAGGGCTCAAACCCACAAAGCATGAGATCATGACCCGAGCCTAAATCAAGAAATGGAGGCTTAACCAATTGAGCTACCCAGGCGCGCCTTTAAAAATACTTTTTTAAAAATGGAGATCAACTATTGATACTGTTTTGTAGCCTTTTCACACACTAGATAGTATAAACATTAAGTATTCACTAGTGTTTAAGACCATGGGGTTGAGAGCTGCATGGGAACCCGTGGCATCTTTGTACCGTAATTGGTTCATACCCGATCGTTGCAGTTTTTTGCTTCCGTAAAATAAAGTGGCAGTGAGTCATCTGTGTAAATCTTTATGTTCATCTCGTATTTCTTTAGGCTAAATTCTAGAAGTGTATTTCATAATTTAGGGTTTTTTCCGGGAACACCCAGACCCGGACGGAGGCATTAGAATCCCAGACTACAGAAGCTTCCCCTTTGCCCCGTGGGCCTTCGTGGCCCACGGGCAAGGCCTTTGGGAGGACGCGGACTTAACGAACCAGACAGGAGTCCTCCTGGTCTCTGATTCTAGTTGGAAACTTGAAAGCAGTACCAGTATCTCTGGGCTCTGAGAGTCCAGAAACCTCCCGTAAATCTCCCTGTCTTTGGAGGCTTAGTGGGTGAGCCGAGGTGGTGAAGGCAAAGGGAAGGCAGACCCCAGCTGTGCTGCTGGAGAGAACAATGAGGTTCAGGAAGACCAAGAAGACAAGAGCCTCTTTGCTTATTTTTTCTTCAAAACGGAATGAAAACTTTTCTAAAACTTTGGCTTAGAGCCTAGAAATTAAGCTCCCTTGGGGTCCCTGGGTGACTCAGTCAGTTAAACGCCCGACTTTGGCCCAGGTCATGATATCATGATCTGTGAGTTCAAGCCCTGCATCAGGCTCTGTGCTGACAGCTCAGAGCCTGGAGCCTGCTTCAGATTCTGTGTCTCCCTCTCTCTCTTCTCCTCCCCTGTTTGTGCTCTTTCTTCTCTTGCTCTCTCTAAAACATAAACATTAAAAAATTTAAAAATTAAAGAAAAACTTAAAAAAAAAAGAAATTAAACCCTGTCAGTTTTGAGTTTATGGCCTTATATATAATTGTCTCTGAACACATTCTTCAAAGGATGTTCTAAAGGTCACTAGGATAAAATAGGAATTGAAAAGAGTTTGAATCTCATGGAAAAACTTTAAAAGCACTAATTCTAAAGGAAGTTTTAGTTAAGACCTCAAAGTTTCAGTTGCACTGGTATCGCAGCTACAGGATGCTGTTCCCTGCTTCTCCAGCTTTTGCTTCCCGAGCGTGTCCTGCCTAGTGCAGGGGGCATGCGCGGACAGCCTGGTGGGCCTTGTAGTTTAGGACTGCTCAATGAAAGGAGCTTCAACAGGGGGGCCTAGGCCTTTGCCGGAAACAAGCCTGACCCTCATGGGAGTAGAAGCAAATGGGAGAATACCTTCCAGGCTTTCTCCTGTGGCAGAGACTGTTAGATTTCTAACGTGGTCCTTGACCAGCTTCGTTGAGGGCCGTAAAAATCTAGTCCCCTTTGTGTTGTACTCATTATCTCCACTTCTGCCCAAATACTACTTGTGAAACGTCTTTCACGTTTACTTAAAAAAGGGGGGGGGGTGTCGAAGGCTGGCATAGAGTTCTCTGAGGAATCATGGACTTGAGCTTTCTTTGGAAAGCAGGAAATACCTCCAACTAATGGTCCACCTAAGAAATCCATCTTGGACCAGCCAGCTTGCTTGTTCTCCATTTTGATCTATCTCAGACCACCTTAATTTCATAGATACCTGGGTAGATCAGCACTTTCTTTCCAGCCACTGCCAACAGCAGGATCCCACCCAACTTGGACATAATAGAATTCTTGATCCCCCAAAGAAAGGAAACTAATACATGGGATTTGGGAAAGATGTCCTTCTTTGGCAACACAAAGAAAATAGCAGCCTTTCCTTATTCTGTAATATCTTAATGGATAAGAAAGCAGTGCTGTGTTTTTGAGGAAAAGAAAAGGGAACAATGAAGATGGTTAATGCCAGAGGGGTAGAAGCAGTTTGAGGAAGGCAGGTAGGAGTGAAGCAGGACAACAGGGACTTTTTTAGCAGATGTCTACCCATGTGGTGAGGGGAGCATGTGGTAACTGGTAGAGAGGAAGGCCAAGAACGGCAGGACAGTGGCATGTCCTGGCCTGCGCCTCAGCAGGGGTGAGGGCAGGCCTGGCCTTCTAGAGATGACCTGGAGTGGAGTTGCCCCTGGGCATGAAGTCACAGAGGGTTGGATCATTTCTATCCCCTGGCCCCTCCTTAGAATTACTGCTCCTTTATAACCAGTTTTTGCCTTTAACCAAGAGTTACATCATTTTACAGTAACACGTTCCACTGACTCAAGAGTTGGATATCAGCCAAGTGTCAAAATCACTTTCATATATTCCAGTGTGGAGACTGAGGCACAAAGAGATATGGAGACTGGCCAAAGGCCACATAGCTAGTTAATGGCAAAACTGTGGCTAAAACGACAGGCTGTGTCACTTCCAGACCCTTAGCACTTTGGGACCCAGCCCTTGGCTTTGATGGAGCCCCTTCAGCAGTGCACTGCCATCTGGAGAACCCAGAGCACAGCCCAGTGGACTCTTGGCTATTTCTATATATATATAACATGTTAATAGATGTTATGTATGTATTATAGAATTCTACGTATGTATAAAATCTTCAAGTTCTTCCAACCTCCTTCCTGATGGACAGTCTGAAATGGGATGAGATTCTAAAGGACAAAATTGCATAATGTATACATAATATATTATATATATATTATTCCATAATAATACATTATGCATCAATATTATATATATGATTATAGTATTATATATTATTGTGTATCAGACTCCGGGACTAATCTTTAATGAAATGAGATAGTCCAGACAAAGCCTGAAGAACAGTGTTCCTCACCCAGAAGGATGGGTCTGTCCTCTGGCCCAGGTGCTGGGGTGTGGCCATGCCCAGCCTGCATGGCTGCACTCCTGGCCAACTGATCCCCTCTGGTCCACGTGGAAAGCAAGTGGTTAGGAGACCACTGGTAAATTGAAGCTTTGGGTTTTTCATTCTCAGTCTTGTGTTTCCATGAAAACAGGAACTGATGTGCACAAAGCTATTGACATGGCTGTAGTCATATGTTTGTCAGAGAAAATGCACTATCAGCTGTCAAATCTGTCTCCTCCCACTAAAGATAGAGGGGCGGGGGTGAGACGGCACAGGAGGCGGAAAGGCGAGATGCCCGAGCAGCCAAAGCCAGGGATGTGTGGGTCCCCGTGCAGCTGGGCCGTTCTGGACCAGGCTGGAAGGAGCTTGGCAGGACGGAGCAGCTGAGGGTCTCTGGACAGCCGCCCCGGGAGCCGGTGGGCTGTTAGGTGACCAGGCTGCGGAAAAGGAGGGGCTCTGGCGATACCTCCTCTGTTGCCATAGGAAGTCTCTTAGACAAAATGAAAGCTCCTTCAACCTGTAATCGCCATATCTCTTTTTGTGAGGGTATTTGGTTTTTCAGAAATGTATGGGCCAGAAAAACTCTCCCCTTCAACAGGCCTTTACTGAGTGCCTCCTATATTCCAGGTACTAGGCTGCAGTGTAGGAGGAAAAGAAAGAACTTTTCCTTGACCAGGATCTGATTTAAGATGACAAAATCCAAGCTTCCTATTACCCATCTTGTAAATCAAGTGAAACCAGAAACACCAAAACATGTTTTAGAGTAAAGATCAGAATTCTCATTCTTTAAAAACATCTAACAGCTTATAGTTAATTTGGGCCATTTACTTTCTGTGTAAAAGAAGTTTCTAAAAGTTCAAACAAGAAACACTTGGCCTTCCTTTCCCAAGTCACTAATCTGCCAAAGCAGACCCTGGGATAGCTCTTACCTTTGGGGCTGCCAAGACGTCCATGACGGTCAGTTCCATGCACGAGTCCTGGCCCCGACGGGAACGAGAGAGAGCAAGAGACAGAGTCACTTCCGACTGTATGGAGGGACCCTTGCTGGGCAGCTCTCCCTCCCTCCAACCAAGTAAATTTCCTACCATCCCTCAGGACCAAAAAGCTCCTGCAGAGAAATCTCTGCACAGCTCCCTGTCTGTCACCAACCATCAACTTCTTTGGAAGTCCTGATGTTCTCATAGTCTGTGAAATACCCACGGCATCACCAGAACATCTGGAGAGATGGTGCCAGATATCTTACTCACGTTTCTCGCTGTGAGGATGTTCAACGTTTTGATGATCTCTTTCAACGTATTATTGAAGTTCTGGCCGTGGACGAAGGTGCTGGTAAATGCTAGTAAGCAGACCAGAGCTGGAATCAGTTGGGAGGTGAGATCCATTAATAGATCTCTATTTGCAGTGACAATCTGAGACAAATCCGTTTACTAAAAGAGAGTAACAATGCAATTCTGACGAAGATATCTCTATATATAGATTTAAAATTGCTGAAACTGAGGGAAAATGAGGGAAATTGGAAATTTTCATTACACCAGGTTGTCATTCGTTTGGGGCCAATCAGCATCTCTCTTCCAGGAGAAAAAATACCTCACAGAAACAGGTAAAATGTTCCTGTGAAATCATACCAATAGGAAAATGAAACCTTTTTTTAAAATTAACTACAAAGTATCAGCATAGGAAATTACACCATAATTTGTTCTTTAGATTAATCTTATCAGCTTGGGGTTGCTGCTGGCTTTTTGTTTGCACAGAAGGAAGAGGCCACAGGTGTCCGAATTTGTTTTAGTGCAGTCCTCCTGGGGAAAGATAGAGTAATATCAAGAAAGTTTGACTTGAATAGTATTTCAGCCTGGCTTCTTCCAAGTACGGGTGGCATCTTGGAAACTCTGCTCTTGTGGAAAAGCTGATCTGGGGTTCTTTCTCTGGGTAGAAGGAACGTAATGGGCAAAGACTCTCTCCTGTCTTGGCACTCGGGCATGCCATTCCTCCAGGTTTAGGACTTTGGCAAAAGATGAGTGACATCAGGTGGGGGTCAGTCCAGATCACCTCTAGTCCATAGGCCTTTAGCGATAAGGAGCCCCTTCACAAAACATGTCTATCTCGGGTTTTCAGGAATGACCACTTTGTAAATGGAACTTAAATATGTCCTCAGCTCATTACAAAAAAGAGCCATAATCTTCCTGGTTTACAAGTTGGTTGTCTGTCAACACCCCACAACCTGCCCTGCTGCCTGAGTCTAATCCCCGGGGCCCTGCTGAGGTCCAAGCACCCCCACTGCTCACTCAGGGAACAGGACTCCTCGGCCCTGGTGTACCACTGCTCTTTCCTCCCGAGGCTTTCCTTCTCTTTCCTGTCCGCTGTCTTTCCCTGCTGTCTGACCTTCCTCTCCCTACTGATTTCCTCAGTTCACACAGAAAAGAATACCGCTAAGTTGTCCCCATGCTTTGGGGCTTATTACAGGGCCTGGCGCTTTGTGAAGGAGAGGATCCAGATACGTGTATGAGGAAGGTCCTTCGGCCATATTTTGGATCCTTCCACTGGACTGCAGTGGGTTTGCCAAACTCCATGCAATGACTTCTGATACCAACTATGCGGAGTTGGGTTACGCTTCTCAGGTTAAGGGCATAGCCTCCACAAGGCTGCTCTCCCATCAGAGAGGGTCGCCAGTCCACCCTCACTTTTTGCTGTTTGGCTAAAAATTCGAAAGTTCCCACTACCTTCTCAGGCTCTGTAGTTTGCTAGAGTGACCCATAGAACTCAGGAAGGTACTATACAGAAGGCGATAGCTGTGTTACAGCAAAGGGATACCAGTAACACCCAGCCAAAAGAACAGACACAGAGGTTGAGTTCTAGGAAGGTCCCAAACATGAAGCTTCTTCTGTTTCCTCCCCATTGGGTCCAAACATGCCACCTCCCCAGCACTTTAATGTATGACAGCGCACAGAGTACTGCCAACCAGGGCAGTTCACCTGAACTATGCTGTCCAGAATATAACTGGGGTGTTGTTCTGTAAATGTGATTGATTGGATCATTGACCCCTTCAGTTGACCTCATCCTCCAGCCCCGCCCTGGAGGTTTGGCTGATACCACTATGGCCTCAAGGTGATGCTGGTCCCTACCCTGAGTGGCCTAATTAGCATAAACTCTTAAGGCCCTGACACTCTTATACCTTGGGAAGTCCCAAGGATTTAGGGGCTCCTTCCCAGGAACCGGTTACAAATTCTTTATTCCATGGGCTTAGAAGTTACCTCCCAAGAGCTGGGACAAAGGCCAGATCTCTCTGGGTAAGTTTTTTTGTTGCTGTCGTTTTAAAATTTTTGAATAGGTTTTCCCCCCAAGTTTTATTGCGATATAATTGACATATAGCACTATGTAGGTCTAAGGTGTACAGCATAATGATTTAACTTATATATATTACGAAATGATTACCATAATAAGTCTGGTTAACACCCATCATCTCATTTATATGGAACAAAAAAAGAAAAAATGTTTTTTCCCTTGTGATGAGAACTCTTAGGATTTACTCTCTTAACAATTTAACAAGATTCCATACAGCAGTGTTAATTAATTACAGTCATCATGTTGTACATTACATCCCCTGTACTTACTTATTTTATAACTGGAAGTTTGTTTTGACCACTGTCATTCTCTTCACCCTCCCTCTACCCCCTTTACCTGTGGTGACTACAGATCTGATCTCTCTTACTATGAATTTGGGTGTTTGGGTTTGGTTTTGTTTTGTTTTTGTAAGATTACACATATAAGTGAGATCATACAGTATTGTGTTTCTCTAACATTTCACTTAGCATAACACCTTCACGGTCTATTCATGTTGTCATAAGTGGTGGGGTTTCCTCTTTACGGCCAAGTAATATTCCATTGTGTGTGCGTGCGTGTGTGTGTGTGTGTGTGTGTGTGTGTGTATACAAATTCTCTATCTATTCATCCATCAATGGATACTTAGGATGTTTCCATCTCGACATATTGTAAATAATGCTGCTGTGAACATAGGGGTTCATGTATCTCTTCAACATAGCGTTTTCATTTCCCTTGGATGTATTTCCAGAAGCAGAATTAGTGGGTCATATGGTATTTGTATCTTTAATGTTTTGAGGATTTTCCATACTGTTTTCCACAGCGGCTGTATCAGTTTGCATTCCCAGCAACAGTGCAAGAGGTTTCCTTCTGTCCGCATCCTCGCCAACACTTGTGGTTTCTTGCCTTTTTGAAATAATCATCCTAACAGGTATGAGGTGAATTCTCACTGTGGTTTTGATTTGAATTTCCCTGGTGATGAGTGATGATGAGTATCTTTTCATGCATCTATTGGCCATTCATGTATCTTCTTTGGAAAAATGTCCATTTAGGTCCTTTGCTCATTTTTTATTGGGTTATTTGGGTTTCTTGCTAGGGCAAGTTAGGTCTTCACTACAGAGTTGAGGAGAGTTACTAAGAAGGGTTGAGTTCCTTCCGGGACAGATGGAGACTTCACATCCAGATAAACTGTTGTTTGGAGTAAATGGTGCATACTCCTTTTTTGAGGAAAGGTCCAAGTTAAAACAGGAAGTTAAAACTTGAAAGTGCAGACATCCTGGAGGAGAGTTCATGGTGCAGAACACACGTGTCAGAGCTTTGGGGCTGCGGGAGAGCTGGAGAGAAGGGGAGGTCAGCAGGATACAAAAGCTGTCCCTGTGTTCGGTGGTGGCTTTTTTGACTACATGCCTTTCCTGGGGGCTACACCCCAGGTTTAAGGCTCTGGGGGCAAAGATGTAAACAGAAGAGATTTGTAATATGCGAACTAGTAGCTCAGAAGCAGAATAAAGCCTTTTTTTTTTTTTTTTGGTTTTGTTTTGTTTCAATGGTTGGATAAATCCAGGGATAGGTGAACTTTGCAGAACATCATGGAGTGACCGGAAGGTCCCCTTGAAGGGTAGGAGAAAAGGAGCTGTTCTCTCTGCACTGTGGCCCATGGCACTGTGCATGTAGCTGGCTGGACAGAGGCCTGGAAGATGGAGCCTGCCCATCAGAGACAAGGACAGCTACCACCTGCACAGGAGCCTCTCCCAGCCATCAGGAGTCACAGGCAGTGATGATACAAGGCAGACAGGCACCGGAGCTCAGAGAGAAGTTGAGGACTCTGCTAGGTTCTGGCTGTGTCAGGCATAGACCCCCTTCCCTTCACCCTGTGTGAGCGCTGAGAACCAGCCCTGGCTTCTGTGTGGCCTCAGAACTGTCCTTTCAGGCCCTAGAACGTGACAGTTTTGAACACTGGGTTTTGGAATCCATCAAACAAGCCACTTGTCCACCCTGTCGCCGTGGACAGATCACTAAGTTTGTCTGGGTCTCAGTTTCCTCACCTGTGGAGTGGGAATGATGTGGCTCCTGCTCATAAGATCCTTGTGAGGTGTGAGAGAGATTCTATGCAAAGTGCTGGGCACGTATTACTCCATGAGGGGTGGCTGTTTCTGGAGGCCACCTCAGCACATGGGCAGCCAGGCCGCCTGTCAGGGCTGGCTGCTCTGCTTTCTCAACTTCCTCCGTAAGGTGGGAGCAATCGTGGTACCTCCTTCATGTGGCTCTTGTGAGGAATAAATAAGTTAATGTTTTTAAGTAGTCAGAATGGTACCTGGTACCTAGTGTGTGCTCTGTGATAGTATTATTATTAATATTTTATTTTTATTTTTATTATTGTTATTAATCATATCTTTGATTGGTCCCATGACTGTGGTACTTCATCTACCTGGCAAACCCACGTCTGTCAGGGCCACTGGAAGTTTTGCTGCTGGACACTACCCCACCCACATCCCTCCTGCATGTGTCCCCCTTTTAGTCTTTGAGGCCTTATTCTTGTTTGGGGAGGGTGAGCGTTAGTTGACACCCTGCAGCCCTCATACTTAGGTCTCTGGAGTCCGCTCAGGAAGTAGGTACCACTGAGCACCTTACACAGAGAGCACTCAGTGCAGGGAAGTAGGTGTTGGTGAACATATTGGGAGGGTGGGAGAGCAGGCTCCCGGTTGGGCCCAGAATTCTAAAGAAATGACCCTCAGGAAGGAGTGCCAGCCCTGGGGCTGCCCCACTGGTGTGGAGTTCAAGATTGCACTGCTGGAGCTCTATTCCGGGGACCCCAGGGCTGCTGCCTCTGCTATGTCCCAGCACCCCTAGCACTGCTCCTGCAGAAAACCTAACCTCCTGCTCCGGGCACAGGAAAGGGGCATCTGCCACAGCTCCCTAGAGAACAGGGACAGGTGAGAGTACCCAGAGCAGCCCAGTTTCCAGGCCCTGGCTGAGGAGGCCTGCCACAGCAGCCATCCCCAGCGCCCTGTCCTACCCTGAACCCTGCATGCGTCCTCTTCTGTCCTCTTGGGTCAGTTGTGTGACACAACACAGAGAGAAGAGCCCTTTCCAGGACCTTCTCACAGGCTTATTCATGATGAAAATAAGACTCCTCCAAAGGAGCTCTATCTAGCAGACGCTGGAATAAGTAGGCCTTAGAGGGGATGTGGGGACAGTTCATGGCGGGCCAGTAGGCAGGCGCTCCCTGGGGCCCTGCAGGAACTGGGTGAGCCAGCAGCCTGGGAGGAGAACCTTCTGGAGGACTGCAGTCAGAGGTCACTGTGAGCTCAGAGCTGGTAGCTGGCGTGGATCAAGAAGCATGGCTCACGGATCATGGATTGCGTGGGGCGGCAGCAGCCATGGGTCTGAGGGTGGCTCCCAGTAGTGTACTGTCACTGAAGGCCATGCATCCTGCAGTCAGCGGGGCCCGGTGCTTCGAGTCCCAGCTCTGCCCCTTGCTCTCAAGGTGACCTCGGGAAAGTTTCCCTGCCCACACTTCTCTGTAGAACTGAACTAATAAAGGACTGTGGGAAGATTATATGAGGTGATCAAAACACTGTTCAGTGTGGTGCCCGGCCTCTAGGAAGTCTCCCAACTTTCGTTACCATCATTATCATCATCATAGCACTTGGAATGGGCTGAATATAGGGGTGAGGAAGAGTGAGAAGTCACACAGAGCCCCAGGTTTCTGGCATGGGAGCTGCTGTTGGCAGAGATGACAGTTTCAGAGGGAAGAGGGGGACCCTGAGCAGAGGAGAGTCTGGGCTGTCGACACAGACGGCGAGGAAGCCAAGGGGAAGAACGGTACTGCCCCCAGACTCAGGAAGAGATGGAACAAGAAATGACTGTGGCGTTTCTGGTGCTGCTGGAAGAAGGGAAGGAGGGAGAGGAGGCAGGCAGCTAGGGGGGCTGGGAGGGGATGCAGGCTTGAGAGAGTCTTGGAGAAGCATGTGGTCAGCGGCATCAGATGTTCTTCAGGGGCGGGCGAGATAAGGCCGAAGTATTTCCACTGGATTTAGTGATAGGAGACAATCAGTGACATCAGTGAGAGAGCTTCTGGAGTGCCATGGGGGCAGGTGCCCAATGGGGAGGAGGCCTCATGAAATGGAAACAGTGGTGTGGATGCATCTGAGAGGGCAGGCTTTGCTGGGGTGCTTGCTGCGAGGGGGTGGGGGATTCCATGTGTGGATAGTTATTATTATTTTTTTTTTTATTGAGAGAGAGAGAGGCAGGCAGAGAGGGGGTGGGGAGGGGCAGAGAGAGACAATCCCAGGCATGCTCTGTGCTGTCAGCCCAGAGCCCAATCACCACTCGGGTTCCATCTCACAAACTGTGAGATTATGACCTGAGCCTAAATCACGGGTCAGATGCTTAACTGACTGAGCCCTCCAGTACCCCATGTGATCAGTAGCTTTTAAACAGGGACACCCTTGGGGCACCTGGGTGGCTCAGTTGGTTAAGTGTCCAAATTCGGCTCAGGTCATGATCTCAAAGTGCATGGGTTCGAGCCCCGTGTCGGGCTCTGTGCTGACAGCTCAGAGCCTGGAGCCTGCTTCAGATTCTGTGTCTCCCTCTCTCTCTGCCCCTCCCCCGCTCGTGGTCAGTCTCTCTCTCTCTCTCTCACTCTCTGAAAAATAAATAAACAAGTAAAAAAATTTTTTATATGGGGACACACTTGAGCACAGGCCTCGCCAGATCATTGCACGACGACTTGATCCTTCATGGTGCTCACACCATGGTACAAACCTTCTGTGCCCACATCCGATCCTGCCGCCTCTGGTTTGGAAACTTGGGTGGAGGTGGGAGGCGGGACTTGGGAAGCAGGTGGGACAGAGACAAAACTAAATTGGCCATGAGTTGCTAATTGTTGGGCTGTCAGTAATGGGGAGTTACTTGTGTATGTGTTTGAAATTTCCCACAATAAAGGAATTTTAAGACTTATGGTTAAAAAATTATACAGTTACTATATCCATATATATATCCATATATTTATAACCTCAGATGTCATAATGTTTGTGGAAGTGATGTATAAATGTATATCATGTAGATAACACACACATCTCCAGAACCTGACCATATCCAGTCCTCCACCATCATGTCCCACCTGGGTCTCCACAGGAGTGTCCTAACTGGCCCTCCTACTCCCGTCCTTGTCCCCACGTTGTGTCCTTCACACAGAATGCTTCTGCTATGCGGGAGCCAGAGCAAAACTATCTTGCCCTCAGAGCCCTGACTGCCTATTCCTCTTGCTCCCACCTTTGGCCTCTGCTCCCTACACCCTGATTCTGGGAGGAGCATTCTTGCTCCAGACGTCAGCACCTGCCCTCCCCTCTCCCTGGACGTTTTCCTTAGTTATGTGAATGGTTTTCTCCATCCCTCACTTCATCCAGATCTGCATCCTGACCTCCCCACACAGTTAGGCAGCACCTACCCCACCCTCACAGCAACCACCCCCTCCCCCTACTTCACTGGCCGCCAGTGCACTCACCACCACCTGTGCATTTGTGTTCTCTTGTTTGTGGACTCTGTCCCTCCGCTAGAAGTAACCTTATTTTGTTCATCATGGATCCCCAGCATCTAGAACACCTGGTAAAGGTCTCCGTAGATAATGAATGAATGCATGAATGAATGAATGAACGAACAAACCTCCATTTCGCAGAAGCGAGAGCTGAGACTTGGCCTGAGTAACAGCAAGGGAAGTTAGGGGCATAGCTGGGACTTATTGGACCCTGTAGTCTCTGTCCCAGCTCCTGGTGAAGGCCAAGGAATGGGATTCTGAGCAAAGTTGCAAGGAGGACCCCTCATAAGGAGGGAAGTAGGGGGAGGAGGGTGCACTCTGGCTTCTCTAATGGAGGTGAAGTAGCTCCATCGGCTCCTGGCTTCTCTTTTCTTTGAGAAGCAGGTGGAAGGTTCTTCTCCTGAGAGAGGAAAGCTGTCTGAGGAGTCTGCAGAACCTCTCCATCTGTCCCCGGGGCATCGATGCCACTTCAGCCTCAGAGCTGGACTGGTGACCCACCTTTCCCATCTCATCCCCCACATATTCCCCTGCACCAGCCTGGCAGGCCAGGGCTGGGTGAAGACCCCCCAAGAATGGTGTGCCTTCCTCTCTCACTGGCAACACAGCATCTGATGGGCCCGTGGGAGGAATTGTGCGGGACCCCTGCAGGTGCCGGATCCGCTCCTGAGACAGCCAGCTCCCCCAGCGCACTTAGAATTGAACTCAGGTCCCCAACAGTCCAATCCTGGGGCCCTTCCCAGCCTCTCATGGACCAGACACCATTCTCATGTTGTTTTGTTTTAGGTTTTTTTTCTTAGTTAAATTTGTCCTTCGGTGGGAAATGAATAAATGCTGATTAAAGGAAAGGTGGGAAGACAGAGACGAGGACAAAAAAAGGAGATGCTAAATGAAAAATTGCTTTTCTAATGGGGTATCGCTGGGGCTTCTTGTGGCCTAGGGCCTTGCGCTCAGAAGGGGGCGCCGACCCTCTGGTCTGCAGGAGCCTCCACAGCAGACTGGCTTTCAGGAATGGCCCTCGCCACGTGCTTGCTTGCTTGCTTGCTTGCTTGTCCAAGTAATGCAGAGAGCGCAACTGACGAAGGTTGCTATATTTAATGTTGATGTTTGCGTCACCGGTGACCACACAGCAGCGTTCGCCTGGGTGGTGCACGGGCTGGGGGCGTTTCTGAAGGACGCTTTAAGAGCACCACTTTCCACAAGGCATTGTGCAGGGGAAGGGAGAGGGCGCAACAGAAAGTGAGGTCGTAGGTAGAAAATTGCTTCTGGGATTTCAAATGGCTTCGTCATGGGGCCCTCCCTTGCTGCTGAGAAATCAGTTGATCTGGGAAAGTTCGTTGCAAACCCTTTACTCTGTTGCTTTTGGGTGGAGCTGAGAAACGAATGAAGATAATGAGGCTTTATGACTTTTATTTTTCAGTGTAGGAGTGGGCAGCGTGTGTGTGGGAGGGGTGACCGTGGATACAGTCCCCAGTTCTGACACCGGTTTGGGCTTCCGGAAAAGTCAGAGGACTGGCCAGTGAGTCCCAGGCCATCATCGGCCAGCCTGGAACATGGTCAGCTTGGACTCGGCTGGGCCGGCTTAGAAGGGAGTCAGCTCAAGGGAGGAACGATTTTTGGTTTTGCTCCAACTGACCAGCTAAATTAAGATAATACACAGAAGGCACTTTCCTGTTGATAATAATGAAAAAGCCACAGGCTGATGGATTTGATGATCCGCAGCCTTCAAGCTTCCGGGTCACAAGGAAACAAGACGAAAGCCCTTGTCCTCCTGAGTCCCGAGCAGTTCAGAGAGGGCCAGCCTCAGAGAAACCCCAGCAGTGACTCGAAGTGTTTTCTGACACCTCATCTGAGCAGCAAACAGAGGGTGTTGGAGCCAAGTTCACCGGAAACTCAAGTGTGTCTCACTTCTCACTTGAGCCCCAGCCCCTCTTCCAGTGAAACCTCCGGGGCCTGGGGTTCGTGGGGTGCAAAGGGGCTCCCCACCCTGGGCCCCATGACCAGCATCTCCCTCCCACTCAGCAAGCACTCTGTCTCTTCCCGACCCCCCTTCTCTCTGGGACCTGCTCAGGGTTTGCTTCTCGCATGGAAGAAGTGAGACCATATGGTTAGAGAAACTCCCAGCAAATACCCCGGGCTTAGTCCCCAGGTAGTGGTGCTCCCAGCCACAATAGCTGACACATACGCTTTTTTCCTCTTTCATCTTTTTCTTTCTCTCTCATTCCTGGCTGGGCCCTCCTCCCTTTTGCCACCTGCACTGGCTTGATTCTGTGGCTCTGGGAGGTCCATCATTCCTGACAGGGCCTGAGCCCTCTCTGGCTGACTGCACACATCCGTGACCACAGGTTCCTTGTCTTGGGGACAGTCTCAGTGCTGCAGGCAGCGAGCTGTGGGTACCTGCAGATGTGGCGCACTGTGGACCCCTAGTGGTGGGGCCCCGGTGGCCTTGCTGGTGCTGTACACCCTCCTGACTACCACTTGGAGTAAATGCATCCTTAGGAAATCCTAAGGGACCCTGCCCCAGTCCAGCCTCACTTCCAGTCTTCTTGAAAGATTCACATGGAGTTTCACCTGAAGGCTTTCCATCTTCCTTCGGACTGACCGGCCAGTGCTCTGGTTGGGCAGAGGATGTGGGTCAGAGGTGATGCTGCCAGAGACTGGATTGCTAAAAAGTTTTGTATAAACATAAAATCAATCTTCCACAAATATCCTCTGGCTCAAAACTCTTGAACCTCTGGATGGAGAGGAATTGCAGAGCTCTTACCTCCTACCCCCACCCCCGAGTTGCCTGCTTTCCTGGTAGAGCTCTCCTCTCCAGACCCTCTATTGCTTACAGACTTCTTTCTGGGGCTAAACCTTGAGTGCATGTGCTGTCTTAGTCATTGCCAGCCCAGAGGGCAGGAGGAGTGTAGGCCGCAGGCAGTCCTCAGCAAATATAGTGGGACTCAGCAGGTTCTGAGACCTTGTGGGACCACGGAGATGATCCAGTCCCTGCTCCAGACAGCCTGTGGGACGCTCAGCTCCTGTGCCCCCTCCACAGGTCGTCCCTCATTTCTACCTGGGTGCAAGGGGTCCGCTCTATTTCAGTGGCTCCTGGAACTGCCCCTGTGGTTGTGTGCCCCTGGTCAGGTCCTGCCACGGCTTCTGTTGCCTGAGTCATGCACAGCATCACCTCTCACTGCTCCCAGGTGACTGCCCCCATTGGTTTCTGAACATTGCTGTGGATGTTCCCACAGGGCTCGGGGCTTCTCAGGGAGGGTACCTGCCCACCACCCAGTGTTTGAGACTGGTTTGTGAGGACCCTACCACTCACTGCAAAAGCATCCCCTCCTTATGGGCACCTCTCAGATTCACAGTGTAAGCCGCTCCTGAGAGACATGAGATTAGCTGTGGTTTGCTGAGGTCTCTTCTTCTGGTGCTCCTAGTGCTGGCCTGGGCCAAGGGAGAGGCAGGAAGACCTGGTTGGGGCAGCAGTCTGACCAGGCCCCTGTGACCTGGGGTCTCTACTCATCACTCCATAGTTCAGGGGTCATAAATCAGTTGTTCAGAGAGGTGGTGAGTATGCACTAATGATGACACCTGTCCAAGGACTGACTGTGCTCTCCCTAGAAAGTGAGCTTCCCATCGGGGGAGGTGCCCGCATAGGTTGATGCCAGTATGATAAAGGCCATACATTTAGGTGAGATGACATTTGGACAGAGAAAGGCTGGGTAGTTTAGTGTATGGGCTTTGGAGTTGGAGTGAGTTCTGGCTTCTCATCCTGGCTTTGCTCCTCACCAGGTGTGTGACCTTGGGCATATAGCCTTTTCTCCCCTGAGCCTCAGAGAGGTTGTGGGGGAGACACCAGAGGTTGTGTGGGTGGTGCTACACATAGGCTGGCCACTCATCATAACCGTGATCATAAGATGACTTCTGAGGTCCCTAATTGCTCCTCCTCCTCCTCCTCTCATGTCCTCCATGAACCCAGAAGTCAGGGCCCAGGCTTCCTCTGCCTCCCTGTGGGTGGCAGCCCACACCCCTGGGGGGTCGCTTACTTCCTTCCAGCCCAGGTCCTGTCCCTAACTCCCCTGCCCCTCCCACTGCCCTGCCTCCAGAAGAACATAGGCCAGGATTCCCAAAGGCCACAGTAAAAGACAAACATCATCAGGTCTCTTGTCACTGTCTTTATTTCTGGCTTCCTTTGACAAAGTCAGTGAAACAAGACATTCAATGACCCCTCCCCACAGGCCACACACACCAGATGCAGCATTCTAGGCTGCTCTTCTATATATTATTAACTCTTTGATAACATTTTATTTCTTAACTTTAAATACAGGGAAAAACAATAAATTACTTCTTGGCTGAGGGCCAACTGCTGGCTGGCAGACAAGAGCAGCTACTCCAGCCCTCTCTCCTGTCCCCTGTGTCGGCCCCAGGACCCCAATGAGGTAGCAGAATTTTGCACACAGTGCTTATTCCCAGGGACTCCTAAAGCCCAAGTCACTGGGCCCCCAGCTCAAGGTTCTGGTGGTGACAGTCCCTCCCTGTCCCCAGCACAGACAAACAACATTTGTTTAAATAACACACAGTAATAAATAAGGCCAAGAAGAGATATGCCTGAGCCGCTGTCTGCCTTAGCTGTCCCCGTATAGAGCAGGTCCGCCTCCCATACGTGTCTGCCAAGGTGGCATCCTTGGTGTAATGCTGCCATTCCCTCTAAGGAGGGGGCAGTCGTGAGAGGCAGTGCTCCGCCCCCCCTCCCCCTCCTGCCCCTGGTTGTTCACAGAACTCAGAGCCCAGATGGAGGAGGGCCCTGTGCACCAAGGCAAGGGCAGCTGGGGTCGGCTAGGCGAGGGCAGGCAGCACAGGCTGAGGTCTAAGCTAAGGAAATCGTGCCCCCCTCCCATCCCCCTGCCATCTCCCCAAGTAATTTGAAACTTCTGAAAGAAAAATGAATCTATAACTTAAACGGTCAGGTCTGCCTCTGCAAATAGCCATGCTAGGTTTTCATCCTTCATTTGAAATTTCCATGGCGAAAATTTCTCCTTAGATGGTTGAGCAGGTTTTTTACCAACTGGATCACTTCAATTTTGGTGTCTCGGCTGCGCTCACTGGAAATCTGCCGTGGGAAAAAGAGGCCAGGGCATTAATGGGACTCCAGAGCAAAGATGCCCAGCTTCTGCCAGGGGCTTTCCAGGAACTGGCTTATTTAATCCTCACAAAAGCCCCATGGGGCGGGTACTGTTAGTCTGTTAGTGCCCACATTTCACCGATATGGAAACTGAAGCTCAGGTGGGAGTCGGAAGCTCTCAAGACCAGGTCTTGGAAATCCCGGAGGCCATGTTCCTGTTGCCACCGTGGATCCGCCCCCCGGGTGGACGCTTGCCTCAGATGCTCAGCTAGGTTCCCCCCGGAGCTTCTAGGGTGAGCCCAGGGCTGGCAGGAGTGGGTGCAGGGTTGAGGGGTACAGGGCAGGGCGCCTTACCCCTGCTGAGGGTTTCTGAGTGCACAGGGCTTTCAGCATCCTCTGGGTCCTTTGGATGGCAGTGCAGTCAGAGACATTGATGAGAGATTCTAGGGCTGCACAGTACTGCTGGGAGAAGAACACGGGGGTGTCAGGCCCTGCTGGGAACCCCCAGCCGTATGGCTTAGGCAGCACCTTCAGTGACTTCACAGGAGGAGGGGGCTGAGAGTCTTGACGGAGGTAGCTTTGGGTGGTGGGGCAGGTCCAAACTGTGCTTGCGTGGAACCCCTAAGCCTTGCAAGTGAGGAAAGACACACATAAGACCTACAGCCTCAGCCACCTCCCTCCCAGCTTCCAAGGGGTGCTCACCATGCCGGTTGTCAGGTTGACGCTCCACACCATGCTGCCATTGCAGAGGGATACCTGAAGGAGCAAAAAGACAGCAAAATCACAGGGTAGGTCTCCATAGCGATCAGGCCCCACAGGCAACCCGGTGTAGCACAGAGGCAGGCCTGGGACCCCTCAGTGTTCCTGAACTTAATTTCCTGCTCTGCATACTGAGGGAGATCCATTGTACAGGGTTTGGGGGCTGAGAGAGAAAAATCTGAGTGACACAGCCTGGAGTGAAGCTTCCCATAGCCAGGGCAGCATTGGGTGAGAGAGGAGGGGAGGCCAGGTCAGTCAGATGGGAGGCGGTGGGCACTAGTGTATAAAACTCTATCTTCTGGAGGAGCCCCTGGGTGGCTCAGTCAGTGAAACGTCTGACTTTGGCTCAGGTCATGATCTCGTGGTTTATGAGTTCAAGCCCTGTATCGGGCTCTGTGCTGACAGCTCAGAGCTGTGAGCCTTCTTTGGATTCTGTGTCTCCCTCTCTCTCTGCCCTCCCCCACTCTCGCCCTGTTTCTCTCCCTCTCTCTCAAAAATAAACATTAATAAAAAAAATTTTTTTTAAACCCTGTCTTCCGAATCGGAGGACACTGCAGTTTGGAATATGGGCACCCGGTGTCACCCAGGCCTGGTTTGAATCTGGCTTTTGTCAACCTTAATGCAGCTTAGTAGAATAGGGTCATCGCACCTGTCTCTTGAGATGGTTGGCAGTGATGAAATGAGATGAAAAGCACAGCACTAGCCTTGGCACACAAAAATTACTCAAAGTGTGAGCCATCACCACTGGGGACAGGAGCTGACTACTAGTGAATTTTTCCATAAGAATGGGCTTAACCAAACTGCTGTGAATAATGGCCCCATTATTCTGTTCACATCCATTTGGCAAATTCTAAATCGCCCTGGGAGGGTGCTGGCCTCTCTCTGCTAACCTCTTTTCTTGAACAGCTGAGTAGGAGCTGGTCTTGGCAGGCAGGGCCAGGCCAGGGGAACAGGTGGTCCTTGGGGGCTCAGCCACATCTCTTTATGGGGCCGTCCGTTGTGCTATTCCCCCAACCGCTGGTCCAGCACCTCTCCCTCATGGCTGGGCCTGTCCTGGTCCATGGGGCTTCTTCAGGCCCCACAGGCCTCTTGGCACGGCCCAACCTTCATGGCCTGAACAATGACCAATTACCCTGCCTGAGAGTTACCCACCCTAGCACCAGCGTACTCACCTGATTCTGGGTGATGTTGACCAGCTCTTCAATGAGCTCCTTGAGCTCCCTCCTTGAGTGAGGGCCCGGGGAGGCAAGGCCACCAAGGCAGGTGAGAGCAATGACCACAGTCAGCCAGAGCGCCATGGAGCCTAGAGCTAACACAGGAGGAGCGAGGAGCAGACACGTAGGCTGGCCTAAGCTGAGTGGCTTGTGGCCTTGGCCTCTTGCGGTAGCTTTTATAGGCCAAGTGTGACGCCTCCCACCCTGGTCTCCGCTTTGTCGGGTACTATCTAGAAACCACATCTTTACTCATCTTGATTTTACTTTGTGGAAAATCCAGTGTCACATAAAGGAAAGAATTTGATTTCTTGTGGACTTAGCAGTGAGGGGGTCTGGGGCAATTTTCAAGATATGGGTGGGCTTACTCCAGCATTAGGGAAGAGGGCAGCCTGGTGTCGGCCAAGCCAGCTAGAGCTCTAGCAGTTTTGCTTGGTGACCGCCCCGAGTGCCTGCCCAGCTCCTGTCCTGAGACCCTTTGGGTCACCAGAGTGCTAGGCAGACAGTGCTATGACCACAGTCTACCAGATGTGGGAATTGAGGGGTTTTATTTTTTCAGTGAAGTGGTCTCTTGCATTACCAGAGTAATACTTGCTTTGGATACAAAATTCAAACGGGATAAAAAGAGAAGAGTGAAGTTCACTCCTTTTCATCTGCCTGATTCCCTGTTGGCCTCACTGTGGAAAGGATGATAAAAAGTTCAGATTCCCAGGTCTCCACTGAAAGATCCAGTCAGAATCAGAGATCCTCCCTGGGACCTTTTCTTTTTAAAGTTGCCTTGATTATAACTTTGAATATGGACAGCCTAAAAATGGGGTGCACAACTCAGGCCTTCAGCATGGGCCCGTCCTGATGGGAAACGCTTGACATGCCAGACTGGCACGAGTCAGGACCCAGCCTTAGCCCAGGTTGGAAAGTGTGACTGCTCCCAGTGCCATTGAGACCTGGGGTGGCCACCTCTGCTCACCAGTTATCTGTGGGACAAAGCCCTCCCCACTGAGGGACCCAAGTTTCTACAGATTGAAGGCTGTGGAGGGCAGTTTCAGGGCCTGCCCCCCACTCCAGGATTTCCCTGAACAGCCCTCTCCCTCAGGGACACTGGCCCATAACCTGCTTTTCACTCCTTTCTCTAGAAGTCCTCCAGAAACCCCTGCAACAGAAACTGTTATTTGCCTGTTGATTACTGATGTCAGCCTGGCTCCTTCACCCACTTCCTCCCCTAAACCAGTGCTTTCCCCTCCAGGCCCCTCTCTGTCTGCTCAGGCTCCCTTTGTCCTACCCTCAGTGAGGCTCAACCTCCTCACAAGGGTCTCTGAAGGGATGAAGGGCCACTGCTGGGGCTCTTGTTCACAAGCCTCCCAGCCTTGCCCACTCTCTCCTCCCACCCTCTCTTCAGGCGAAACCAAACTTCGCAGCACAATTGTAGGTCCTGAGCCAGCCCCTGCCTCTTGTGCCCCCCGACCCCCCACCCCCGCTCCTCCTCCCCCCCCCCCAGTGCCTGGAGTGCTGCCACTAGGCTGTGTGACACCGCTGTGGGCCTTAGTTTCCTCATCTGTAGAATTGGGTCTCTGTGTTGAGGGAAGGGGCAGGGAACCGCTGTGGGATCCCGGAGCTCTGCGCCAAGAGGAGCCAAGGACCCTCAATCGCGGACCGTGTAAACTGAGGCGGGGAACTGTGGGCAGGTGCGCCCCCCGCGCGTGGGAGAAGGCGCGCTGGCCTGAGTCGCGGCGATGCCCCGCGGAGATAGAGGCCTTATGTAATGAGAGATAGGGCTGATAAACAGGTTCTGCGCGGCTCTGCCCTCCTCCGCTGCCTCGGGCGATGGCCTTGCGGGAGGGACGGGTGGGAGCGGACTCCTCGAGGCTATGAGGCGTCCGCCCCCCTCCTCGCATGCGCGCGGGTCGCAGGCCGGGCGCGGGAGCGTCCAAGGTGGGAGTGATGGGACCCAGCGCCAGGCGTGACGCGGGCCGCCACACATGCCGGCACCCCGGTACCCCGAGCGCCTGTGCGCACCGGCGAGGGGGGCGCCCGGCCCGCCGACTGGCCGGGCATCTGCTGATGCCGAGGACCCTGCCCGCCCCGACTCCTGCCTTGCCACCAAGGACATCGGGGCCGCGCCTCCCGGCCGGGTTCAGGAAACCCGTCCTGGCCTTTGGCCCGCAGAGAGACCCCAGCTGGCTGGCTACGTAACAAATGCTCTTGTTGGTATCTGATTTTCAGGGGGCTCCATTCACAGACTGGATAATTGCAGTCAACACGAACTACGAACGGGCTGCTCCCTGCACTCGACACAGGGCTTGCTACTGTCCTACAGCCTGAGGCGTGGGCGCCAGATCCTGGCCCCGCAGGTGCAGGACGCGCTCCCCGCCTGGGGGTGGCTGGAGGGGGGAGCCTGCTCCGGAGGCGCGGTGAAGACTAGGGAAGGGCGGGGTCGTGGCCTCTGCGCCTTGCTCTTTGTCCCTGGTCAGGTCGCTGGGGTTGAGATGGCCCAGCCTCGGGACCAGCTCTTTCTGTGCGAAGTTCCGCAAAACATCCTTTCCCAATTTTCTCTCGAGTTGTTTCTCCTATGGAAAGAAAAGATGCCCAGTCAGTGGGAATAAGGGTTAGGCGAATTGTTTTAATAATCTAAAATAACTAATTTAGTAGAATTTTTAAAATTAAAGTTATACATGCCTGTAATTTGTAAAAAAATCATTCAGGGAGGTTGGTTGTAAAAAATGTCAGTTTTGACTTTCAGTTCCCCGTGGGTCTGTTGGATTTCTGTATGACTGGTGAGCGAGGATCTAAGTGCCCTTCTTTGTTCCTTAGTGTCTTTTGAAAGATGTTTGTATGCCAATCAGTGTTGGACACAGCAGCACCTTCCTCACAAACCAAAGGCAACAGACTTACTGTCCATGATCAGAACTTCAGTCTCCCTAAGCTCAGGCTGCTTCTCCTGTACTGCAACCCACACTGTGCACAGGTGCTGGCTGGGATCCTGGGCACCACACTGTGAGAACCGCGGTGCAGAGGACAAAATAAAAAATAATGCTCTAATACTATTATCGTGCATAACAAGCTCCTCTTTGTCTCTGATCCAAGGGTCTCCCGTCACCTGCCAGCATCCATGAACTTGTTAGTTACCTTGTTAACTGGCAAGGGAGATAAAATGGCAGAGCCTTCAGTTGCCGACAAGCAGCCCAGCCCCCTCCCCCCACCCCATTAGCCTCTTCTCTGAGGAGCCATGACTTTAACTGTTTCTTTTGGAATTTATGTCCTCTGTGTTTCTCAATTTTCTTGATTTTCGGGGGTAGGCATTTACTATGGTCTATGATGAATATTTAATTTTCTTTCCTCCTTGCCTTCCTTCTTGCACTTGCATCCTTACCTTTTTCTCATCCTCCTTATACAGTAGATCAGAGTTCCCGGTCATTCAGACCCTTTTTTTTTTTTACAATTTGCATAATAATACCAATATATTCAAAGCTGGGACGTGTAGTTAACTACAATTAGATTACTTTTATTTCCCCTCAAAGCTTTTTCTTCTGGAGTGAATAGTTTTTTCCACTTGCTTCATTCTCTCTTCCTCTGTGATTTGACCCTACATTCTTGGCTGCTTATATAAATATCTTCTCATTAGACTTGGGCAAATGAGTTATTCGCACAATTTCATTTTCTCCAAAAAGTCTGCCCTGGAGCCTGCTGAGTTGCTCTGACTGACCTGGACAGCACCCTCTGACAACTTGCTTGGCTGGCTGTCATTCTGAGGTCTCCTGTCACCCCCCTCCTGAGACTTCCCTTTGCCTCTCTCCTGTGTGACCTTCCTGATCCTTGCATTTCAGGTCTTCTTCTTTGTTGGGGAAACACATCCTAACAACACAGAATTTCAGGCAGGAAATAATTTTCTTTTAGAATTTTTAATGCCTTTACCATGGTGTCCTGTCTTCCAATATTGCTGTTCAGAAGTCCAAATGCATTTTGAATCCACATCTTTTCTAGCTGTCTCTTTAGAAATTTGTAGGAAATTTTCTGGGCTCCCATGCTCCAAATTTTACAGTTACCTTGGGGTAGTTTTGTTTTCCTCTAGGGTGTCAGATGCACAGTGGGTCCTTTTAAACTGAAGACATGTCATTAAGTTTTGGGCAGTTTTCTTTCTTGGAAAAAAAAACCAAAAACTTCAATTTATTTTATTTAAAAAGTCTTATGGGGGCGCCTGGGTGGCTCAGTTGGTTAAGTGATCGACTTTGGCTCAGGTCATAATCTCCCTGTTCACAAGTTTGAGCCCCGCATTGGGCTTTGTGATGACAGCTCAGAGCCTGGAGCCTGCTTCGGATTCTGTGTCTCCCTTTCTGTCTGCCCCTCCCCTGCTCGCTCTCTCTCTCTCTCTCTCCTGCTCTCGCTCTCTCTCTCTTGCTCTCAAAAAAATAATTTAAAAAATTAGATGTCAAGTTAGATTAAAAAATGTAGAGTCATTGCTTTTTAAAAAATAGATTTTTTTAGAGGAGTTAAAAAAATTTTTTATATGTTTATTTATTTTGGAGACAGAGAGAAACACACCATGAGTGGGGGAGGGGCAGAGATCGAGGAAGACACAGAATCTGAAGCTGGCTCCAGGCTCCGAGGTGTCAGTACAGATCCCGATGCAGGGCTTGAACCCACCAACCGTGACATCATGACCTGAGCCAAAGCCTGATGTTCAACCGATTGACCCACCCAGGCACCCGAGGAGTTTTAGATTCACAATGAAATTGAACAGAAAGTCCAGGGTTACCATATACTCCTGACCCTGCACATACATAGCCTTCCCAATTATCAATATTCCCTGCCAAAGTGGTACATTTGTTACAAGTGATAAGTCTACATTGACACATCATTATCACCCAGAATTCATAGTTTATTTCAGGGTTCACTCTTGGTGGTGCATATTCTGTGAGTTCTAACAAATGTATGATGGCATGTAACCACTGTTGTAATATCACATGGAGTAGTTTCACTGCCCTAAAAATCCTCTGTAATCCACCTCTTTGTCCTTCCTTCCCTACTAACCCCTAGCAACCAATGATCTTTTTATTGTCTCTGTAGTCTTGCATTTTCCAAAATGTCATATAGTTGGAATCATACAATGTCTAGCCTTTTCAGATTGACTCCTTCCATTTAGTACTATGTATTTAAATTCCTTCATGTCTTTTCATGACTTGGTGTCTCCTTTTTAGTGCTGAATGATATTCTATTATCTGGATGTACCAAGTTCATTGACCCATTCACCCACTGAAGGATATCTTGTTTGCTTCCAAGGTTTGGCAATTATAAATAAGGCTGCTATTAAACATCTGTATGCAGGTTTTTCTGTGGACATAAGTTTTCAATTCATTTGCATAAATACCAAGGAAAGTGATCACTGGATCATATGTTAAGAGCATGTTTCATTTTGTAATTGTCAAAGTGTCTTACAAAATGGCCACACTATTTTGCATTGTCACTTGGCAACAAATAAATGAGAGAGTTCCTGTTGCTCCACATCCTCATGAAATTTTGGTGATGTCAGCGGTTTGGATTTTAACCCTCCTAATAGGTATGTAATGGTAGCTCACTGTGGTTTTAATTTAATTTCCTGATAATATATGATGTTTTCATGTACTCATTTACCACCTGTATAACTTCTTTGGTGAGGTGTCCATTAAGATGTTTGGCCCTTTTTAAAATTGGGTTGTTTTCTAATTGTTGAATTTTTGGACAATACTTTATCTATATGTCTTTTGCAATATTTTCTCCCAGTTTGTGGCTTGTGCTCATTCTCTTAACAGTATATTTTGCAGGCTAGAAATTCTTACTTTTAATGAAGTCCAGCTTGTCATTTCTTTCTTTCATAGATTGTGCCTCTGGTGTTGCACATAAAAAGTCATCACCAAACCCAAAGTCATAGACATTTTATCCTATATTATCTTATAGAAGTTTGATAGTTTGCATTTTATATTTAGGTCTGTGATCCATTTTGAATTAATTTTTGTGAAACCTGTAACGTCTGTGTCTATTTTTGGGATGTGAATGTCCAGTTCCATTGTCATTTATTGAAGATTATCTTTGCTCAAGTGAATTACCTCTGTTCCTTTGTCAAATAACAGTTGACTGTATTTATGGCGGTCTGTTTCTGGGCTCTTCATTCTGTTCCTTTGATCTACCTGTCTATCTTTTTCCAGTATCACACTGTCCTGATTACTGTAGCTTTATAGCAAGTCTTGATACTGGGTGGTATCAGTTCTTCAACTTTTTCTTCTCCTTCAATATTGTGTTGTCTATTCTGAGTCTTTTCCCTTTCCATCTAAACTTGAGAATCACTTTCTTGATGTCTACAAAATAACTTGTTGGGATTTTGATTGGGATTGCATTGAATCTGTGGATTAATTTGGGGAGAACGACATCTTGACAATATTGAGTTTTCCTGTCCATGAACTTGGCCATCTCTCCATTTATTTAGTTCTTTGATTTCTTTCATCAAGATTTTCTAGTTTTTCTTATATAGATCTTATACATATTTGTTAGATTATGTGTATATATATATATATGTATATATATATATAGTATATATGTGTATTTAAAAATAATTTTTTTAATGTTTATTTATTTTTGAGAGAGAGACAAAGCACAAACAGGGTAGGGGCAGAGAGAGAGGGAGACACAGAATCTGAAGCAGACTCCACGCTCTGAGCTGTCAGCACAGAGCCCCACGCAGGGCTTGAACCCATGAACCATGAGATCATGACCTGAGCTAAAGTCGGACGTTCAACCAACTGAGCCATCCAGGTGCCCCTGTATATGTTTATTTCATTTTGGGGTTGCTAATACTGTGTTTTTAATTTCAAATTCCACTTGTTTATTGCTGGTATGTAGGAAAACGATCAGCTTTTGTGTGTTAACCTTGTATCCTGAAACACTGCTATAATTGCTTTTTTGTTCCACTTTTTTTTTTTTTATTCACTCTTGGATTTTGTACTTTGATGTCATGTCATCTTCGAACAAAGACAGTTTTAGTTTTTCGTTCCTAACCTGTATACCTTTTATTTGCTTTTCTGGTTTTGTTTCATTAGCTAAGAATTCCTGCATGATGTTGAAAAGCAATAGTAAGAGGGGATATCCTTGCCTTCTTCTGGATTTTGTGGAAGAGCTTTGAGTTTCTCACCATGAAGTATGATGCTAGCTACAGGTTTTTGTATTTTTTTAAAAATCAAGTTGAGGAAGCTCCCCTCTATTCTTAGGTTAATGAGACTTTTTATCATAACTTGGTGATAGATTTTGCCAAATGCTTTTCCTGTGTCTATTAATATTATCATGTGGTTTTTCTTCTTTAGACTGTTAATGTAATGGATTATATTAATTGATTTTTGAATATTTAACCAGCCTTGCCTATCAGAGATAAATACCAGTTGGTTATGGGGTATAATTCTTATTATACATTGTTAGATTCACTTTACTAATATTTTGTTGAAAATTTTTACAACTATCTTCATAAGAGATATTGGTGTGTAGTTTTCTTAATGTGTTTGTCCATTTTGGTATTAGGGTAATGCTGACCTCATAGAAAGAGGTTGTAGAGAATTGGTATAATTTCTTCCTTAAGTGTTTGGAGAATTCACCAGTGAACCCATCTGGGCCTGGTGCTTTCTGTTTTAGAAGGTTTTTAATTATTATTAAATTTCTTTAATAGATATAAGCCTAATCAGATTGTCTGTTTCCTGTTATGTGAGTTCTAGGTGATTGTATCTCTCAAGGAATTGATCCATTTCATCTATATTATTATGTTTGTGGGCATTGGGGCACCTGGTTGGCTCAGTCTGTTGAGCGTTAGACTTTGGCTTGGGTCATGATCTCATAGTTCATAAGTTTGAGCCCTGCTTTGGGCTCATTATTGTTGGCACAGATCCTTGGTCCTCCTCTCTCTTGGCCCCTCCTCTGCTTTTACTCTCTCTCTCTCAAAAATAAGTAAACATTAAAAAAAAATGCGGGCATAGAATTTTTCGTTGTATTGCTTTCTTATATCCTTTTAATGTCTGTGGGGCCTGAAAAAAAAAGTCCATGGTGTCTGTAGTGATATCCCTCTTTCACTTATGTTATTAGTAATTAATGTCATCTATTTTTCTCTTGGTTAGCCTGGCTAGAGGATTATTGACTTTATTGATATTTTCAGAGAACCTGGTTTTGGTTTTATTGATTTCGTGTACTGATTTTCATCTTCAATTTCATTGATTTCTATTCTTATTCTCATTATTTCTTTTCTTCTGCTTTCTTTGGATTTAATTTGCTCTTCTTTTTCTAGTTTCCTAAGGCAGAAGATTAGATGTTTGATTTTTTATCTTTCTTATTTTCTAATGGATGTGCTTAATGTTGTAAATTTCCCTCTAAGCACTATTTTCACCGCATCCTACAAATTTTGGCAACTTGAGTTTTCACTTTCCTTTTAGTTCAAAATAGTATTTAATATTCCTTGAGATTACTTCTTTGACCCATGTATTATTTAGAAATTTTTTGTTTAATCTCCACATATTTTGGAATTTTTCTACTCTCTTTCTTTTATTGATTTCTAATTTAATTCCATGAGAGTTAGGCATTGTATGATTTCTACAGATGGTGCCCAACTTACAGTGGTTTGACTTCTGATTTTTTTGACTTTATGGTGATATGAAAATGATACACATTCAGTAGAAACCACACTTGACATTTTCAGTTTTGACCTTTTCCCAGACTATCGTTTTGTGGTACTCTGCTGTCTTGTGATGCTGAGCAGGGGAGATGACCTGTAGCTCCCAGTCAACCACACAGTCACAAGGGTAATCGAAGGATGCGCTTAAAACCATCTTGTACTCAAAGAGTCATTCTGTTTTTTGTATTTTCAGGATAGTGTGCAATAAATTATATGATACATTCAACAGTTTACTACAAAATAGGCTTTGTGTTAGATGATTTTGCCCACATGTGGGCTAATGTAAGTGTTCTGAGTGTATTTAAGGTAGGCTAGCCTAACCTATCATGTTCCGTTAGTTAGGTATATTAAATGCATTTTGGACTTACTTTCAACTTACAATGAGTTTATCAGGCTGTAACTCCATCCTGAGTTGAGGAAGATCTTTTTTCTTATAAATTTGTTAAGGTATGTTTTGTGGCTCAAAATGGTGCTCTGTCTTGATGAACTTTTTGTGTGAGCTTGAAGAGAATGTGTATCCTGTTGCTGAATGAAATAGTCTTTGGGTGTCCATTAGGTCCAGTCGACTGCTGGTGCTCTTGAATTTAACTCTGTCCTTACTCATCTTCTGCTTGCTGGACTTACCCATTTCTGATAGAGACGTGTTGAAGTCTTCAGCTATAATACTGGACTCATCCAATACCCTAGTTCTAGCAGCTTTTGTCTCATGCATTTTGAAACTGTGTTGTTAGAAGCATGGTATTAAGGACTGTTATATCTTCTTGGAGAATTGACTCCTTTATAATTATGTAATGCCCTTTTTTATCCCTGATAACTTTCTTTGCTTTGAAGGCTGCTTTGTGTGAAATTATTATATTATTAGTATTAATATAGCTACTCTTGCTTTTTTTTAAAATCAGTGTTATCATGGTACATTTTCCTCTATCTACTAACATTTATCTAGATTTGTCTTTATATTTAAAATAGGTTTATAATTGGGTCTTGTTTCTTGACCTACTCTGACAATCTATAAATAATTGGTACATTTAGGCCATTGGTGTTCAAAGTGATTATTGATGTAGTTGAATTAATATCCACCATAATTGTTACTGATTCTATTTGTTGTCCTTGTTCTTATTTTTGTCCACCACTCTTTTTCTGCCTTTTGTGGTTTTCTTAATGTTTATTTTTTCTTTTTGAGAGAGTGCACGAGCGGGAGATGTACAGCAGAGAGCCTGGTGTGGGGCTCGAACTCAAAAACTGTGAGGTCATGACCTGAGCCAACCAGATGTCCCTGCCTTTTGTGGTTTTAACTGAGCACTTTAGATTATTCATTTTTCTTTCCTTTATTAGTACATCAGTTATACTACTTTTTTAACTTTTTTTTAGTGATTGGTCTGTAGTTGGTAATATACATTTAGAATTAATCCAAGTCAATTTTTAAAATAACCCTATATTGCTCCATAGTTAGTGTGAGTAACTTATAATAATACTAAATCCCCCCTTCCATTCCTTCTCTCATTGTTGGCATTCATTTAACTTATATGTAAGTATGTATGTGTATACATATGTGTGTGTGTGTATACACTTACATAGTCTTACATATAAGTAAAAATAATCAAATATGTTGTTGCTTTTACTTCAAACAAATTATGTTAGATGAAGAATAACAACAATAAGTGTTTTTATTTTGCCTTCACTCTTCCTTCTCCAATGTTCTTCCTTTCTTTATATAGATCTGAATTTTGTCATTTTTCTTCTGTAAGAATTTCTTTTTTTTTTTAATTAACACTTCTTGCATGGCAGGTCTACTAGAAACAGATTGCCTCAAATATTTGTCTGTTTGAGAAAGTCTTTATTTCTCCTTCAGTTTTGAAGTATAATTTTACAGGGTGCAGAATTTTATATTCATGTGGTTTTTTCCTCTCAACATTTAAAATATTTCAGTTTGCTATCTTTTTGCTTTGCCTTTTAAAGAGAAGTAGGTGTGGGGCACCTGGGTGGCTCCGTCGGTTGGGCGTCCGACTTGAGCTCAGGTCATGATCTCGCACTCTGTGAGTTCAAGCCCCATGTCAGGCTCTGTGCTGACAGCTCAGAGCCTGGAGCCTGTTTCAGATTCTGTGTCTCCCTCTCTCTCTGCCCCTCCCCCTGTTCATGCTCTGTCTCTCTCTGTCTCAAGAATAAATAAACGTTAAAAAATTAAAAAAAAAAATAAAGAGAAGTAGGTGTAATTCTGATCTTTGCTCTTCTATAGGTGAAGTATTTTTTTTTTTTCTCCTCTGACATCTGTTAGGATTTTTTCTTAATTTTTGGTTTTCTGAAGTTTGAAAATGCTATGTCTAGGTAAATTGGGATGGGGGCATTTTTTATGCTCGCTGTTCTTGGAGCTTCCTGGATCTGTGGTTTGCTGTCTGACATTAATTTGGGGAATTTTTAGTCATTATTTCCAGGATTTCTTCTGTTCCCTTCTCTCTTTCCTCTGCTCTTGGAATTCTGATCATGCTTCGGTTACACTTTTGGTAGCTGTCCCACAGTTCTTGGATATTTTGTTTTTGCTTCTTTCCCAGTCTTTTATTCTTTTTACTTTTCAGTATTGGTGGTTTCTGTTGAGAAATAGGCAAACTCAGAGATTCTTTCCTCAGCTGTGTGTAGTCGATCAATAAGCTCATCAAAGACATTTTTCATTTTTGTCAGTGTTTTTGAGCTCTAGCATTTCTTTTATTGTTTGTTCTTAGAATGTCTATTTCTCGGAGTGCCTGGGGTGGCTTATTTAAGCGTCCAACTTTGACTCAGGTCATGATCTCACTGTTTTTGAGTTTGAGCACCATATCGGGTTCTGTGCTGACAGCTCAGAGCCTGGAGCCTGCTTCAGAATCTGTGTCTCCCTCTCTCTCTGCCCTTCACCTGCTCACGTTCTGTCTCTGTCTCTGGAAGATAAATAAACTTAAAAAGAAGAATGTCTGTCTGTGTTTATATTGCCTATCCATTATTGCATGCTGTCTACTTTGTCTATGAGGATGCTTAGCATCTTAAATCATACTTGTTTTAAACTTCTAGGCTGACCATCTCAATATCTCTGCCATATGTGAGTGTGGTTTAATGCTTGCTGTCTTTTCTAACTGTGTTTTGTGATGGGAGGAGAAGTATTCTTATTGGGCCCATGAGTAGCAGGATTTCCTCTTAGTTAGCCTGTACTTCTGTACTGTGAACTTCACACATGCTTCTCAGTCCCCCTGGACCTTCCATGGGACGGGACTGCTGGAGTGGGCTGAAATCGGGTATCTCCCTTCCTCCACGTGGAAACCTAGAGCCTATTGGAGCTGGGTATTCCCCGCCCCCCCCCCCCCCCCCCCCCCCCCGGCCCCCAGGCCAGTTAGGCTCTGATAAAACTCCAGCAGGTTTGTTGGGCTTTGATTAAATAGTTTCTCCTGAGAGCAGACATTATTAAGAAGAAACACAGTGCTCTGGCATGTTTCAAAATGTTTCATTTCCCTTCACTCTGCTGGAAGCACAGGGCATTGTTCTCTTATATTCACCAAGGAAATGGTGAATTACTAGAGGCACATCTCAGAAAAGTCTGGGGGTGGGGCCCTGATGACTGGGGCTCTCAGATTTTAATCTCCGACTTGTCTATGATGAGCCTCCAGCAACTCATCAGTTAGAATTTAAGTTTCTCTACCTCACCACTGGTTCCTGCAGAGTATTTTGATTTTTACTTCTAATTTTGCAGTTCTATTCACATGGGTCAAAAATCAAAACTGTATATATGAAAAAATTCAGTGGGATGCATCAACCCCACTCACAAATAATCACTCTTATTAGTTTTTTTGGTATATCCTTTCTGAGTTTATAAGAAGGTATGGATATACAGTTTTATTTTTTTTTCTCATTCCTGCATATGATGTAGCATCCTGTACACCTTTTGCAGCTTGCTTTTTCTCACATATCTTTATTTATTTGTTTATTTTAGAGATTGAGAGTGTGTGAGCAAAGGAGAGGGGCAGAGGGAAGGGGAGAGAGAGAATCCCAAGCAGGCCTCACGCTCAGTGCAGAGCTTGACAGGGCACTTGATCCCATGACCCTGAGATCATAACCTGAGCTGAAATCAAGAGTCAAAAGCTCAACCAACTGAGCCACCCGGGCACCTCTCTCACATATCTTTCTAAGAAGATATTTCTATGTTCACACTTAGAGATCTTGGAACATTTTTAAAAATTATTTTTATGATGTTTTTCTCTCCATTCTTTCTCTTCTCTCTTACTGGAACTACCATTTTCTTATTATATACCTCCTGGAGTAGTGCTTTTATTTTATTTTTTCTGTTTTTTTCCTTTAAAAAATATTGTCTTCTCTGGGATATTTCTCTAAGATTATATTCCATCCCAAGGGTATTGTATTCTTCTCTGAATATGAATGCGTGTCTAATGGCACCATGTTTTTGTTTCATTGATGGGATACCTTAGCAATCTGAGAACTTAAAAGTTTCCCTCTTCACGTGTAGTCTTTATTTCTTTCACATTTTTTCTTTTTAATTTAATTTGATCTTTTTCTTTCATGTTATGGGCTTTCCCTGGATGTCAGGTGATCCTGGATTCCCTGCTCATATTGAGGAGTGGGGACTAATAGCAATTTGGAAACCTTGAGAGAGAGAGGACAGAGAGGGAGAGAGAGAAAGTGTGTGTGTGTGTGTGTGTGTGTGTGTGTGTGTGTGTGTGTGTTTGTGTGTGTGTAGGGGGGAGGTTCACTGCAGGGCCATTGGCTTGTGTTTCACAGTGTGGTGGAGGGGGGAACCTCCCATGCCAGCTTCTTTGGGTCATTTTTTGGCTGATGGGGCAGATTCCCCAGAAGAGAATCTCCCTATCTCCAGTGTGGCTAACAGCATTTTGGCCGCCAGGGGCAGGTAGAATGCGGGGCGAGGGGGATCTCAGCATCTGTTAACTGTTTACTTAGTGCCCTGATTTCAGCACAACTAGGCCGCAGTCAACCATGCCCAGTGTTTCTTTCTCCAGATACCCTCTTCAGAGAAAAAATAGTTCTGTCTCTACTGGAGTGGAGTCCTTTAACTCTGAGGAATGGAAATGGGGATCTAACTGCCTTTTAAAAAAATTATTTATTGTGGGGAGAGTGCAGACAGGGGAGGGGCAGAGAGAGGGGGACAGAGGACAGAGGGGAACCAGGCTTTGTGCTGACAGCAGTAACCCAGTGTGGGGCTTGAACTCACCAACCACAAGACCATGACCTGAACTGAAGTCCAAGGCTCAAACGACTGAGCACCCCAGGCACCCTCTAATTGCTTTAAAAACATTTTTTTTAATGTTTATTTATTTTTGACAGAGAGAGACAGAGCATGAGCGGGGGAGGGGCAGAGAGAGAGGGAGACACAGAATCCGAAGCAGGCTCCAAGCTCCGAGCTGTCAGCAAGCACAGAGCCCAACGCGGGTCTTGAACTCACAGACCGCAAGATCATGACCTGAGCTGAAGTCGGATGCTCAACCAACTGAGCCACCCAGGTGCCCCTCTAATTGCTTTTTAAACCAAGTGTCAACCTGTTTTCACCACTCCTCATCCAGAAGTACTTGGTCTTCTGCAAGTTCCTGAGCATTGTTGGGGAATCTCTACATCATTTTAGGTCCCAGCTTCTCTGTGGCTGGTTTGGGATTCACTGTTGTTGGGTTAGCCACACAGTGTCCCTCCTGTCATTCTGCTTTCCACCTTTCAAAAAGCTGTTGTTACTGTCTTTTTCTCCCATATTGGTGTGTTTACATCTTTTAAAAATTTGGCTCCTATCATTTTGCCAAATCATCAGGTGGGAGATAATGTGTCCATTCCATTGGATTTACTTGGAATATATGTTTTCAACGTAGGGAATTTGTTGAAGGGACCAGCAATGAGAAGCAAGCCTGAATCTTTGCACCTGTGGCACTGATAACACCTTAGTGACTACTTACAGTCCTTTTAAAAGCACATTTATATTTTACAGGATAATACATTTTATAACTTTTACTACCTTATTTCACTTAAAATGTATAAAGAGCATTTTCCTACGTCAGTATTCTGCACTTGAAAAAATTACACAAAAATGTTATTGTGTGAAGCGCAGATGTGCAAATAAAGAAAAATCCCCCACAACCCCAGCATCCAGAGGTAATAATCACTGTAACATCTTGGTGTCTGTCATTCTCACAGGTGGATCTGTATATGATAAGTACTTTATTCCTGAACTAAAAATGAAATCTTTGCTTTGTAAGTATTCAACCTAGTATGGAAGATGTATTTTATTTTTGTATTTTTATTTTATTTTGAGAGAGAGTGTGTGTGACCAGGGGAAAGGAGGAGGAGGAGGGGGAGGAGGAGGAGGAGGAGGAGGAGAGAGGGAGGGAGGGAGGGAGGGAGAGAGAGAGAGAGAGAGAGGAAGGAAGGAAGGAAGGAAGGAAGGAAGGAAGGAAGGAAGAAAGAAAGAAAGAAAGAAAGAAAGCGAGCCGTCTCTATGCTCAGTGTGGAGCCCAACACAGGAGTTAGATCCCACAACCCTGGGATCATGACCTGAACCAAAATCAAGAGTCAGACACTCAACTGACTGAGCCACCCAGATGCCCCTTGAAGACATATTTTAAATAAATAAGTATGAATACTTCACACAACAATTATAAGTTCTTTCATTCATTAAGTAAATGTTTATTGTGTGCTTACTGTGTGTCAGGCACTAAAACAAAACAACAGTCCTTACCTGAGAGATACATTCTAGTAGGTGGAGACAGATGTGTATCTCCATATATCTCCATCTTCATTTATCTATATAGTTGTATTGGATGTAGAATTCTTGGTTGCAATCTTTTTCATTCAGCACTTCTAGTTCGTTATCGCACTGGCTTCTGGCCTCCATTTTTCTCCTATCAGCTATTCATTTTATTGAGGCCATTTTGCTGCTTTCTCTTGACAGTTTCAGGATTCTTTTTTTTTTTTTTTTGACACTTTGTGATGCATCTAAATGTAAATATCATAGAGTTTTTTATTTTTTTAAATTTTTTGAAGCAGGGGCACACGTGAGCAAAGGGCAGAGAGAGAGAGAGAGAGAGAGAAGTGGGACTCACCTGAAGCAGGGCTCAAGCTCACCTTATGTGGGACTCGAACTCATGAACTGTGAGATCATAACCTGAGTTGAAGTCATATGCTTAACAACTGAGCCACCCAGGTGCCCCTGTTTTTTTTTTTTTTTTCATTAAGTTTTTTAAAATTTATTTTGAGAGAGAGAGAGCTAGTGAGCATGTGTGAGGGGGAAGAGGCTGAGAGAGAAGAGAGAGAATCCCAAGTGGGCTCTACACTGTCAGCACGGAGCCTGATGTAGGGCTCACACCCATGAACCAGCAGATCATGACCTGAGCCCCAACCAAGAGGCAGACACTCAACCAACTGAGCCACCCAGGCACCCCTCTTTTAGTTGATCAAAAATTGAGATATAATTGACATATTATATTTAGTTTCAGGTGTATGACCTAATGATTCAGTATTTGTTTATATTGCAAAATGATCACTACAATTAGTCTAGTTAACATCCGTCACCATACACAGTTACAAAATCATTTTTCTTGTGATGAGAACTTCTAATATCTATTCTTTTAGCATCTTTCAGATATGCATGACTGTATGCTAACAAAGTTACCATACTGTACCTTACATCCCCATGACTTAATTAACATTTTTTTTTTAATGTTTGTTAATTTTTGAGAGAAAGAGAGATGGAGTGCAAGCAGGGCAGGGACAAAGAGAAACAGAGACACCGAATCTGAAGCAGGCTCCAGGCTCTGAGCTGTCAGCACAGAGTCCTGTGCGGGGCTTGAACTCACGAGCCGTGTGATCATGACCTGAGCTGAAGTCTGATGCTTAACCAACTGAGCCACCTGGGCTCCCCTTATTTATTTTATAATGAAGTTTCTACCTTTTGATCCCCTTCACCCATTTGCCACTTTGTTTTTATTTTTAGATTCCACATATAAGTGAGATCATACAGTATTTGTCTTTCTCTGACTTATTTCACTTAGCATAATACTGTCAAGTTCTATTCATGTTGTTTTAAATGGCAAGATTTCCTGCTTATTTATGGCTGATATAATAACATAGTATAATATAATAGTAATATTCCAGTCTGTGTGTGTGTGTGTGTGTGTGTGTGTGTGTGTGTGTGTGTGTGTGTGATGTTTGTAAAATTCATGCATCTATAAGTGGATGTGTAGGTTGCTTTCATGTTTTGGCTATTGTAAATAATGCTGCAGTAAACATTGTGGTGCATATATCTTTTTGATATTTTGCTTGACTTTCTGTGTGTGTTTCTCTCAGGCAGGTGGAACAGCTACTTGTCCTATACTTGAAGGAACAGTCCTGTGTATGGTCATCCCCAGTGCCTGTCCTGGAGGGACAGGTGAGATTGGAGTAGGCATGGGCCGGGGTGGACCTGAGGCTCTCCACACAGAGGTACCCTGATAGGACAGCTGAAGCTGAGATGGGTTTAAGCTGGGGGGTTCCCAGGGCTCTCCATGCAGAGGGTGCCTTGATAGGACAGCTGCAACTGATGTGGGTGCAAGCCAGGGTGCCCTGGGGTGCTCCAGGCAGGGGGCATCCCAGTGGAGTGGCTGGAGTCGAGGTGGTCCTGCACACAGCAGGTGCCAGAGCAACTCATCTGTAGCCAAACTAGTGTGGGCTTGGGTGTTCCTGGGAGCCCTGCAACTGTGTCACCTTGGCAAGATGGCTGCAACTGTAGTGAGTGCTGAGCAGAGGCGTCCTGGTGTGTGCCGTGCTAGGGCCACCTTGGGGGATAGTTTGGGCTGGTGTGGGATAAAGGCCTGGGGCTCACTGAAGAAGCAGGCTGGGTAAGGTGCCCAGACCCTACTCCCATCCACCTTATCAGGGTGGAGGGGCACATGAACATCGGTTTGAGCCAGACCCTCTGAGCCAGAGAGAGTTCCAGCAGCTTCCCTGCCCTGTGGCGGAGTTCTGGGACTTGATATTTTATATTCAGGTTGCTTAATTAATTAATGTTTGGTTGTTTGTTTGTTTGTTTTGAGAGAGGGAGAGAGAGAGCACAAGCAGGGGAGGGGCAGAGAGAGAGAGGGAGAGAGAATCCCAAGCAGGCTCTACACTCAACGCGGAGCCTGATGCTGGGCTCTGTCTCAAAACTGTGAGATCTTGATCTGAGCTGAAATCAAGCATTGCATTGTTAACCGACTGAGCCACCCAGGTGCCCCATCTAATTGCTCTTTTAAATCAAGGGGTTTTTTCTGTATCGCAGAGCAGCTGAATCTGCTCCTGGTCTCAGTATTCTCAGTCACCGCTGAGCTTCGTAGGGTCAGGGGTAAGGTTTCACTTCTGTTGTGCTGAAGCTGTTCATTCAGCCCTGGGTTCTTTTTCAAGAGGAATCTTTCTACAAATAGGTATGAATTTGGAGCATCCATGGAGGAGGAGAGTTGAAGGTCTTCCTACATTGACATCTTAGACCTGAAGCCTCCTTTCTTGGACTAACTTTGTAAAACTGTATTCCCTGCTATGTGTGGTCACTGAATTCTCAGCTTGGTGCTAAGTAAATGATTGTACAGAGATTTCATTTAATGTCTTGAACTAAAAAGTTTCCAAGCCTTAGTTGAAAGGCTGTGCATGTGTCTGTGGGACCGGGAGAATTTGTTCTGTCGTGTCCTTGGTGCTCCAGCAGGCGGTTTGCAAGGCCTTAGCCTTCACAGGTTGTGTGAGTGGAGTTTCAAGGTCAGAGCTTAGGGTCTTCTCAGGGTCCTCCTGAGCATTCACAAAACTGTGACTCACACACGAACCTGTAGACTCCCAGGAATGTGTGGTGGCATGTCAAAGCTCCCACAGGCCTCTCCTTGTCTTATTTTCTTCTTTTAGATGTTTGGTTACCCTGTTGCCGGCCCCACCTGGTCATGCTACCCCAGGCTGCTGCAGTGCTTGCCCGCTAAGAGGGATAGCCTACCGCAGTTAGGGGCTGTTTGCAGGCGGAGCCAGAGTCCGTTCAAATAAAGATCAGCCCCGAGGATGGAGATTTTCAGTGAGCTGACACGCCGCTCACCAGTTCTCTGGGGCAAACGGTTTTGGAGACTTCCAGTCTATTCTGGCCCTTCCAGTCACTGCTGGTTTTCATAGGTACTGTAGTCATGGGGCTTCTGGTTTTCAAAGCTACCACAGAGACAGGGGGTGGGACAAAGCCACCGGCTTTTCTCGCTGAGATTGTTTTGCTTGAATACACACTTCTTGGCTTAATGCAGGCCATTAGTTAATTTCCAAAGTGCCGAAAAAGTGTAACAGCTTTGGCCATCATTCTCATGGCTCCTGTGGAGGAGCAGATTTTTGGCAGTCCTTACTATTCTTATTCCCCCTGCCCCCCCCCCCCCCGCTCCCCCACCCGTTATTCCCTCCCTTTACTTTGCTAAACGAAGTAGAAATCCTTTATATACGAAAACTGTAAATATACAGATACTTTGGATTCAGCATGATACTTCAGGGTTGTTTTTAGTCTTCCCCCTTTCCTAATAATATACAAACATTTCTCTAACAGAAACTTGGCTCTTATCATCTACAATACGTGTGTATTTCTCTGATTTGTGTATATAAAGTGGCTTCAGAGTTGGTGAGCCACCCTCCTGTGAGAAACAGAGAATTGGTTTACTCTTTCAAAGATGACTGACCGGTGTGTTGAGAACACAGTGCCGGGGGCAGGACCGACCAGTGAAAGCATTTAGGTATCTCCTCAGATGATTCACGTTAGAGATGATGGTGGCTGGGGTCAGGGCAGCGGTGGTTTAGAAGGTAAGCCGTGGTCGGATTCTGGCTACATTTTCAAAGTTGAGCCCATAGTTAAACCGGTGGGTTAGATGTGGGGTATGAGATAAAATATGAAGGATGATGCCAAGATTTTTGCCTGAGCAATGGAAAGAATGGAGTTGCCATTAACCGAAAGCCTATGGGAGGTGGAGGTTCTGGGGGAAAGACTGTCATTTTAAAGTTCAGATGTCGGTTAGATATTCAAGGGCAACTAGATGTCCAGTAGGCAGCTGACTCTGAGTCAGGAGTTTAGACAAGATCTAGACTGGACACACTTGAGAAGTCAGCACCTAGAGGGTTGCGGAGAGAGCTGTCAGTGCCCTGCCTCTGTTGTAAGAACTTTGCATGTGCTCCAGCCTACTTCTGTCTGTGGCTGTTACCTGTATCTTGTCAAAAGGCTTTTCTTTCCTACTTTTTGTTTTTAAACCATGAAAGGCAGCTCAGTGGAAGGTGCACATGGCAAGCCACTCGCTAACCCGAGCTGGAACGGCTGGTGTGGGGGAGACAAGAGAGAGGAGGGTTACTGTGTAGGACGAATTTCACTATCATTAATGGAATCACTGCTATCTATTGGCTCAATGGAATCTTCTTCTTTTTGTGCAGCTTTAACAAGGAACCTATCCAATGACATTTGCTTTTGCCTCCTTTTGAGGATTTTGAGGAAATGTGACATTGCATTGTCGTGAAACAGATTCATAGCTTGTACGCTTCATTGGGTGGTGCTTTTCTACAAAATGTTGCACTGCTTCCCACCTTTTACACATCTCACTAATCTCATTCGAATTGAGGGATTCTTCTGTCTTTTACTCCTCCTCCTCTGCAGACCAGACACAGATGTAGGCTTTTTATAAAATCTTGTCATTTCAGCCACTCACATACCTCATTTTTACTTCTTTAGGATATCCTTCTTCCACTGTAATCATCCCCTTACTGCTTTTCTTTTCACCCTTTTTCTGCATGGGGTCCATTGTATACACTCGCATGGATGTTGACTACAGTAGTGAATACAGTACAGTATTAATAAACTCTTGTCATGTACTGTACTTCATGTGACTGCCAATAAGGCAACAGAGGAAAGGGTCTATGTCTGCAGGCAGCCTGCCCTAGAACGAAGCAAAGCATTCCTAAGCTTACTCTTGTATGGAAAAGCAAAGGACTGTCCAGAGATGCTTTGAAGTGATAAAAAATACACTCAGCTAGTTGTTGGCACCTTCCAACATACTGAAAAATCAACGATTTCTGCCAAACACCACGGCCTGAGACCAAGCATTTGAGGATGGGAGATGATCACCCACAGTCCCGCAGATGAGAGAACCATTGACTCAGTTGTGACGTTTGGCATCGTGTACTACTCGTACTGCAAGACATTGCTCATCTGTCAAGTTAGAATTTATTGGAAACGTTTGCTTCTCTTGTGGAACACTTGCAGAACAAGTTAGTTGCAATCCAAGGTTTTACTGTACTTACTTGTGTGCCAGGCAATTCTAAGCAGTTCTAAGCAGTAAGCAGTTCTAGGCATTTAATTCTCTTAACTCCCCAATAGAGGTGGTGTCTTACCTACTTTAAAGATAAGAAATCAGAGCTAAGAGAGAGTAACTAACTTGCCCAAGGTCCCAGAACTAGTGATTGGTGGTGCTTGGGACACTGGCTCCATTCTTCATCTCGACACTGGGATGTCTACTCATCCCATGTATGGAGGAGGGGGGTGGGTGTTTAATGGATAATGATCGAGAAGCACCAGTGAGAAGTAGGAAGGGCACCTATCCCACCTCCATGGTTACAAGGGGAATGTGAAAATGGCCACGGTCAGAAGGGCGGCTGGGGAAGCTCCACGGACCTCAGGGAGTAGGGAGCTGAGATGGGAAATCTGTAATTTGTAAATAACTTTGCTTCCTTGCCCGCATTTATCCTGTATGGCCTTTATTGTCATTCCATGTTGTAGTGGCTAGTGCTTTCAGAAACCTTTTGATAGAAGATAACACTTTTTTATTTAATGAGAAATGCTTCATCTTTTGCTATTAAGATGACTTTAATTTTGACTTGGTGACACAAATACCATTAAGAAGATGGTAGTTTTAGGAGTTTGGCTAAAGCTAAGAGATGTTGAATTGTATATATAAAAAAAAATGGTCCATGTTTGGTGTCTAGCAGAATTTTTAACCTTTGGCTTTATTATGGTGATGATTTATGAACAGATTTATGACTTTCTGAAATACTCTTGCATTCTTGGGATAAAAAATCTTGGTTATTGTGTATGTTTAATATATGGCTGGAAATGAAGTGCTTGTATTAATTTACAAGTTCCTGGATCTTTGTTCTGAAACTGGTCAGTTTTTCTCCATGGTACCTTTGTGGAGCTCATGCTAGTGTGGTAAATAGGTAATTTTAGTTTTTCCAAGCCAATTAGGATGACTGAAACTTCTCAGTCAGTGGACAGGAAGCAGTTGGCTGGAGTGGTGGCTGTGTTCCTTGGCCCTTTGATCCAGGCATTAGGAGAGTGTCTGGACCAGACTTTCTCACCCAGGGTTCTTCATGTAAATAACAGAACATAAAATGATTTGAGTAACACTTTTTTCCGTTCTCCCAAAAGATGATCATATGTAACTACAGTTGACCCTTGAAAAATGAACGCAGGAGTTAGGGGAGCCAACCCCTCAGCGCAAACACCTTTGTGTAACTTTTGACTACCCCAAAACTTAGCTACTGATACTATAATGCAGACTGGAAGTGTTACTGATGACATAAACAGCTGATAAACACGTATTCTGTTTGTATATTATATACAGTATTCATAAAGCAAAGTAAGCTAGAGGAAAGAAAATACCAAGAAACTCGTAAGAAAAAGGAAATACATTTACGATACTGTACTGTTGGTGGCAAAAACCCCACATGTAAGTGGACCCACGCAGTTCAAACCCATGTTGTTCAAGGGTCAACTGTAAGGTCACTTGAGGTGCACAGAAATGGATTACGATGGATACCATAGGAGTTTCCTACTGTTGCTGTAGCAAATGAGCTCACACTAAGTAGCTTAAAACACCAAAAATCTATTCTCTTCTACAGTTCTGGAGGTCAAAAGCCCCAATCAGGGCTCATTAAATCAAGGTGTCAGCTGATTCCTTTTTGGAGGCTCTGAAGGGAGAGCATTCCTTTGCTTTCTTCGGCCATTCCTGGTAGCTTGAATTCCTTGGCTTACAGCCCTTCCTCTACCTTCACAGCACAGAACTTGTCTATGCATCCATCCACATGCTGCCTTTGCTGGTTGCATGATCTTGCTCTCTGCTTCCTTAGGACACTTGTAATTACATTTACGGCCCACCCGGATAATCTCCCCTTGTCAAGATCCTTATCTTTAATCACATCTGTCAAGTCCCTTAGCCAAATGAGGTAACATTCAGAGGTTCTAGGGATTAGGATTTGGTATCTTTGGAGGTCTTTATTCCGCCTATTGCAGATACCTTAGGTCCTTAGGGCTTAATTCTCCCTATACTATGGTTAAGAACGGCTATCTATACCATATACTCATTAGATTTGCAGATGGCACAAAACTATGCCACATGACTGACAAGACTCTCTGAAAAAGTCAACTCCAAAAAGTCTAACTCAAAAGTGTGTGGCTTGGTAGCATTCAGTGTGTAATGCTTGGGGAAAGCTTTCTGGTGTCAGCTGGCAATTCCAGGGAAAAGGTGTGATTGGACCTTTAATGGAAATAAGATCTGGAATGAGGATGAGGCCTGCTTTTCCAGGTCTGGTCAGAGCCCACTGGGAGAAGGCTATGACTCCATGAGTGAGCCTTGCTTGCCTTCCACGCTGGAATGCACTTGGTGAACCATCAAGATTGATGGTGAGGCAGAGATGTACATAGGATATATGGAAAGCCCCAGACTTCTTCATGATGGCAGATCATGCCTCAAGCAAAGGGAATCCTGCTATTGATCAGAGCTTTCCAAAGGTGGATGTGCAGAGTGGAGAACTTTCTTTGTCTAGAGAGAACCCCAAGTTTGGGTGACTACCTGGCAGGGGTATGGGGTGGGGGGAAGATGGTGAGTTTCAATTACATGATTACTTAAGGTTCCTTTCAAACCCTGATGCCCCATAGGACTACTACTAATTTTACTTTGGGAAACTGAGTCCCAGTGAGGAAGGTTACTTCTGGTATTTATAAAATGGAGCAGAGCCAAATATTAAAACCTCATGATTTCCAGTCATCTTCAGATATTAGTGCTCACTAATAACTCAGGTTTTAAAAATCATATCCAAAGAAATTCAAAGGTAACACTTTTTTTTTAAACGTTTATTTTTGAGAGAGAGTAGGGGAGGGGGAGGGAGAGAGGGAGATAGAGGATCTGAAGCAGGCTCTGCGCTGATAGCAGCGTGTCTGATGGGGGGTTCGAACTCACCAACCAAGAGATGATAACCTGAGCCGAAGTCGGACACTTAACCAACTAAGCCACCCAGGTGCCCCAACACTTTTTTTAAATGCCCAAATCATTAATTATCAAGGCAGTGAAAACCTACTTCTTAACAGTGCTTTGAAGTGAAAGGTAACAGCTTCTGGTAGTACCAGGAATCATTCATTTGTGCTGGGAAGGGAAACAGAGTAGCTGAGTCCAACTGTGCTGCTACTGAACCCCCAGGCCTGACGGAGGCTGCCTGGAGGGGGATGAAGTTCAGGAAATCAGTCCAAATGTCATGAGAAACAATTTTAATGATGGTAGAACCTCTCAGACATTCAAAATCCTAGACACAAAGCTCCTCTGAAAGGACAGATTTTTGCACTGACTTAGTTGAAACCAGAAATAAACAGCTGCCCGAGGACTTGCTTCTAAGGCAAAATCTTGACTAAAAATTTTAATGTTTTTATTTTTGAGAGCAAGAGAGCGTGAGTGAGGTTGAGTCGGGGAGGGGCAGAGAGACAGAGAGGGAGACACAGAATCAGAAGCAGGCTCCAGGCTCTGAGCTGTCGGCACAGAGCCCGACTTGGGGCTCGAACTCACGAACTGTTGAGATCATGACCTGAGCTGAAGTCGGACACTTAGCAGACTAAGCCACCCAGGCGCCCCAAAATCTTGACTATTTTTAATGAACATAAGAACCTAGAGAGCTAACACTACATGTCACAATCTCTGAGCACTGATCAATGTTCTTCTTAATCCTGTAGAATTTCTCCACATATTTAGAACGCCCTAAGAGCTCCACAAAATCCTCATCGTGAGTGATTACCAGAAGCTGGAAGTTACGCTGCTGCGAGCGACTCTTTATTATCCTGAAACAATATATTGAGAACCTTTTATTACTGAAGAGCATAAATAATCCTCTCCTTTATATGAAAAAGACACTGAGAACCTTGTCAGACACAGGACAACCCTGGAGGAAACTGGAGAGGGGGAGCTGGACCCAGACCTTCAGCCCAGCCAGGTAGGAGTCCCATGTCCAATCCAGACAGTGAGGGTGATGGAGTGACTCTTCCTCTAGGTCTGACTCAGGGACTGATGAGAATACATGATCTAGTTTCTTCCAGAACACAAAGTTGTTCTTATTAAAACAGAAATGTTTTACTAAATTTTCCTTAATATCTGAGCTGCTCAACTTTAGGAGTCTTACTTATTCCTTTGTCTGGGGTTTTCCTGACCTGTTACTAATTATCTCTGGAAGAAAAAAAAAAACAACAAAAAAACCAACTACAGGCAAGGGAAATTACATATGCAAGCCCAGCTGCCTTCTTAGGAGCTGGGTCTACTTAGAATTCTGCCACCACCAGTCACTAGATGCATCATTAGTATGACACACAAGAGGCCTGAGTGGGTGTACTGGGAACATTTTTGCTCATTATATGCTGAGGTAACTAGCTATGAGACTGAAATCAGACTTTTTAACTAACCATTTGTTTATTGCTTACCCGTGGCTGAATGCACTGAGCTTTGAAAAGTATTAGCCCTTATGTGCTGGTCATGCAGGACGACTGAGAGGTGGCTGAGAAAGGTGCCCCATTCCTGCTAGTGTCTCTGCCAGAAAGAATCTATCTTGAGCCAGAGTACCCAAAATAGCTTCTCTAGTTTGGGAAAAGTGGGATTCCTCTGCCAGCACAGGAGGGGCTGCCCATTCCTGGGGTCTGCACCCACCACACTTGAATGTGGCAAAAGCTGTGTGCAATTTTACTTTCTAGATTCTACATAACCACTATTATACTTTTTGAATAGGAGCTGTCATTCCTCATAAAACTGGGGAGATGGGCCAAAATCCACTATTAGCACCTAGAAATGTTTTAAGCAGGGCATGCTAACTCCTCTACATGACCTGTGGGCACCTCTGGTGGGTTTACAGAGAAAGCAAACCAAGCCAGGAAACCCTTCAGCACACCTGGGGAGATTGCAGGATGTTTCTGGGGCTGCTGTTCACCACCTAGTTCTTTTTAAGCATCTGAAGAATTACTATCAAAGGTAAAGCCTAACGTCTGACACCAACTAGCTTTCCCAAGGAAGACACATGCAGAGGTTTTCACCACAGAACTCTACGTTACTTTATAAGTGTAATATATATTACTATCGTAGCCTGCCCCCAAATTTGAGATACTTACTCAACGAGAGCATGTGCAAGAGATTCAATATTTTCTCTGTCAAGATTTGTTGTTGGCTCATCCAGGGCAAGGATGCCACAGTTCAAGCAGAATGTTTCAGCCAGGGCCAGACGAATGATGAGTGAGGCTAATACCTGGAAGAAAGCACCAGAGCTGAGCTGTACCACACAGACCTCTTTCTCATTCACATTAGGAAAGCATGCACACCTGGCCCAATGTCTTTATAAGGGAAGGGAGCAATGTCATCGGGTCAGTGACTTGAGGTGAATTGTAGCTCTTTTACTTGGGAGAGCCTGGCCCTGTGACCAGACTCTTAAACCCTTCCAGAAAGTGAACCATCAGGTATGTTGTATCTCAGCCTGTCATCTGCATTAGTTTATCTGTAACTAATCATTTTAGTTAACTGTATAAGATTAACAACCTCTCACCCACTCTTTTTCCGAGTCACTTTTAAATCTGTATGTTCTGGGGTCCCAGAGGGGCATCAGGTATTGTGTTCTAACCTACACTTAAATGTCTGTGTTTATAATTCTGAGGGAACCAAGAGAGAAAGGATATTCCCGGGTCAGTGTATCAGGAGTACAGAAGTACGGTTTTATTTAAGCTAAACTATAGGACATCCAAGGAACTGAAACTCTGAGGCACTTTCCCAGTTAGTAGAAACCTAATACTAAAACCCTCAGCCCCAGCTGAAGCCATCTGAGGGCACAAAGGACACAGAATTAAGAATAACAGAGTATCCACTACTTTTGCATGAGCTGTCCATATCCCCTCCCCTTGAATCTATGAATAAAGGAGCATCAGTGAGTGAGTTGTGATTTCAGAGCATTTTACAGCTTCTCTTTGATGTCCAGGGAAGGCTAGAAGACTGCAGAAGTCAGGATCATAGCTTGGCCCTTTGGGGAAGACACTTCCTTCCTGTATTTGAACGCTAATACAGCCCCCACCTGCAACCCTACATATTAAGAGTCTAAATGATGTTCCTGGCCAACCTTTACCAAAGTTTTTGTTTTCTCCCCCAACCCAACACCAAGGAAGCAATTACTGCTAATTTTTATAAGTTAGAGTATCTATAGGAAATCTACTTTGTTTAGAAAATAATTTTCAAAGCATTTTCAATACAAAGGGACATGTTACAAACTCTGTATTTTCTTATTCATAATAACCACTGAAAACCACCAAAGCAAGTAGGAATACTGGTTATAGATTACAAAGTTGTCATTTTTGCAGACTATGATTAAGATAATAATCTGCATATGCCTTAAATTGGTATCAGCTGGGCTGACAAAAAATACATATACACAGGATTGTCTTCAAGCAAAAATAGAAAACTATTTATGAAAATACTTTATATAATGTGAGCACCCTTTTCTAGAATTTTAAGATTTTTTAAAGAAAATCAGGGGTCTGGAATTTTTATCCCATATAATCTGCTTCTAATCTAAAAAGAGTAAGCTCAAGCATCCATGACATCTTGGTTATAAACCTATGTGCAGTGAAAGGACCCAGCCTTGTTCCCCAAGGATGAAGGTCCAATTTTCCTGATTCCTTAAAGCTTTACTCCTCTGATTTGCTCTGTGCTCCCTATCCAACAACACAGGCTGTCCTCTCAGAGCCTCATCTAGAGCCAGATGGCCTGACCCAGCAGCTGAGTCTAGGCAGTGCGGGGAGAAGGGATGCAGGGGCAGCTCTGGGTGTCAAGGCCTCTGGTCTAACAGACGCTTCTCTTAACATTGTTCTAAAGTAATCTCTACATCCAACATGGGGCTCAAACCCCAAGATCAAAAGTCAGATGCTTTTCTGACTGAGCCAGCCAGGTGCTCCTGGCAAGAACCCTTCTTTTAGAGGGTCTGCAGGTCCAAAGGCTAGGTGGGAGCAGGGACGCAGTCCTGTGATGGGGCTGCTTTTCAATGAGACTTAGTTATTTTAATGCCTCATGTGGCTCAACCTGGGATGTGGTTTGGTGAACGCCCCTCCTCCACTTCTGACTGCTCTGAAATCAGGATGCATTCTTGCAGTTAAAACTGCATTCTTTCTTTCTTGGTGGCACATAAAACAGAGGTATGTCTGACAATTGATAACACAAGTAACTTTATTCTCATAAGGAGAGTTATGAAGCAATGAATGGTTCTCCGTTAAGCTGATCACGTGAGGACTTCTCAGACCCTTCTCCTGAAAGATTATCTAATGTTGCAGGAAATGCTCGTTAAAACTGGAAGAGGGTAATGGGTAGCTGAGTCTGGCTAACTTTATGTGGCAACAAGGAGTGCTGTGAGGGTCTTCTCACCATATTCTCCAGCAGCTCTGGGTGCTTTCACTGCACAGACACTAGTTTCTATCAGTTATCTGTGGGCTTCCTAGGGGCTTGAGATACCTGCCTTCTGTCCAGCACTGCATCGTCCTCGCATATCCAAGGCTGTGTCTCCCTTCAGCATCACCACTCGGTAGTTATAATTCCGCCTTTTATCAGAGGCTGATACATTTTCATCGGCATCAGACCGAATTTCTATGTATTCAATATCTGACACAAAAAGAAGATTTCAGAGCAACCTATACTCTGTAGCCTTTTGTCATCTGCAAATATCAAGTAAGCCTAAGAAGCAACGTGACATTACCATTAAAAGTGGCTGAGAGGGTTCATGAGGAAGAAGCAACCCAGATGTCTCAACCCTCAGTCTCTGCTCTGCCTTGCCTAGTTCCCCTATTAAAAGAATTTCCTCCTGCTGGTTTTCTTCTTATCACATTTCAGCTTATCCCTATCTACACTTCAACAGAATCTATTAGGTCATCAGTTAAATATAATATGTACCATAGCCAAATATGTAAGTCTCGTCAGGGTTTGGAATAGAAAACTTTGCATTTTCTTTCCTTGTTACAAGATATTGTCAAGATAAGAATTCTTAGAAAATCTGTTAAGAGATGTTCACAAAGGGGTCCAGGAGGTAATACTGGCATGATGAGAGATAATATGTGCAAAAACCCAGGGACGGGGCTTTGGAAAAGATCCGTGATAAACCATGTAAATTACCTTGTCCACGATAGGTACTTCGCCAAAGGTCACGAATAATTTTGTTGATTTCTTCCATTTTCATACTGTGAAATTTCATGATTGCTCTAGAAAAAGAAGCCACTGATACTTAAAAGAAAAAATAGTATAATGATAACACTAATTACATGTAATAGTATATATTAAAAGTATATGAATACATAATGTATATACTATAAGTATCATAATAATCTCCTGAAATAACGAATTACTTCCAATGATAAAAGAATACAGTAAGAGCGAGAAAAAATAAACAGAACAAAAACACTGCTGCTTAGTTACAAATCAATACAGCCAGGGATGTGCCCAGTGCTCCAGAGTCCTTACCTTTTTCCATTTTCACTCTCTCTGACAGGACAAATACTCTCAAATATTGACATTCTGTGAAAATTTCAGAAATTTTGGTAGACTTTTTCTTGGGCTTACTGGAAGGATTATAGCCACTGTAGCCTACCAGTTACAGGAAGACCTGCTGACTAAATGGATGGCAGGGAGTTAAAGACAGCAGGCGAGTTGTACAGGGGTCCCCTAGTCTTTGGGGACATATACGCAAGTCTGGAACTGCTGCCGTTTTTCTCTTGTGTTACTCTTCAGGTTTTGCAGAAAGTGAGCCTCTTAAGGTGCTTTAATGCCTCAGATCTGTGAGAATTTTACCAGCCAGAAAGTATGGTTCAGAGAGAGCGACTTAGAGGCTTAAACTGAGGTGAACCTCAAAACTTTTATTTTCCCTTCCTAGTTGAGGATTAAGAAATTCTAACGCCAAATATGTGCATTCATTTCCATTTGGCCTGTCAGGCTCCCCACCCCCACCCCACAACACTTAAAAAACTAGTACTTTCTAAATACTAAAAAGAGGCAAAGCAATGTTTGTAGAAAGAAAAGTAGACTGTTAATAACTAACTTTGTTCTTACTATAGTCACCTTTCACCAAAAATCCCTCAGGTTCTTTGGAAAAGGTTTTATGAACTAATAAATGTTGCATCAGTGACAAAAAGGCAAACATCATGGCCATGACCATACAGAGGATGTGAGGCGGACTTACTTCCATTTGCAAGCCTCTTATCTGATATATACAAAAAAAGAAACTGAACGTAATGCTACTACCTCTGCAGAATCATTTCATGATCTTTGGTTCACCAGCAAGAGAGAGAGAAATGACTCAGCATAAACACATTTTAAATATCAGATGAAGGATTTTGAAGTAATAAAGACTGGAAAAAACCATATTGTGCTTGTTGATGAGAATGTAGCACGTCTCCATTTTCTACTTTATACATCTGTCTCGGCCTGACATTTTACACTCCTTTCAAAAGGACTGAGCAAAACCTAAGTATTTGTCAAACAAACAATAAAACCCCTCGAGAATGTTCTTGGAACCAATCATGTAATCCATAGCTCTTTACACATTACAATCCTGATTTTTCATATAAATTTTTAAAAAGGTCATTTTTCCATTCAACCGAAAGATCTTTCATAACCTTAGTCAGCTTTCCCAAGGTGGAGAGCCAGCTCCAGGTGGGGCAGGGGTGTCCAAGGTGCACACAGCCTCCGCCATGGACTCCTTGTACGACAGAGGTGGCGCATCCTGGCCTGTGTAGGGTCCGCTAAGAAACAGCACTGCAAGCAGCTCAAGTCCTGAGGGAAATCTAGACTCACCAAGGGGTGTATCACACCAAGTTGATGCCTACTGCTGTTGACTAGGCCATCATTAGCTTAGCTTTGTATCATCTCTCTCCAGTATGAAGTTTATAGCCCCACTGTGCAATAGCAGGGGATGATTAAGGTAAACGACATTCAACCCACTTGACGGATAACAGTGATATTAGTGGTTACTACTAAAGAACATTTACCTTATGTGAAGCAAAATTATGGTAAACGGGCTCCCCAGGTGGCTCAGTTAAGGGTCCAACCTCAGCTCAGGTCATGCTCTCATGGCTCATGAGTTTGAGCCCCACGTTGGGCTCTGTGCTGACAACTCAGAGCCTGGAGCCTGGTTCAGATTCTGTGTCTCCCTCTCTCTCTGCCCTTCCCCCACCCCCTCAAAAATAAACATTAAAAAAGAAATAAAAAAAATTATGGTAAACAATCATAGGTCATTTAATCCTTACAAAAATACTGGGAGTTAGCTTTGGTTATCTCTGTTTTACCATTAAGAAAACTGATACTGTAATAATAAATTTTCTGAAACAGAAATTGATCCCACTTACAACAGCATCAAAACCAATAAAGTCATTAGGAATAAATCTAACCAAGGAGATGAAAGATCTCTACTCTGAAAACTCTAAGACACTGATAAAAGAAATAGAAGAAGACACAAATAAATGGAAAAATATTCCATGTTCACTGATTGGAAGAATCAGTATTGTTAAAATACCAACACTACCAAAAGCCATCTATAAATTGAGCATAATCCCTATCAAAATTTCAATGGAATATTTTACAAAAATAGAGAAAACACTCCTAAAATTTATATAGACCCACAGAAGACTCTTGAATAGCCAAAGAAATCCTGGAAAGATGAACAAAAAGCAAGAGGCGTCACACTTTGATTTCAAGCTACAGTCTTCAAAACATTATCGCCATAAAAATAGACAAACAGATCAAAAGAACAGAATCCTGAGCCCAGAAACAAACCCAAGCATAAACACTCAACTAAAATTTGCCAAGGGAGCCAAGAATACTCAATGGAGAAGGCAAGTCTCTTCCAATAGTGCTGGGATCACTGGGTATTAACATGGAAAAGAATGAAACTGGACTCCTGTGTTACACCACTCAAAAACTGATTCAAGGGGCGCCAGGGGACTCAGTTGGTTAAGCTTCCAACTTAGGCTCAGGTCATGATCTCATGGTTCGTGAGTTTGAGCCCCCTGTCAGGCTCTGTGCTGACAGCTCAGAGCCTGAAGCCTGCTTCAAATCTTGTGTTTCCCTCTCTCTGCTCCTCCCCCAACTGCTCGCTCGCTCTCTCTCAAAAATAAATTAAAAAATTAAAAAACAATTAACTTTTCAAAATGGAGTAAAGATTTTCATTTAAGGATAAGACCTAAATGAAACTCCTAGAGGAAAACATAGGAAGTGAGTTCTTTGATGTGATGTTTTGGAAATTATAGAATGGCTAAAGAAATCATCAATAAAATGAAAAGACAACCTACAAAATGGGCAAAATACTGGCAAACCCTGTATCTGATAGGGGTTAATATCCAAAATCCATACAGAACTCCTATAATTCAACAGCAAAAAAAGAAAAAAAAAAAAAAAAAAGGTGACCCTTGAACAACACAGAGGTTAGGGGCGCCAAACTGCCACACAAAATCCATGGATAACTTTTGACCCCCCTCCTCCCAAAACCCAACCACTAATAGCTTATTGTTGACCAGAAGAGGCCTTACCCATAACACAAACAGCCAATTAAATGCTAGCATGGATTTGGAGAAAAAGGAACCCTTGTCCACTGATGGTAGGACTATAAGCAGGTGCAGCCATTATGGTAAACATTATGAAGGTTCCTAAAAAAATTAAAAATACAATTTCCATAGGATCTAGCAATGTCCACATCCACAGGAGATGAAAACACTATGTCAAAGAAATTATCTGCATCCCCATGTTCAAAGCAACATGTTTTTAATATGAAATTTATTGTCAAATTAGTTTCCATACAACACCCAGTGCTCATCCTAAAAGATGCCTTCTTCAATGCCCATCACCTACCCTCCCCTCCCTCCCACCCCCCATCAACCCTCAGTTTGTTCTCAGTTTTTAATAGTCTCTTATGCAAAGCAACATTTTTTAAAGTAATGTTTATTTTGAGATAGGGAGAAGGTGTGCAGGTGCTCACGAACAGGGGAGGAACAGAGAGAGAAGAGAGAGAGAATCCCAAATAGGCTCCACGCTGCCAGCACAGAGCCTGATGCAGAGCTGGATCTCACATATATGAAATCATGACCTGAGCTGAAATCAAGCTGGATACTTAACCAAATGAGCCACCCAGGCACCCCCACAGCATTATTTACAATAGCCATGACACAGAAACAACCTATGTGCCTGTGGATGGATGGATGGATGAAGATGTGTGGTGTATATTATATATATTCAATGGATTATTACTCAGCCATTAAAAAAATAAGGAAATCCTACCACTTAGGACATATGGATGGTCCTTGAAGATATGCTAAATAAAATTAAGTCAGAGAAAGAGAACACTATATGATCTCACTTATATGTGGGATCTACACAAAAACACCAAATTCACAGAAAAAGGGATCAGATTTGTGGTCACCAGATGTGAAAAGTGGGAGGAGGGAGAGTTGGGAGGAAGATGGTCAAAAGATACAAATTTCCTTGGGGTGTCTGGGTGGCTCAGTTGGTTAAGCATCCAACTCTTGATTTTGGCTCAGGTCATCATCTCACAGTTGTGAGATCAAGTCCCTTGTCAGGTCCTGCTGGGGGTGGAGCCCACTAGAGATTCTCTCTCTCCCTGTGCCCCTCCCCTGCTAGGCATGCTCTCTTAAAAAAAAAAAAAAAAAGTACAAATTTCCAGTTATAGGTAAGTACTAAGTATGAAAGGTACACCATGATGACCACAACTAACACTACCATATGATACAGAAGACAGATGTTAAGGAAGGAGATCCAAACAGTTGTCATCACAAGAAGAATTTTCTCCCCCTTTCTTTTTATTGTACCTGTATGAGACAATGGATGTTAGCTAAACCCACTGTGGTAAACATTTCACAGTATTATGTAAATCAAACCATCAGGGTGTACATCTTAAACTTACACAGTGATGTATGCCAATTATTTCTTGGTAACACTAAAAAAACCCTGAGGTTTGATGAAATTAGTAACTTGGTCCCAATTAGAGAAAATTGGTTAGGATGTTAACAGCCCTTGAATATCATAATTAAAATTATAAAAGCAGTCAAAATGCCATCTTTAAAGCCACCAGGCTCAGATAGTTTTATGAGTAAATGTTAGCTCCCAAGTATATAAAGTATTACACACCAAGGAAAGATTGAAGAAAAAAGAAGAAAAAAAGTACAGGCCTATTTTGCTTATGAATACAGATATAAACATTCTACATAAAGTCAAATTTAGTAGTAAAGTATTAAAAAGACCAAGTAGTATCATGGTATCAGTGGTATCATGACCAAGTAGCATTTATCCCAAGTAAGACTTGTACAACAGGAAAAATCATTTAAAATAAGTCATGGCAGGGCACGTGGGTGGCTCAGTCTGTTGAGCATCTGACTTCGGTTCAGGTCACGATCTCATGGCTCTTGCTGTCAGCGCAGAGACTGCTTCAGATTCTCTGTCCCCCTCTCTTTGCCCCTCCCCCGCTTGCTCTCTATCAAAAATAAACATTTAAAATATATATAAAGGAGTACTTCCAAAGAACAACAAAAAGATGCCTCTTATGGCTACTCTCCAATAATGTCCTAGAGATCCCTAGCAATTCAGTAAGACAATAAAAAGAAATGCATAAATGAGGGGGGAAAACTTGTTACTGTTTCTGTGGGTGATATAACTGTGCACTTAGAAAATCTAAAAAATGAGGGGTGGCTGGGTGGCTCAGTTTGTTAAGTATCTAACTCTTGATTTCAGCTCAGGTCATGCATGATCTCCTGGTTTGTGAATTTGAGCCCAGAGTTGGGCTCTACACTGACAGTACTGAGCCTGCTTGGGATTTTCTTTTCCTTTCTGCCCCTCCTGTGCTTGCACCCTTTCTCTCTCAAAATAAACTTAAAAAAAAAAAAAAAAAAGGGAAAATCTAAAAAATCAACTGAAAAACTACTAAGACTAACAAGGTGGTCAGAAATAAACATAAAAAAATATTAGTATTATTATGTAGTAAGCAAAATCCAATAGGAAGCATAATAGAAAAGAAGATCCTATTCACAATGGTAAAAACTATGAAATACCTACCAAGAAATCTAACAAAATGATACAGGATCTAGAGGGAAAAGCTATAAAACAGAACAAACCCTACAATAAAACAAGAACTGATTAAGTAGGAGAAACTTACGATGCAGTGCATAATAGATTTAATATTACAAACATGTCCATTCTCAAGTAATCCATTGAACCAAATACAATCCAAATAGAACTCCCAATATGATTAAAAAAAATTAATGAAATATATAAAATGACTCTAAAGTTTGGATCTCAGACATAACGTAAAAGAATAAAATCAAAGTACTGGGACAGGAATCAAGATGAAACAAACCCAAATACATGGAGAACTTTAGTTTATAACTGTTATTTCAAGTCAGTGGGAAAAGTTTCAATAGTAGGGGAAGGAGGGAAAAATTATATCACTATCTTTATTAAACCTCAAAATCCAAATGAATTAAAGGATTAAAAGTTAAATAAAACTATCAGAAGAAAACAGTTTTATAATTTAGAATTGGGAAGGCTTTAAAAAATTGTTTTTAATGTTTCTTTATTTTGAGAAAGAGAGAGAGAGAGAGAGAGACACGCAGGGAGGGACAGAGAGAGAGAGAGAGAGAGAGAGAGAGAGAGAGAAAGAGAGAATCCAAGCAGGCTCCACACTGTCAGCACAGAGCCTGATGTGGGGCTCAAACTCACGAACCATGAGACCATGACCTGAGCTGAAATCAAGAGTCAGCTGCTCAACCAACTGAACCACCCAGGCGCCTGAGATTGGGAATTCTTACCAAGGGAGAAGCTATAAATAAGAAGACTAAAGGTTTGCCTATCTAAAAATTAAATGTCACAAATAATACCATAAAGTTAACGGTAAAATGACAAACTGGGAGTAACTACTTGCAATGTACGTGAAAAGGATTACCATCCAAAATCTATAAAAACGTGGTACAAATCACTATGAAAAACACAACCTAACAGTAATCTGGTAAAGAGATTTATGAACAGGCAATTCTAAGAGAAGAAATACAAATAGCCTACATATGAAATGACATTTAACCTCAATAGTAAATAAGGAAATGTAAACTCAAGTGAGAATGTTTTTGTACAGTGGATTGGCAGAAAGTAAAAAGGCTGATAATATGAAATGCAGTCATGGAGAAATGGGCACTTTCACACACTACTAGTAGAAACATAAATTTTGTGTTTTTCAAAGGTGATTTGGCACTAACAAGTTAAAAATGCATATATACTCTCTGTCCCATTAACCCTGTTTCTAAGAAGCTATCTTTCTGGTACATCTGCCCAAGTGTGCAAAGACATACACTATAGCATTATCTGTAGTATCAAACATTTAAAAGCTTCCTTATATGTCCAGATCAAGTAGGTAACATCCATTTTATAGAGTATTATGCAGCCATTAAAAATAACAAGGTACTTATATATCTGAATATAAAAGATTTTCATCACGTTAAGTGACGTAAAAGAAAAATACCTACAGTGTGATCTATACACAGTAATAGATCTATACACAGTATAGATCTATATACAGTAATAGATCTATACACAAAGATCTATTTCTGTGTATGTAACATGCAAAAAGCCCTGTGAGGGAAATGAAAATATGTCACCAGAGTAATAATACTTAAGTACTCAATAAATGTCAGTCACTGTCATGGAAATGTCAAGTCCAATGTGAAGCTTGTTCTGTGATTTACATAGTAATGGAGAACAGGAAAGCATAAGTATCTATAATATAAGGCTAAATGGTACAAGCGATACAAATATGGAATATAAAGGAACAAAAAATTACACTGTTTGGGAAGCACTTCAACAAGGTAACATTCCTAGAGGAGAAAAAGCACAGGAAAATGTGAGATATCTTAAGGGAATAAACTCGTTCAGTTTGGTTAGAATACAGTGGGTAGTAAGACATGAAATGGGAAAGACCAGATGTGGAAAGTCTTTCCTAAAATTAGAAGCAAACAGGGACCACTACCTTTAGAAAAATAAACCTGGTAGAAATACAACAGGAGTAGGAAGGAATAAAGGGTGGAAGCTACCACAGTAATACAGGTAAGAGTTAGGGAGGGTCTGACTGAGTAGGTAGGCATGGACTGTGGAAGAAAAGCAGTTCTGAGACAGGGCAGGACCCTGTGGAAGATGACAGACACAAACCCAAAGATTAACCTCACATGCCGTGTAGCCTCTGGACTTTATAGGTAATGAACATTTAAGAATGATCTTGAAAATCCATGACCTATAGGAAACTATTATTCTGCTTAGGCAAAGATACATATTTCACGGGCCGGAAACTGTTGTAGGTAAATGGTCATCTGAGTAGTTACATCAGTCTCACCATGTGCCTGGAATGTGGACATCACTCAGTTACATTTATACTCACTCTTGTGAATTAGTATGTCTTGTGAAACATACTTTATTTTTTAAAAATGTATGAGAGAGAGCGCCTGCATGCAAATGGGAGAAGGGCAAATAAAGAGAGAAAGAGAGAATCCCCAGCTGACTCCACGTAAAAGCACAGAACTTGCGCCAGAGCTCAGATCTCACAAACTGTGAGATCTTGACCTGAGCCTAAATTAAGAGATGCTTAAATGAGCCACCCAGATGCTCCAAGAAAGACTTGTTTATAAATTATTTAATCTTATATTTAAATACTCCTAAACATGTAAGAGATTTCCTTAAAATTTTCAGTAATAATCAGTTGCATTTTATGAGGACAAATTATGGCTTTAGTGGTATTTATATTCTGATGATCTATAAAAGTCTTAAAATGTGATGCTCACAAATGACAAAGGTTTAACCTATTTCTATTTGAAAGGGGGCACTATGAGGCCAGGAAGACAAAAAGACATGTGACAGTGAAACTACGCAGCATGATACTGTAGTGGCAGATCTATGTCCAAACTCATAGAATGTACAACACTAAGAATGAATCCTAATGTAAACTACACATTTTGACTGATTATGATGTGTCAGTGTAATACCACTCTGGTGAGGAATGGTGACAGCGGGGGAGGCTATAGTTGTGGCGTGAGAACGGCGGGAGAATGATGGTTTGTATATGACAAATCTCAGTACTTTCTGTTCAGTTTTGCTGTGGACCTAAAACTGCTCTAAAATAGTCTATTTGAAAAAAGACAGACAGACAGACAGATAGAGAGACAAAGATATCTGTGCCAACATAGCATGTGGGCTGTTTCCATCCATGTCCCTCTTCCTTCTTCACACAGGCGCATCTTTTAAATGCCAGGTGGTCTATATGGTCCTCTGGCACCTTTTTGCACCATGGCTTCTGCCCCACTAATTAGGTAATCCTCCTTTCGGTTGTAAGTTGTTCAACTCTCCCACACTTGCCTCTTGCTCTTGGACCTTTAATAAGAAGCTTCTGTAAGCATCTGAGTTACTGTCCTCCTAAGTCTATGTGGGTTCCAGTTTGAAGTCACAAGTGAAGTTATTAGGCCTCCCCAGAACACTAAGGGAGTCCACTTACTGCTGCTCTGACGCCACTTTTTAAATCATTTCAGGACTCAGCTATTAGCAGAGAACACCTGAAAAGCACCTGAACCTGAATTAGCACTAGAACACCTGAAAAGCAGACATTCGAGAACAGGTATCTGAGGGGTTGGAAAAATATCACCAACAGACGAAAACTTCACCTGTCAGGAAAAGACCTTTCTAGTTCTTACTTCTTTCATTATTTAAACCATAACCAGAGTGAAAGATACCAAAAAAGAAAAACTACCATTCTGCAAAATGTGAAGTGATGCTCAAAACCTGAAGTGTGCATAAAATGGCAGAGGGAACTGGATATCCCCCCCGGTCTCGGCTATTTCACTGAATAAAACATTAACTAAGAGGGCCAAATACATACATGCCTTACTAATAGAAAAAAATCAGTTCAGGAGTATGGTAAAAACTACTAACTTCATGAAAATTAACCAACTTAGATTAGAAAAAAGCAGTAAAAAGATTATACCTTCAAAACCCATTTTCCAACATTATCCTCATCCTTGTATTTAAAATTGTACCAGATTTTGAAATATATAAATTGCTAAAATAACTGGCTAGGCCCATTGCTATTGATGGTTACACTGGATACTCTTCCCTACTGCCCTAGTACTTATCACTGTCAGAACTTCCTGTCTTCCTACATTTAGGTCAGCGGAAGTGCTCTTGTAGAAAGGAATGATATCATGGGTGTCACGTTCTACTGAGTATCATGTTCTGAACTAACAGTGATTTTCACTACTTAGCAAAACTCAAAATCTGTCATTTACCAAACTGAAGTTGTAAAGTTTAAAAGAAAAATGACTTCTTTTTTCTAAATGAAACCCTTAAAGACTATTAAATTAAATCCTAAAACCCTTAAAACTACTGAACTAATTGCCTTTAGCCAGACTCCTAAATATCAGCTTTTAAAATTCAGGCAGTGGTTCAACCACACTGAAAGATAAACATTTAGTTAAAAAAAAAAAAAACTGCAGTGAGTGAGAAATACTACCAGCTATCTTTTGGTTTTGTAATCTACCTGCTTGATGCTAGAGAGACTACTGGTGTGAAATTGCACAGTGCTCACAGTGAGGACGAGAATGGTGGCCATGAGGCGAGCACTGGATCAAGCCCTCTTGTAAGCTCTCCTTGAGTACAGGGAGCCAGGCTCTAAACAGACTCACATAGTTGGCTGCCTTGGCTGCAAAACTATAAAAGCTACACGTTTTCATTGAGTTTTAGAAGTGTGACTTAATATGCAACATTCTACATTTGGGGAAAAACGACAGTGGAAAGTTTGGGGCATAGGATAGATTACTGCACTTTTAAGTGATACATTCCAAAAATCATTTAATTTTAATTGATATCTTCTTTTAAAGGGGTAAGGGATAATATATTCTAAATGATGTAGTTTTCCCCCTTCTCATCTAGTAGAAGTGTCTCTGACCACTGGCAATGCTTATAATCAGTGATGTTTTTAGATGATTACTAATAACAGATGGTAATCGGCTTTTCTTGAAAATGCACTGCTAATTTCCTGTGTTACCTTAAATAGACAGTCGAATGCAACAATACACGGATTGCATGCTTCATTCTAAGAGGTGAAACAATGAGGGAAATTTTGGACCTTTCTAGGTGAGAAGGCAAATTTAAGGCTCACAGTATAAACTTTAAGAAGGCCACTGTTTGCAAGCACAAGCCCACAGAGACTCAATTTGGGGGAAATCTGTACCAGTTTTCTTCTCATTTAGAAGAATCCAACTGATTACCAGATAACAGAACTCAGTAAACAGCCTGGCTTTGTTCCTTAGGCAAGCCTAAATTGCTGGAAAGCACCTCTGCACCTCCCCGCCCCCACAAGCTCCTCCTGACTGGCCCCATCAAGCCCCCTCACACTGTTCTGTGTGATGGCTGTGGCACTGAGGCACTTTTCTCTACTAAAGTGCCCTTTGTTCATTATTCAAGGCCAAGGTCAAATACAGACTGTGGAGCACCTACCATGGCCTCCACTACTGGACCATTAGCAGTTTGCAGGAGGCATAGGGTATGTTATTCCCGTCTTCCCCAGAGCTCAACAAGAAAATACTAACAGGGATTTTTGAATAAACATGTGCCTTAATTTAGGGAATTCCTGTTCTTCCTGCTGCCAATGCCTCTTAGGGTATGCAGGGATTGCTTGATGGGTCCTAGGTCTAGTTTTCTATTCAGTTAACATATATGAAACCCTAAGTCTGGAAGTCAGTGTAATTAGACAGAGTTACCTTGCGGTAGAATACATGCAAGTAAAATTTAAAAGACCAGCCTACCTAATTTGGCCCCTCAGTCGCCTCTACCTATCACCCCACTTTCCGGCCCCCCTTCAAAGAACGTTTTGTAAGAATTATCTATACTCACTGTCTCTACTTTTTTTTTTTTTTAATTTTTTTTTTTTTAACGTTTATTTTTGAGGCAGAGAGAGACAGAGCATGAACGGGGAAGGGGCAGAGAGAGAGGGAGACACAGAATCGGAAGCAGGCTCCAGGCTCTGAGCCATCAGCCCAGAGCCTGAGGCGGGGCTCGAACTCACGGACCGCGAGATCGTGACCTGAGCCGAAGTCGGACGCTAAACCGACTGAGCCACCCAGGCGCCCCTCTGTCTCTACTTCTTAACCCCACTCTCTCCTCATCCAACTCCAAAGCTTCAGTTCAAACCATGCCACTAAGATTGCTCCTCAAAATCATTAACACCGCCATTTGTCAAAATGAGGGGTCACCTGTGAGTGCTCATCTCATCTGATCTCTCAATAACACTAGATTTTTGAAATACTTTCTTTACTTGGTTTTTAAGATACCATGCCTTTTATTTTTTATTTTATTTTAGAAAGAACGAACACGAGTAGGGGAAAGGGGCAGAAAGAGAGGGAGAGAGAGAATTTTAAGCAGGCTCCATGCCCAGCGCAGAGCCCAAAGCAGGGCTCAATCTTAGGACCTTGGGATCATGACCTGAGCTGAAATCAAGAGTTGGATGCTCAACCGAGTCACCGAGGATACCGTATCTTTAAAAATTTTTCTACTTCATGAGCTACTACTTCATTTGATTTGTAAACATTAGGAGTCTTGGGACCCTTCCCTTCTCTATCTATCTATAGTTCTCTCATGTAATCTGTGTGGCTTTAGATGCTACATATACGCTGATGATTCCCAAATTTATACCTTACTCCTCAAGTCTAGACTCTATACATCCAACTCCTTGATGTGCCTATAGGAACCTCATTCTCAGTTAAGTATCTGACTCTTGATTTTCGCTCAGGTCATGATCTCATTTGTGGAATCAGGTCCCTCCGGCTCTATGCTGACAGTGTGGAGCCTGCGTGGGATTCTCCCTTTCCTTTTTCTCTGCCCCTCCCCCGCTTGCTCTTTCTTTTAAAATAAATGAATAAACTTAAAAAAAAAAAAGTGTCTAAAAAGCCTCTCGATTTTCCTTTCCAAATCCTGCCCATTTCAAGGAATCAGTTTATTCCACCTTTTGCTTAAGTAAAATTATGTAGGAGCAATCTCTTGATTTTTTTCTTTCCTTTTCCTCCCTTGCATTCAATTCAGAAGCAAGGCAGTCAACTCCATTTCCAAAACAAATCTTGAGTCGATCTGCTTCTCTCCATTTTCACTCCTACCTCCCTAGTCTAGGCCACCACCATCTCTTGGATTAATAGAACAGTCTCCTCCACTAGTCTCATTTCTATTCTTGTCCCCCTACAATACATTCTGCAAATAGCAGCCAGTATAATATCTTCAAACTATGGATCAGATTATATTACTTCCCTACTTCAAACCCACCAGGGACTACCTATCATACAGAGAATAAATGCAAGGGCACCATAGTCTGGGAACCATCTATCTCTGACCTCATTCCCCTGCTCACTATATTCTAACTATGCTTGCCTTCTTCCTAGTCCTTGAACTCCTCCTGTTCAAACTAGTCTTGGGGCCTATACATCAGATATTCTCTCCACCTGGAAGGCTTGCATCTCAGCTTTTTGCGTATGTTGTTCCCTGTCGTGAGTCAGGCCCCAGCTTAAATGCCACATTCTGTTGCCTTAGAAAGACCTCAAGGAGCCCCTGAATTACACCTATCACTGAAGTTAATTTTGGGTAATCTTGGACTCTCTTCTCAACCTTGATAAATACTTGATCTTTACAGGTAGATTAAGGCTAACAGTATTCAATTAACATTAAACGTCCCTTCTGTTTAGCTCCCACCCTTGAAAAATTTGGTCTCAAAGAATGTTTAAATAGAAAGAGAAACCTGCATGTTCTTAAAGTTCCACAGTACCAGTAAAGAATAGACAGTATAAGAATTTATATAGAGGCATCTGGGTGGCTTAGCTGGGTGAGTGTCTGACTCTTGATTTTGGGTCAGTTCATGGTCTCACAGTTGTGGGACTAAACCCTGCATATGTTTGGGATTCTTTCTCTCCTCTCCACCCTTTCCCCCTAGTGCATGTACTTGTGCTCGCTCTCTCTCTTCCCTCAAAATAAACTTTAAAACCTTAAAATCATTAAAAAAAATAATTTATATTAAAGAATGGAAGATGACAAAGAAAGCTGCCTTAAATGGCCTCTTAGTTTTCCTTATAACTCTGACTCTATACTATTATAACTGAGGTAAAAAAAAATATCCATTTTATAGATAAGGAAACTGAACCCCAGGACACTTAAATAATTTGCTAAATGTCAAACGTCAGAATATGAATTAAAGTAGTATCCATAGAAAATACTTTTAACCATCTATTACAAATTTTTTAGGCTTTAAAAAGGAAGAATTTGCCAACTTTTACAAAAACATTTTCCGCTTTGTAAGATTTTTATTTTTTCAAGACAACCAATTTAAGTTACCCTACTCTATAAAAGAGGTTTTTAATGATAAAAATCTCTTAGGATTCTTGTCTCTTGAAATAAACTTGCCTTACTAGGAGCAAGTCTCCTATTTCTTAGTGCTTAGAAAATGTTTGACAAGTTTACTGGGCATCTGCAGCATCTGTTGCTTAAGAACTAAAAAAGTAAAAAGCTTCCTAAAGGCATAAATATAGGAGGTAGCTGAAAAGACTAAAAAGAATCTGAAAGGCAAAAGGGGGAGGGGGGAGAAGACAATGTGTGTACATACAGTCTGCTGGGCAAGGATTTTTAATGTCTTGCTAGAGTTCTTGTTTCAAAACCTAGCATTTTGGGGTGCCAGGGTGGCTCAATTAAGTGTTTGATTTTGGCTCAGGTCATGACCTCACAGTTTGGGAGTTTGAGCCCCATATCAGGATCTCTGCTGTCAGCACAGAGCCTGCTTTGGATCATACCTCTCACTCTCTCTCTGCCCCTCCTCTGCTGACACTCTCCCAAATAAAAACCATTAAAAACAAAAACAAAAATGAATAAACTGGAAAAAAAAATCTTAAATTTCAACACTTTAAATTACTGGGTCTAAAAACTAGGGGAGTTTCTGGGGCACCGGGGTGGTTCAGTGGGTTAAGTGTCCAACTTTGGCTCAGGTCATGTGATGATCTCAAGGGTTTGTGAGTTTGAGCCCCGTGTGGGGCTCTGTGCTGACAGCTCAGAGCCTGGAGCCTGCTTTGGATTCTGTGTCTCCCTCTCTCTCTGCTCCTCCCCCACTTGTTCTCTCTCTCCCTCTCTCTCTCAAAAATAAATTTAAAAACTTAAAAAAAAAATAAAATAAAACTAGGGGAGTTTTCAAGATTCACAAAGGTTAAAAAACAAGAGTTCCCGCTTGGTGCATGCATACATTTCCATGAGCCTTTCTGGACCCAGGAAGCTGTGTAATGTTAACCTATTCACTCACGATGAAAGAGAACAAAAGATGTATCCCTAGAATAACCAATAGCCCCACTAAGAGTTTTTGGAACTCTAACTTCATTCAACAAAAGTCTTAGTAGTATTCATTTCTAAAAAATGAATTAAAAAAAAATGACCAACAGAATTGGCTGATTCCCAGTTTTCACAGTAAAAGGATCTAACTTGTCTTAAAATATTATGAGCTTCCCCAAACTTGTATCATCCCAGGTTATGGCTAGGTGATTCTGGGGCCACCTTTATTTTCATCATTAACTAAAATATCCTCATACTAAAAGCAAGGTCTTCCTGCCTTCCTGAGTCCTGTAATCTGAATGCCACTGCTGAGGCCGGTCTGCTGACTATGTACTTTCTGACCAGAAGAAAACTTAGAAGAGATCCTTCTGTATAGTTCTCTTACCACTGAGGAAGATATTTTCCTTTTCAGAAAACAACAAAATCTGAGGTAACTGATACTTCTGCTACAAATGCCTAGAAACAAGATCAAATTTTTAACAATAAGTAGTTTATATTCATAGTTGAGTTCATAAGAAATAAAGGGAAATCCTTATGTGATGGAGACAAAGAAGAAAATGAAAACCAGAATAATCATCTGATACTGCAGCTAAACTTTATTATTATTTTCATAACCTTAGGATTGGGTACTATCAACCAGAAGATGAGACACAGGCCCAAGTGAGGCACAAAGTTAGAAGTGATTCCCAGCTTAAAGGCTGAGACTCTCTTTTTCTTTTTGAGAGAGAGAGGCAGAGGAAGATGGAGAGAGAATCCCAAGCAGGCTCCACCCTCAGTGTGGAGCCCAATGCAGGGCTCCATCCCACTACCATGAGATCATGACCTGAGCCAAAATCAAGAGTCATAGCAGGATGGGTTTAAGGTTCAGTATTTTACTACCAGTGTAGTTCAATAACTCCCAAATTGAGAAATTAACATAAAAACTGGACCGAGGTTAGTGTTATCTCTGGAACTCCTAGCAGATCAAAACCAAAACTGACTCTATGTCTATGTTAATAGGTAGCACAAATAGCAGCTAATTTGTGACCTGGAAAATATTTATGAGGAAGCGGGCCAGTTTATTACCAGTATATATAAATCTCTGTAGGTAAGGATGAGAAAGTCTATTTCTGTCTAAAGGGGGGAATAGAGAGAAATGAAGAAAGGATAGTATTTGAGGAGATAATACATGAGAACTTTCCAAAAGTGATGAAAGCTATCAATCTTCAGATCTATACAGTACTTGAACAGACTGAAAGAAAAATGCAGAATGATGGAGACAAATAAAAACCTTAAGAGAACAAAACTAGAGAACAAAGGCATATTACCTCCAAAGGAATAATTAGATTGATTTCTCAACAGCAACCATAGAGGCCAGGATAAAATGTAATATTTTCAAAGTGGCAGGAAAACAAAAAAACACACCTCTCAATCTAGAACTCTCTGCCCAGCTAATATATCAAGATTGAGAGCAAAGACTTTCAGTGGCTGAAAGAGAATTCACTACCAACAATCCTACACTGAAAAAATCAGTAAGGGTGGTACTTCAGGGGTGGGGGGGGGGGAGGGAAATGGAACCTAAAAAAGCAGAGCAGGATTTTTTAAAAACTGGTAAACATGAGGGTTTATCCAAATAAGCACTGAGGGGGGCACCTGGGTGGCTCAGTCAGTTAAGTGTTTGACTTTGGCTCAGGTCATGATCTCACAGTTCGTGAGTTCAAGCCCTGCAAAGGGTTATGTGCTGACAGCTCAGACCCTGACCCTGCTTCAGATTCTGTGTCTCCTCTCTCTCAGCCTTTCCCGGCTCGCTGTCTCTCAAAAATAAAACAAAAAAATTTCAAACACTAAGTGTGAACCACCACCACAGCAGTAATTATCACTACTTTGAAAGGATAGAGAAACACTAAGAAAATACTAGACAACAAAAACACTGCAGAGAAGATCATCCATATTCAGGAAGAAGATAAAGCAATTCACATTAAAGCCATGGTTTTTAAACTTTGATGTTCATAAGAATTACCTAGAAGTTTTGTTAAAATACCACCTGCTTGGGGTGCCTGGGTGGCTCAGTCGGTTGAGTGTCCGACTTCGGCTCAGGTCATGATCTCACACTCGTGAGTTCAAGCCCCGTGTCGGGCTCTGTGCTGACAGCTCAGAGCCTGGAGCCTACTTCAGATTGTGTGTCTCCCCCTCTCTCTGTCCCTCCCCTGCTCATGCTCTGTCTGTCTCAAAAGTAAAAATAAAAAAATTGAAAAAAAAAATTTTAAATACCACCTGCTTGGCCTTGTCCCCCCAACACATCCAATCCAACAGGTCTAGAGCTCTGGAGCTGGGGGCTGAGAATTTGTACTTCTAATGAGTTCCAAGGTGAGGCTGATAATGCTGCTTCAGGACCTCTTTGAAAATCAACAGCACTTGATTTTAAGTCAAATACACATATTAAAAATTTATAGGTAAATACCCAAATAAGTAAAGGAGACTATATCATTTACAATCCAGAGAAGGGAAAAATGAATAAACAAAAATAAATCAATCCCACCAAAGGCAGGTAAGTTGGGGGGGAGGGGGGGGAGAACTAAATACAACTCTATAAGTTATCATCCAAAATGAATTAAAATGACAATGAAAAAAAACCAAAGATGGTCAGACTGAATAAAAAACAAAATTCTGCTATTTGTTGAATAGTAGGAATTAAGTCGGTCTCTGTAATGGCAAAAAGACAAAGTAACCAGCGACAGAGAACAGAAAACCCAGGACAGACTCACGCACGTAGGGAATTCTGATATATAACAGAGATGACACTTTAAATCATTGAGAAAAGGATTGACTACTGAATAAACAGAGCCAAAATGGCTGGTTATCAAGGGAAAAATGAAACTAGATTCCCACCTCTCACTTAGATAAAATCAACTTAGAATTAAATACTTACATGTAAATAGCAAAAACTAAAACTTTTAGAAGAAAATATAGTAGTAGGGTAGGATTTCTTAAGACACAAAAAGAACTAATTAGAAAAGATTTGTGGGGCACCTGGGTGGCTCAGTCGGTTAAGCATTCGACTTCAGCTCAGGTCATGATCTCACAGTTTGTGGGTTTGAGTCCTGCATCGGGCTCTGTGCTGACAGTTTGGAGCCTGGAGCCTGCTTCTAATTATGTGTCTCCTGCTCTCTCTGCTCCTCCCTTGCTTGTGCTCTGTTTTTCTCTCTCTCTCTCAAAAATAAACATTTTAAAAAATAATAAAAAAATTTGTGGGGTGGCTGGGTGGCTCAGTCTGTTGAGCATCCAACTTCAGCTCAGTCATGATCTCACAGTTTGTAAGTTCAAGTCCCTTGGTGGGCTCTCCACTTTCATTAAACAGTCCACTTCGGGTCCTCTGTCTCCCTCTCTCTGCTCCTTCCCTGTTCGCGCTCTCGCGCGCTCTCTCTCAAAAATAAACATTAAAAATAAATAAAATTTTAAAAAAGATCTGTGAATTCAACTAACTTAAAATCAAACCTGTTCATTAAAAGACACTGTAAGAAGGTGTAAAGATGAACATAAAAAGTTTGAGAAGATATTTATAATACATATAACTAAAAAAAAATGAAATGCAGAAGAGATAAAGAACATATGCAGATCACTACCACTCTCATTAAGACATTACAAATAGGTGAAAGACACAAGCATTTCAAACAGGAAAAAAAAGATTAAACGTGGAAAGATGCTAGAGAGAACAAGCTGAGGGCTGCTGGAGGGGAGGTAGGTGGGTGGGGTTAAATGGATGATGGGCACAAAGGAGGGCACTTTTTTGGATGAGCACTGGGTGTCATATATAAGAAATGAATCAATGGGTTCTACTCCTGAAGCCAAGATACACTGTATGTTGTTAACTAACTTGAATAGAAAGAAAGAAAGAAAGAAAGAAAGAAAGAAAGAAAGAAAGAAAGAAAGAAAAAAGGAAGAGAAGGAAGGAACAAAAGGAAGGAAGAGAAAGAAGGGAAGGAAGGAAGGTAGATCATCAGAAATCAGGGGACTGCAAATGAAGACCAAAATGATTTACCATTGTAAACCCATCAGATTCACTAAAACTAATAAACTGACAAAATCAGTGTCAGATGATGCATCAGAGAAAACCTTTACATTCTGCTAGCAGTGCAGTTTAAAGTCCTTGGAAGACAAATTTAACATTATTTTGTAAAATTTAGTGCCAACAATTTTACTCCTACGTATGCCCGAGACAATCTCATACTTTTGCTCCAGAAGACATCACAAGAATGCTCCTAGCAGCAAAGGTTCTATCAGTAAAGACCTAAAAATAGCACAGTATGTCCATCTCTAGGAAAATGGATACAGCATGGTGTACTTCCATGACAATTTTGTACATCAGAGAAAATGAATGAATGAACTATAGCTATAAACAACCTGAGTATATAAAAACCAGATAAAAAAGGCAAATCCTTGAAGAGGACACAGAATATGGTATTTTTTTTAAAAGCTAAAAAAAAAACCCAAAGTACATATGATAAAATTATTATTATTATTATTATTATTATTTTGAAGCAGAGAAAGCAAAAATCTATGTCAGTGGTTCTGGGGAGCGAAGAGGACAGAAGGTTGAGATGAGGAGCTACTAAGTGGATCCCACCTAGTAGTAATGCAAGAGTTCTTGGAATGGGTGTGGAGGGTGGTATCAGGAGTAGTCTTTAAGATTTTAATGCTTTAAAACTTAACTTTGTAACTTAAGCATGCATGTGTGTGTGTGTGTACACATATTTATTTCCATTCTTTGGTATGTATCAACTATATATAAAAAAGTAGAAAAAGGGAAAATATGACTAAAACATGCTAGCCGATACTGCCGTGGAAACCAAATCCCCAGTCCATTACTTACTGGTCAAGGGTCTTATAATAAATGTCCAGATCCTTGTTCACAAGCTCTGTTGTTCTCATGACAATCATCATTTCCCTGTACTTTTCCTCCGCATCCCGAAACTGAGGTTCTCGAAGTTCTCTCTTAAAATGCATAATTTCTTCCTCATAACCTTTCTGTCGCCCTATTGCCAAACTGTGATTTCTTTTTATATTATCTATTTTTTCTTCCAATTTCTGATGATCACTACAGAAGGTAAAAATGACAATTAAAGACAATTTTTAGCTTTTAGCAGCCTGAAATGGAAAAGCTGGATCTTTTTAGATATATAATAAGTCTCCTTATTAAGGCTTTAGTACTAAAGAAAATTTTCTTCCTTCCCAAATCTCTGAAGCATCCAGGTTTCTAAACAGCTGATTTCTGTGCGCCGAATAAGGAACTCTGAACACTGAACAAATTCCTTACTTTAAGCACTAACCTAAAAAAAAGTGCTGTCAGTGATTAAATTACAAATTCACAGAATTCTGACTGTGAACCAAGAATGCACAATTATCAACACTGAGAAGTTACTAAGAAGGGTATCATTTTGTTCACAGTACATCAGAGACAAAATACAGTTTCATCTCAAACTATTAGTTTCTGTGGTATTAATAAAAGTTTGTAATCTACAAAATCTCACTTGCCCAAATAGAAGCATAATTATAACCCCAAAAGGTAAAATACACAAACTTTTCTGATAAGTTGGGAGGTAATACAGATTTGAATACGTGTTTTAAAAACCTTACTCATTTAACAGTTATGTATTAAGCACCTCTTATTAAGCACTGTTCTCCAGTTTATGGACATTCTTACAGAACTGGCCTGATTATGTTTTGTTGATATTTCTGTTGCACGCTAGTTGAAGACAGATTGGAAAAAGATCAGACCTACTTAGTAGTCTGAATGAATATAGACATCACTGTTATGTACCAGGCACAGAAGAAATTATAAAAATACCTGGCTTTTCTTCAGTAGCAAAGAATAAATTGTTTCGATTTTAAGTATCTTCTAAAAGCTTCACTCTTTCAACTTCAACACTGGGAGTGCTAACAATGCAATGTTAAAGAGCTGAGGCTTGGGAACTAGGATATCTGGGTCACATTCCAGGCCTTCATCATAATTTCCTGTGGATTTTTTTTTCTGGGTCTCAATGTCCTCATGCTTTAAAAATGAGACTGAAGATGAAGAGCTCTTCCAGTTATAAAGTTTGATTTTTTCAATATATGAAAGAGATTTTTAAATAGCTAACTGGGGAGATCTGGGGACTTCGCATTTTTAATCCTGCCCATCACTCCAGTATGACTACAAATTCTTTATCACTTCTTTGGTAATTCAATTCGTAAAGCCCTGACATATAGTTGCATAAAAAAAATCCATTCACCTCCCTGTAAGCCTCAAGGTAGACTTATGCTAAAATTCTTTTTTAAAAAATATACTGAATATTGTTTACATTTCAATAAAAAGATCTTTAAAGGCTCCTTTTACAAACATACTTTTTCATTTGTAAGACCTGCATTTGACCCATTTCCTTCAAATGCTGTTTTCTTTCTTCTTCAACTTCTTTTAGTTCCTCATTTCTTTTTCTTAAAGTAAGGTTATCTTGTAGCCATCTTTCTTGTATCTAAATAATATTAAATTGGTTAACAAAAACAATCAAGTTACCAACATGAGACTCAATATACAGCTGTTGACAGGTGGTACTAATTCTGCCTTTACTTGGAATCATGTTAAACTCAACAGAGGGGGAATAAGCCACTGTGAAGGGATCTTGAGGCCTGGAAAAATATGGCTGGCTCATAAATACACAAAACAGATATTTAAAAGATGAAATAAAAGAATATAACTAGATGTTGTAGTATTTTATACTTAATGCCTCATTGGATCATCTTGCATGGGAACCCCACAAGAGAGACTACTGATGTAAAAGATCACAAGAGAGAAATATACTATCAGTCTCCCCCACTTTTTTTCCCCTATTTGTATCTGTCCCCTAACATGTACCAAGGTTGTAAGAAGCGTTAGGTATGTCAGATAGACCTTTACTTTCAAGCTGACAAATGATAGTCACAAGACAGTCAGAAATTTCACAAAAATAGTATGTATCTACATAGTGATGACACTTTCCCTGGCCATTGAACTGAATTGAAAAATTTAGAAGTTGGCTGTTCTGAGTACTTCTGTCCTTAAAAAAGAAACCCAGTCACTTAGCGGCAGCAGCAACACCAAGATAATTATTTCAGTAATTACCCTGGTGATTGTGGACTAGGCTGTCAAGAGCCAAAACAAATAGCTTATAAGGGTGACTCTTTGGAATGTAGACAAAAAAATCTTGCAGAAACAGGTTTGGCTCATAAAAGCCTGCATATAGGAAACTCATCCCAAGTTCACAGTCTGGACTTTTCAAAGAGGAAGCTAGGACCCTCTTGCAGTAATCCTTGCAACTGAAATAAACTCAGTGGTGTGGGAAGTGGGAGGGAGGGGCAGACTTGTGGCAGTTATCTTCTTGCCAACAGTAATGGCACAGGAATTACTAAGGAATAAGGATCTGGGAGGTGAGTGAGAAGAAGGGAAGCCCAGGACTTCTGTCACATGCTTAAGTCTCCCATCTATGATTCAGTAATTTGAGATAGGTATTTTCTTAAACTGTCATTAAGGCCACCTTCAGTTTTCCTGCAAACAGTAATACAAATATACATATAAATGATACAGTTGTAAATGTCCTTTTGTTGCCAAGGCAACCTAATGTACCACTGCAGCTGCTGTGACTTTCAAAAATTCTCCCATAGTAGACTATGCTTGGACTTTTTCATTATTAGTAACAGAAAGCTAAGCATTTCTTTCTTTCTTTTTTTTTTTTTTAAGGTCAGCTTCTAGTTGCCCTTAACTGTCATTCTGGAAGACAGTATACAGCACGGTGGTTAAGGAGCAAAAGTTTTGGACTCAGGTACATCTAGGCTCAAATCTCAGCATTACAAAGCTCTCATATTTGATGACTTTGAGCAAATTAGTTTAAATTCTGAGCCTCAGTTTACTTATAAGATGGTGATAATAATACCAACTGTCATACAGAGCTGATATGAAGATTAAATGAGTGAACATATGTAACCAGCACAGTGCCCGGCTCAGTAATTGATAGGGAAAAGCTTTTTGGGTTAAATGTGTCCTTGAGAATTCCAATTATTGTTTACAAAACAAACTACTGGAGAAAGAGAAAAGAAAGCCAGATGCAGTTATAATACAACAGAACTGTTTTTCTGTTATAGGAGCAATTTGACAACGTAAGGTCAAGTTCTCCTTCTATTGTTGCTTTTGTGACCTGGGGCAAGACAGGTCACCTCCAGTTCCTTTCATCTAAGAAAAGAGGGAGGCAGGTTATTAAACTACCAAATTTTTTATTCTGTGGACTAAATTTAGTAGAGCTTAATCATGAAATAAGGTACTGTTAGGCTCAATTTTAAATATTAACTCCAGTCATCCAGCTCAGATGACAGTTAATGCATGCAGTGGGATACCTAAAGCAAACCTAAAAATTAGCTGCCTCCTAGGCAACTTTGATAAAATAGCACACTGAATAGATGCAGTACAATGCCCATCAAGTCTGGTTGGGAAAAAGACCATGTAATTCTAGAGGATAGCTTGGAAGCTCGCAATGCTCTAGCTCAGTGACTCAGAACCCCTGGGGAACTTTAACAAAGCATACATGCCTCTGCTCATGCCCCAGAAATTCTGATTTATTGGCCTATAATGGAAACCCAGACATGTATATTTTTAATAACACAGGTGATTTTTTTTTTTTTTTAGAAAACTGAGATGTAATTCATATACCATACAATTCACCATTTTAAAGTGTAACTCAGTGGTTTTAGTATATTCACAAGATTATGCCACAATTACTACTATCTTATTTCAGAACATTTACCACCTCTGAAGGAAATACACTAACACATTAGCAGTCACTTGATTCCCTTCTCTCTCCTTCCCCTAGCCCCTGGCAACCCTAATTTGCTTTCTGTCCCTATGGATATCTGCATTTCATATAGAAAGAATAATACAGTATGTGGTCTTTTGTGATTGGATTCTTTGATCACTTAGCATGTTGTTTTCAAGGTTTATCCATGTTGTAGCATATATCAATATTTCATTCCTTTTCGAGGCTGAATAATTTTCCATGAGTGAGGGTTAATGTTATGTGTCAACCTGACTGGGCCATGGGGTGCTTAGACATATGTTTGGAAATGTTGGTGGAACATTATTCTGAGTATGTCTTGAAATTAACATTTGAATTGGGAGACTAAAACAGACTGTCCCCCCCGCCCCCGCAATGTGGGTGAGCCTCATCACATTAACTGACAATGACCTGAAAAGAACAAAAACCTCCAAGTAAGAGGTAACTTCGCTGGCCTGAATGTCTAAGCTGGAACAGTGGTCTTTTCCCGCCTTTAGGCTTGAACTGAAACCTTGGCTCTCCTTGTTCTCAGGCCTTCAAACTCAGACTGGAACTATACCATTGGCTTCCCTTGGTCTCCATCTTGCCAACTACACATCTTGGGAGTTCTCAGACTCTACAATCACGTGAGCCAATTCCTTATAATAAACTCCTTTATATAAATTTGTATATAGGTATATATCCTATTGGTTCTGTTTCTCTGGAGAACCCTAATACATATGGATATACCACATTTATCCATTCATCAGTTGATGACCATTTGGGTTATTTCCATATTTTGACTACTGTGAATAACGCTGCTATGAATATTCTTATACAAGTTTTTATGTGAACATGTTTAAAATTTTCTTGGTTGTATCCTGGGAGTGGTAAACCCAAGTGATTCTAATGGGTGCCCCTAGTTCTCTAAACACTCCAACATTTATCTTAGGCTTTAATCACACCACCTTCCAAAGAACACCTCATCAAGGAAAGATAAAAAAAGATGCTGAAACACACTGTGTGGGGGAAAAAAAAAGCAGGGCACCTGAGTAGCTCAATTAGTTAAGCATCTGACTTTGGCTCAGGTCATGATCTCACAGTTCTGGGAGTTCCAGCCCAGCATCAGGCTCTATGCTGACAGCTCAGAGCCTGGAGCCTGCTTCGGATTCTGTGTCTCCCTCTCTCTCTCTGCCTCCTGCCCCCCCCCCAGTAAATAAACATTAAAAAAATTTAAAAGGCCCAAGACATTTGCTAAAGACCTATTTTTATTAATCTACACAGTGTCCTCCTTGCCATAAATGCCTATGGGAGACATTTTTCTCTGGTTTGATTACAGGGAACTGGTTTCCTTTCAGCTCTGAGACAATGTAAATCTTAACTTTGTGACTTCCCATCTTCATGTGACTACTAAAATCTTTAACAAGTATATCACATTTCACGGGCTACATTTATATACTTACTACTCTCCTGGTTTTACCTTCTTGTCCATATTTCCATAGAGTCTCATTTTTCCACTAACTTAAAATGTTATTTGGCATTGCTCTATGTATATAACTTACTAAATAATTTCTGGAACAAGGAAGGTTACAAAAGTAAACTAATACAGTCAGATCTACTAAAGTTTAGACCATCAACTTAAGGGTCACAAATGGGCAAATCTTAACGACCTCTACATATGTTTATATATGGAGGAACATGAACGATTTATAGACTGTGATTTTAAAGTTTTTTTTTTTTTCAACGTTTATTTATTTTTGGGACAGAGAGAGACAGAGCATGAACGGGGGAGGGGCAGAGAGAGAAGGGGACACAGAATCGGAAACAGGCTCCAGGCTCTGAGCCATCAGCCCAGAGACCGACGCAGGGCTCGAACTCACGGACCGCGAGATCGTGACCTGGCTGAAGTCGGACGCTCAACCGACTGCGCCACCCAGGCGCCCCTAGACTGTGATTTTAAATAGACCATCCCTATGTAAACTAGTGATTAACTAAACGTTGTTATACACACCATCATATATTTATAGTTATTCAGCATTTATGAGATGGCAAAGATTTACTTTTTTTAAAAAGATTTTATTTAAAAAAAAAACTTTATTATTTTTAAGGAATCTCTACAACTAACATTGGCTTTGAATTCACAACCCTGAGATCAAGAACTGCATACCCCACTGACTGAGCCAGTCAGGCACCTCTAGGTGGTAGAGATTTACTTTTCACTAATATTTATATATTTGAAATACCTGGCACTATGGCTAGAAGCCCTGCAGACAGGTGATAGAGCTAATCTTCAAAAAGATTTTAACCATCATTTATAGCTAGGTGATTAAAGCACTCATATAGCAAATTTTGTTTAAAACAGCAGGAAGAAAGAAATGATACAGCTTTTAAAGACATTAACTACAATGCTTACGTAACGAATTATCTTTAACAAGATAATTTCTCAATGTGATTTTAATTACAATGCAGAAATTAATTTCCTTAATAGGGAAAATGAAATAGGAATCAATTGAAAAATGACTTAATATATAGATATTTTGGTTGTAACTTTTAAGATTATTATACCTCCATCCTTGTTTCGTGTGACTTTATCTTGCATTAAGAAAAGAAATAAAAAATAAAGATATATGTAGGATATTCATTGCCACCACTTGCAATAAGAAAAAAGTAATCAATTTACGGTACACACACAAAATGGAGTATTTCATCATCATTACAAAGAATGTGGTGGGTGGATGAGATGACCTGGTATGTAAGACCAAATTGCGCTAAGTGGAAAAAGGTGTAGAATATCAATGGTATGATCCCATATGTAAAAAGTATATATATATATATATATATACACACACACACACACACACACATACACGTACACACAGATATTGATCTACCCACCTGTTGATATGAATAAGCAACTTCTATAAGAACGAACAAAAAACTGTTACCAGTAATGACATCCAGGAGTGAGACCGGGAATTGGCAGAGGGGAGGGAGAATTTTAATTTATAAAATTAGTTTAATTTTGTTTAAAATTTTATATTTAAAATATTTTATGTTTATACTTTTACTAAATGTGTCTTTTATGAGAAATAAAATTGAAAGGAAGAAAAGACTATGTTCTTACAACTGCTTTTCCCTGTATGTATGTTTATCCAACGGATCTACTGAAAGTGAAAGTAAAAATGAAAACATAAAGACTGGCATAAGTGATATCATAAGCTACTAACAAAAAAGACCTACCTTCTGTGTATCAATATCTTGTCTCATGATTCCCATCTCTTTATTTATATTTTCTTTGTGTTTCTCACATTCACTTAGTTGAGCTATCACTTTATTGAGTTCATTTTCTTTTTGCTACAAAAAAGAAAATTCTTTGAAGAATTTTTACAAGAAAAAAAATTATAAGTAAATAAATAATTTTAAGTTTTAAATTACCTTCTTATACTCATCTTTCCCATCTTGAATATAATTCTCAATATCCTTCATATAACCATGAATATTTTTAACTTTCTCTTTGATATCATTCGTCTGTGAAAAAATATTTTAGTATTTATTTAATACTAATGTTTATTTATACCAGAGCATTTAAGAAGATTTATTTCCAAGGAAATAAGGTAACAAAAACTTCATAGATGAACACAGTGAAACACTGGCTTAGAAGCTGGAGCTTTGTGCTCCAGTTTCCATCAACTGCAAATGTTATAATCTGAGATAATTCCCCTTACTGTTTATGGGATTGGATTAAAGAAATCTCTATTCTCAACTTCTATTTTAGATCAAGAAGCAAAATAATTTAATATTAATCCTTACTCTAACAAGAAGTTTTTTAAAGTTTATTTATTTTGAAAGAGGGGGGAAGAGAGAGACAAAGAGGCAGAGAGGGACAGAGAGAATCCCAAGCAGGCTATGCACTGTCATATGTTGTGCATATGTCAGAGCCTATTATGTTCATGCTCTGAACATAAGTTTAATATATGTATATAACAAAAATATAAATCAAATCTTACTTTATCCTGTGCTATTTTGTTGCTTGCATTTTTTTTATTGATTAATTCTTCTTTTTCCTGCTGGAACTTCTCCAATGTTGTTTCTAAAGGGCTTAACTGCTCTTTAGCATCCTAAAAATACAAAATACAGAATTTTATATTATATTCCATTATCTTATTTCAGGTGTCAGACTTTATAGTCCTAATCAAAGTACTTTGTATGTACCAGGCTTTAAAAATTAACTCATTTGCTCCTTCCAAACACTCTATATAAACCCTACCATCCCATATTTCAGATCAGTAAACAGGCATACCAATGATTTGAGGTCACAGCCAGTAAATGAAGAATCCAGTATCCAAATTTTGTTTAGCTCCGGAGTCTTCTTCTTAGCCCTTATGCTATATACTACTTCAGCCAATGACTTGATTCCTAATCCAGGCCATGTGCTCCCAGTTATATGGGCATGTGCCTTCAGGTATAAGTTTTTATGAGTTTGTAGGGGCACATGTCAACTCTAAGTGGCCAAAGAAGAGGAATGCTTTTCAGGTCAGGCCTCTCTTTTACAGATGGGAATATGATGATAACAGATAGTTTTGTCCTTAAGCTTACTTTGCTAAGGCTAAATAGATATTTTATGGTAATAAAAACATACAGGTATAATGATGTTGGTGTGTCCACACCTATTTTGGAAGGAAAGTAACAAACTATTTTACTAATCAGGAGTCTACATTATTCAGCCATGTAACATCTCTATAGCATAATTACATGATAATCAATGTTCAAAACATGAGCCTCAAGCACTTTAAGATAACTAATGAAATATCTAATGAACCCATAAAAGTAGAGACAATTCTTTAGTATTACTTGAGTGTTAGGTATATTTTTTCGTAACGAGAAGACGTATGGTGTAGTGTGAAGTCCAATGTCTTAGACACTGAAAACCTATCTGAAAACCCTGCCTCCTACTAGCTGCATGAACTTGGCTAAGACGTGGGACATCTGTAAGTCTCAATCTCTTTTGTATAAAAGAGATTATAGCCACATATCTCAAAAGGATTACTAAGACACTGAACTCTTTAATGTCAAAGGGCTTCATAAACAGAAAAAAAAAATTATACAAATGTAAGGTATTACTATTTAAAATTTTTTTTTAATGTCTATTTATTTTTGAGAGACAGAGACAGAGTGTGAGTGGCGGAGGGGCAAAGAGAGAAAGACACAGAATCTGAAGAGGCTCCAGGCTCTGAGCTGTTAGCACAGAGCCCAACGTGGGGTTTGAACTCACAAGCCGTGAGATCACGACCTGAGCCAAAGTCGGACACTTAACCGACTGAGCCACCCAGGCGCCCCAAGGTATTACTATTTTATATCACACTCTAAGCCTCTGATAATTTATAGTAAAAAAATACTTAAGAAACATTTATAACATTTAATGACAGGTTCAGTAATTTATTTAGTGCCCAGTGAATGTTTATAATTATGAAAAAAACTAGGTAAGATTGTTATTTTGATTAATCTAGATAAGGAATGCCAAATGATTTCCATTCCATGTGCCTGCTCACTACATTGGGAAGGACTCTGAGACTACATCTCGAATCAAACAGAAAAAGTGTTATGAGTGGGAGGCAGTGTCTGCCATGGATAGAGTAATCTGCAGGTAAGACAAATGTCCCATACAATCATGTATGTAGTTAGCCAGCCACGCGCTGACCACCTCCAATGACAGGAAATTCAATAATTAACCAGGCAGCCAATTCTTGCTTATTATGGCCAAAATCCTCCCAGACATCTTTACCTATTAGTACAAGTTCCATCACCTAGGAGCCATGCAAAGAATTATACTATTTTCATTTGATCCTCACAATATCCATAGTTTTAGCTACTACAGCAATAAAGAGCACTTCATGTGTTTGAACTAAGGTAAAAAACATATATGTATGTATGAATCTTTTTACCTTTATCTCTCTGAATAAGGACTGAACTTCAGTGGATAATTCCACAGTCTGCTCCTCCAGTTGCTGACGACGTTGTAAATTAGTGGATATCTGAAGTTTCTCTGACTTCAGTTCATTTGTTGTACTCTTTAAGTGTTGAATCTGTTCCTGCTGGTCCTGTATAAGCTTACGATTCAATTCAATCTTACTGGAAACTGCATCAAAATACATTCACACCGTGACTAATGTTAAGGATACAGAAAATACTACAAACAGCAACCTTCCTTATATGGATTCTATGGAATTCACACAGGCTGAGTTTCCAAGGGTCCCACCCCCTGTAGTAGAAGTGCTACAAAACCCCTTTTGACCAGCCATGGCTAAGGATCACAGGGCAGAAACAGTAGAGCTCCTCTGACACTTATCATTCAAAACCTCCCATCATTTAAAATTTGTTGTGCAAAGCAAGGAAACTTCTCTTTTGAGAAAAGAGTGGATATACTGTGGACTGGAAGAACATAACAGATACAAAATTTATGATAAAAAGCATAAGCTGGGATCAAGTCTCTATGCGTACATGAAGACAGACTCTATTACCTGTATCTAACTTGTGTTGTTTTTCTTGTTTCTCCTGGTTTACTTGCTGGACAGTTCTACCCAAGTCTAGTCCTTGCAGCTTAGCTGCTTGCTGTGCAATTTTTCTTTCAACATCTTTAAGTTCCATCTTAAGAATAAAACAGTTATTTCCTTTAACAAACTTGCTACATTATAATTATTCAAAATCTTAAAAAATTGCTATTATTTTAAAATCTAAATCTGCAACTGATTTCAGATATAATTTTAACAAAGTTTAATAGGATGAAATGAATTTTAATAACTTAAATGACAAAAGCAAACTGACTAAAATGAAAATAAACAGGACTACTTCTTAACTCTCATATTTATGAATGAAACATCGAAACCCAGGAATGTAAAGTTTAAGCAGACTATCTGCAGTTCAGGACAGGGAACTCTAAATGCAAACTATACGTGAACATGATGTACTGTTTTTTACCACTCTCACATTTCACATTTAAAACACCAGGAAACAAGTTTTATTCTGCCTTAAACTACAATAAACTTACCTGGAATCTTTCCATAATTGTAACATCTGTCAGGCATACTTTAGCACTTTCTTCTTCAGGCATTATTGTGCCCAAGAGTGTTTCCTGTTCTTCTATGTCATTCTTTAAGCGCTGTATGTCTCTGTTGACATTTTGCAGTTTGTTTCTTAATTCTGGTATTTCCTTCTCCTTCAAATCAATTATGCTTTGCCTTAACAGAGAACACACAATTAAAAATAAGCTATCTAATGTTTTTTTTATCATGAAACGGAAGTCCTAAATTTTTGGCAAGAATATCATAGAAGTGACTGTACCCTTCTCAGGGCATCTCATCAGTGAGGACATGATGTCATTACATCTTATTACTAGAGATGTTAATCTTGTTCACTTAGGTAACATGGTATCAGCCAGATTTATCTGCTATAATGTTACTATTTTTCTCTTTGTAATTAATAACTTATATTAGGAGAAATATGTTGGGACTATGTCATTATCTCATTTCTTCTCAAACTTAAGAAAAGTTTTTTTTTTTAATGCTTGTTTATCTTTGAGAGAGAGATTGTGAGCAGGGAAGGGGCAGAGAGAGAGAGGGGACAGAGGATCCAAAGCAGGCTCTGCACTGACATTAGAGAGCCTGATGCAGGGCTTGCATGAACTCATGAACCATGAGATCATGACCTGAGCCGAAGTTGGATGCTCAACTGACTGAGCCACCCAGGTGCCCCTCAAATTTCTGCCCACTCATTTTAGTATCCGATGGCAGATCTTACTCACAAAAATTACAATATTCCCCCCTACTTCTCCACAGGAGATATATTCCAAGATCCCTAATGGATGCCTCAAACCCACTTATATACAAAATGAACCTTATATATACTGTTTTTTCCTATATAGACAAGTCTATGATAGAGTTTATAAATTAGGCACAGTCAGGGGTGCCTGGGTGGCTCAGTTGGTTAAGTGTCCAACCACCTTAACCTTAGTCAGTTTGGCTCAGGTGATGATCTCGCAGTTTGGGAGTTTGGAGCCCCGTGTCAGGCTCTGTGCTGACAGCTCAGAGCCTGGCGCCTGCTTCAGATTCTGTGTCTCTCTCAAAGATAAATAAACACTGTAAAAAAACCCCTTTTTTTAAAAAATAAATTAGGCACAGAGATTAACACTATTAATAAAACAATTATAACAATACTATAATAAAAGTTATATGAACGTGGTCTCAACATATCTTATTGTACTATACCCTTCCTCCTCTTGTGGTGATGTTAGATGATAAAATGCCTATATGATGAGATGAAGTGAGGAGAATGATGTAGGCCTTGTGACTTCAAGTGAGGCTACTGTTAATATATGTCAGGAGGATCATCTGCTTCTGGACCATAGTTGAGCTCAGGTAACGGAAACAGCAGAGAGTGAAACTGCAGATAAGGGTGACTACTGTATACTGTGCACTTTGCCAAACAGAGATTTTCTATAAATTAACTGACCATACTGATCAAAAGTATCAAGATGGTGAAAAACAAAGAATGAAGAGATGCTGAAGACTGCAGGAGCCTAGGGAGAAATAAAAACAATGCAACATCGGATCCTGGGTTGGATCCTGAAACAGAAAAACAACATTAATGGAAAGTGCTGAAATTCGAATATGGTTTGTAGTTAACAGCATCACACAAATGTTAATTTCTTGGTTTTGATAACTAGTTTATGGTTACATAAATTGTGAACATGAGGAAAAGCTGGGTGAAGGGTAGAGGTGAATTTTCTGTACTATTTTTTGTAATTTTTCTCTAAGTCTACAATTATTTCAAAATAAAACGTTTAAAAAAAAGATGGAAAAAAGGAAGGAGACCACTCAGCCAAATGCCACATGGGATTATGGTACAAAAGCTGTTAGCCAGTTTATCGCACCTACCGTAGCTAATGGACTACCACTCTGGTGGCAGGAAGACTGGCTCCACATCTAACTTTGTTGAACCTCTGAAACAAAATTTGTATTTAACCCTAAAAAAAAAAGCTATCAATTTTATTTCTGAAAAATTCCAAATTCTTAATTAAAAGTTAGTACAATAAATTAAATTGATTTCTAATGGAGTCTTACAGTAAACTAAAGGAAAAACCCAAAACTCAAGAGTTAGCTCTGGCACACTGCTATGAGTTAACAATTTTTAAAAGTCTACACTACGACCAAGAAATGCCAACCTGAACTGATCTGTGGCAACAGAAGACCTATAGTTTGTTATGCCACTGAGATGAAAAAATTTCCTGAGTAATTATGAAGGTATGCAGATTCAGAGTAATTCCATGCTCACATTACTTCCTGAATCTTGTGGTCATAGACCATGAGCTGGTCTTAAAGTATGTTCCTAGTACCTCGACAGTGACATGGCTACGATAGCCCAAAGACAGTCAAGCATTCACTTGACTGGGGACATCTTTGTGGAAAACTACAGGTATCCATTCAATTGTAACCCTATTTTTACATTTTCACATGCACACAAAAAACCTCTAATTGATGTGGTCCAGATTTTGATGCCTTCTTTTCTGATGATTACCTAAGATGCTAAAATAAGTATCATAAGAATAAAGACGTTTCCCAAAAGAATGGGGTATTGAGATTAGGACTGTGTTCTTTTGTGTAAAATTTTCAGAAACTCAGTTCTATTTTTGTGACAGCATTCCTTTTCCAAGGGGCTTTTAAGTAAAAGAAACCAATACAGATATGGTTGGGTGAAAACATCTTTCAAAGCAATGGGGAAAAATAATGAGTTTTTACTGAGCTGTCATAATAAATAAACCTGACTCAGTACTAAGCAAAATGATAAACACGTATATTTTCATCTGAGATTTCATTCACGATGATGGTCTTAATATATTAAGTATTGATGAGTTTTGGCCTTTAAATAAAAATATTTCCCTTGGGGCGCCTGGGTGGCTCAGTTGGTTAAGCATCCAACTTCAGCTCAGGTCATGATCTCATGGTTCGTGAGTTTGAGTCCTGCGTCAGGCTCTCTGCTGACAGCTCAGAGCCTGGAGCCTGCTTTGGAACTGTGTCTCCCTCTCTCTTTCCTAAAAGTAAATAAATATTAACAACAACAACAAAAATTTCCCTCAAAGAGGATAAGCAAAATCTGGTTCCTCATTACCTCTCTGAGCTCATCGTCAACCATTTTCCCTTTGGCCTCAGGGATTTTGGACTGCCTGGACAAATATTGTCCCTTATTACTCTAGCTAGCTCCCTTATTTCTCTCATGTCTACACTCAGTTGTCACCTTCAACAGCAATTCCCCTCTCACCACCACTCAGATCTTCTGTACTTCTTACTCTGCTATATATTTTTCTCCAAGGCACTGATTTACCTCTTAGACTACATATTTATTTTTCTAGCTTCAGGATATCTTACTTTGTGTGTAGTGACCAGAGTGGCATATAGTGGCCACTCCAGATACTAGGGTACTATATGGATTAGTCAGCCACGAGTACTTTGACATTCCTCCTAATGAGAGGTGGAGTCTGTGTCCTCTCATTGAATCTTGGCAGGCTCTGTGACTACTGTTGACCAAATAGTCAACAACACAAGTAACACTGTGCCAGGTTTTGGGCCCAGGCCTTCAGATACTAGCAGTTTCTATTGCCTGTATCTTGTACTACTCGATCTTAGGATCCTTCATTTGGTAATCCAACCACTCTGCTGCCAAAAGCCCAAAACACATGTGTGGGCCATGCGAGGGCATTGTGTTTGACAGCCCCAGCTGAGCTCCCAGCTAATAGTCAGTGTCACTGAAAGTCATCTGAGTGAGCCATCTTGAACACTGAGCCCAGTAGAGACTTGAGATGACTACAGCCAACATCTAACTGCAACTGCATGAAAAACCCTAAGTGAGGAACTACCCACCTAAGCCCAGTCATGCCACAGAAAATCCTAATAAATGGTTGTTGTGAGGCACTAAGTTTTGAGGAGGTTGTCACGGAACAGTAAATAACTGAACAGATACTACAGCTCTCATTCATTCAGCAAATAGTTACTAGTATTACAGCACAGAAGGAATTAAGGAAGTAAAGCAATGAATAAAGTATGTACCCTACACTGAGAAGGGGAGCTCTGATGGCAAGGGTCCTAAAATATAATACAATGTTGATTTCTGCTACTTATATCAATATGACACAGAACTAAGCTCACATTTCCTCTAAATGCACTTTCTACCAACTTGACATTTTATCTTTTACTTAATCTTTTTCCTTTCAAGATACTGCCTTATTCCTTTCCCTCCTTTTCATTCTCAAACTACTGCTTTTGTCTCCTTATCACATTCTCTCTATAGCCTTCAATAATCTAGTTTTCACCCTGAAGACTATATTAGTTATCTATTGTTACATAACAAAACATTCCAAAACTCAGCAGCCCAAAACAACAGCACTTATTTTAAGATCAGAAACAGCCATCCGGGTACTTTCGGCTCAGGATGTCTCACTGAAGTGGTAGTCAAGCTGCTGGCCAGGGCTACAGTCATCTCAAGGCTTGACTGCTGGAGAATCAATTTCCAAATGGTACTCACTCGTGTGGTTGTTTGAAGGCCTCAGGTCCTTGTCAAGTGGGGCCCTCCACAGGGCTGTTCATATGGCAGGTGGCTTCACCCATTTCCAAAAGAAAAGGCGAGCAGGCAGCTAGTAGTGTCTTATATAACTGAATCCTGGAAGGGACACACTACCACTTCTGTATTTTATTGGTTACACAGACATATTTTATTGGTTACACAGACCAATCCTAGAACGTGGGAGAAGACTATACAAGAGCATGAATACCAGCAGGTAGGGATCACTGGGGATCATCTTGGAGGCTGGCTACCACAAAGCCTATCTGCTTAGACTTTTCTGACTTTTTCTCCTGAAATTTCTCTTTGGTTTTCCAGGACAACATACCCTCCTGGCTTTCCTGCTTCAAGAGTAGTTCTCACTCTTTTTTTTTTTTTAAATAATTTTAAGTTTGTTTATTTATTTTGAGAGAGAGAGTGTGCAAGTGGGGAAGAATCAAAGAGAGGGAGAGAGAGAGAATCCCAAGCAGGATCTGCAGCACCAGCACAGAGCCCGATGCAGGGCTTGAACTCACTAACTGTGAGATCATGACCTGAGCTGAAGTTGGATACTTAACCAAGCCATCCAGGTGCCCCACATTTTTTTTTTTTTTTTTAGTATGTATTTATTTATTTTGAAAGAAAGAGAGAAAGCGTGTGAGTTAGTGGGGGAGAGAGGCAGAGAGAAGGAGAGAGAGAGAATCCCAAGCAGGCTCCAGGATGTCAGCACAGATCCTGACACAGGGCTCAATTCCATGAACTGCGAAACCATGACCTGAGCGAAAACTAAGAGTCAGATTCTTAACTGAGTTGTTCTCACTCTTATCCATTCAATATATTAACATGAGATTAATTTCTTAAAACACATTTTTCATAAATCCCTAAAGATGACTCCCTATGACCTATCAGAGGGAGTTGTAACTAGGTCTGAACATAATGTAGCCCTATCTTCCTAACTTTTGGAAATCAACCTCCCCACATGATTCTTCCAACTCTAGATCACCTTTCTATTGCAGCACAGGTCATGCTCCTCTCCCCTTCACACACACTGTCCTCATTTCTCTCTCCACTTTTCTTCTGTTAATAGAGTTGAACCAACTTCCCTATGCTTTATATTCCCCTGCCATCTCATTCTCAAAATCTTATTCTCATTCTATAGTCCACTGGCTTCTCTCTTAACTAATGTATTTGTCTGAACCAATTAAGTACTTTATTAAGCCCTGCTTTCTAAATATTCAATTCTGAGAGCTTGTCTACTTAGAGCATCAGCTCCTTAGAGACTATGTCATATTGGTCTCTGTGACCAGCTGCATGCTCTATATTGTGGGAGACAACAAGATATCATCAAAGACTTTCTGACTTGATCTGATTTATAAAGAGACCATCATTTGAATTTCTTGAATAAGTGAGGGAAAATAAACAATACAAATCACTATGATTCATTCTTTTAGAAAGTGGGAAAGACATAAAAATATAGTTTAAAATTTCTTTTGGGGGAGCTTTCTAAGACTTTGATTCTTTTGCTAGGTTTAGAAAGTACCATACTAGCAAACAATTCAAAATCTGTCAAAATTTCTGTTCCTAAGCCAAGTCTCAGGAATTAAATAAACATACACACAAAACAAAAAAAAGTTAAGATTATATCTACCCTGTGAGTAGTTTAAGAAGTTTGCTCACCTTTAAACAAAATAGTTATTTTATTATCACATAAGTTATTTTACTTATCACATAAATAACATGAAAGGGGACATACTGGCTGAGAATCCTGACTTGAATTTTTACTCATTCAACACATTACTCAACACCTAAAATATGGCCAGGGACTGGATGGGTACCTTTTTTTTTAATGTTTGTTTATTTTTGAGACAGAGAGAGAGAGACAGAGAGAATCCCAAGCAGGCTCTGCACTGCCAACATAGAGCCCGATGCAAGGGTCAAACTCGTGAAATGTGAAATCATGACCTGAGCTGAAATCAACAGTCAAGTGCTTAATTGACTAAGCCAACCAGACACCCCTGGATGAGTAACTTTTACGGTGCTACTGTTACATGTACAGTAATGGTAAACCCATATTCTCACCTCATGGGGACAAGTCCCAGCATTTCATCACGCCGTTTTTCTTTTTTCTTTAGTTCCGATTCTGTTGACTTGAGTTTATCTGGAGCAAGCCGCAGCTTAGACTGTAAATCACTGATGACTTCCTGTAATTCAGCTTCTGTCTGAAAAACCCTCTGACAGACAGGGCAACATGACTGGTTTTCATCCGTTAGCTGAGTAATGAACTGGGAGTAAACTGCCGTGGCTCCAGCCAGCATGGCTATTTTAAGAAAATAAATATTATTACCAGTGAGAGGAATATAAAATATAGTTTTGTCATGATGGTTATAATCCTTTCCCATATGTATATGATTATGCTTCCTTTATAAACACATTATAGAAATAAAAATTCTCTGATATTTACATAATCTTTGAAAGGACACAATACATTCAGATTTGTATTAATTACTTTCTGGTAACACACAAAGACTGTAACAAAATTTTAGAGCATATTATGTGCCAGAAACTGTTCTAAGAGCTTTATACTAATAATCTCATTTACTCTTCCCTCAAACCCTAAATGGTAGGTAATTATGTCCTCAGATGATAAGTCTGAAGTAAAAGAAAGATTTGATAATTTGCCCAAAGTCACACAGCCATCAAGTTGTAGAATCAGGACTAAAGCCATTTGGCTCCAGAACTAAGTTTTTAAATCTCTTATCTTTAACAGTTACCTGTGGGTGAAAATTCAAAAGTGTCAAAGTACTTCCATATTATAAAGAAGGTAACTTAGGGCACCTGGGTGGTTCAATCGGTTGAGTGTCTGACTTCAGCTCGAGTCATGATCTCACGATTCATAAGTTTGAGCTTCGCAACAGGTTCTTTGTGGTCAGTGCAGAGCCTGCTTTGGATCCTCTGTCATTCCCTCTCCCTGTCTCTCCCAAAAATATTTCTTTCTCTCCGAATAATTTTTTTCTCTCAAAAATAAACATACATATAAAAAAGTAAAAAAAGAAGGTAACTTACCTCGTTGTTTTGAGGATTTTTCAATTTCTTCCTTAAGTCTGTCTAAATCACTTTCAAAATCCTGGCTACCACAAACATCAAACAGCTTGTCTTCATAACTGGACAACTGCTCTTCTTTCCTTTTTAGTTCATTATTTAAATGATTTTTATTTTGCTCAGCTGAAGCTAGTTCTTTGCTAAAATAAGAACAAATATAGATTACAATTTTAAAACATGAGAAATCAGTTTGAAAAGTTTGAGTAGGTAGGTAGGACCCTTTCACAATATCACTTCCCTTCTCTCCTATAAGAACTTCTCCTTCATCCCTTCGTTGTTGCTGTCATCTACTTAGGTCTCATCATCCATTCCCTCTCATTCATGGAAGATTTTGCTCACTAGTACAATTTATCTCCATTCCTCTTTTTTTTAATGTTTATTTTTGAGAGAGAAAGAGAGACAGAGTGTGAGCTGGGGAAGGGCAGAGAAATAGGGAGACACAGAATCCAAAGTAGGCTCCAGGCCCCAAGCTGTCAGCACAGAGCCCAACACGGGTTATGAGATCATGACCTAGGCCTAAGTTGGACGCTTAACCAACTGAGCCACCCAGGCACCCTTCCATTCCAACTCTTAAATATCATCCTAGCCAACCTCCATACTGACAAAGATCAGGGTCTTTCACTTTGCAGGTTATGATGCACTAGGCAAGGCATGTAATCAATATAATGCATTACATTCAGCCTATCTTAAAAAATGAAACAGAATAAAATATATTGGAGCAGAATGAGCATAGTTAGGACATGTACTATTTTGAGAAATTTGTTTCAGATGAGTGTGTATGAATGCATGTGTGTTGTATCTTGATACTTCCCATTTTGAGACACAGTAAAAATCTGGGAAAATAAAAGTAACTAATACAGATGATGCTTTGATCATCCTAGTCACTGAGCAATGTCATCAACACCACTATCTTAGCACCAAACACTGTTGGCCACTTCCTTGAAAGTCTATTTTCTCAAGGCATCAAGAACAAGAACCACTCCTGTTTGGCTCTCACCCCAGCTCCCCTAATTCTAGTTTCCTTTACTTGCTCTTCTTCATTGCTTACCAACAGTAAATGCTGCTGTTTCTGAGGCATCAGACCATAACCTTTTCTCTTCTCTTTGCGTAAACCCCTTTAAAGTGATACTGCCTGTACTAATGACTTCAATTATTACTTACAAAGCAATAATTTCCAATCTCTTGAACTTCAAACTCCAGTATCTCCCTAAGAGATATTTCCACAACAAGCACAAATTAAACATGGTCAAAGCCAAATCCACTATCTTCCTCAAAAATCTGTAAGGAATTTTTGACTCTTATCCAACCACCACTCAAAGTGACATTAGAAAAAAGTGATCACTTTTTCTTTATTGTGGTAAAAAACACACATAAAAACTACCATCTTAACCTTTTAAGTGCACAGTACAATGTTAACCATACACACATTATTGTGCAACCTATCTCTAAAACTTTTACATCTTGTAAAACTGAAACTGTGTAACCACTGAACAACAATTCCTCTTTCCCTCTTCCCCCATTTCCTGGCAACACCTTTATACTTTCTGTTTTTAAGAGTTTGACTATTTGGGTAGGTCTTTTAAGTGGAATCATACAGTATTCGTTCTTTTGAAACTAAATTATTTCACTAAACATAATATCCTTCAAGGTTCATCCAAGTTGATGGATGAACTTTTTTTTTTTTAAGTAAGTTTTGCACTCAACATGGGGCTTGAATTCACAACTTAGAGTCACTCGCTTGACCAAATGAGTCAGTCAGGAGCCCAGGATTTCCTTCTTTTTCAAAGCTGAGTTAATATTGTTATACACAAACATATACCGAGTCTTTACCCATTCATCTGGCTACTGAGAATAATTCTATAATAAACATGGATTTGCAAAAATCTCTTCAAGATGTTTTCAGTTCTTTTAAATATATACTCAGAAGTGGAACTGCTAGATCTGGTAATTCTGTTTTGAAGGACACCCATTTTCTATATCACCTGTATCATTTCACATTCTCACTAACAATGAACAAAGGTTCCAATTTCTCAGCATCCTCACCAACACGTGTTATTTTCTGTTTTTTTTTTTTTTTTTTGGTAGTGGCCATCCTAACTGGTATGATGTGATATCTCACTGTGGCCTTGAGCTGCATGTCCCTGATGATTAGTGATACTGAACATTTTCTCATATGCTCACTGGCCATTTGAATATTGCCTCTGGAGAAATGTCTATTCAAGTCCTTTGCCCATTTTTAAAAAAAAAATTTTAAATGCTTATTTGTTTTTTGAGAGAGAGTGAAAATGAGAGCAGGGAGGTGCAGAGAGAGGGAGACATAGAATCTGAAGCAGGCTCCAGCTCTGAGCCGTCAGCATGGAGCTCAATGTGGAGCCTGAACTCATGAACTGCAATATCATCACTTGAGCTGAAGTCGGACACTTAACCAACTAAGCCACCCAGGCGCCCATGCTCATTTTTAAATCCAATTATCTGTTTTTGTGTTGTTGAATTATAGGAGTTCTTTACATATTCTAGATAATAAACCTTTACTAAATATATAGATTGTAAATATTTTCTCCCGTTCGGTCGGTTGACTTTTCCCACTATTGTTTCCTTTGTGGTGTAGAAGTTTTTAACTTTGATGTAGTCCCATTTGTCTACTTAAAAAAAAAAAAAAAAGCACTTTATTTATTGATTTTGATAGAGAGAGAGAAAGGGCGGGCATGAGCTCCGGAGGGGCAGAGAGAATCCCAAGCAGGCTCTGCACTGTTAGCAGGGATCTGATGTGAGGCTCGATCTCATGAATCGGGAGATCAAGACCTGAGCTGAGATCAAGAATAGGACGCTTAACTGACTGAGCCACACAGGCCCCCATTTGTCTATTTTTGGTTTGTTTCCCTGTGCTTCTGGTATCAGGTTCAAGAAAATATTTGTCAATTTCAATATAATGAAGCTTTCCCTCTATATTTTCTTCTAGGGGTTTTATAGTTTCAGGTGTCATTTTTAAAAAGGAGAATTTTAATCATCTCACTAAGTTCTGCAAACTTTCAAGGAACAAAAGGCCCAAATCAATGTCACCATTTTACTTGATTCATAAAATACAGTAGAACCAAAGTCAATTAACACAAGACATACCATTTTATGACAATACATGACAAGACATTAAAACAATGAAAAATAAAAGCATGAAATAAGAGATCTGTATTACATTTCTACAAGTTGCAAATACTTACTTCAATTTGGCAAGTCTGTCCCTGGTCTGATTAATTTCTTTTGACTTACTATGAAGCCAGTCTTCAAGCTGCTTTTTGTTGGGAAAATACCCTAACAATGAAGTTAATTCATCACTGTGTCGAGATTTTATCTTTCTGATTTGTTCATCTTTGTCAGACTATAGAAAAAAAAATTTTTTTTTATGAAATCCAAGATCTCCACATTACATGAAGAACACAAATTTTAACTTAAAACTCCAAGCTCAAGAGTCACATGCTCTACCAACTGAGCCAGCTAGGTGCCCGTAAGAAAACAAATAAATTCTAGACTGATTAAAGTTCTAGGCTTAAAAAATAAAATGCTGGGGCGCCTGGATGGCGCAGTCGGTTAAGCGTCCGACTTCAGCCAGGTCACGATCTCGCGGTCCGGGAGTTCGAGCCCCGCGTCGGGCTCTGGGCTGATGGCTCAGAGCCTGGAGCCTGTTTCCGATTCTGTGTCTCCCTCTCTCTCTGCCCCTCCCCTGTTCATGCTCTGTCTCTCTCTGTCCCAAAAATAAATAAACGTTGAAAAAAAAAATAAAAAAAAAATAAAATAAAATGCTAAAAATGAAAGAATACAAAATTAAAAAAAATTTTTTTTTGTAATGTTTTATTTACTTTTGAGAGAGAGAGAGAGAAAGAGAGAGAGAGAGAGAGAGCGCGCAAGCAGGGTAGGGATAGAGAGAGGGAGACACAGAATCCAAACACAGGCTTCAGGCTCTGAGCTGTCAGCACACACAGCCTGAGGGGGGCTCGAACCCACCAACCGTGAGATCATGACCTGAGCCAAAGTCAGACGCTTAACCGACAGATACCCAGGCGCCCCTAGAATACAAAATTTCTTAAAGTCTTACACTGGGGATTGCTTTCTGTGCATAAGAGAAAAAAGTAACAAGTATGAAAACATGAAAATTAAACTTGTGTATGAGGGGCACCTGGGTGGCTTAGTCGGTTAAGTGTCTGACTTCGGATCAGGTCATGATATTACCGTTCAGAGTTCAAGCCCCATACCAGGCTCTGGGCTGACAGCTCAGAGCCTAGAGGCCTGTTTCGGATTCTGTGTCTCTCCCTCTCTCTGCCCCTCCCCTGGTCATGGTATCTCTCTCTCTCTCTCTCTCAAAAATAAATAAACGTTAAAAAAAAAACTTCTGTATGAGATATGATAAAAATTAATAGCAATGTGCATGTGTATATATTCTTCTATATTAATTTTTATAATTACAAAAAAGTTTTTAAACTCCAAAGTGTATTGTATAGAGAATTTTTTTTTTTTAAATGCTTATTTATTTTTGAGACAATGCAAGAAACAGAGTGCAAGCAGTGGAGGGACAGGAACAGGGAGACACAGAATCTGAAGCGGGCTCCAGGCTCTGAGCTGTCAGCCCAGAGCCCGACACAGGGTTCGAACTCAAGAACCATGAGATCATGACCTGAGCCGAAGTCAGACGCTTAACCGACTTGAGCCACTCAGGCGCCCTGATTTTACAGAGTATTAAACTCACTTAACTCCTAAAATATAATGCCAGTATGAACTAAATATTCCATAGTTATTTCAAATACCAGAAAGTATAATCAGAACAAAAAGCAAGGTCATACTTTGTCTTTGGTCAGCATCTCCATCTGGGTACGTGTTGTCGTATGATGGTTTATCTGTTCCATCTCTTGGTCCAATTTACGCAGGGTCCTGTCTAGGTCTGCTTTCTCACTTTGAAGGCTTATTACTTCTGTTTTTAGAGCTTCTACATTGCTGTTTTTCTCAGCCTTGCTTAGCTCACGTTCCTTATCAAAAATTCAAACACACAAATTTATATATTCATGTTAAAACAATGACAAAATGATTGTTTGCTTTTATCCAACAAGAGAAAAAGCTTAAGAAATAAGATTTTTAAGGAAAATCTTATAAAACTGCCTTACTATAATGGTAGAGAATTAGTAAACGAACCTGGAAGGCCAAAGAGGAAAAAAACTGAGAATTTACTGTAAAACTGAGAAAAATACATCTAAGCACATATAGTTTAGTGATTCTTCTGACGGGTGATTCCCCATCACAAGGCAATACTGTGACAAACTGCTAAATTGACAGAAATGTGTGCAAATAGCAATGTTTACTTAAATTATCAAGACGGAATCTGAGAGGGAGAATTGCCAAACTTTACAATGCCTACTTTGGTGGGAGAGATGTGAAGCAAGGGGACAGATTACAAATGAAGAAGAAAATTTGGAAATTCATAAAAAGGAAGAGATGAGCTAAGAAAATTTTTACAATATAAAAAGTGGTAACATGGCAATAATCATAGAAAATCTACAATGTGTGGAACCTAGAGGGAAAATACTTTTAACTTAGGTAAGTGGTTCTTAACCAAAGTACTCATAAGAATCACCTGGCTTTGAGTGGACCTTCCATTCTCCACCCTAGAGATTTTGATTAGGAATGGTCTAAGCGTAAGTGTTTTTAAAAAGATTCCTAGGTGATTCTAATTTTCAATCCACCCAGTGCCAGAATCAAAGAGTTGGTGTAATTATAATACTCATATTTTTTAAATTTTATATGAGATTCCTCAACAAGGTGGACATTTTTACTGAAATGCCAGTATCTTAGGATTAGCAGTAGATAAAATACTTCAGAATGCAAGATTCTAAATGTCCTACCTACACCTTAAAATTATTGGATTACTCAAATAATGTCTTACAGCTTTTGAGAGCTCCTGGTCCAGTTCAAGAATCCTGTCCGAAGATCCTTCCAACTGCTGTAATTCATACTTCACATTTCTCAGCTCATTCTGCTTCTTACTTAGGATTTCTGATTTTAGCTCAATTATTCTTCCCAGTCCAGTTTTCTTATCCCTTATCTCATCAATCTGTTTTTGTTTCATAGTCTCTTTTTCTGCAAAGTCATTCTAAATACACATGAGGAAAACGAGCATTAATAATTTTTTCACTGAACTTATTAATAAGTTTCTTGAACGCAAAATTAATAGATGCACACTAAAGAAAATTTAAAAAGTACAAAAAATGTAATAACCATCATCTTGAGATAATCATTATTAGTTATGAGCAAACTTTTTTTATGATTACCTTTAAAAAGAACTTTTGGAAGATAAATACTGTATGACCTCACTTATGTTTTTGTCTAAAAACAAACTCAAGAAACAAAAACCAAACTCAGAAAAAGAGATCAGATTTGGGGCCACCAGAGGTAGACGGTGGGAAGAGGGAGAATTAGAGCAAGGTGGTCAAAAGGTACAGATTTCCAGTTATATGTAAATACTAGGGATGTAAGGTACACCATGATGACCACAGCTAACACTGCCATATGGTATAAAGGAAAGTTGTTAAGGGAGGAGATCCTAGCAGTTCTCATCACAAAGAAAATTTTTTTCCCTTTCTTTTCTTTTAGCTATATAATAAAATGGTTATTAGCTGAGCCTACTGTGGTAACCATTTCACAACATATGTAAATCAGGCCATATGCCTTAAACTTATACAATGATATATGTTCATTATTTCTCAAAATAATGAGGGGAAAAAAAGAAAAAAAATTTACTTAAAATCAAAATAGGGGCATCTGGGTGGCTCAGTTGGTTAAGCATCTAACTTCAGTGCAGGTCATAATCTCATGGTTCCTGAGCTCAAACCCCACACTGGGCTCTGTGCTGGCATAGGGTCTGCTTAAGATTCTGTCTTCCTCTCTCTCTGTCCCTCTCCTGCTCATAGTCACTCACAAAAGAAACTTTAAAAAATAAATAAAACTTAAAATATAAGTCTGTATCTTCTTCATATTTTTATCCTTATGAACTTCAGAAAAGTTGCTTCCATAAAGGTGTTTTCTATCTCCTACAGATTTTATTCTAACACTAATTAAAATATACGACAAAACAGGGGCACTTGGGTGGCTCAGTCGGTTAAGTGTCCAGCTTTGGCTCAGGTCACGATCTTGCGGTTCATGAGTTCGAGCTCCACATCAGGCTCTGTACTGACAGCTGGAAGCCTGGAGCCAGCTTCCGAGTCTGTGTCTCCTTTCCTCTCTGCCCCTCCCCTGCTCACACTCTCTCTCTCAAAAATAAATAAACATTAAAAAAAAAAAAAAAAGGCAAAATGAGGTCCATCCAAAAATTAACACAATTTTTTTTTTTAAATAATTTTTTTTTCAACGTTTATTTATTTTTGGGACAGAGAGAGAGAGAGAGCATGAACGGGGGAGGGGCAGAGAGAGAGGGAGACACAGAATCGGAAACAGGCTCCAGGCTCTGAGCCATCAGCCCAGAGCCCGACGTGGGGCTCGAACTCCCGGACCGCGAGATCGTGACCTGGCTGAAGTCGGACGCTTAACCGACTGCGCCACCCAGGCGCCCCAATTAACACAATTTTTAAAAGCTATTTCTTTCTTTTCTTTTAAGTTTATTTATTTATTTTGAGAGAGAGAAAGTACACAGGCAAGGGAGGGGCAGAAAGAGGAGAATCCCAAGCAGTCTCTGGTGACAGCATGGAGCAGGACAGAAATGGGGCTCAATCACACAAATTGTGAGATTACGAACTGAGCCGAAACCAAAGGTCAGACACTCAATGGAGTGAGCTACTTAGGTGCCCCTAAAACATTTTAATTAGAGAATCTCATACAAACAAAAGAATATAACAATATTTACCATCATTTGGTTGGCAATTTCTGTTTCCTTCTCTTGTCTCTCTCTCACAAGTTTGTGAAAATTTTTAATATGTCTTTCACTGAATGGTCCACGCTCAAAGCCATCCAATTCTAGCTGTGTTGCTAAAGACTGAATTAATGAATCTCTAGCTCGGATATGTTCTTGATGGCGATCTGCTTGTAGCTGTAGACGACCTTTAAAAAACACAACCATAATAATTCTTTCATCAACTGATTTTTAAAAAATTAAAATAAGTGTATACTCATATTGCAGTTATAAAAAAAAAAAAACAGCAGAATGTCTTATATCCTTTGCTCAGTTCCCTCCATTGGTAACCATGGTAATGTGACATAATAAAAGAAACACATATTTAGGGACACCTGGGAGGTTCAGTTGGTTAAGTCTCTGATTTCGGCTCAAGTCATGATCTCACGGTTTGTGGGTTCAAGCCCTATACTGGGCACTACGCTGACAGCTCAGAGCCTGGAGCCTGCTTCAGATTGTGTGTTTCCCTCTCTTTCCCTCTGTACTTTCCCTGCTTGTGCTCTCTCTCTCTCAAAAGTAAATAAACATTTTTAAAAATTTATATATATATATATATATAAAGAAATACATATTTGGTCTTTGTCCCTGGTTCCTGGCACAAAGCACATAAAATTTTTAGAATTTCTGAGTGATACAGGTGAAAGAAGCATCTTTTGTTATTCATTTCAAATCCTATTCAGCCGTATCTCAGTTTATTCTAATGAGGTGACTTTTAGAGGAGCTGGTTGTCAAAGGAACCTACTATGTAATTAGAGAGTAGGAACTTTCAGTACCCCCATCCCCAACTCTGGAGAGCAGCTTAAGATGGAGTTGAATCACCAATGACTAAAATGATTTATTCAACCATGTCTACGTAATGGAATTTCCATAAAAACCCTAAACGACAGCATTCAGAGAACTTTCAGGTTGGCGAACACATCAAGGTGCCTGTTCATGTGTGAGTGCTGCACACAGAGAGGACATGTAAGCTGAAGGCCCCTTCCCCAGACCCTGCCCTATGCATCTCTTCCATTTGATTGTTCCTGAGTGGTATCCTTTAGAATGAACTGGTAATACTGTTTCCGTAAGTTCTATGAATCATTATAGCAAATTATTAGACCTCAGAAAGGGGTTGTGGGGACCCCTAATTTATAGTCAACTGATCAGAATTATACGTGACAGGCAACTTGGGACTTGCAACTGGAATCTGAGTTAGGGAGGCAGTCTTTTGGGACTTCTTGGGGAATGCCCTAACTCTAATTAGTGTGAGAATGTAATCTTATCCACTGAGAAGTGGGAGAATTGCTTGATGTGGAAGAACCCACACAACTGGTGTCAGAACTGTTGTGAGTAGAAAAACAATGTTTTCTTTAGTAATATTTTGCAATACTACAGTACAATTTCACAGTCAGGATAATGACACTGATGTAATCCATCAGATTTATTCAGATTTCCCCAGTGTTACTTTTGTCTATTTGTGTGTATTAAGTTCTATATAATTAACTGCGTAAGTTCATATAGCCACCAAGACAGCGAACATAATGAACAGCTCCAATACCACAATAGTACCTCTTGTGCTTTTATAACCATAACCATACTAACCTTCCTCCTGTCCCTTCTCCTACTCAGTAACCCTGGCAACCACTAATCTGTCCTCTACTTGTAAAATTTTGACATTTTGGGGCACCTGGGTGGCTCAGTAGGTTACATGACTGACTCCTGATTTCAGCTCAGGTCATGATCTCCCAGTTATGGGATCAAGTCCTGCACTGGGCTCCACACTGAGGGTACAGCCTGTTTGGGATTCCCTCTCCCTCTCTCTCTCTGCCCCTACCCTGCTCACACGTTCTCTCTCTCTCTCTCTCTCAAAACAAATAAACTTAAAAAAATAATAATAGGGGTGCTTAGGTGGCTCAGCCAGTTAAGTGTCCAGCTCTTGATCTCAGCTCAGGTCATGATCTCATGGTTCGTGGGATCAAGCTCCACATTGGGCTCTGTGCTGACAGTGTGGAGCCTGCTTGAGATTCTCCCTTTTCCCTCTCTCTGCCCCTCCCCTACTTGCTCTGTCTCTCAAAATAAATGAAAAAATTTAAAAAATAATAAAAATAAAAAATAAAAATTTGACATTTCAAAAATGTTATATAAATGTTATATAGTAACATACTGTATATAATCTTTTGAGATTGGCTTTTTTCACTTAGCATAATTTCCTGGAGATTCATTATTCATGCAGAAAATGTTTAATATTATAACAGGAAAAGAGACCAAGTTAACATTTTGTCCTACCCTGTTCAACAAGCAGTTCTGATTTTTCCTGATTGAGAAGTCTTGATTCTTTATTTAACTTTTCCAGTTCACGCTGACAGTCTATCAGTCTCCTTTCTTTCTCCCTCACTGTTCTCTGGTGATTGTGATATAAATCATTTAGTTGCTCATCAGTCCCTTGAAAAACCTGTATAGAATCAAAATAAAGAGCTTTAATGAGTAAATATATGAAGTTATCATTCTGAGGTACAAAATATGAACTAAACTTCTTCAATACCCTTTAAAAAATTTTCTTTTAATTTTGGGGGAGGGGAGAGAGTACGCACAAGCCGGGGAGCAGCAGAGAGAGGGAGACACAGAAACAGAAGCAGGCTCCAGGCTCTGAGGTGTCAGCACAGCGCCCGATGTGGGGCTCGAACTCATGAACCGCAAGATTATGACCTGAGCCAAAGTTGGATGCTTAACAGACTGAGCCACCCAGGCACCTGCTCAATGTCCTTCTTTTTAACATATACATGGAAATAACACAAACAACAAGATTTGTGTTTTTTCTGAGATATGACTGAAACAATGGATTCAAATGAGGTTCATTAAATAATCTCAAAATTTTGGAGAACAAAATTCTACCACCACAAACCTTTTCCATCTTCTGTTCCAGTTCACTATTATCTTTTTCCATCTGCTTCTTTCGGCTATCCAAGGCTTTGATTTCATTGTCAAGTCTCATTATTTTAGAAAGATTTTGTTCAATTTCTTTTAGACGATTCTGAAAATAAATAAATACATAAATTTCACTAGTTTATAATGCAAATGAATGAAAAGAAGTTAAGATGTCCTGGGCTAGATACTTAGTAAAAGTGATCTATCTCATTTAATGCTAGCAAGGCTATAAATTATAGGAGGCACAGAGAAAGTGAGAAGCAGAGACATTAAGTAACTTGTCTAACTCCTCACAGCTAGTAAAAAACAAAACAAAACTAATAAACTGCCTTGCCCTCAACATGTCCCAGAGAAGTCACTGGGTAGAGTCACATTATGTAAAGTACATTATAAAAACTTAATCTTTAACAGGCTAACGATTTTATTTATTTATTTATTTATTTATTTATTTATTTATTTAACGTTTATTTATTTTTGAGAGAGAGAGACAGAGCATGAACGGGGGAGGGTCAGAGAGAGGGAGACACAGAATCTGAAACAGGTTCCAGGCTCTGAGCGGTCAGCACAGAGCCCGACGCGGGGCTCGAACTCACGGACCGCGAGATCATGACCTGAGCCGAAGTCGGCCGCTTAGCCGACTGAGCCACCCAGGCGCCCCAGTTTATTTAAAAAATAAACAGAATTAGTGAGTGGACTAGAAACTCACAGTGAGTTACCAGTGCATTCTGAATCTGAAGGCCAAACTTACATGGAAAACTATGCTTTGATTCAAAGTCTGTTCAAGCACAGAAAACTGTGAACAAGTTAAGTGTGATAAATGATCTCCTTGGCCTGCTTCCAAGGACAGCTGGTTGCCTAATCTCCTAGGAATAGGTGAAACCAGGCTCTGCTGGGGATATTCTTCTAATGTTTGTCTCTACAAATCCAAGGATGACCTATTCCTCTTCTAAGATATTCTTAGAACCTAATTTATTAAACTAAGGCAACATTAGAGTGCTGAGATATCAACTTGAAGCTTTCACTGTTGCACCTAAACGCACCCTCAACTTTAATATTAGTCATTTAATAAAATTACAGTAGTATCTTATCTTGTGATTTGTAGATTAATGAGTAGCATGTAACCACCATAAAAACAGGAATTTTGTTCACTAATGTATCCCCCCACACAAAATTGATGTTCTCTATGTTAGCTAAATGGAAGAATGAGTAATTTTACCAATAATTCATAGCTATCACTGAATGAATGACTATTATATTGAAGACATTGTACAAGATGCTTCTATCCATTCACTCTAACTCTTGTGAGAGTACTTGCTAAGTAGGAGACTTGGAGGACTCCATGTGCACGAAGGCACATACTTAATGATGGGAGGTTAAGACTGGAGGCAGGGTGGGATAATAGTTAACACTGTAGGCTCTGGGTGCTGGAAGAAGGAAAAACTCAACCTTACCTTGTACTACATTCAAAAATTAACCTGAAATGGAACATAAATGTAAGAACTCAAACTACAAAACTTCAAGAAGAAAACACAGTAGAAAATCTGTGCAATTTGGGGTCAAAGATTTCCTAAACAGGAAACAAAAAAAAACTGTAAGAAAAAATTTGATAAACTGAACTTCATCAAAATCAAAAACTGCTGTCCTTGGAAAAGCAGTTAATAAAATATTTGCAAAACACATGTATGATAAGGGCTTGCATCCAGAATAAAAAGAACTCTCACAGCCAAGTAAGACAAAAATCCCATTCAAAATAGGCAAAATATCTGAATAGACACTTGTCCAAAGATGCTCAGATGGCAAATAAACATTTAAAAGGACACTTAACATCCATAAACATTAGAAAAATGCAAAATAAAACCATAATGAAAAAAAAAAAAAAAACACCACTCAAGATACTAGCATTCATCTACTATAAAGGCTAAAATAACAAAGACTGACCTATCTAAATTACACTTCAATAAACCCAACTTAAAACAAAAAGTATGGGCTTAGGATTCAGAGAGGTTTGGACTCTAACCCTGGTTCCACACCATGGTTGCAATGTGAACACCTGTGCCACAGTTTTCTTGCCTATAAAACCTCACAGGATTACTATGGAGTTCACATAATGCATTTTAAAACACCCTGTTCAGTGACTGGCATATAATATACCTTCAATGAATGGACCATTCATTATCACTTATGAAAAAAATTTTGTGTTCAGAAAATATCTTTTGAGCAGCAACAAAAAGAACAGGATTGATTCTTAAAAGCATTGGATATTAACATCTCAGCTATGGTACTCCACTCAGAAACTTCTCGGCTTCTATTACGGCCTCTTGGTGGCATTATCTGGGTTTGGATCTATTGTGACAACTCTAGGAAGCTTCATTCCTTAAATCCAGCCAGTCCACCAGATCCTGGATATCCCTTCTTTGAAATCTGTAGTTCTTTTATTTTTATTTTATTATTTTTTAATGTGAACAGGGGAAGAACAGAGAGAGAGGAAGACACAGAATCTGAAGCAGGCTCCAGGCTCTGAGGTGTCAGCACAGAACCGCAAGATCATGACCTGAGCTGAAGTTGGATGCTTAACTGACTGAGCCACCCAGGTGCCCCAAGAAATCTGTGTTTTTAAATTTTAATTCCAGGGTAGTTTACAGTGTTGTGACATCTGTGCTTTTGTTCAGTCCTTAGGGTGCAAAATCCCCGCTCTATCCCCAGAGCATACCACCTAGTAAAAGAAGCTAAGACAAAGATAAAGACAAAAAATATAGCAGAGTAGTTAAAGTTTAGGTGTTAGTGTGAAATGAGACAAAAGAACAAGGCAGTTGGGTCATCAGGTATACTAGAACCATGAACTTCTAGGCAGAATAAACAAACAGGCCAGAAGGTGTTTTTGAACTTGAAAACAAATTTGTCTAGCAATTTCCACAAAAGGCAAGAAAGGAAAGTAGGCCTAAGTGGGCCAAGGTCAGGATAAAATGTGGTGGGATGAGAATACAATAGTTTATAAGAGAATTCCTAAAGTCAGAGGATACCTATAAAAATGAAAAAGCATGAATGCAGGACTGAAATGAAGCTGTCTTCTGGATGGCTCCTAGGAAGGTGATCTGACCCAAAATTTATATTTAATTCCATGAAGGGAAGAAACCCTGGATGTCAGAACAAAAACAAAAAACAAAAAACAAAACACAAAACATACACAACAACAACAAAACAGCCCCAACTATGGAAATCAACCACTTAAAATAATTATTTACTAAATCACCTACTACACCTACTATGTGCCAGGCACTGGACTAGGCTATGAGGATACAGAAAATAAAATTAAACCCATGGAGAACTAGTCAAAGTTAAACACAAATAAAGAAACAATACAGAGGCACCTGGGTAGCTCAGTCAGTTAAGCGCCCAACTTCCCTCAGGTCATGATCTCAGTTCATGGGTTTGAGCCCTGTGTTGGACTCTGCTGACAGCTCGGAGCCTGGAGCCTGCTTCAGATTCTGTGTCTCCCTCTCTGCCCCCCACCCACTCATGCTCTGTCTCTCTCTCAAAAACAAACACCTCACAATTTGCTACAGCCTTAGTCACAATCCTGCACCACTCAATAAACACCAGGTATTGCTTCTTTGCCACCTTGCCATTCTTTCCTATAGGAATGCTCCATTTCAACCATATGGATTTCCTGATAGTGTTCAAAAACACCTTGCGTTTTACTGTCCCTACACCTCTAATTACTTAACTATTTATAGTCAATAAATTAAACCCCCAATTCAGTCCTACATAATCCTCTCTGGCCACCTCAGACAGAAATTCTCTTTCTTATTCCTCAGAGCTCTTACAGTTCTTGTCTTTTTCTGCCTTATGTGTGCTTGTCACCTTTCTAACTAGGCTGCTCCTGAGGAAGACAAAATGTGTTCCAGTATCTTGCGAATTACCACACAGTACCTATACACAATAATCCTAACTCTTAAAACATATCCTACTTTATCATTTTTTCTATTAAACTAAATTCTAAACCCATTCATTCTTCATAATCTGACTGTAATTTTCTCATTCATTTTACCCTGGTTTACTTAACCCAGGCTCTCCCTTACAATGATTCTGTTTTGATAAGTTGTAGGTGTAAATATAGACATATAACAATGTGAATATAAATACATTTATATTGTATACACGCAAAAAAAAAAAAGCTGATCATAGGCTTTAACTAGAAGGTCAGGAATAAGTGGGAAGACTACCTCTTACTTATCAACTCATAATTTTCTGTAAGTTTTTTTTTATCATGAGCACATTAATTACTTTAAGAAGAAAAAATAAAATTACAAACATACATAAAATGGCTTCTACTCGGTCAATCTGATTTTTCCCCATTCTTTAAGATCCAGTTCAGCCATACCTCTTCCCTTGAAGGCTTTTTAAGACATTTCTATTCAAGACCATCCCTTTTTTAAAACAGCTTTATTGAGATAAATTCACACGCCATACGATTCACCTGTATTCGCCATACAATTCAACATTTTTTTAGTATATTCATACAGTTGTGCAACCAATACTGTAATCTGATCTTAGGATATTTCAACTTCCAAAAAAAAGCTTTGTACCAATTTGCAGTCACCGTTCATTCCTCTCGACTGCCTAACCTGGCAATCATTAATCTTTCTGTCTCTATAGATTTGCCTATTTTGGACATTTCAAATAAACAGAAGCATATAATATGAGGTCTTTTGTAACTGGCTTTCACTTAGTGTGTTTGCGACATTCTTACCTGTTGTAGCATGTATCAGAACTTCATTTCTTTCTACAGATGGATAATATTCCAACATAAGGATATGCCACATTTTATTGAGCAGTTAACGGACAACGAAGTTGTTTCCATCTTTAGGCTATTATAAATAATGCTGTTATGAACATCCCTATGCAAGCTTTTGTATAGATGTATGTTTTAAAATCTCTTGGGTGTAAGACACTTAGGAGTAAAACTGCTGGATCATATGTTAACTCTATGTTTAACATATCAAGGAATTGCTGAACTGTTTTCCAATGTGGCTGCACCATTTTACACTCCCAGCATATATGAGGGTTCCAATTTCTCCATATCCTCATCAATACTATTATATGTCTTTTTAATTTATAGCCATTCTAGGGGGATGTGAAGTGGTCTCACTGTGGTTTTGATTTGTACTTTCCTAATCAGTAATGATGTTAAACATCTTTTCATGTGTTTTTGGACACATATATATCTTCTTTAGAGAAATATCTATTTAGATCCTTGGCACATTTTCTAATTGTGGGGTTTTTTTTTTTGTTACTGAGTTATAACAGTTCATTATATGTTCCAGAAAAAAAAGTCCCTTTTCAGATATATGACTGGCAAATATTTTCTCCCATTTTGTGGGCTCCTTTTGCTTTCTTGATGATGTAGTTTGAAAAACAAGTATCTTATTTTGAGGAAGTCCAATTTCTCTTTTAAGTTAAAAAAATTTTTTTTAAGTTTATTTTGTGAGAAAGAAAATAAAGGTGGGGGGTGGGGGGGCAGAGAGAAGGAGAGACAGAGTCCTAAGCAGGCTTTGCGCCATCAGTATAGAGCCCAATGGTGAGGCTCAAACTCACATACTGTAAGATTATGACCTGAGCCAAGATCAAGAGTTGGATGCTTAACTAACTGCACCACCCAGGCACCCCAAGGAAGTCCAATTTATCTATTTTTTCTTTCCTCACTGTGCTACATCCACCACCTTTTAGCTCCTAAAGAACCTATGTTTTCAAATGTACCATTTACATAACTCTTCAAATTACTAATTTGTGATCCTACCTATCTTCTAAAATAGTTTCCTTGTTTTTCTAAGTAGATTTTAAGTCCTTTAAAAGCAAAGTCCAAGTTTTTGGCTTCATTATCCCCCAAAATACCTGGCACAGTGCTACACACAAAACAATATTCACTAAATAATGCATTAATGTTAGTGGGCACCAGGACAGAACAAAACCAAAGTTTTTCTAATTTATAATTCAAAGATCTATACCAGGAGTTTGGAAGATGGTGGTGGAGTACAAAGTACAGAGACACAGTTTGGGAGAGTGACAGACTGTGACCCCCAGGGTGGGGAGGGAGCTGCAAGTGCAGAGAAGGGGGATAGACAGACTAACACACAGGTAAGCACAAGCAGAAAATAAATCCCCATAGCAATAGGCTTGAAAAGCTAGAAGGCTTGAATTTCCTGAGTTCTTACAACCAGCAGGGCTTAAAGCCTGGAGTTTTTTGTTTTTTGGTTTTTTTTTTTAATTTTTATTTATTTTTTTAAATTACATCCAAGTTAGTTAGCATATAGTACAAAAATGTTTCAGGAGTAGATTCCTTAATGCCCCTTACTCTTTAGCCCATCCCCTTCCATACCCCTCCAGTAACCTTCTGTTTATTCTCCATATTTAAAAGTCTCTTATGTTTTTGTCCCCCTCCCTGTTTTTTATTATTTTTGCCTTCCCTTATGTTCATCTATTTTCTTTCTTAAGGTCCTCATATGAGTGAAGTCAAATGATATTTGTCTTTTTCTGACTGACTAGTTTCGCTTAGTGTAATACCCTCTGGTTCCATCCACGTAGTTGCAAATGACAAGATTTCATTCTTTTTGATTGCTGAGTAATGCTCCATTGTATGTGTGTATACACACACACACATCTTCTTTATCCATTCATCTGCTAATGGACATTTGGGCTCTTTCCATACTTTGGCTCTTGTTGATAAAGCCTGGAGTTTTAAAAGTCAGAGTGTTTGGCTCCAATAGAGCTCCGAGGGTACTGGGGCTGCTTGGGAGAAAATACAGGGCAAACAGCCCGCTGAAATACAGTATGGAAACAGCAATCCGAGGAGCACCTGGGGCAAAGAGTGGGGTTAGTTGCTCATCTTGGAGCATGTCTTAGAGAGGCAGTGTTCATGCAGAGACCCCTCCGGGAACCAGCCCAGCCGTGACACTGCTACCTAACTTGCTTACACCAAGCCCCACCCCTCCACACCCCAGTGAAACTGCCGCTCCCAGTCACGCTGGCCTCAGTCCTAGTGCAATGGGCCCCCTCCCCAAGAAGACCGGCCCAAACCCCCGCTAACAGCAGATCTCCTGACCTGGAAGTTTTTCAGAGCCTCAGTCCCAACAGTGGTGGGAACAGGTCTCATTTCACAAGGAGAACAGAGTACACCTAATTAAAACACATCACATTCAGGCCAGGGACCAAACGCTGCCCACATACAGGCAAAGAGACTGGCCCAAAGGATAAAGCAGCCAGGACACAACAGCAAAGCACATGAAGTACACACTAGAGACACTCCTAGAAGCACCAGGCCCTGGGGAACAGATGACACTAAACTGCAGGGCACTAAAGGACCTCTTCTTCATAGAGCCATTACCCTCAATAACAAAAAATATACGTGACTTTCCTAACACACAGAAACAGGCACAGAGACTTACACAAAATGAGAAGACAGATGAATTTGTCCCAAATGTAAGAACAGAACAAGGCCATGACTAGAGATCTAAGTGAAACAGATATAAGTAACGTGCCTCTTGGAGAATTTAAAGCAAAGATCATAAGGACATTCACTGGACGTGAGAAACGAGTGGAGGACATCAGTGAGACCATTAACACAGAGATAATGAGTAAAAATAAGAGAGAGAAAGGGCTCAATAAACAAAATGAGAAACATCTGATGTAATGAACAGCAGGCTGGAAAAAGCAAAGACATAGTGACCTAGAAGACAGATTAATGGAAAGTTACCAAGCTGAACAAAACAGTGAAAAAAGAATTATGCAAAATGGGAAGACTTAGGGAACTCAATGACTCCATCAAACATGCTAACATTCGTATTATAGGAGTCCTAGAAGGAGAAAAGAGAGAAAACGGGGCAGAGAATTTATCTGAAAAAATAACAGCTCGAAACTTCCCGAATCTGGAAAAGGAAACAGATATCAAGATCCAGGAGGTGCTGAGAACCCCCAACAAAATCAAACATAGCAGATTCATACCAAGATACATTATAACTAAAAAGGCAAAAAATTTCTTAAAAAGTAAGTAAAAAGGCAAAATATACTGATAAATAAAAAAAATATTAAAAGCAGCAAGATGAGGGATGCCTGGGTGGCTCAGTCGGTTAAGTGTCCGACTTCAGCTCAGGACATGATCTTGCAGTCTATGGGTTCGAGCCCTGTGTCAGACTCTGTGCTGACAGCTCAGAGCCTGGAACGTACTTCAGATTCTGTGTCTACCTCTCTCGGTCCCTCCCACACTCACGCCTCTGTCTCTCTCTCTTTCTCTCAAAAGTAAATACACATAAAAAAAAAAAAAAAAGCAGCAAGATGAGGGGCGACTGCATGGCTCAGTCGGTTAAGCATCCAACTCTTGCTTTCAGCTCAGGTCATGAACTCTAGGGTTTGAGCTCTGCTTTGGGCTCTGTGCTGATGGCACGGAGCTTGCTTGCGATTCTTTCTCTCCCTCTCTCTCTGCCCCTTCCCTGCTCATGCTCTCTCTCAAAATAAATAAACTTAAAAAAAAAAAAAAAAAGGAGCAAGACAAAAGACGACACTTACATACAAAGGAAACTTCATAAGGATACCACCTGATTTTTGAGCAGAAACATTCCAAACCAGAAGGATAGCATGATATATTCAAAGTGCTGAATGGGAAAAATCTGCAGACAAGAATACTATATCCACCAAGGCTGTCATTCAGAAGAGAAGGCAAGATAAATAGCTTCCCAGACAAGCAAAAACTAAAGTTCATGACCACTAACTCATCCTTGTAAGAAATATTAAAGGGGACTCTCTGAGTGGAAAGACCAAAAAGGATAGTATGAAAGTAGGAAACACAAAAGCAGTAAAAATAAATATTCCTATAAAAAAAAAATCAGTCAAGAAATTCACAAAATAAAAGAATGTATAATATTATGTAAACATATATCAAAAAAGTAGGGAGGGGAGGGGTGCCTAGGTGGTTCAGTCAGTTAAGTGTCCGACTTCGGCTCAGGTCATGATCTCACAGTTTGTGAGTTCAATCCCCATGTCAGGCTCTGTGCCGACAAGCTTGGAGACTGGAGCCTGCTTCAGATTCTGTGTCTCCCTCTCTCTCTCTGCCCCTCCCCCACTCACATCTGTCTCTGTCTCTCTTAAAAATAAACATAAAAAAATTTTTAAAAAATAGGGGCACCTGGGTGGCTCAGTTGGTTAAGCGTCCGACTTTGGCTTAGGTCATGATCTCACAGTCTGTGAGTTTGAGCCCCACATAGGGCTCTGTGCTGACAGCTCAGAGCCTGGAGCCTGCTTTAGATTCTGTGTCTCCCTCTCTCTCTGCCCCTCCCCTGCTCATGCTCTGTCTCTGTGTCTCAAAAAATAATTAAAAAAAAAAACATTAAAAAAATATTTTTAAAAATAAAACAAAAAGTAGGGAGGGGAAGAGTAAAGAATAGGTTCAAATTTAAACCACTACCAACTTAATATAGACTGCTATATGCAAAAGAGATTATATACAAACCTAATGGTTACCACAAATCAAAACCACTAATCAACATGCAAAGGATAAAAGAAATCCAAATATATCACTAAAGAAACCCAGTAAACCATGAAAGAGAGAAAGGTAAGAAAGGATCAGAGAAAATCTTGAGAAATAACCACAAAACAAGTAATAAAATGGCAATAAATACATATCTATCAATAATTACCCTAGATGAAAATGGACTAAATGACCTAATCAAAAGATGCAGGGTTGTAGAAGGAATTAAAAAAAAAAAAAAAAACAAGGGCGCCTGAGTGGCTTAGTCGGTTAAGTGTCAGACTTCGGCTTGGGTCATGCTCTCACAGTTCATGAGTTTGAGCCCCACACTGAGCTCTGTGCTGACAGCTTGGAGCCTGGAGCCTACTTCAGATTCTGTGTGTGTGTCTCTCTCTCTCTCTCTCTCTCTCTCTCTGCCCCTCCCCTGCTCACAAGTCTCTGTCTCTCAAAAATAAACAAACATTAAAAAAACAAAAAACAAAAAAAACGAACAAACAAGACCCATCTGTTTACTGCCTACCAGAGACTCATTTTAGACCTAAGGACACCTGCAGATTGAAAGTGAGGGTATGGAGGGGTGCCTGGGTGGCTCAGTTGGTTAAGTGTCCAACTTCAGCTCAGGTCATGATCTTGCAGTTCAGGAGTTCAAGCCTCGCGTCAGGATCTGTGCTGAGAGCTCAGAGCCTGGAGCCTGCTTCAGATTCTGTGTCTCCCTCTGTCTCTGCCCCTCCCCAGCTCACAATTTGTCTCTCTCAAAAATAAACAAACATTAAAAAAAAAAAAAAAAGGAAGTAAGGGTTTGCAGAAACATTTATCATGCAAGTGAATGGCAAAAGAAAGCCACAGTAGCAATAGTTATACTGGACAAAATAGACTTTAAATCAAAGACTGTAACAAGAGACCAAGAGGCTACCCAGTAATCAAGGGTGTAATGCAACCAGGAGATATAAAAATTGTAAAAATTTATGTGCCCAACATGAAAGCACTTAAATACATAAACTAGTTAATTACATAAAGGAACTAATAATAATACAGTAATAGTGGGGGACTTTAATGCCCCACTTACATCAATGAATAGATCATCTAAACAGAAAAACAAGGAAACAATGGCCTTAAATGACACACTGAGAGAGGTAGATTTAACAGATACACAGTAAAACCTTAGATTGTGAGCATAATTCGTTCTGGAAACATACTTGTAATCCAAAGCACTTGTATATCAAAGCAGATTTCCCCATAAGAAATAATGGAAACTCAGGATTCATTCCACAACCCAAAAACATTTATATAAAAGTGATTACAATACTGTAATATTGTAATATTGTAATAAAATAATAAAGAAAATACAAAATACAAATAAAAATAAATAAATTAACCTGCACTTAACCTTTGAAAACCTTCGTGGCTGGTGTGAGGAAGACAAGAGAGAGGAGGGTTGTGTAGGACGACTTTCACTGTCAGATGTTGACTACAGTATTAATAAACTCTTTCTTATACTGTATTTCATGTAACTGGTGATAAGGCAGCAGAGGAAAGGGTCTATATCTGCAGGTAGCCTGACCTAGAATGAAGCAAAGCATTCCTAAGCTTACTCTTTTATGGAAAAGCAAAGGACTGTCCATAGGTGTTTTGAAGTGACAAAAACTACAGTAGTGCCAGTTGTGGGAACCTTCCAACATGCTGAAAAATCACTGATTTCTGCCAAACATCACAGCCTGAGACTGAGCATCCGAACATGGGAGACAATCACCCATAATCTCACAGCAAGGGAGAGAGAGAAAGAGAGAAGAACCATTGGCTCAGTTGTGATCATGTGACATTTGGTGTCACGTACTACTCATATTGCAAGACATCACTTGTTTAGCAAGATAAAATTTATTAGAAACGTTTGCTTGTCTTGTGGAACACTTGCAGAACAAGTTACTGGCAATCCAAGATTTTACTCTGTTCAGAACATTTCATTCTAAAACACCAGAATACACATTCTTTTCAAGTGTACATGGAACATTCTCCAGAACAGATCATGTATTAGGCTACAAAACAAGTCTCAACAAATTCAAAAAGATCAAAGTCATACCATGCATCTTTTCTGACCACAATGCTATAGAACTAAACATCAACCACAATAAAAAATCTGGAAAGAGGACAAATACATGGAGGTTAAATAATACGCCACTAAACAATAAATAGGTCAATCAGGAAATAAAAGAAGAAATAAAAAGTACATGGAAGGGCACCGGATGGCTCAGCTGAAGGCGCATGCACTCTTGATCTCAGGGTTGTGAGTTCAAATCCCACGTTGGGTGTAGAGATTATTGCAAAACTTAAAAAAAAAAAAGTACATGGAAACAAATGAAAATGAAAACACTAAAGTTCAAAACCTTTGGGATGCAGCAAAAGCGATTCTAAGAGGGAAGTTTACAGCAATACAGGCCTACCTCAAGAAGTAAGAAAAATCTCAAATAGACAACCTTACTTTACACCTAAAGGAACTAGAAAAGGAAGAGCAAATAAATCCGAAAACCCGCAGAAGGAAGGAAATAATAAAGATTAGAGCAGAAATAAATGACATAGAAACTAAAAAAAAAAAAAAAATAGAACATATCAATAAAACCAGGAGCTGGTTCTTTGAAAATTTCAGCAAAATTGGTAAGGCCCTAGGCCAGCCTCATCAAAAAAAAAAAAAAAAAAAAAAAAAGAGAGAGAGAGAGAGAGAGAGGACTGAAATAAACAAAATCATTAGTAAAGGAGGAAACATAACAACCAACACCACAGCAATACAAACAATTGTAAGAGAGTATTATGAAAATTTATTTGCCAACAAATTGGAAAACCTACAAGAAATGGATAAACTACTAGAAACATATAACCTACTAAAGCGGAAACAGAAAGAAACAGAAAATTTTAACAGATCAATTACCAGCAGATAAATCAGTAATCAAAAAACTCCCAACCAACAGGGGTGCCTGGGTGGCTCAATTTGGTTGAATGTCTAACTCTTTATCTTGGCTCAGGTCACAATCCCAAGGTCATGAGATTAAGTCCTGAGTTGGGCTGTGTACTGAGTGTGAACCTGCTTAACATTCTCCCTCCCCCTCTACCCCCTTCCCCACTCATACTCTCTCTAAAAATAAAAAACAGACCAAAAAAAACACAAAAAAACCAAAAAACCTTCCCAACAAACAGAAGTCCAGAACCAATGGCTTCACAGGTGAATTTTACCAAACATTTAAAGACAAGTTAGTACCTATTCTTCTCAAAGTATCCCAAAAAATAGAAAAGGAAGGAAAATTTCCAAATTCATTCTATGAGGCCAGCATTACCAATACCAAAACCAGATAAAGACACCATAAAAAAAGAGATTTACAGGCTATTTTCTCTGAGGAACACAAATGCAAAAATCCTCTACAAAATACTGATTTCAACAAACATTAAAAAATCATTCACCACAATCAAATGAGATTTATTCCTAAATTGCAAGAAAGTGGTTCAATATCGGCCTATCAATCAACATGACATATCACATCAATAAGAGAAGGATAAGAACCATAGGAGCATTTCAACAGATGAGAAAAAGCATTTGACAAAGTACAGCATCCATTCATGATAAAACCCCTCAACAAAGTAGGTTTAGAGCCAACAAACCTCAACATAATAAAGGCCACAGGTTTTCAACACACAGCTAACATTACCTTCAATGGGGAAAAAGTGAGAGCCTTTCTCCAAAGTCAGGAACAATGCAAGGATGTCCACTCTCACTGTTTTTATTCAACATAGTACTGAAATCCTAGCCACAGCAATCAGACAACAAAAAGAAATAGGAAGCATCCAAATCAGTAAGGAAGAAGTAAAACTTTCACTATTTGCAGATGACATGATACTATACATACAGAGAAAACCCAAAAGACCACCTAAAAGCTCCTAGACCTGATAAACAAATTCAGTAAAGTTGAAGGATACAAAATCGATTGTTTTTTTGTTTTTTTTTTTTTTTGAGAGAGAGAGTTAGAGAGCAAGCAGGGGAAGGATTGAGAGAGAGGGAGACAGGATCCCAAACAGGCTTCATGCTGTCAACACAGAGTCCGATGTGGGGCTCAAACCCATGAACCATGAGATCATAAACTGAGCTGAAATCAAGAGTCGGATGCTTGGCCAACTGAGCCACCCATGTGCCCCAAAATCAATTGTATTTCTATACATCAATAATGTAACAGCAGAAAGAGAAAATAAGAACACAGTCCCATTTACAACTGCACCAAAAATAGTAAGACACCTAGGAATACACCTAACCAAAGACCTATATTCTGAAAATTGCAAAGCACTGATGAAAGACACTGAAGATGACACAAAGTGGAAAGAATTCCATGCTCATGGACTGGAAGAGCAAATATTGTTGAAATGTCCATACTACCCAAAGCAATCTACAGATTTAATGCAATCCCTATCAAAATACCAACAGCATTTTTCATAAAACCAGAATAAACAATCCTAAAATATATATGGAACCACAAAAAATTCCAAACAGCCACAGCAATCTTGAAAAAGAAAAGCAAAGCTGGAGGCATCACAGTTTCAGACCTCAAGTTATATTACAAAGCTACAATGATCAAAACAGTACAGTACTGGCACAAAAGTAGACATATAGATCGATAAAACAGAATAGAAAATCCAGAGATAAACCCACCACTATATGGTCAATTAATCTTTGACAAAGCAGGAAAGAATATCCAGTGGGAAAAAGACCATCTCTTCAACAAATGGGTACTGGGAAAACTGGTCAGCAACATGCAAAAGAATGAAACGGGACCACTTTCTTACACCATACACAAAAATAAACTCAAAATGGGTTGAAGATCTAAATGTGAGACCTGAAACCATAAAAATCCTAGAAGAGAAACACAGACAGTAATCACTCAGACTTCAACCATAGCAACTTTTCTCCAGATAGGTCCTCTGAGGCAAGGGAAACAAAAGCAAAAATAAACTATGGGGATTACATCAAAATAAAAAGCTTCAAGCAATCAAAACTAAAAGGCAATCTATGGAATGGGAGAAATTATCTGCAAATGACATACCCGATAAAGGTTTAATATCCAAAACATATAAAGAACTAATACAACTCACACCCAAAAAACAAATATCCAAGTATCTTTTTCCAAGGCAGACATCCAGATGGCTAACAGACCCATGAAAAGATGCTCACCATCACTTATCATCAGGGAAATGCAAATCAAAACTACAATGAGATATCACCTCTTACCTGTCAGAATGGCTAAAATCACAAGGTGCTGGTGAGGATGTGTAGTAAAAGGAACCCCTGTGTATTGCTGGTGGGAATACAAACTAGTGCAGCCACTGTGGGAAACAGTATGGAGGTTCCTCAAAAAGTTAACAATAAAAAAAATAATAATAAAAAAAATTTTTTAAAAAAAGTTAAAAATAGAACTACTTTATGATCCAGCAATTGCACTACTGGGCATTTACCCAAAGAATTCAAGAACACTAATTCGAGGGGGACACATGTACCCCTATGTTTATAGCAGCATTATTTATAATCCCCAAGATACGGAAGCATCCCAAGTGACCATCAACTGATGAATGGATAAATATATAGTATATATACACAGTGGAATATTATTCAGCCATAAAAAATAATGAAACCTTGCCACTTGCAACGACATGGATAGAGCTAGAAAGTATAATGCTAAGTGGAATAAGTCAGAGAAAGACAAATCCCATATGAATTCACTTATAGTGAAATTTAAGAAACAAAACAAACAAGTAAAGGGAAAAACAGAGACAAACAGACTTTTAACTATAGAGAACAAACTGATAGGTACCGGAGGGGAGGTGGGTTGGAGGATGGGTGAAAGACATGATGGGGAGGAAGGAGTATACCTGTCATGACGAGCACCAGAGGAAAAATTTTAAAAATTTAAATAAGTAAACTATACCAGTATTTATAGATGAATTTAAAAGTCCAAATCAGGGGCGCCTGGGTGGCGCAGTCGGTTAAGCGTCCGACTTCAGCCAGGTCACGATCTCGCGGTCCGTGAGTTCGAGCCCCGCGTCGGGCTCTGGGCTGATGGCTCGGAGCCTGGAGCCTGTTTCCGATTCTGTGTCTCCCTCTCTCTCTGCCCCTCCCCCGTTCACGCTCTGTCTCTCTCTGTCCCCAAAATAAATAAACGTTGAAAAAAAAAATTAAAAAAGAAAAAAAAGTCCAAGTCAGTAACTTAAAAAAATTTTTTTTCAACGTTTACTTATTTTGGGGACAGAGAGAGACAGAGCGTGAACGGGGGAGGGGCAGAGAGAGAGGGAGACACAGAATCGGAAACAGGCTCCAGGCTCCGAGCCATCAGCCCAGAGCCCGACGCGGGGCTCGAACTCACGGACCGCGAGATCGTGACCTGGCTGAAGTCGGACGCTTAACCGACTGCGCCACCCAGGCGCCCCTAAATCAGTAACTTTTAAATGAGTAAAAAGAATTCTTCTACTATGTGAAATCTAGAAAATAGCCACTTTCAAGAATGCTCTTACTTAGAATAGAAACACTTTAAGGGCAAGGACACCATTGTAGTTCTCCTACTACCTGCAGCCCTAAGCACAGTATACACTGTATGCCCTCACACATAGGAAACACTCAATAAATGTTTAGGAAATAAATGAATGAAATTTCTTTCTTACAGACCACAGGAGTTTAGAAAGCTGTACTTATTTGCAAATATATGTATCAATTCCAAATTTTGTACAAAGCCAAGTAACATCTTGCAACTTATAAAAGTTCCCTGGAAAGATATGTCAATTAAAAAAAAATCTTAAGAATACAGAAATGTAAGGTTGGGTCATTACAGTGATATTTAAGATCTATACGAGTAGCTTACTAAGATGGTACAAATTTGTTTACTTTCAAATCCAAGTTCTTTGGGCAACTTTGAGATTAACCATCCTTTAGGGGTGCCTGGGTGGCTCAGTCAGTTAAGCATTCGACTTCAGCTTAGGTCATGATCTCACAGTCCGTGAGTTCGAGCCCGGCGTCGGGCTCTGTGCTGACAGCTCAGAGCCTGGGGCCTGCTTCAGATTCTGTGTCTCCCTCTCTCTCTGCCCCTCCCCTGCTCATGCTCTGTGTCCCTCTGTCTCAAAAATAAATTAAAAAAAAAAAAACATTAAAAAAGATTTAAAAAAATAGTAAAAAAAGATAAACCATCTAATAAAGACCTAAAATATAAACCATGACATTACATAATGTTTGATAATTTTTTCAAGAAATATACACACCATTCAAATTTATATAAAAATAAAGTGTTTTAGGAGTGAATGCTACCATCATAAAAAGTGAGTCTTCTTATTCAAGAAATCAAATTACCTTCAATGGATCAAGTTCGTTCTCATAGGATTTGACAATTTCCTTTGATGATATTAACTGAGCTTCCTTACTAGTAATCTGGTCACGTATCTCACAAGCTTTTTCCTTGTTTTGCTTCAAATATTTTAGTTCTGTTTGACATTCTTTTACTTTCTGACCTTGTGTCTGACGTACCTGCCGCAGCATTTCCAAGGCTTTAATGTACCTTTGAAGATATTAAATAAAAATCAAACTTCTTTCCAAGTAAATTACATAGGTTCCAACAATGGAATATTATACAGTTGCTAAGATTGCATTTACAAAGAGCTTTTAATACCTTAGAAAATGCTTATGATATAATGGTAAATGAAAACATTACATATAAACTGTCAAGCAGGTAAATAAAAATGCACAGAAAGAAAACAGAAAGAAAATATGCCCACTGGTTGCCACTGGATGAAAGGTAATAACTGATGACTTTACTTTTAAGACTTTTTCTCTTCTAAAAAAGAAATATCCAAATTGCAACCATGGCTCAATAACTTGACAGGTTATAAAGTCTCATTAAAGGCTACAAACCTTGTTGCTGAAAAAATCTCATCAAATTTTTGCTTCAGAGCCTTTCCTTCACTTAAAGGCCAATTAGAGTCTTCTTGGTGACAAAAAATGACATTATTTAGCACAGACTTGGAAACCCCAAGAGAACTTATCATCTCTCGGTCAATTTCTGCACACTTAGAGCTGAGACTGACCTTCTCACCATGCCTACAGAAAATGAAAATCAAGAATTTATGTAAAAAAACCTCCTGTTGTACCTATTCTAATTGCTTAATCAATCCTTTATGCTGTACTTGTTAAAAAAAAAAAAAGTTCCCTCATGCATCCCCAGTTACAATAGCTTTCTTATGGTAAAAAGTTTAACTCTTAAGGATTCAGGAGTTCAATGATGAAAAAGTATGTAAAACAGGGAGGGACAGGAAAAGATGCCAGAACTAATTTTTTTTACGTTTGGATTTTTAAATATAGTAATATAAAATATTTACAGACAATAAGTAGAGAAAAATAAACTGTCTTCCAATCCCAGGACTTAAAAATAAGAAAACAGACTTTAACAAAAGTAAAGTAAAACATGATGATTCACAGAAGACAGGCAATTGTGCCTTAAACAAAAACATCTAAAGACTATAGTGTTTAGATACGGATTGTTCAGTAACACAATGTAAAAGGATAATAAAGGCAAACTTTAGTGATACCCATTTAAGCAAATTCAAATCAGTAGACCTCAACTTCTAAGGTCACACTGACAAAGCAATCCACTACAGAGAAGTATCTTAGGGTCTTTTAAAGAGTCCCCTACATCATTATACCTAGGGCCAGGAGCATCTCTGCCCTTGAATTTCAAGAGATCTCTCAGTATCTTTCATCAGGAGGACAAATTCAACATTTTCTTTACATTTTCTGTGCACTATCTGTGAATAGCTAGATTAGTAAAGTATCTGTCTTTACTGTCATTTATATATTCCAATACATATTTTGAAAATAGTACACTGAATACACCGAGAATGTTTTGTAGGGGGAGAGAATGGACACAGATAGACCAAGAGGTGATCACATTAGACCGGAGAAAAATTATGGTAGCCTGAACTAGAAAGGTCACTGTACAGAAGGAAAAGAAATGGACTCAACAGACATTTAAATCCTAGGTTAAAGCCAGAGGACCTGGTAATGAACTACATATAGAGAGCAAGGAGGTGTCAAGATGTAGAGAATGTATTCGTTTGTGTCACTGGATGGATGGGGTACCTACCCCATTTGCTACAATGAGGAGCACTGCAAGAGGATCACATAGTGGGAGATTTTTTAAGAGGAGTCAAGGGGACTCATGAGCTTGGTTTTGGACATGTTGAATCCGAGGTGTCTTTGAAAGGGGTGGTAGAAAATGAGAGAGACAGGTGGGTATATGGGTCTGAAAACAGAGGTCTGGAGACCTAAATCTGTCAGTCATCTATGAATAGAAAGTAATTTGAGTAATGGGTATGAATGAGATTATCTAGGAAGAGAATACAGAGCAAAAATAGGAGAGGATTTAGGGCTGAGCCCGTGGAACCAGCTACCTTTATTAGCTGGCTGGATGTAGCTGTGAGGGAGAGACAGAACAGTGTCATGTCATGCAAGTCCAGAAAAAGATCTTCAAGAAGTTATTGATAGCTACCATTTACTGAGTTACAGTATACAGAACAATGGCCCTTCAAAGATATTTATATTCTAATCCCTGTGAATGCATCAGGTTACATGGCAAAAGGGAATGAAGATTACAGATGAAGTTAAGGTTGCTTTATCATCTGGACCCTAAGTAAAAGAATTACCCTGGATTGTCTGGGTGGGGCTGACGCAATCACAAGTGTCTTTAAGTGGGAGAGGGAGCCAGAAGAGGATGTCAGAGTGATGTACTATGAGAACTCAGCCCACTATTGCTGACTTTAAAGATGGAGGGCCATGAGCCAAGTTTTGTGGGTGGATTGCAAAAGACCCAAAAAGGATGTAGAAACAGATTTTCCCTAGAGCCTCCAGAAAGGATTATAGCCCGGCCACCACCTTGATTTTAAGCCAGTGAGACCCAATTTGGATTCCTAAATTACAGAACTATAAGATAATAAATGTCTGTTGTTTTAAACCACTGAGTTTGTGGTTTGTTATGCAAAGAAAACTAATACATGAGCTCTCATTTTACATGCATTAGCTCAATCCTTCTTTCTAAGATATATATAATAAAAATGAATCCCTATTTTACAAATGAAAAAAAACCACAGGATTGCAAAAAGATCTATTTAGTAAACCAATAGCATTATCCTAATTAACACAGAGGGTATTTCTGACCTCAGTTGGAGCTGTTTCAGTAAAGGAATGGGGCTAGAGGAGGATGGAGGAAAAACAGAAATAGAGACAGTGATTATCAACAACTCTTATGAGAAGCCTGACTGTGAAGGGGAAAATAGAGACAAACAGTAACTGGTGTGGAATGAAATCCACCTGAGTGTATTTAAATGCCAAGGAAACCAACCTGCTTGAGAAGCCAATAGCTAATATACTGCCTCTAGCACATAATAGGTGACAAATGTTATTAATTAAGAGAATTATTTAATTAGTTGACAAATAAACAAGTGAAAGGCGTAAGGTGATAGTTAAGTAATTTGTACAACAGGGATAAAGCCTTGAATCCAGGGCAGGCTAATTCCAAAATCCAAACCCATTAAAGGTGATAATGTGACTCTAATAAAGGTGACAGTTCAAAGGGTTACACTTTGTATGCTTCTCATTTCACACATTCCTACACACAATACTAGCATTTTCCATTCATTCAATCTATATTTGAGTGATTGTGTACCTTCAGTTGAACAAGTGTTCATAAATTACTCAAAGGAATGCAGCATTATCACAAAATCTTTGATGGGATCATTCTGTTTAACTGATAAAAGATCCAACAGTAACTGTTCATAGTGGATGAAGCTATGCATGCATAGGGTCAGGGAGTATTACAGGAACTCTATTTTCTGCTTAGTTTTGCGGAGAACCTGAAACTGCTCCAAAAAAATAAAGTCTTTAAAAAAATTATTATGCTGCTCTAAAATAAAGTAATGGGAAAAAAACCCATAGTCTTATAAACCTAAATAACAGAAAATTAATAGATATTCAAATATAAGGTAAACACCTACTTTGTTCTAGTAATGACTCCTTCCAGGGTTTTAAATTCTGTCTTTTTGCTTTTCTGAGTACACACCATAGATCTCTGCACAGCTATAAGTTCTCCATTGACATCACGAAACTGCAGACGAATCTGGGCTCTAACATCTGTTTCTTGAGCAACCTTTAAAGGTACACAGGGAAAGATTATGCTACCTTAATAAGCATCAGAATGTTAGTTCCAAAAGAAAAGACATGAGCAATCTTATCAAAAATGACAAAAACTTAAACATCAAAATGAGTGTCATTTTTACATGCTATTCAAATACACAAGAGAAAAAAATACTTTTTTTAAAAAAATTTTTTGAGGGGGGGCAGTTCGAGTGTGTGTAAGCAGGGGAGGGGCGAGAGAGAGAGAGACAGAGAGAGAGAGAGAGAGAGAGAGAGAGACAGAGAGAGAGAGACAGAGAGAGAGAGAGAGAGAGACAGAGAGAGACAGAGAGACAGAGATAGAGACAGAGAGAGAGAGAGAGAGAGAGAAAGAGAGAAGGGAGAGCGAGAGCGAGAGAATCCCAAGTAGGCTCCATGCCCAGTAGAGAGCTGATGCAGGGCTTGATCCCATGACCATTAGATCATGACCTGAGCTGAAATCAAGAGTTGGACGCTCAACCAAGTAAGCCACCCAGGCACCCCAAGAACACTCTTTAACTGATTTACTAAAACTGACTATTTTCTACTTCTGTTATTCAGCATTAGGAGACCAGGTGTGTGAGTTTTTCAAATAAACTTTAGCTTCTTAAGTATCGCAAGTGTTTTCCAAAATAATTTTCAAAACATATACAAGCTTACAGAAAAGCAGAAATGAAGTGTACAAAACTTTTCTCCCCTGAACCACTTAAGACTAAGTTGTTGATTTGATGTCCCAACAGTATTTCCTACAAAACAGGGAGACACTGATGGCCCTTCTGAGGTCTCAAAAGAATGTTATCAAAAGAGAGAACTCAAAAGAGAGTTCCATAAGGCCTCCTTACTCTGGCATATCACAATTCAAATGTCACCCAGTCAAGTGTAACCTCTAGAATAACCATTCAGCTCACAGTCCCACTCTTCTACCCCCGTAGTTTATTCTCTGCTAGCCCTCAATAATTCCTGTCCTGGACATGTGCAGCTTAGTATCTGGCCAAAGATTTGATAGTCCCTTACACAGATTTCTGGTGCCCATCTCTGCACAGCAACCCCTGTCCTGTATCTTATTCCATAATTTATAGTCATATCAGCAAACCCACACTTCTACGTTTGTTTCATCTAGCTGGTAAATACTATTATTCTCTGCTGGGGTTTTAATTCTATATGCCAAAGTGTACAAAATTTCCCTAGGGAGAAAGCTAAAATGAATGTGTAGTCCCTCATACATTTCTCTTTTCTCAAAGATCACAGCCCTGTGCCATCTGTTGTCCAATGCCTGAAAATAGTTGCTTCAATTTTTTTGTTCCAGTTTTATAGTTGTTTATACTGGGAGCACAAATATGATACTCCTCGACGGTAACCAAAACCACAAGTCATGAATCCTGCATTTTTTTTTTAAATCATAGACTATCTTTTACTGGTCTTTCAATAACTTTTTGGCATAAACATAACTATGATATTAATTGGTCAAATCATTCAAAAAATTAAGCACCAACTTATTACGCACTTGTAGCTTACATGTGTTGTTTTGGTTCAAAAAGAAAGACACTTTCTCCTTTGAAGTATGGGAGACAGGTTAAACAGAAAAGTAAAAAAGTGCTGTTAAACATCGTCTTAAGAGAAGTACATGATACTTTGAAAACACAAAGTAAGCATCTAATCTACCTAGGGTAGAATTCTGGGAAGGGCTTCTAAAGGAAGTGAATGTTTAAACTGAGAACTGACAGATGGGCCGGAGTTAGCCAGATGAAAAGATCTGAGTCACTGAATAGCTAAAGTAATTTCAGAAAGTATGGTGCAGAACAAAGGGGAAAGGGAGTGAAGACAGAAAGTGGTTCCAGTAATTAAGAGCCTTCTGAAACATGTTAAGGGCTTTGAACTTAAAGCAATGGAAAGCCACTTCAGGGGTTTAATCCAGAGGAAAGGCATGCAGTAGATGTGCATTTTAAATGAATCACTTTGCCTTTAAGGTAAACACACTGAACTAACAGAGGCAAGACAGGAGGCAGAGAGTATTCCAGGAGAAACAGGAAGACAGCCTACACAAGAGCTTCAGCATTGGAGGTAGAGGTAAGGAGTGAGAAGTTGTTGGACTGGCTGCTCAGAAGTTGCATGATTCAAACTTAACATACAGAAATCCACTGCAAATTATACATTAATAACAATATAGCAGAAAGGAAAATTAAGAAAACAATTCTGTTTACAACTGCACCAAAAAGAGTAAAATACCAAGGAATAAATTTAACCAAGGAAATGAAAGACCTATAATCTAAAAACCGTAAGACAATGATGAAAGAAATTCAAAATGACAAAATGGAAAGATACGCTATGCTCATGGATTGAAATGTTAAATGTTAAGATGTTCATACTATCCAAAGCAACCTAAAGATTCAATGTAATCCGTATCAAAATACCAATAGCATTTTTCAAAAAACTACAACAAATAATCCTAAAATGTGTATAGAACCACACACAGAAGACCCTGAATACCCAAAACAATCTTGGAAAGAATAACAAAGCTGGAGGTATCATAATCCCAAATTTCAAGAAATACTGCAAAGCTATAACAATCAGACACACAGATCAACAGAATAGGGAGCCCAGAAATAAACCCACACTTATATGGTCAATTATTCTATAGCAAAGGAGGCAAGAATACACAATGGGGGAAAAGACAGTCTCATTGATAAACAGTATTAGGAAAACTGCACAGCTACTTGCAAAAGAATGAAACCAGACCAATTTCTTTTACCATACACAAAAATAAATTCAAAATGGATTAAAGACCTAAATGTGAGACCTAAAAGCATGAAATTCCTAAAAGAAAACAGTAATCTTGTGGATATCAGCTCTACCAACATATTTATGAATATGTCTCCTCAGGCAAGGGGGAAAAAAGCAAAGATAAACTAATGGTATTACCCCAAAATAAAAAGCTTTTGCACAGCCAAGTAAACCATCAAAAAAAAACCCAAAAAGGCAACCTACTGAACGGAAGTGATACTTCTAAATGATATATCTGATAAGAGGTTAGTATCCAAAATATATAAAGAATTCATACGTCTCAACACCAAACCCCCCCCGCAAATAATCAGATTAAAAATAGGCAGAGGACCTGAATAGACTGATACTTGCCCGAAAACATACAGATGGCCAAAAGACACATGAAAAAAATGCTCTGTATCACTAATCATCAGGGAAACACAAATCAAAACCACCATGAGGTAGCACTTTACTCCAGTCTGAATAGCCAGTATCAAAAAGGTAAGAACGAGTAAGTACTGGTGAGGATGAGAAAAGCAAAACCCCATGCACTGTTGGGAAAAATGTAAACTGTGCAACTATTGTGGAAAACAGTATGGAAGCTCCTAAAATATTAAAAATAGAAGGACTCTATGATCCAGTAATTCCACTATTGGGTATTTACCCTCCAAAAATGAAAACATAATATGAGAAGATAAAATGCACAGCTATGTTTATTGCAGCATTATTTAGAGTAGCCAAGATACGAAAACAACCAAAGTGCCCATCTAGACAAGAATGGATAAAGAAGTCGTATATACATACAATGGAGTATTACTCAGCCATAAAAAAGAATGAAATCTTTTCATTTGAAACAACATGGATGGACCTAGAAGGTATTATGCTACATGAAGTAAGTCAGACACAAAAAGACAAACACCATATGATTTCACTTACATGTGGAATCTAAAAAAAAAACCCAAAAAACAGAATCAAACTCATAAATACAGAGAACTGGTGGTTGCCAGAGGAGGGGTAGGTAAGAGAATGGGTAAAATCGATGAAGGGCATTAACAGGTACTAACTTCCAGTTATAAATAAGTCACAGAGATGAGAAGTACAGCATAGAGAATGAGGTCAATTATATTGTAGTAACATTTTAGTGTGGTGACAGCTGTCAACTACAATTATAGTGGAGACCACCGTGTAACATACAGAACTGCTGAATCACTAGGTGCATATAACACTGCTGAATATAACACTGTATGTCAACTATATTTAAACAGAAAAACTTAATAAAAGAAGAAAAAACTAGTAGCCTCTTAGGATTTGAACATCTCAGTGAAGAAAATGGCCAATGATATTTAGCTGTGAAAGCCCAGGGACTTGATGCTATCATTTCAGCCCAAGGCAAACAGTTGCTGAGGTCTTAATTCACTGCAAAGTAATTATGCATCTATGTACTACAAAACGAGTTAATTTGTTTAGAACATGTCCTACCAGTAGGTCAAATACATATATACATTTTCCATGGCATCTACCCTTTTATGACTTAGCTACGAGAAAAGTATCAAATTAAGAAGAATTTAAGCAACGGGTATCTTGCAGCATTTCAATCACAATATTGTTGGTGAGCTTACTGAGAAGAGGTTCTTCAAAAAGAGTAATCTAGATTTAAGGCAGAAAAATACATACTAACTTTAGAACAATTTCTATCTAAAAGAATAAAACAAAAAATAATATAAGCCCTTCCCTTTCCAAACAATCTAGTTAGAAAACCATTTTTCCAACAGTGGGGCAGAAGAATGTATGTATTCATGCTGGCTGAAGTTGAGGGACATAGAAACTCAGCCTAAAACAGTACAACTGCTTAGGCTGAGAAGGGTGTCCACACGGGCACCTTGCCACAAGGTTTCAAGAGTCCAAGCGTGTCAGAGTTCAAACAGGATGCAAAGGACATCCATGAGTAGGGATGAGCCAGCTTAGGGGAAAGAGGGTATCCAAAATGGGGGAAGGCATAATGTGGGATTTCAGAGCCTGACAACTTTGAGGGAATTCAAAGAAGGAAAAAGTGTGCTGGGTAATTCAGATCGTAGATTACTGACTGCATACCTACAAGAGGCCAGCTGGTAAAGATTATCAGAGACTGAGAAGGCCGAGTAAGATGTCCATAGGTGGGGAATGGGGAAGTTGCCTCTTAATCTCTTCCTTCTATTTACCAAGCAATGGATTAATTCCTACTTTCCAACTTTACCCAGTGCTTGATTAAATCCAACTTTCCAACTTGCTCTGTGCTTACCAATGAGCTGCTGAACTAGACAGAAGAAACACAACTGGTCTCCTTACAAACTTTCACCCACAAACCTCAGGTGACCCAATGACACTGTCATGTAACCCTGTAACACTTCCCTAATCAACTTACCCTCTGAGCTCTTACACTTTTTCTAGCCTCAATCAACCCCTTCTCCCACCCTCAGCTAACAATTTCACTTGTTTTCCACTGAGAACATAGAAACAGTCAAAAGACCATTTATTTATTCTCTCACCACTAAACTGAAAAATTACATACTCTGTCCGTCATCTTTTTACCCTGGATGAACAGTGCATACACCTATTAACTCTGTCAGTGGGGCAATGGATCCTATCTCTACTTGCCTACTCAAGGATTTAACTCTGGAATTATCCCCTCTCTTGCATTAATTTTTTTCCTCTAACAGGGTCATTCTATCCATCTACAAATGCTCTATCCCATATATATGCTTTATTCCATATTTATCCCACATGGTTTAAATCCTATAGTGTTTGTGGGGTGCCTTGTGGCTCAGTTGGTTAAGCAACCGACTTTGGCTCAGGCTATGATGCCCAGTTTGTGCTGACAGCTCAGAGCCTAGAGCTTGCTTTGGATTCTGTGTGTGCGTGTGTGCGCGCGTGCGCCTCTCCCCCACTTGCACTGTCTCTCTCTCTCTCTCTCTCTGAAATACACAAACATCAAAAAAAAATTAAAAAACTACAGTGTTTAAAATCACAAATATGGGCAGGCACCTGGGTGGCTCAGTTGGTTAAGCATCTTGACTTGATTTTGGCTCAGGTCAATAACTCATGGTTCCTGAGGTGGAGCTCATAGAGCAGAGCCTGCTTGGGATTCTCTCTCTCCTCTGCCTCTCCTCCGTTCATGTGCACCTTCGTGTGCACACATTCTCTCTCTCTCTCTCAAATAAATAAATAAACTTAAAACACACACACACACACACACACACACACACACACACAAATATGGAAGCAATATGTGATGAAGAAACTGCTGTGGAAATAAGCATCTGGTTAGTTTACAAAATCAGCCAGAAGCAAAACAAAAGTGATGAGATGCAGAAAACAGAGAATTGAGGTTCTTAGGGTTCAAGTCAACTGAGGAGAAGCAAATGAGGTCAAAGAAAGAATGGGAAAGACTGAGGTAGCCAAAAATTTGAAAGAAGTAGAGGAGAAAGGGGGAAGGTACACAATATGGAAATCAAATTTCTAAGAAGAGAGTAACAATGGAAAACAGGTAAAAAAAAAAGACAGGAAGGAGCAACAGAAAAATTCAGGCATTTAAAATAAACAGTATTGGGTGCAGGGACAAATTAAAGCAAGGAAAAGAAAAAACCAAGAGAAGCTGAATATGTAAGAGGATGGGAAAACTGGGGGGATGTGGGCAATCCAGGTGAGAGGAATAGTTCCAACCATAAGAGCAGGTGTGACCGACTCAAAAAAAAGAGCTGAATAAAACAGTGTGGGTGGGGGCTCAGAACTGGGAAATTAGAGCAGATGAAAAGTGGGTATTAAGTGAGGAAAGATGAACCATCAAGGCCAGAAGAACCAGAGGGAGGACACGAGTAGACAGCTGAGAAAAACAGCTCTTTCCACTTGGAAAAAGGAATGGATGATAGACTGAAATTGTCAGAGATGCTAGAGCATCAATCAACAAGGAAACATCCAGAAGAACAACAAAAATAACAAAGCAAGAACAATAGCCATAAAACGCTCCTTGATCTTACAAACCTTTTCAGCTACTTCCTTCTTTCCACTCATAGCAAACTCACAGAACAATTCTGTTTCACTTTCTTGTTTTCTCACATCACTGAAACTGGTTTTGTCAAGATGACCAATGGCCTCCACATAGCTCAACCTTCTTCTTACTTGAGCTATCAACATATTTGACACCGTTTGACATCTTCTTTCTTGTTCACCCTTCATTCTCTTGTCTTCCAAGACCCCACTCTCCCAGTTTTCCCTCCTTTACCACTTGTTCTTTTAGTATCTTTTGGTGCCTCCTCTTCATCCCTATTTCTAAATGCCAGTGTGCTCTAGGTTAAGATCTTCCGCCTCTTCTCAACATTTACTCCCTATGTGATCGCATCAGGCTTTAAAACTAACTATAGATAACCAACTGTATACATCAATGATTCTTAATTAGTCTTTCTCTAACTCAAACCTCTCCCCTGGACATACTTCCATTTACCTACTGGACATTCTGGGTATCTAAAAGACATTCCAAATCTACACATTTAAACCAAAGCCCCCCAAATTTCCTTTCTCAGAGTTTCCTCGTTACAATAAACAGTGACACTATTTTATCTACTTTTTCAAGTCAAAAAACTTGGGAGTTATGTTTGATGCTTCTACTTCTCTCATACACCATTATCCAGATCATTAACTCATCTGTTGATACTACCTTTAAAATGCATCCCAAATCCAGGCATTCTCAGCATGTCTACCATTAACACCTTAATCAAACCACCAACATACCTCACCTGAATTACCACAAAAATCTCCTTTATTAGTCTCCACCCTTCTACCCTTACCACCTACTAGGTCTTCTCTCACTACCAGACTGATTGCTTTAAAACACACACCATGCCCTTTTCATGCTTAATATTTTCCAGTAGATTCATATTTAAACGAGAACAGAAATCAAGGACCTGCAGAACCTAGGCCTTTCTATCTCAGTGACTTTTCTACCAGGCCTCTTGCCATTTTACGCCTCCTTGTGATTCCCTGAACACATCAAACATGCTCCTACTCCAGGAACTTTGCACTTAGTATTAACACTGACTGGAATGGTATTCTCTCAGACTGTGAATGACTCATTCCCTCCAGAATGAATATTTAAAAGGTAACTGGTTGCTGTGTGGAAAAGAGAGACCTTCAAGAATGAAGGCAGGAAAACAAGTTTGGAGACTACTAAAATAGTTCAAAGGAAAGAGGAAGGTGGCCTGTACCAGGGAAGGAAGAGTGAAGATGGAATAAAGGGACAAATGCTGGACATATTTTTAGTGCAATGAATGAGCCTGCGACAACCACTCTCATGATCATGGCATGTCCCCTGCCAGGTAAGTATCTGTGGACATATTTGAGAAGATTCAGAACTGTTGATGAACTGGCAACAGGGGAAGATGAAGGAATCAATCAAAGGAGGACAACAGGTTTTGGCATGAGCAAATGTACAGATGATGATATGATTTATGAAACTGAGAGTATGGAGATACCACCAGGCTTGAGAATGTGAAAGGAACAGAACAGGGAACCATGAGTTCTGTTTTGAACATATTCATGAGATGACCATTAAATATCCAAACAATGTATCTGTATCTATCTATCTATCTATCTATCTATCTATCTATCTATTCATCTACCTATCTATCTCTGGAGTATAGGAAAGAAGTTTGGGTTAGATATCTAAGTTAGAAATCACCCGCATATAACAAATAATTAAAGCCATGAGAATGAATGAAATCACCCAAGAAGAGTTAGGCAAAAAGAGACTCAGCAAAGGAGACTAAGATATGGCCAGTGAAAAAGGAGGTATGAGATTAGGGTGCCATAGAAGCCAAGAGAGCAATGTTTTTTAAAAAGGGAATTAAGAAGCTATATTAAATCTTCTGATAAGTGGCTTAGAAAATGATCACTTTATCTGGCAACATGAAGACTACTGGCAGCTTAGAGTAAGTAGTAATTTTAGTAAGGGAGAAAAAAGAAAATCTGAACAGAACAGGCTGAGGAGAAAACGGGAAGCAATGAACCGAAAACAATGAGTACATATACCTCTTCTAAATTTAACTATAAATGTAGAGGTAGTAGCCAGAAGGTGATCTGGAATAAAGGGAGAGGTTTTATTTGTTTGTAGACTGGAGCTACCAGAGTGTGCTGATATGACTGATTCTATAAAGGACAAACTGCTAATGCAGAAGATGAGTAACTGAAAAGCAAAATGTTTGCGTTGACAAAAGGGATTGACTGGATCCAGAAGCCAAAGAGTTGGTTGACCTTAAGATAAAACAGTAAACAATTTACCCTTAATACCAAAAAAAAAAATAGTACGAATACAAATGAAGAGTAGTTTGAAAGATTTTAAGATTGGAAAATGAGGTACTTTCTATCTGATCCCTTTTTTCAATAAATTACATTTTTTCAACAAATTATAGGCCAAGATCATCAAGTAAGGAGAGTATACTGCAAGTTTATGAAATAGTTATTGCAGAGAGGGCTCAATGTACTGATTTTACTATCTCTAAGAGAAAAGTTTATAAATACTTTCATAATTAGTTACCTTTAGTCATACAGAAGTGGAAACAATTTAAATAACCATCAATAACCAAGTGAATACACTATAGAATATAAACTCAGTGGATTAGTAATTAGTTCTAGTAATTAAAACTAATGAAAAAAAAGTGTGTATATATACGAACATATCTGCAGTGTGTCACTAAATATTTGATTTGTACGACAGCAAAATAAAATGCTACTGGTGTACTGAAATATTTATGTTTGAGTATATTTATATATATACACAAAGATACATTTGTATAAACAGAAAAAAACCTGGGAGAAATATACAAGGAACTGTTAAGGGAGGAGCTGGCAGATAACTGAGAGAGGCACATGACCACTACATACATAAAACAAGAAAAACCTATAGGCCAAAATACGCAGTATAGAAATTTCTACGTCCTTTACACACAGTAATGGTATAAACACTGTAATTCAAACAAAGATTCACACACAAAGATTTAAATTATGGCACATTTTAATGAAAAACTAACAGCAATCTAAATGTAAGAAAATTATGCAACTATTAAAAATGTTCATAATAGGAGACATGTTTTAAGTAGGAAATATTTCATACATATAAAAAATGTAAAGATTAAAAGAAGCACCCAAATGCCAAACACCTAGATTGTGAATTTAATGTTTTTAATGACATGGAACCTTATGATATTAAGTTAGGAAAAAACATCAGAATACAAAATTAGAGTATGACTTCAGTTAAGTCTGTACTTAAAGGAGAAGAAAATACATGAAAATGTCACTAGTGGTGTCACTGGATGCTTAGACTGTGTATAGACTTTTCTAACTCTTTATAGTTTTCCACTGTCAGGTTTTCTACAACAAAACTTATTGCTTTTATAATTATAAAAATTTATTTTAATTTTTTTTAAATTTTTTTTAATGTTTATTTATTTTTGAGACAGAGAGAGACAGAACATGAATGGGGGAGGGTCAGAGAGAGAGGGAGACACAGAATCTGAAACAGGTTCCAGGCTCTGAGCTGTCAGCACAGAGCCCGATGAGGGGCTCGAACTCACGGACTGCGAGATCATGACCTGAGCCGAAGTTGGCCGCTTAACCGACTGAGCCACCCAGGCGCCCCTAAAAATTTATTTTAAAGATATGTAAGTTTATTAGCGTCATTACCTTGGGATCATGAACAAATGTATTTCCTTTGGTTCCAGGAGGAAAATCTCCAGTACAAATATATTTTAGACATTCAATGATGGTCTAAAGAAATAGAAAATTATATTATTTAGTTATAAGAGAACCAGAGAAGTTTATCATAAAATGTTAATTTATTATAAAAATACTATTTACCAGAGAACCAAAAAAGATATGCAGATAAAATTTGACAGTATAATACCTATATAATACAGATACGATTCTGTGTTAAAGAATAAATAACTGCTTTAAGTTCATGGGAAAGCTACTAATTAAGAAGGTATACGAAAATAAAATAATTATTTTTAAAAAGTCCTCAATTTCCAATTAAAACCCTTTAATTTAATAACAACAGCTAATGTAAAAGATGGTTACCATAGTTGATAATTTGCCAATATGCTGACGGTAGAAGTTAAATGTTCTTACAAAAAAAAAAAATGAGGTGACAGATTTGTTAATTAACTAGATAGCAGTGATCCTTTCACAATGTACAGTATATTACGTCACCCTGACATACCCTTCAAATATCTTACGATTTCATGGATCAATTACACCTCAATAAAACCAAAACAACTTTTTTTAAGTTCAATTTTTTAAAAACAGCTAATAGTTACACAGGCCTTACTATGTGCCAGGTATTGTACTAACCACCTACACATACATTAGTAATTTTCACATTAATCCTAGACTGTAGAAAACTCTTTTTATCTCCATTTTATAAATGAGAAAACTAAAGCACGAACCATTTGGGCCACCCTGGCTCACTCACAGAGCTAGTAAATGGTGAAGCAAAATATCTGTATTCAGACAGCTTGTGCTCATAAACCTTAGGCTCCCTTACAAAAGTAGAGCCACAACAGGCATTCTATAAATAGTAACATTTTCACATAAACAAAAGTAGACAAGAGTATGGCATTCAATGTTCAACTCTAAACCTGACCTCTTTCTGTATGCTTTTTAGTCTTCTCTGTTAGAATGCCCTGCCTTTTCTCAAGCCACCCTTACAGGCTGTACTTTTCCCCCATAATTGCATGTCACTCCAGAGTCCATCTCAAATTTCTAAATACTCTCTGGGCCTTAAAAAGTCAAAGTACATGCTCCAATTTTTTATTTTGACTAGGTAAGGGCATCCTAACAACATAGTTTTTCAACTAAACTAGGCCTCACGGTATTGGTTTCATTTTATCATTTCCCATTTATTACGCTTACACTTCAGTCTATACTTAGAAACTCTTCTCAGAAAGCCCTATGTTTATCATATTTTATAACTTGTGTAGGAAATTCTATAATGGATCAACTGTCAGGAAGTGAATGGTATGTTTGGGGAGCAAGGGGAGTGTTTAAAAAAAAAAAATCAACGCAGACAAAAAGGCTTCATGTAAGAATGTAAGGTCGCTGAGCGCTCCCGGTCTTCTGGGACTCTGAAATAAACCTTGTCCACCCGAGCCTAGATACCCTTACGAGACTGAGTCAGGTCCCCTCCTAAGGTCGCTGGGGCCAGAAGGCCACACCAGGCCACGCCCAGCGGCAGGAGCTCCACCCAGAGGCCCAAGCCTTTCCTCGGGCACCAAGAGCGGAGCCCCAGGGACGCCTGGCCTCTGGTCCTTATTGTTCTGAGCTCTCCAAACACCTTATCCTCCAGATTCTCAAGAAGTAGCGACCCGTAAACTGCAGGCTGCTACTGAGAACTTACCGTCTTCCCCGCCCCATTGGGTCCAACCAAAATTGTGAGGGGGCTGAAAAAAGTGATAATTTGCTTATCTTTGTCCTCTATTCCAAAACTCCGCACACCCAGAATGCTCATCTTTTCAATCCGGGACATGTCTGCAAATGTTTCTTTTCTCAACACCAATCGCCTAGAGCCCCGGCGCACCAGGATTTAGCGGTGCCGCGGCAGCAGAGCGAGCGATGGGCCGTGAGGACTCGCGACTCTCCCGGCCGGGAGGCTCCACGTAGGAGCGAAGGCTCCGGCTGAACTCCTCCTCCCACACCGGCTTCCTTCCCCCTGACAAGCGAGAGCGGAGGTGGGGGCCGGGCCGGGGCTAGGCGCGGCAGACACACACCACAGACCCAGGGACCCCCTACTACCGCGCACTCACAGATTCCCGCCGCGGCCGCCCCGCGGATCACGTGGGCCGCCACGACCAGCGTGCATTTACGCCGCAGGCCAGGGGCATGCCGGGAAGTCAGAGCCTCGCGGTGCTTGCGCAGCTGTGGTTTCCGGAAGTAGTTCCGGTCGAGTGGTCGGCATACCCGGGTTTCTGTGCCGTGGGTGCGTAATGCCGAATTTTGATGGGTGCCGGGTAGCCTTGAGAAGCTGTAACCCTGAGGACGACGAACACTTGTGATAAACGGTGGTTATCAGAATGTGATCGCGGGACGCCTGGAATGGGAAGGAGTGCGGTGTCCTCTAATGTCGAAACTATTTTCCAATAATATTAACACGTTATTTGCCTTTTTCATGATCTTTCGCGCCTTAATATACGTGACGTGTGGTGACGCCATCGCAGTGATGGGTGATAGAATGTGTGATTGTATAGTATTATGTTTAAAAAAAACCCCTCAATTTTAATTTCCAATTAGGTATTGATAGTTCTCACATGTAAAACCTCTTTGGGGTCCTCAGTAATTTTTAAAAGTGTAAAGAGTTGTTAAAGACCAAAAGTTTGAGAACTGTTGTAGACCAAAAGCCGAATGATGTTACAAAACTACAAAACGGTATGCAAATATGATGTGAAAGAAATCCACTCCTGTAAGTACGGACAGAAAAATAGACACCTTTATAAGAGATTGAGTTATGCAAGATGCTGTACCATAGTGCCATTAGTTAACAATACTATATTGTATAACAACACTATAAAATTTGCTGAGAGGGTAGATCTTGTGATAAGTGTTCTTATCACACAAAAGTTAACAATAAGGAGGGTGGGAGGAAACTTTTGGAGGTAATGGATATACCATTAGCATTGGTTATGGTGATGGTTTCACTGGTGTATACTTACCTCCAAAGTCATCAAGTTGTATAAAGTATGTACAGCTTATTGTATGTTAAATTTTAATTTTTGTATGATAAAAAAAGTTCAAAATAAGGGAAAGAAATTACTCAAAAATGAATGTTGCTTTTTGGAATCCAAGTTAATGGAGGGATATCCTATGCAAGGGCCTATAGGAAAAATTACAGAAATTGCAAAACAATAATGGAAGACATTAACAGAACAAAAACTTTGGATTATTGAACTAGAAAAATGTAGGAAATGCCCTCCAATCACACAATCCCAAGACAATCATTACAGAACTTAATACATAAACTAAAAAATTCACATGAAAGGATGCAAGTGAGGAAATCCAGTAAGAAGTCTCTTGCTGTACTAAGAAACATGAAAGCCTTAGTTATCATAATACATATTTTAAGTTACTAATGGAACACAACAGATTGAAATTATACAGTAATGCTTTATGTAACTAAATGTAATTTTAAAGATGAATAAAGATTAGAGCCTATTTTTACAGTCAGTTTATTTAAGCAAAATTTACATACACTAAAATTCTTCCTTTTCCAGAGTACAGTTCTATGACTTTTGAAAAAAGTAAATAGTTGTGTAACCACCAAGACCATTTTTTTCCCCACTACCACCATTTGTATTGCTTGGATATTTGAATATCAGTAGGAAGAAAAAAGCAAACCTGTATCTTATTTTACTTATCACTCTAAGTTTCAGGTGATGAAGATCTTTTTTTTCAGGCAGCAATAAAAGTAAAGCCCCAACATGTAATTACCCCACTTTTATTTATTTTTTATTTTTTTAAAATATTTTTTATTTTCAAGCAATCTCTACACTACACATGGGGTTCAAATTCACAATTCAGTAAGATCAAGGGTCACGTGCTCTACTGCCTGAGTCAGCCAGGTGCCCCACCGCACTTTTAAAGGAAAATTTTATGACTCAAAGTAACATAGGAAATTAGCAATGATTGGCAATGAAATTACCAGGAATTAACAGCAATAAAATTACCAGACTTTATATGTCTCCTGCTGTGATCTTTTTTTTTTTGAAGTATTGCTAATACACTGTTACATTAGTTCAGGTGTACAACATAGTGATTCAACAAATTTATACTATATGCTATGCTCACCACAAGTGTAGCTACCATCTGTTGCCATACAACCCTAATACATTATTGACTATATTCCACTTTGATCTTAGCACAAAGTACCCAACATGATCTCACATGCAGTTTGGTTTAAAAAAATTAACTTGAGGGACGTCTGGATAGCTCAATCTGTTGAGCATCTGACTGTTGATCTCAGCTCAGGTCTGGATCTCAGGGCTTGATCTCAGGGCAGGTCTTGATCTCAGGGTCTTGAGTTCAAGCCCCGCGTTGGTCTCTGTGCTGGGCATGAAGCCTACTTGAAAAAAAAAATAATTTTAATCTAATCACATCTTTAGATTTAACTTCCAATTCACAGGAATTAAGGATTAAGCTAGTAATACCACAAGGCTGGAAAAGGGAAATATGGAAGATGCAGTGTGTTAAAAGACACTGGCCCAGGAACTCAGATCAATGTCATTAAAACAAGGACTGCTGGGGCTCCTGGGTGGCTCAGTTGGTTAAGCGTCCGACTTTGGCTCAGGTCATGATCTCATGGTTCGGGAGTTCAAGCCCCACAGCAGGCTTGGTGCTGACAGCTGGGGGTCTTGAGCCTGCTTCAGACCTTCTCTCTCTCTCTCTCTCTCTCGGCCCCTCCCCCATTCATGCTCTGTCTCACTCTAAAATAAATAAACATTAAAGAAATTAGAAAAGAAAAAGGACTGCTATAGATTGTAAAAGACTTAAAAAAAAAAAAGCAACACATGGTCCTGGGTTGGATTATGGTTAGCACACAGAGATGTGAAGAGAATTTGGGGAATACATAGGGAAATTTGAATGTAGTCTGGAAATTAAATACCAAGTTTTTATTATTGTTCATTTCATTATATTAAATGTGAAAGTATCTTGCTATGTAAGAAAACGATTCTTTTTTGAGGTGCATATGGGAGTTAATGATGGAGTGTGTTGCTTCCTGTAGTTTACTTAAAAATACTTCAGGAAAAAATAGCAAGCTGAAGAAATTGATAGGACAAAGTATCCAGATTCCATTACAAAAAAATTCAACTTTGTAACAGTAGGAAACTATAAAACCAAGAAAACAATCCTAAGAAAGGGGTGGAAACGGTTTGCAATAAAAAAGATTAATCTCTAAAATGAAAAGAACTGAAAAGGCAAAACAGTCAAGTTCTTATTTCTCAGTAAATTATTACTGGAGAATGTTTTATTTTGCTTGTATCATAATTGATGAGATGAAAAATAAAATGATTATGAGATACTATTTTATACTTATTAGTGAATCTCTTTCCTTATAGTACTTTCTGACATAAATTCTTTTTCTGCTATTGATATTTTGATACATTAGCTTTCTTTTGATTAGTGTTTCCCCAAGTATATCTCTCTATCCCTCATTTTTCAACCTTTAATGTCATTTTGCATGAAGTATGTCTCCTGAAAATAGCTGATAGATGATTTTTAGTATAATTTTATACTATCTGCCTTTTAATAGATGAGTTTAATCTATTTTCAATTACTGTGATTACTGAAAAATTTGGATATATTTCTCGTACCTCTTTCTGTGCTTTTTCTTTGCTTCTTTTTCTCCTTTCCTGGTTTCTGGATTGATTGAGCTTTTTTTATGCTCTTGTTCTTATTCTACTGGCTTGGAAGCTGTACATTCTATTCCTGTTCCTTAAGTGGTTACTCTTAAATTTTTCACATACCTATTTTGAAACCTAAAGTTAATATCTCTAGGGGGCGCCTGGGTGGTGCAGTCTGTTAAGTGTCTGACTCTTGATTTCAGCTCAGGTCATGATCTCATGGTTTGTGAGTTCAAGTCCCACACTGGGCTCCACACTGACAGTGCTGACCCTGCTTGGTATTCTCTCTCTCACTTCCCCTCCCCCGCTTCCTCCTTCTTTCTCACTCTCTTTCTCTCTCTTTCTTTCTCTCTAAATAAATAAATAAATAAATAAATAAATAAATAAATAAATAAACCGTAACGTTAAGATCTTTAGAAAACTTCTAAACAGTACAAGAACAGTGAAATGCACCGACTGATCACTCCATCTCCCACATTATCCTTGTTTAGTATTTTTATTCCTCATTGTCTTGAAATCCCATAAATAAGTTATTTTTAACAAGCATTATTTATTTAGGTTTACCAACATATTTATCAATCTGTTTGATTACCCCCTCTTCTTGCATCACACCTTTCATGGAGGTTCATTTTGCTCATTACATCAACAAAACTATTAAACTCTATCAAGGAAAGAAATCTATCCCACAGTGCTGATATCAGGATTAAACAACGTTATTTTTGTGAAAGTGCTTTGTCAGTTATAAAAAACTAAAAATACAAGGGATTTATTTTTGTGCATTGACTATTTTCACAGGAGTGATCTCATGAAATGTAACATGAGCTATAAAAATGGTCACACAAGTTTCTTATGACAAGGAAATATTTTTTAAAATTATACACAGAGCTTTCTAGTAGCATTGTTTTTAGTCATGGAAGACTAGAAACGATCCAATGGGGAAGTAAACTATAGAGATCAATTTCATCTATTAGCAGGTAACCTTGAAGATAATAAGTAGATACATGAAAGGGAGGTATCAATAAGCAAAAAAGATAAACACAAGTGGCACATATTCATTGATTACAACTTTGTAAAGCTATCTATGTATCAGTAAAGATTGGAAGAGGTCATCAAAATACTGAGAATTGCTATATTGATGAAGTTCTGTGTTTCTCTTCCTATAATGTTATTTATTCAGTAAAAGAATTATTTTAAAGATATGCTTTGGGATTGAAAGCATGGAGGTTAGAATATGGTCAAAAAAAAAAAAGAGATGCTATCATTTCACATTTAGTCACCACAAAAAATGTGTGGCATCATGCCCAGTTGATTGATTAGAATCAGTTCATAGAAAAATCATTTGACCTTAAATGACTACATAGTTAGTAAAAACCACAATTACCAGGTTTTTTTAAAAAAAGCAGGTTGCCAATTTGGAAACCACTAATAGAGATAAAGATTTTACGGCAAAAATTTGGATGTTACCCATGAATACAACTTTTCAACACTATTCAAAGTCCTTTTACATAATTACTGATAATTCCTAAAAATTCCAAGCACTGGTTGCTTATTTTCTATTCTTCTAAAATAATGTGGGGTTTTTTAAAATGCCATAGTCATTCACATTGACATGATGTCTATAGCAGAGGCTTAAAGTTTTGCTTTTTTTCCCTAGGAGTCTGCCCATTTTGTCAGAGCCCATTATGTCAGAGTCCCAGCCTCAGAGAATGGACTCCTTGAATTTCCATAATATTCCTGTTAATTTGTTCAACTAACACCACCACGTGCCTGCTTCTTCATTCAGTTTTTTTTTTTTTTGAGTGTCTACAATAATAGGCTAATCCTTGAGGGCATAGAGATCAATTAAATAAAATCTTTATCCTCAAGGAGCTCACAGTCCAGTAAAAAGGTCCCAAGTGCACATTTATAGGATGCAAAGTATTTTTAATAATAATAGAAAAAATCATTAACTTTTTTCAACTTGCAATGTTATTTTTTTAAATGTTTATTTTTGAGAGAGAGAAAGGGAGAGAGAGAGAGGGAGAGAGTAAGCAGGGGAGGGACAGCAAGAGAGGGAGACACAGAATCCAAAGCAGGCTCCAGGCTCTGAACTGTCAGCACAGAGCCTGAAGTGGGGCTCCAACTCATGAACCTTAAGATCATGACCTGACCCAAAGTTGGACGCTTAACTGAGCCACCCAAGCACCCATGCAATGTTATTTTTAATAAACTTTTTATTTTAAATAGTGTTGGACTTGCAGAAAAGTTGCAGCAATGTTATGTAGAGTTCCTGTGCACCCTGCACCCAGTTTTCTCTATTGTGCACATTACTATAGTACATTTGCCATAACTGAGGAACCAACATTGGCACCTTACTAGATTCCACTGTTTTTTGGAGTTTCCTTAATTTTACCTACTGTCCTTTTTCTGTTCCTGGATTTCACCCAGGATACCACATTACATTTAGTCACCATGGTTGGACTTCTTTGACTCCTGTGACAGTTTCTCAGACATTGCTTCTTTTTGATGACCTTGATAATTTTAAGGAGCATTGTTCAGGTATTTTCCATTTCAATTTGGATATGTATGATGTTTTCCTCACAGTTACATAGAGGTTATGGGATTTGAGGAGGAAGACCAGAGATAAAATGCCCTTCTCATCACATCACATTAAGGGTAGATTCTATTAACGTGACTTATCACTAACGTTGACCCTGGTCACCTGGTTGAGGTTTACCAGGTTTCTCCATTTCAAAGTTACTCTTCTTATAATCTCCTTCCCATAATATATTATTTAAAATGAAGTCACCATGTGTCCCACACTTCAGGGGGACTATGCTCCACTTCTGTGAAGGTGGAATATCAACAAAAATTACTTGGAGCTCTCCTCCTGCACAGAACATTAAAATAATTAACTTTTGTAGGGAGTTCTACATTAATAAAGGTCTTTCAAACACATTATTTTATAATCTTTGCTATGAGAGAGTTTGAAGTCAGGTTTGGGACATCAATGTCACTGAGGAAAAATTAATGCCTTGTGACAGCATTTTAAGAAATATAATTTTGTACACCCATGTTCATGGTAGCATTATTTACAACATCCAAGAGATGGAAGCAACCCACATATCCATAGTCTACATATATATGTGTGTGTGTGTGTGTGTAATGATAAATTTATACAATGGAATATTACTCTGCTCTAAAAAAGGAAGGAGATTCTGTCAAACGCCACAATGTGGAAGAATCTTGACAATACTATGTTAAGTGAAATAAGTCAGTCACAAAAAAGACAAATGCCATATTATTCCCCTTATATGAGTTATCTAGAATAGTCTAATTAGTAAAGATACAAAATAGAAGAATGGTTTCCAGGAGCTGGGGAGAGAGGAAATGGGGACCTGTTGTTTAACGGGTGTAGAGTTTCAGTTTTGCAAGATAAAAGGTGTTTTGAAGATGGACTGCACAACATTGTGAATGTCCTTAACACTAATGAATTGTACACTTAATCTTGGGTAAGATGTTAAATTTTATGCTATGTATATTTTACCATAATACAATATTTGTAGGAGAAATATTATTTTGAATAGGAGAATTTTTTTAATAACAAGCCCTCCAACTAGACCCACAGTTATACTGTAAATCAGAGGTTGCACAGTGGTACTCTATACAGTTTTTTTATTTTTTAAATGTGTATTTATTTTTGAGAGAGAGAGTGCATGCAAGCAGAGGAGGGGCAGAGAGGGAGGGACAGAGGATCCAAAGTAGGCTCTGCACTGACAGCAGTGAGCCTGATGTGGGGCTTGAATCAGGAACTGTGAGATCATGATCTGAGCCAAAGTCAGACGCTCAAACAACTGAGCCACCCAGGTGCCCCTTAATGTTTGTTTGTTTGTTTGTTTGTTTTGAAGGGGGGGTAGAGAGAGAGAGAGAGAGAGAGAGAGAGAGAGAGAGGATGAGTGGGGGAGGATCAGAGAGAAAGAGGAAGAGAGAGAATCCCAAGCAGGCTCCACACTCAGCGCAGAGCCTGACACAGGGCTGGATTTCATGACCGTGGGACCATGACCTGAGCCAAATTCAAGAGTCAGACACTTAACTGACTGAGTCACCCAGGTGCCCCTCAATACAGATTTTTAAAATATGAACTGCCAGCACTTAAAAAGCAACAGGTTATAGGGGCGCCTGGGTGGCTCAGTCGGTTAAGCGTCCGGCTTCGGCTCAGGTCACGTTCTCGCGGTATGTGAGTTCGAGCCCCGCCTCGGGCTCTGGGCTGACAGCTCAGAGCCTGGAGCCTGTTTCAGATTCTGTGTCTCCCTCTCTCTCTGACCCTCCCCCGTTCATGCTCTGTCTCTCTCTGTCTCAAAAATAAATAAACGTTAAAAAAAATAAAAAAAAAGCAACAGGTTATAAATAATAATTAGGGTTTCTGACTTCTTAAAAAAATGGAATGAACTAGCAACAGAAGTCCAAGGGTGTTGCATGGCAACCATCAGTTGAAGCTGAGTAGACCTGCTGCCTTTAGAAAGGTCCTGCATGCTGCAGTTTACTGTAGCCTCACCACCTTTGTTGTGTTACACCTTGTGCATTTCACTAATTTGCACAGCCAGTTAGTGATTTGGGTGGGGTGAAGCCTACTTCTAGCTACAGGGAAAGCCAATCAGTATATCCATATCCCTAACCACAGTTCAAGGGTGAACCTGTGATCCTTTGTCACAAGGAAGCTGAATTCTAGGACTTTTGATTGAGCAGTCAGAAAGGCACAGTTTGGTTTCTCCTGATGCTCAGGAACAGGATACATACAGATCCAGGAGATTTGACATCATCTTGGGACCACAGTGGGAGAGCTGCCCAAGAAGGGAGCCAATGAAAGATCACAGAGGCAAGCTAGATATAAAGGAGCCTCTACCCTGGACCATTTGGTTGTATGATCTAATAAATTCCCTTTTAGGTTCAACCAGTTTGGGTTAGGTTTTTGGTCTCTGGCAACAGAAAGGATCCTAACTTAGACTCCAGTGAACCTGAACCTGCTAAGTTTTGACAGTCTCAGCTCTAATTACCATTTTTCCACCAGTATTTTGAGTTCCTTTTAAGACAGACCAGTCTAGTAACAATGGTGATGGAATTTAGTCAACCTGAAAAACATATTCCCAATATTTATACATTTTGGCATTAAACTCAATGGGTACATTATACCTTTTTTTACACACATCTTTTAAGAGGAAATTCAATCTTCTGATTTTAAGAAATGCAAATGTGGGGCAATGATGTATCACCCAAAGATTTTCTTTGTAATAGAAAATGTTTTTAAAGGGGGAAAATAGGGATTTTTATTATTATTAAAAGATAAAAGTAAAATTATTTTTAAGAAACAAGGCATTGGAAACATTTAGTTTCATGATATGCCATTGTTAGGCATTCCCTATCTGATTGTTAGAAATTATTCATTTCCTCAAAGATAGAGAATAAATTGGTTGAGGATGCAATCTTGTACTATGCACTTTCTTTGCCCAAAGCAAACACTGAGCATTTGAGAGCCATGAGAATGCTTCTGCATTTGAGTTTGCTAGCTCTTGGGGCTGCCTATGTTTCTGCCATTGCTGTACAAAGTCCCATGAATAGGCTGGTGGCAGAGACCTTGGCACTGCTCTCCACTCATCGAACTCTACTGATAGGCGACGGGGTAATTTTCTTTTTGATTCCTACGGTCTTTAAAATGCATGGGTAATCATTTGTGTTGGCTAACTTCTAAAGACCTGTTATTAATAATGAAATTATGACTGTTGGTAATATATCATTGGTAACCATGTTACTGGCAAGCATTTTATTACAAGTTATGAACCTTGTAATATGTTAAAAATGAATGTATTTCCTTTCCTTTTCAGAACCTGATGATTCCTACTCCTGAACACAACAATGTAAGTTAAATTATGATTTGATAAAACGATTGCATGACTAAGTTTCCTATTGTAACTATAAAGCATTAGTTATCGTTGGAACAGTTTAATTTTATCTATTTTGTTTTTATGTGTGTGGATGCCAATGTATGTGCTTATGAACATTAGGAATGGCGTTAGGAATGACTCTACAATATTAAGTAGAATCCATTAAGCAATTGGATCAGGTCGTTTTTGATGTTGTCAGTTCCCCATCTCAAAGAGCCTCATGTCAGGCGTTCTTACCAGAAGAATTCCACATTGAGTGAGAGGTGCCTCCTCGTCTCCATTCACTTCTGACTATCTTTTGCTTTCCTTACTTCTATGTCTTTCTGAGAATACTAGCCAACTTAAGGTTATATTTTTAGAATTATGGTCAGTAGACATTAAAATATACACTGACTGTCCTATATCAATAGTCATTTCCACATATTTAAACGATTTTAACTCTAATAAAATTGTATGCATTTGAAATATGTCATGGTCATAATGAAATGTTAAACATGTGATATCATTACTCTAAACAGAATAAAATTACTGGCTAGAGCTATCAAAGGAAATTTTGATGTGAGCTCAGTAATGTAGCTGCATTATATACTTCATAAGCACTTTATTTTTGGTGAAGTGTTTAATTTATATCATTTGTAACCCTCCTCAGAAATTACATAAACTTCTTTTACGTATGAAAATTATAGCTCTGTATGAGGTGGTTTCCTGGAAAAGGAACAAGTGAAAAATAAACGTGTGGGAGAAGGGAACTCATGTAAACCCCACGCAAGAAAGCCTAACTTTTTTGGACCGAATTTTTATACCTTGTTTTGGTTATTTATACTTTTAAAATCTCCCTCATTTAGCACCAACTGTGCATTGAAGAAGTCTTCCAGGGTATAGACACATTAAAGAATCACACTGTACCGGGGGATGCTGTGGAAAAGCTTTTCCGAAACTTGTCTTTAATAAAAGAACACATAGACCGCCAAAAAGTAAGTTAAAGACTTAAGTATATTTGTCTGGCTATGCCTGTTTTTAAAAGAATTGACAGTTTCCTACAATACCCATTGTCTGTTCTTTTCACAGAAAAAGTGTGGAGGAGAAAGATGGAGAGTAAAAAAGTTCCTAGACTACCTGCAAGTGTTTCTTGGTGTAATAAACACTGAGTGGACAATGGAAAGTTGAGATGAAACTGGCTTATTGCAGTGAAAGATTCTGGAGGAGAAGAAGAATGTTATTTTTTGCAATGAGAATGAGGCCCAACCAAGGGTCAGTGTAATTAAACTTCAGATGCAAAGCAATTTTTCAGGCATACTGCTACTTTGCTGCCTCACATAGGCAGAAAGGATAAAAATAAAATATTTGAGATATATTTCAGATATCAGAATCATCGAAGTCTTTTCCTCCAGTGTGCTCCAGGCAAAATAAATATGTACTTCAATCTTATTTAACACAACATTCTGTAAAATGTCTATTAACTTAATATTTATGTATGAAATGATTGAGAATTTCATAAATCAATATTTATTTTAGGTTGGGCTATGTTCCAATAAAACAAAAATAAGCAACTGATTCAATTTGTTTCTGGTCTCTGTCCTACTCTTGAAGTGGGCGCAATCTGTATGGAAACATGCTGCGTGTGGAGGGACAGTCTGCATCTGTGTTGGTTGAGCATTCCCATCTCCCTGATGATGGAAGTTGTGGGTTTGCTAAGCATACCACAGGTGGAAGAGATCCAGCAGGTCATGTGGGGATGTGAGCAGCGGGGACATAGGCTTGGGCTGAGCATGGTCTCCTTGCCATGTTACACTAGAACCTAGGATGGTGCAGGTTAAATGGTATGTGATGAATGAATGAATGAATGAATGAATGAATAGACCTTCAGCCATAAAATTAAAATGACTTCCAAGGATTTCCCTGGGAGGAGGGTAGTGTAAAAATCTGTAACTACATTTATTCCCAGCTGGTGAGAATTTGGTGGACCAATCCCACTGCCCGTTTAGGGAAAGAGGGAGAAACCCTCTTGATGGAACCCAGAGCACTGTGGCCTGGGAGAGGTCTTCTTCATCTGACCTGGCATAACAAAAGGGGGCGAGATGCTGGGAGGCAGTTATATTCAGAGGACTGGGTTCTAAAAGGGCCCGCCATCCTGGATTCCCCAGGGTAGAGCAACAGCAGTCCAGTCTGCCTGCTTACGACTGTCAGTACCATAACCAAAGGTACTTCTGCTTGAGGAAATTTCTCAAGGATCCAGAAAATATGTTCTTTAAAATATATTTTAAAACTGACATAGAACTGGCAGAGAGATCCAGTAAGAATATTCAACTATGCCATTGGCTCCTTCATTTTACTGATCACAGGATCTACATTGCATGCTGGTATACAGTTGCTGGCATGTTGCTGGAGCTCCTTACAGATGGGTGCCATTACCCCGGGTGTTATCTGCACATATTGTATGTGTCACACTCGGCTCTTCATGTGAAGCAACCTTTCTTACTGTTTCTGGGCACCAGAGAGCGGCTGGAACAGTCAGACAGATTAGCACTCAGCTGTGGCCCAGACCCCCAACTTGTGTGTTCACCAAGCCCTGAGAGCTGGAGTCGAGTCGATGAGGAGAAAGATGGGTCAGCACAGCACCACGCTGACTGCTCTAGAAACTGACAGGAAACAGGAAACTCAATTTGCAAAGAGACTGAATGTCAATTTAATTCAATTCGGCAAATATTTATTGAGCTCCCATCTGGTCCAGGACCATTTTAGGGATGAGGATCCATCAATGAATAAAGCAGACAAAATTCCCCATCCTTGTAGAGTTATAGTCTCTCTCTCTCTCTCTCTCTCTCTCTCTCTCTCTCTCTCTCTCAAAAAAAAAAAAAAAAAAAACAGTTATTTTCCCACTTTATCAAGGTCCAATACAGTGAAGGTGGATTTAAGACTGGAACCAGCCTAGCTGAAATCTCACAAATGAACTCTTATCAATCCACCAGGGCTCGGAGAAGCTAAAAGCAATCAGCACTGTCTGCAACCAACCCAAATAGGACTTAGATGTACCAAGGGTTTTTAAGGCAGAAACTATGATCCTCAAGCTGATTCTACCTTTCCTGTAGAAGGAAAGTCTTCCTGACGGCCCCTCGCCAGAGGGAATGGCGTTCCTATGAGTCACATCAACTGCCCCCTCACCCGGGCCTGACTACTATGGTGCTCCAGAACCCAGGCATCGGAGGAGAGGGATTTGGCAGCCTCCAGGTTATAGGAATACTTTTCTGAGCCTTGCTTTTCCTCTCAAAAGCTTATTGCAACAACAGAGCATCCATTTTCACTCTACCTTAGTGATGTCACTGTCACTCTCCACTGAGAGTAGGCAGTGTGAACTATTAGGCTGGGTTTTGGAGGGACACAGAACAACCTTCCCAAAGAACACCTCAACATAATGCGTCCAAAAGCAAACTCACCCTTTGCCACCACTCATATCCTCTGAGATCTACCACTGCTTCTCTTCCTCATCTCTCTTTCCCCTCTTCCTCTGAGGTTCCCTATTTTGGCAAATATAACCACAACTACTTCCCCATCACCTTTCTGGATGACTCCAGAAAACCACTGTGTCCCTCCATCCACCATTCCACCCTGAAATGTCTCTCCTATTCCACTGCTGCATCCCCCACGACCTCAGGGAAGGTGCTGACTGAGTCTAGCTGAGAGGCCAGCTCCCTACTTCATGCCTGTCGAGTCAGGGCTGTCAATAGAGTACATTCATGTCCCCATGTCATTACTGGGAATAAAACCCTCTGATACACTTGATACATCTCTGTGTATATATCAGTCAGGCTCACTTATCTCATGTCTAGATTCCTTCACAGGCCATACATCTGCTCCCTCTAAAACCTGCCATATAGAAATACAGGCATCTTTCACTTAACATTATTTGCAGGAAAACACTAGTCAGGGGCCTCATTCCCATTATTTTAAATGGAAAATATTTTAGCCCATTATGTCTCAATCCAAAGTCAACCAATTTTATAAAACACAAAACACAGTAAAATGTCTGAAGATAAGGAACAAGCTAACATGTCAGACTGCAAAATATTTATAAAGTTATTTCATGTATTTAGTCATTTCATAAATTGTGGTAACATATTTAAAACACTGTGTCCTGCCCACTAAACCATTAACATAGCTGCTATGTCTGTGTAACACATTACATGTCTCCCTGGTCAATCTTCAGAACCTTTTCCAGTTGGCTTCTGTGAACCTTGATATGGTGCCAATTATATGTGGAGAGAAAGTAAAGACTTTCCCTGTTGAGCTCCCCACCACGACTTTTCTAAAAAATGCATCAAGTTTAGGGGACATAAATATATACTTTTTTCTATATAAATATGAGTAGAAAAGCATTGTATTGAAGGACACATGTTCTATGAAGAGATGCTCCATGTGAAAAACATTTTGTGGGAAGTGCTAGTCTTACTCTTCCCAGAATACCCCCCATGAATTCTCACATCTCTGTGCCTTTGCCCATACTGTCTCAGTATCTCCGTCTTTTCCCAAGAAAGGAACATGTAACTTTCCTGTCATCATTCATCCCTCTCTCTTGCCTCTCACAGTCCAACTTCAAGAGCTGCCTCCTCTTTCTTTCCCTGCCTAGCCTGGCAATACTAGGTGTTCCCTTCTGAGGTGCTCTGCATTATTTTGAACATTCCTTTGACAGAGCTCTTGTTTTTACATTGCAGCATTTTCAGATCTACCTGATACATCTTTGTATATATATCTGTCAGAATAGTCTAGATGCTGCAGTTACGAATCATCCCTGAACCCCAGGGGCAGCACACAACAAAGTTCGCTTCTAAATTATACCAAGTCTTCTGTGGCTATGGCTCTGGGCAACCCTGGGACAGAGCAATTGTCCTCAGTGTGGTAGCTCAGCACTCCAGGATACTTCCCCCCCTACGGTGCCTCCATATCAACAACTGCTTTTGCAATTCGCTTGGCAGAGAACAAGAGTCATGGAATAATGGCACATCAGCTCTTAAGTATTTCTACTCATCTCACATTGGTTAGTGCAAGTCACACTGCCATGAGTAGCTTCAAGAGGCAAGAAAAATACAGTTCTCCCAAGTACCCAGAAAAAGAGGACAGTCAGAAATACTGGAAAGTAGCACTAATATTTAATGCAATAGACCCTCAATGAATGTTCACAGTGTTCTAGTGTTATGGTGAGAGGGGAGCAAACTACCATTTAACGATCTCAAATGGGTTAGGACTTTCCTACACACTTTATGTCACTATTTCAATTAATTCTCATCTTAAGCCAATGAGGGATAGTATTCTTCCTTTTTTATGATATGAAATCAAAGGTTCATAGAGTTTAAATTACTGGCCAAGGTCGCACAGCTAATACGTGATACAGCTGAGATTCAAACCTACATTGACATGTCATTATCACCTGAAGTCGGTAGTTTACGTTACGGCTCAGTCTTGGTATTCTACACTCTGTGGGTTTTGGCAAACATATAACAAATGTATCTGCCATTATGGTATCATACAAAAATAGTTTAACTGCCCTAAAAATCTTCTGTGCTCCACTTCTTCATCCCTGCCTCTTCTCTAATCCCTGGCAACCACTTTTACTGTTTCTATAATTCTGCCATTTGCAAATATCATACCCCTTTCAGATGGACTTCTTTCACTTGGTAATATCCACTTAAGGTTCTTCTGTGTCTGTTCATGGTTTGATAGCTCATTTCTTTTTAACACTGAATAATATTCCATTGTCTGGTCGTACCGCAATTAATTTATCCATTCACTTACAGAAGGACTTCTTGGTTGTTGCCAGGTTTTGGTCATTATAAATAAAGCTGCTATAAACCTCTATGTGCAGATTTTTGTGTGGGTATGTTTTCAAGCCTTTTGTACAAATACCAGAGTATGACTGTTGGACCATCTGGTAATAATATGTTTAGCTTTTTATTACAAACTGCCAAACTGTCTTCCAAAGTGGCTGTACCATTTTGCATTACCACCAGCAGTGAATGAGAGTTCCTATTCCTCCACATCCTTGCCAGTATTTGTTGTCACTGTTTTGGATTTTGGCCATTCTAATAGATGTGTAATGATACCTCATTTTTCTTTCCAATTCCACAATGACATGTGACATTGAGCATCTTTTCATACGCTTGTTTGCCATATATATATGTATATATATACACATATATATTTATATATTTTTTGACAGTGACCATGTCTTTTGCCCATTTTTAAATCAGCTAAAAACATTTTAGGAGGTACAAAAACTGAGATAATGTATTTTCAATGAACTCACTAAAAGAATTTTGACAGATTTTACTTGCAGAAGGGATAAACCATCTCAGAAGGAAGGGCTGAAATGCAAGAAGGAAATGCAGTCACTGTCTTACACAAGGTGATGGTATCTTCCTCATGAAATGATTTACTTTGCTTCTAGCAAGCAATTATGGTAAGGACAGGTCATCTCAATTTAGTCTGAGATACAGCTGATTGAGATGCAAGTTGGGTTTTGGTTTTAAAAGACTGGTTTATTTTCAGCTAGTTCTCTCCTTCCTCCTCCTCCTCCTCCTCCTCCCCCTCTTCCTCCCCCCCCACCATCCTTCTCCTTCTACTTCTTCTGTTCACCAATCTTTATGTATTTGTTCACACAGTTGATAAAAATGTCACAGTTAGAAGTGAAATCATACAATGACATAGTTAACTGTACAGACCGACCCCAAGTACAGAGTCAAGTTACCAAAAATCAGAACATGAGCAACATGCAGCTCCTTAACACCCGTGCACTTATACACTCTTGCCCACACTGATCCACGCCCCAACAGTCACAGGCGCTAAGTTCAGGTATAACCCAGGGCATTTTTTTGCCCTGGCTTCTGTAAGTCCTGGGAATGAGGAGAGACAAATGATCAATGAAAAGAAGCTGGGGCTGCTTGACACATCTCTCTGTTCTGCCAATGACTCAGAAAAGGCAAGATATGAAACATGGGGCAGTTATTTCCTGGGCACAAAAATTAACAGGCAACAAAAATGTCTGGAGGTTTAAGTCAGTCTTAAATTTTTTCACCAACACAAAAGGGCAGCAAGTAGGAAAAAAGGGAAAAATCCAGCCATTTAAATTCTAGGGAAAAAAGAGGAGGAAGTATTCAAAACTTGATCCCTATTCTCCTGTCAGACTACAGTATGACCATAAGCAAAACCAGCCAGGCCAAACTGATACCATCTGATTGTGACTTTATACAAACAGTGTCGTTTATTTTCATTTTACCTCTGAAGAGAGGAGGAAAAACTTTTCAGAGGAACAACATAGTGAGTGGTTCTGGGGTTCTTCACTGGGTAACCCATTTTCCTTATCCAATGTACTCTCAGGATTGTGTTTATGTCCAATGGTACAGTGTGGATCAGGAAAGAATGTGACAGTGTTGGTCACAGCTCCACGAGCTGTGGAGCACACTAATGTTCCAGAGTCTCCAGAATTTGTAAGGGTCAGATCGTACGAATCACAGATACTTAACTGTCCCCACAAGTCATTTGATGAGAATGGATTAGTTCTTATTCTTTTTTTTTTTTTTAGGGATGATTTTATTTATTTGTTTATTTATTAAGTATATTTATTTATTTTGAAAGAGAAAGGGGGAGGGATAGAGAGACAGAGGGGCAGAAGATCCAAAACAGGCTCTGCCTTGATAGCACTGAGCCTGATGTGGGACTCAAACTCATGAACTGAGAGATTATGACCTCAATCAAAGTTGGCTTTCAACTGACTGAGCCACCTAGGTGCCCCAGAACTGTGATTGTTTTACATGGATTTTTTAAATATTTATTTATTTTTGAGAGAGAGACAGAGCGCTAGCAGGGGAGGGGCTGAGAGAGAGACCCACGGAATCCAAACCAGGCTCCAGGCTGAGCTGTTAGCACAGAGCTAGACGCCAGGCTCGAACTCATGAACAGCAAGATCATGGGCCTGAGCCAAAGTCAGACGCTTAACCAACTGAGCCATCCAGGTGCCCCCGTTTTACATAGATTTAAAAAAACGATTTGACCACCTTTCTGGCTTGTGTTTAGGTAGTCTGCCACAGACTGAATTGAACCCATCATTCTGGTTTTTGCAGAGGACAAAGGATAAGTTGAATGGGAATATACCTCATGCACATTTCAAGTTTTCATGGTGGCAGTCATCCAGGAATATAGTATTTGTCTTTGTCTTTCTATGTTGACAGGTCCAGATAGATTCACAGCTTTCCACTTGACCCTTACTTCATGGGCCAGAGAACCAATATGAAGGTTCTCCTAAGTTCTAAGAATATTTACTTTATATATATGGTAAAGAACTAAAAAATAATCAAAGGGTGTAAAAAAGACTCACACCAAAGCTCCACTTATCCCTTGTCCTAGTAATTTCCATTCTAACCAGAATATCATGGTGGCATGTAGGTTTTCCAGGTGTCAGTGTCAGCTCAGACCTCATATGTTCAAATCTTTGAGACGTCCAAGTATTTCCTTTACCAGTGTATGGTTATTCTGATGGATGGCTCTAGGTCTCTTTAGTAAAGGGCTGAAAAAAGCTTACTGCATGAAGTGGGATTGTAGAGTCCCTCCTGTTTAATGAATGAACACTGGGATCTGGGAGATGGGTGAAGGGCCTGATTTTCCACGGTTGTGGCTTAACTCATAAGCTCTTGATTGCGTCTACCTACCTATACATTGAATAGTACACTGATTAATTACCCTCCTCTTGCCTCTAGGAATGCGTTACTGTATTAGCCACCACTATAAATCCCTTAGGGTCAAAGGGATTTGATATAGCCTGACTGTTCATTGCAGTAATTATGACCACTTTGTTTCTGATGGTTAAGAGCTTCAAACCTGGCCTCTGCCATTCTAGGGATTCCATCTTTCCCACTAATATTAGGGAGTCCATGTCAATGTCAGCATCCCCTACCTTCAACTCAGCTTATGGAGAACTTCCACTACCAAGCTTTGCAATGATGCCTGTTTCTCCTCACTAGTGCATCTCCTGCTGTGTTAGTGAAAGGAGTGTTCTCTGTGCTTTCCAGACAGCATAGTCAGATGGTGAGTACTCAGACCATACATAATACATCCATCTAGTATTCCTACTGCCTGAGCTATCTGCTCTCTTCTTCAACACTATGGAAAGGAAGTTGTGGCATCTCCATTTCACATGCTGTAAGCCGCCACCAAGTGATGTCTCAAAGAGCGATTCCAGCAAACTGTTAGGATCAGCTCTGAGTGTTCCTGTGTCAGAGTGAGTAGCCCCCCTATCACTGAACTCAACTCTACTCAACTCTATATTCTTCTGAACTAACAGGATCCACACAGCCCTGGATTCTGACAGTACATATTTGTGAGCTCCTGCAGACTTGAATGTTAGCTGGGAAGCTAATGAGCCTGAGCTTCTGACCCGCCTTCTATGCACTGCCAGAACGGGGATCCTGCAAAACCAATTTCTCCTTCACCAGCTGATTTTCTGTTAGGACCTGTCAATAGGGGGTGCTAGACTAGGAGGCTGGAGGAAGAAGGGACTTGCTCCTTTCCATGTGCTTCCTATTCCTTGTTTTGGCTTCCTATTCCAGCCTTTCCTATTCCTAATCCTAATCTCAGTGTTATCCCGGCAGCAGTGGTTCATTCAAGTAGCAGCGATTAATTACAGTCTGCAGTTTTGCCAATATTCACTCAAACAGCCTTGGTGTACCCCATCCCACCAAGATCCCATCACTGCTTAACCAACACCTTCTCCCCGGAGATCTGGCTCCCATTCCCATAGGCCCCTTTCCTAAACTCAGAAACACCACTGGCAGCAAAGTAGTGCCCCCTCCACAGAGCAATGACTTTCAGATACTTGAGTTCCTTCCATAAGGTTTTAAGTTTGAACAATTCTAACCTCTTCCCTTTGATCTCTAGTCATAGGGGCAGTAACTACTTTCCACAAGTCGCCACCTTCTTGATACCTTATTGTTCCCTTTTTGTCTCTCCAGTTATCCAATACCTGCTTAACAATTATTTATATTCAATTCTCTCTATTAAAATAACTGGTACAGCTTCTGTCTTCTGATTGGGCCCTAACTGATACAAACTATCCTGAACTCTAATTCTGATTACTGGCCTGCAGGCAGTGGGGAGTGTTAAGGGAAGAGGGTTAGGAGGAGAACAAATGCCATCTTGTGAAGAACTTGTTCCAAGAGAAATAATTATTCTGTCTCCAAGCAAGGAGAGCTAGTCTATTTTGGCAAGGGGAAAGGGCTGCATCTCCAGGTAGTGGGACCTCAGAAGAATACAGGGTGTCAACAGTCTCAGGTTTTCTCACTCCCATGCTCCTATCCGAGGTCTCATGGTCCCACTCTTGTCCTGCAAAGACTGCCACTTTGCCATAGAAGAAAGCCGAAGGTGCATAACTATTTTCCTCTGAAGCTCTACAAAGACCTGTGCGTAATCAGACCCTAAGCCTAATTCTCAGCTTAGTCTGCCCTGTGGCAGCAGGAGATAAAGGTCCCCTGTACGTATGTATGTATGTACGTATGTATGTATGTATAAGAGAGAGGGAGTATGAGCAGGGGGCAGGGGAGAAGAAGAAGAAGAAGAAGAAGAAGAAGAGAGAGAGAGAGAGAGAGAGAGAGAGAGAGAGAATCTTAAGCAGGATACACGCTTGGCATGGAGTCCAACTTGGGGCTTGATCCCATGACACTGGGATCATGACCTGAGCCAAAATCAAGAGTCGGATGCTCACCTGATTGAGGCACCCAGGAGCCTCTATTCATTTTTTTGAAGTTTTATTTATTTAAGTAATCTATACACCCAACACGGAGCTTGAACTGATGACCACAAGATCAAAAGCCACATGCTCTTCCAACTGAGCCAGCAGGTGCTCCAGGGGTCCCCTTTATTTTTCATTTATTTTTAAAATTTAAATCCAAGTTAGTTAACATACAGTTAATCATGATCTCAGGAATAGAATTTAGTGAATCATCACTTACATGTAACACTCAATGCTCATCCCAACAAGTGCCCTTCTTAATGCCCATCACACATTCAGCTCATCTCCCCACCCAACACCCCACAGCAACCCTCAGTTTGTTCTCTGTATTTAAGTATCTCTTCTGGTTTGTCTCTCTCTCTATTTTATCTTAATTTTGCTTCCCTTCCCCTGTGTTCATCTGTTTTGTTTCTCAAATTCTACATATAAGTGAAATCATATCTTTGTCTTTCTCTGACAAATTCCATTGATTGATAGCACTGCTATAATTGGGGTGCATGTGCTCCAGGGGTTTCCTTTAAAGTTGCCATCGAAGTTTGCTAGCATTCAGAGCATACCTTAAATTGGAATTAGATTGCTCTGAGCCTATCACTCCTTTGGTAAGATCTCCAGGGCTGTCGGAAGAGTCACTGGGCTCTGTACTCGTAATGAACAGAGTTCCCGTATATCCTATGCACTTCATCTTCCATTGCTTTGCTCTCCATCTGCCATTCATCCAAATTATGCAGAATTAAAAGCTTAAAAAACTGCAAAGCCACTGCACGTTATAAGTTACTGTCATTCTACTTAGTGTCAGCAATAGGTTCCTATCATTTTAGAGAAGTGAGCAATTGAACTTCAAAGTTTCATTCCAAGGACATGTTATATCTGATACCAACTGTTCATAGCCCAGGTGTGAGGGCTGGGGAAAAGCAGAGCCTGAGGAAAGCATTGAAGTACTGACACTTAATGTGGGAGGTTTTTTCTTTTTTAAGTTTATCATTTGAGAGAGAGAGAGAGCGTGCTCATGTGCATGAACAGGCACAAAGAATGGGAGGGGGCAGAGAGAGAGAGAAAGAGAGAGAGGGAGAGAGAGAGAATTCCAAGCAGGCTACACGCTCAGTGCAGAGCCCAATGTGGGGCTTGATCCCACACACCATGAGATCATGACCTGAGCCGAAATCAAGAGTCTGACACTCAACTGACTGAGACACCCAGACACTGCTAATTTGGGAGTTCTAAGCCTGTATTGGTTAGGTTGAGGAAGAAAGGGAACTGAGGCAAGAAGGATGTGCAGCAGTGTGATGTGATACATTAGTGCACTAGCCACAACTTCACACCAAGGCGTGAGTAAGCATAGTAAATCTCTCTGCAGGGAGAGATTTCTTGTCCCAGGGAATTTCTGCAGAAGTGCTGAAAGAAGAAGGTATACCTTAGAACAGTGCAGAGAAAGGGCAAAGGAGAGGGGAATTCATATGCCAGGCTCCCTTTTCTCTGCCATATCCCAATGGTCAAAATTTCCTCTGTTGCATTATTGGGCCAATGGCAGCCACTTGGAGGCCAGATTCCATTCCACATAGTGTAACATTTCATCTGTGCCTGGAAGTGTAGGGATGACTTGGTGTGAGTGGTGTGGTAGCCAAGAGAGAGAAAGGAGGAAGTGGAAACAATCTGAGAAGGCACACAAACATGTGTGCAGCACAAATATAAATTCCAAAAACTGATGCAAGAATATAGAGTGTTCTATAACCATTACAGTAATTGAATTAATCATTTAAAATATTCCTACAAAGAATATACAAACACTGGACAGTTTTATGGGTGAGTCCTCCCAAATTTTCAAGTCACGTGTAATTCCAAACATATATAAACTCTTACAGAAAAAAAAAACACAGAATATTTCCTAGCTCATTTGAGAAACTAATATATATTAGTAAAATCAGAGGGGGATGATATAAAAAAGAAAATTATGATCCTATACTCAGGAACCTGGATGTAAAAACTGTAAGAAAATGTTATCAATCCAAACCCAACATGTATAAAAAGATATTACACAATAATTAAGTTGAATTTACTCCAGGAATTCAAAATTAGAAAATCTATTACTGTAATTTACCACATTAAACAATTAAAGAGATAAATCATATATCAATGCACAAAAAGCATTACTGAAATTTAATATCCACTTATTATAACTACTTTTAGCAAAGTTAAAAGGGGACTTCTTTTTTTTTAATGTTTTTTTTTTATTTTTTATTTTTGAGAGAGAGAGTGCAAGAGAACATGAATGGGAGAGGGGCAGACAGCAAGGGAGACACAGGATCCGAAGCAGGCTCCAGGCTCTGAGCTATCAGCACAGAGCCCGACGTGGTGCTCGAGCTCATGAACCACAAGATCATGACTTGAGCCAAAGTTGGATGACCGACCGACTGAGCCACCCAAGTGCCCCAAAAGGGAACTTCTCTAATCCAATAAGTTTACAGAAAATACTGTGCTCAGTGGTAATATGTTAAAAACATTCCTTGAAAAGCAGGAACAATGCAAGAACATGTGCAGGACCCCTGCATGTGCACTGCACAATCCCAGTGGTAAGTGGTGCTCCGCTTACCTCATAGACATTGTGGCTTTGAATACGTATCATGATAGTTTCCTACCAGATGGAAGCAAAGGGTCTTGAGGAAGAGGGTTCTTTTTTCCCTCAGTTTGCACAAAGGCTTTATATGGGCTAATGGTGGCCATGGATATTAAATCCACTTCTTTTAAAAAATGTGACTGCAGGTACTGGTCTTTGCAACAAGATTATAACTAGTACTGATAAATATGAGGATTGTAACAAAAGAAACAAAATTCATGTATATACACAAATATCTGCATATATGTATACAGATGATGCAAAATGACAAAAATAAAACCCAAAACAATGACATAAGTAAAACCCAAAATAAAACCTCAAATCATTATAAGGAATAAGAGTTTAGGGAAACCTGGGGGGCTCAGTCTGTTAAGTGCCCGACTCTGATTTGAGCTCAAGTCATGACCCTGTCGTTCGTGAGCTCGAGCCCCACGTTGGGCTCTTCACTGACAGCTCAGTGTGGGGGCTACTTGGGGTTCTCTCTCTCCCTCTTTCTCTGTCCCTCCCCTGCTCTCTCTCTCTCTCTCTCTCTCTCTCTCTCAAAATAAATAAATAAACTTAAAAGAAGAATGTAGCAAATCTCTGGACCAATATAAAGAATCAATTACATTGTTACACATCACCAACAAATAGAAATATAATCTTAAAGAAGATATCGTTTGTAATACTTACAAAAAATATAAGGTGCCAAAGAATAAATCTGCCAAATATGAAAAACTTTACTGAAAGTTAATTTGAAGCTTTATTGAAATAATTTTAAAAGGATCTTAACAACCACAGAGACCTGCTGTCACCATGGATATGAAAAATCAATACCATAGTTCGGACCCTGATCTATAAATTCAGTGAAAATTCTATCAAAATCCCAACAATTTTTTCATGGAACTTACATAGCTGATTCTAAGAATGTACATGGAGGGTCCAAGAATAGTCAATGCAATCCTAAAGAAGGAGATCAAAGTGGGAGATCTTGCCCCATGAAATATCAAGCCTTAATAATTAAGTCAGTGTGATCTTGACATAGGGTAGAGTAGTGGTTCTCAACAGCGATTTCCACCTTCCACCCCTGCCCTGAGAACATTTGGGCAAGTTTTGGTTGCTACAGCTTGAGAGAAGAAAGAGGCTAATGCCATGATGTAGTGGTCAGAGGCCAGGGATGCTACTAAACACCCTAAATGACACAGGATAGCTTCCACAGCAAAGAATTATCCCATATAAAATGTCAGCAGTGCCAAGGGGGAGAAATCGCAGAGTAGGGACATAGACCAATAAATAACTAATAATTAAAAGAAAGAGGGGTGAGGCAGCCAAGTGGCTAGTCAGTTAAGTGTCTGACTTCAGCTTGGGTCACAGTCTCACAGTCCCTGAGTTTGAGCCCCACGTCAGGCTCTGTGCGACAGCTCAGAGCCTGGAGCCTGTTTCAGATTCTGTGTCTCCCTCTCTCTCTCTGCCCCTCCCTAGAGTTCTCATGGGGACTCTCTCTCTCAATCTCAAAAATAAATAAATAAACATTAAAAAGATTATTATAAAGAAGAGAGAGAGACACCTGGCTGGTTCAGTCAGTAGAGTGTGTGACTCTTGGTCTCTTGGACATGTGAGTTCAAACCCCACTTTGGGTGTGGAGCCTACTTTAAAAATTAATTAATTAATTAAGAAGAAAATATGACCTTGGGATGAGTATATCCAGCAGAAAACAGCTGAAAGTCTCCCAGGAAACTGGGTAACTTGAGGAAAGTTTATTTAATAATGGGACCATTATAACAGTGGGAAAAGGATGCAGGGAAAACATGAGGGAAAACATGCAGTCCTCTGGGGCCGCTAACAGGAGCTGTGAAAGGAGTGGAAATAGTTGGTGAAACTCTGAGATACAGCCGACTGTGTGGAAAGGGCCACCAGCAGGAAACAGGACCCTCAATCAAGGGACATAGCTAACCTGCAGTAACCTTGCAAGGAGAGAGCTGGGAAGACAAACACCTTGACTTCACTTAGCTCAGGCCCTTTAATGGCCTGTCAGTGCTCCTCATGGTCAAACTCAATGGGGAGCACATGAGAAAGAAGTCATTAACATAGTCCAGACAAGACTGCCCCCAGGACACAGAGAAGGCCAAAGAAGAGGATGTGAAGGAATAAATAAGAACTCTCCAGAACAAATGAAAGGATTTCATAAATAAATCTCTCAAAGCACAGACTATTAATGAAAAGATATATACATTCAATATTCACCAAATTTACTGAGTAAAAAAAAAAAAAAAGCTAGGACATACATTTGTATTATGTGTAAGTGACAAAGGAATAGTTTTCAGAATGAGTAACAAAGTCCTCTTAATAAGAAAAAGATAAGTCTTCAATAAGAAAAAGATAAATAACCCACCAGAAAAAAAAAAAGTAAATGACATGAATAAGCATATTCTCAGAACAGGAAACACAGATGGCCAATAAACATAGAGAGATGTTCAACCTTGTTAGTAGTCAGGGAAATGCAAAATTAAACCACAATGAGATAGCATCTCACACCCACCAGACTGGCAAAAATTTAAAAAGTCAAGATATTACAAGTCTTGCCCAGGATGTTAAGTAAAAGGAATTCTTACACAATTTGTGTGGTTCAGTAAAAATTGGTACTTTTGAAATGAAGGGCCTAATAACACTAAGGCACATGTACTCTATGACCCAGAATTTCAATCTGGTATATATTCTAAAGAAATTCTTGCACGTGGACATTAAGAGATTTAAGCAAGTATGTGCATAATAGCATTAGGTTTTATTTAACAAATTTTTTATTTTAGAGTAATTTTAGATTTACAGAAAAATTCTGAAGAGAGTGCAGCATTCCCATGTATTCCACATTCAATTTCGCCTATTATTAACATCTCACAACCAGATGGTACATTTGTCACATTAGTGAACTAATACTGATACATTATTATTGTTTTTTCTTAAAAAAAATTTTTTTAATGTTTATTCATTTTTGAGAGACAGAGAGTGAGCGGGGGAGGGGCAGAGAGAGAGGGGAGACACACATAATCTGAAGCAGGCTCTAGGCTCTGAGCTGTCAGCACAGAGCCCAACCTGGGCCTCGAACTCTCATACTGCGAGATCATGATCTGAGTCAAAGTCAGACGCTTAACTGATTGAGCCTCCCAGGCACTCCACTGATACATTATTATTAATTAAAGTCTGTGCCTTATTCAGATTTCCTTGGTATTTAGCTAACGTCCTTCTAGCATCACCATTAAAAAAAATTTTTTTTTAATGTTTATTTATTTTTGAGACAGAGAGACAGAGACAGAGCGTGAGCAGGGGAGGGGCAGAGAGGGAAGGAGACACAGAATTTGAAGCAGGCTCCAGGCTCTGAGCTGTCAGTACAGAGCCTGATGAAGGGCTTGAACACACAAACTGCAAGATCATGACCTGAGAGGAAGCTGGATGCCTAACCAGCTGAGCCACCCAGGTTCCCCTAAAAGCAAGTCTTAAATATATCCAACATGATTCCCTTTATAAAAAGGTCAAAAAAGGGTAAAACAAAATAATACATAATTTGAGGATATTTACGTATGTGATAAAACCATAAAGAATAGCCAAGAAATGATTAACCATAAAAATCAAGATAGTGGCTACCTCTAGTGGGGAGGGAGTGAGAAACTATGGAAAAGTCACCTTCTCGGGGATGAGGTGGTGGGCACAAGGATTGTTTTGTTTTGTTATGTTTTAAACTGTACGTGTATGTACAGGTTTTTGTACATATGAGGCCTCATAACAATGATTTAAAAAACTCTTATCCCCTTGCTCTTTCCCCCCTCCTCCCATAAAGCATATTTTCCACACAGTCCTCATCATCCAAAATTCTGGCTAAAGGGAAAAGTTGATGTGTTAGAGTCAGAGCAAACAGGAACCCCAGCCCTCCATGCTTAAACCAAAGAAATGTGATTATGTCTCTTATCATCCTTTCAAACCCCACCACACATCATGGTGCTTCCTGTTTCTCAGAAGCTGAAAAAGGTGCTGACATAATGTAATGGGTGGAAAAGAAGTTGTTTCCACAGATCCACTCAGAACCCTGGGCGTCACCCTACTAGACAGGCTAGACTCCCGGCAGTGGTCAGGAGCAAAGGCCAAACCCAGGCCCCTCATTGGGGAATCACCCCAAGTTTGAAGATTCATGGAGCAGGTGACCCTCGCCATAAGAGGGAGCAAGACTACCACCATCTGCCCCAAAAGATGCCTTCTGCAACAGCAAGAGGCAACTTCTCAGCGGATCCCTTTGCCCAGGCACTGCTGGTCTCTGGGCACTGTGCTCCGGCCAGGGCCTGGGAAAACCCACCGCCACTGGCATGCTCATGGTCCTTCACATTTATCCCTCAACTGTCTGTTCACTTAGTGTTTATCCATTCAGCCAGCAAACACAGAGCACCTGCAATGAGTCAGGCACTGGTATAAGCATTGGCAAAAATGCAGTGGACAGGACCTGGCCCTCTTCTAGAAGAATGAGGCCAGCAGAGGGGACAGACCACAAACAAGCAAAACAACTATAAATTGTGTTAAGCGCTATCCAGGAAGGAACAGACAAAGGTAGAGGTAAAATAATCCAATGTCAAGGCATAAGCACAAAAGTCAGGCTGACTGAGTTCAGATTTTGCCTGAACTGCCTATACTTTGGGCAAATTAAACTAATATTTCTAGGCCTTGGTTTCCTCTTATAAATTGGAAGTGATAATCAAACTTATTAAATAGGGTTGATTGGACACTGAATTCTTTCAAAAATTATTTACTGAGCACCTCTATGTGCCAGGCACTGTGACAAGCACTAAGGATTATTAGTAAAGATGACAGGCAAAGTCTTGCCCTCAAAGTGCTTAGATCATAGTGGAGGAGTCATTGGAGAAGCAAAGGCCATTTCATGTAGTGCAGAGGACTAGAGAATCATGTGACAGAGGCAGACTGGGGAGCAACAGCCACTTACATGTCAGGGAAGACCTCCCTGAGAAGGTGACATTTGAGAGCTAACTGATATAAAGAGGCTGATTTGTGAACTCTGGGGGGAAGATACAGCTAAACAGAAGGGTGAACGTCCTAAAGTGGGGATCAACCTGGTGTGGTTGAGAAACAGCAGGAAGACACAGGTGGCTGAAGCACATTAGTTGAGGGGCAGGAAACGAAGCTAGGGAGGGAAGGGACAGCCCACACAGGACAGAGAGAGGACTCTGCATTTCTTCAAGTAATGGGAAGTCACTGAAGGTTTAAAGCAGAGGAGGGACATTATCTGACTTATGTTCTTTTTTTTTTTTAATGGAATACCTTTATTTATTGCTTTTGTTATTTTCTTTAAAATCTACTTTGTTTTGTTTTTTGTTTTTTTTAATTTTCTTTTTTATTAACTTGTTTTATTTTTTATTTTTTTTTAAATTTACATCCAAATTAGTTAGCATATAGTGCAACAATGATTTCAGGAGTAGATTCCTTAGTGCCCCTTACCCATTTAGCCCATCCCCCCCTCCCACAACCCCTCCCGTAACCCTCAGTTTGTTCTCCATATTTATGAGTCTCTTCTGTTTTGTCCCCCTCCCTGTTTTTATATTATTTTTGTTTCCATTCGCTTATGTTCATCTGTTTTGTCTCTTAAAGTCCTCATATGAGTGAAGTCATATGATTTTTGTCTTTCTCTGAATAATTTCACTTAGCATAATACCCTCCAGTTCCATCCACGTAGTTGCAAATGGCAAGATTTCATTCTTTTTGATTGCCGAGTAATACTCAATTGTATATATATACCACATCTTCTTTTTTGTTTTTTAATGTTTATTTTTGAGACAGAGGGAGACAGAGCGTGAGTGGGGGAGGGGCAGAGAGAGAGGGAGACACAGAATCTGAAACAGGCTCCAGGCTCTGAGCTGTCAGCACAGAGCCCGATGTGGGGCTCAAACCCATGAACCGTGAGATCATGACCTGAGCCGAAGTCGGACCTTAACCAACTGAGCCACCCAGGCACCCCTATACCACATCTTCTTTATCCATTCCTCCATTGATGGACATTTGGGCTCTTTCCATACCTTGGCTATTGTTGATAATGCTGCTATAAACATGGGGGTGCATGTGTCCCTTCGAAACGGCACACCTGTATCCCTTGGATAAATGCCTAGTAGTGCAATTGCTGGGTCATAGGGTAGTTCTATTTTTAGTTTTTTGAGGAACCTCCATACTGTTTTCCAGAGTGACTGCACCAGCTTGCATTCCGACCGACAATGCAAAAGAGATCCTCTTTCTCCGCATCCTCGCCAGCATCTGTTGTTCCCTGAGTTGTTAATGTTAGCCATTCTGACAGGTGTAAGGTGATATCTCATTGTGGTTTTGATTTGTATTTCCCTGATGATGAGTGATGTTGAGCATTTTTTCATGTGTCAGTTGGCCATCTGGATGTCTTCTTTGGAGAAGTGTCTATTCATGTCTTTTGCCCATTTCTTCACTGGATTATATGTTTTTTTTTGGGTGTTGAGTTTGATAAGTTCTTTATAGATTTTGGATACTAACTGTTTATCTGATATGTCATTTGCAAATATCTTCTCCCATTCTGTCGGTTGCCTTTTAGTTTTGCTGATTGTTTCCTTCACTGTGCAGAAGCTTTTTATTTTGGTGAGGTCCCAGTAGTTCATTTTTGCTTTTGTTTCCCTTGCCTCCGGAGATGTGTTGATTAAGAAGTTGCTGCGGGCAAGATCAAAGAGGTTTTTGCCTGCTTTCTCCTCGAGGATTTTGATGGTTTCCTGTCTTACATTTAGGTTTTTCATCCATTTTGAGTTTATTTTTGTGTATCGTGTAAGAAAGTGGTCCACGTTCATTCTTCTGCATGTCGCTGTCCAGTTTTCCCAGCACCACTTGCTGAAGAGACTGTCTTTATTCCATTGGATATTCTTTCCTGCTTTGTCAAAGATTAGTTGGCCATACGTTTATGGGTCCATTTCCGGGTTCTCTATTCTGTTCCATTGATCTGAGTGTCTGTTCTTGTGCCAGTATCATACTGTCTTGATGAATACAGCTTGGTAATATAGCTTGAAGTCTGGGATTGTGATGCCTCCTGCTTTGGTTTTCTTTTTCAAGATCGCTTTGGCTATTCGGGGTCTTTTCTGGTTCCATACAAATTTTAGGATTATTCTAGCTCTGTGAACGATGCTGGTGTTACTTTGATAGGGATCACGCTGAATATGTAGATTGCTTTGGGTAGTGTCGACATTTTAACAATATTTGTTCTTCCTATCCAGGAGCATGGAATCTTTTTCCATTTTTAAATGTCTTCTTCAATCTCTTTCATAAGCTTTCTGTACTTTTCAGTGTATAGATTTTTCTCCTCTTTGGTTAGATTTACTCCTAGGTATTTTATGGGTTTTTTTGTGCAACTGTAAATGGGATCGATTCTTTGATTTCTCTTTCTGTCGCTTCATTGTTGGTGTATAGGAATGCAACCGATTTCTGTGCATTGATTTTATATCCTGCAACTTTGCTGAATTCATGAGTCAATTCTAGCAGTTTTTTGGTGAAATCTTTTGGGTTTTCCATAGAGAGTATCATGTCATCTGTGAAGAGCCAAAGTCATCTGCGAAGAGTGAAAGTTTGACCTCCTCTTGGCTGATTTGGATGCCTTTTATTTCTTTGTGTTGTTTGACTGCAGAGGCTAAGACTTCCAATACTGTGTTGAATAACAGTGGTGAGAGTGGACATCCCTGTCTTGTTCCTGACCTTAGGGGGAAAGCTCTTAGTTTTTCCCCATTGAGGATGATATTAGCATTGGATCTCACTTATGTTCTTAAAAGAACTCTTACAACCACGTGGAAAGAGATGAGGTGTTAATGTTTAATATGGCAAATACGTTAGGAGGCTTAGGCTTTGCTCTAGGGTTCATGGCTTGAACTTGGGTCTGTGTGTGATGTGTAGAGGTGTGGGATGAGCTGGAGGAGGCAGGATCCCATCAAGCAGGGCTTGTCGTGGACACCTGATCTGCCTTTTCTCACCCCTGCAGCTCCTTCTCTTCCTTTAGGATCCATACCTGAATTCCACTTTCTGCAGGAAAAGCCCTCAACCTCTTAGATTTCCATTCTCTCTGCAGGTGGTAGGGGACCCCTGGACCTGGGCTCCTGGCTTCCTTCCCCCACACCTTCTGTGTCATGGTCTTGGAGCCCTCTCATATAACTCCTATGTAAGCAGGGCTCTTCCAGGCTTCTGAGACCTGAATGAGCAGGCTGAACTCATCTCTGCCCCTGTGCCTGCCCAAAGGCTTTGCCAAGGTGGCTGCACATCTCCAGGGGCTTGTGTTCCCATGACCACCTCTGTGTCCCTGCTCCTGTGATGTTGTTCATCCAGACGTTCTCCCAGAGTTGCTCCTGTTCTGCACACCAACAGAATGCAGCCCTTTCCATTGAGTCCTGGCCACAGAGAAAGCTGAGCAGCTATATAGATTCCTCTGTGGCAGAAGGAATCTCAAACTAAACACTAGTGTTCCTGTTTTTTGAAGTCCTATGGCCACACCACTGAGGAGGATTTTCCTCTTCACTCCATTTTGCATTCCTTTTGTCTCCAACCTTATGCCACCTTGCCCACTCCTTCCTCCTCACCCAATTCCAGTCCATTTCTAATACAGAGCAATTTCTGTAGCCCTTTTGTGGCCTCAGCTTGCTGTTTGCCTAGGGATCCGCGATCTCAGCTCTCCATCCCCCTCTACTGGCTGTTCCAGGTATTTCCCCAAGGATTCGTACTAAAGCGGGATTCGGGAACAGGCTGCAAGGCTGCCTTTGAAACTCTTGTACACACAGTGGCTTTATGAGTTTAAGGTGATTAAAACGTATCAGAAAAACAAATGAATTCTGGGCTGGAGGAAGCCAAGCTCTGTTTGCTATCCTCTGGCTGAGAGACACAGTTTTCTGGGGCTTGGGCATGCCCCAACACCGCTCTCTGGTGGCTGACAAATGTTGAGACTGGACTGCGGAACCTCAGAGGCAAATCACCAGCCTGCCCAACCTTATCCACCTAGCAGCCCATCTACCTGGTAAGGACAGACCCAAGTGTTTGGACTGAGTTCTGTTTTCTGCACAGGAGCCATTAATTTATGGGTGTCTACCCAGTTGACTGTCAGTAATAGCCTGAGTCCAATCAAGGAGAGATGTCAGGTGCCATCTGGAGCTTGGAAGGCCTGGATCTAGACAGCATCCATTCTTGGTCTCAAGTCCTTCTCTTGGCCACTTGGCGTCTCAAAGTTTCTTCCTCCTCACCCTATACACTGGCCCAATGGGCAGCAAGAACAAACCCAGATGACGACGGTGTTTGGCCAATAGTTTGGGACCAAATGCATGGCAGAATTAGAACTGTGTCAAAATGTCACTTTTTATCTCCTCATCCCTTAGTTTCCAGCATGGTGCTGGAAATCCATAAATATCAGATGGAGAAGTGGATGAGTGTAATCAGTGCGGCCCATTCACTCCCTCCTACCTTCTCCCCCTGCTCTTAGACTGCAGCAGGCTATGGCTCTTAAAACAGCTTCCCACTCAACTACCTCCCCTATTCTCTCACTTGTAGCCCCCAGGTAACAATTTCTCTGGTTCCCCTCTGGCCTTGGTCCCAAATATCTGCTCTTGCTGTCAGAGAACTGGGCTAGGAGTCAGGAGTCCCAGCTCTGCCATCAATGAGCTCTTTGAGTCTCTCATGGCCCCATCTGTGAACTGAAATGGGGCTCTCTCTTGGCTCTAGATAGTAACTAGGACGGGAAGGTTCCCAGCCATACTTAGGACTGTGGTATCCTGACCCAGAGTTGCAGTTCTCTGTCTCTCACTCTTTTCAGCATCAAAAGTGTTACATGTATGATGCCATATTCCTAAAGGTATAAGACAAAATCCTCCCAGAAGTATCCTCTGTTAGTTGGTGACACGTTGTTATTTTGCAGCCTTGATGTCATCCACTCCTCACACCGACTCTGGTGTTTCACAGATGCTCAGGAAGAGTGAGGATTCGAGAGGCCAAGTAACTTGTCCAAGGCCACACAGTTTGTGAATTGTAGGTTGGGATACACCATGAAGACCAAAGATTAAATGCTAGGAGAGCATTGGGAAAAGAGCAGAAAGTTTCTTCAAATGCTCAGCCTTAACATGAGCCGGCCATGTGTTTTCTGTAACTCAGGGTGTGCATGTAAATGTTAAAACAGTGTTCACACTAACTAGCCATGGGAGGGTTTCACAGCTGGGTGGGGGGAAGTTCCAGCTTTGGATCCCACAGCTTCTGTTCATGTAACTCTGGGTTACAAGACTGTCAATTTCTTTGTCAATGGATCCTGTGCTCTTCCAGGGCACCAAGGTATTTTATTTTACAGCTTTACTGAGATATAGTTAACATAGGAGAAACTGGACTTAAGATGTACAATTTATTAAGTTTGGAATATGCATGCACCTGTGAAACCATTACCACAATCAAGAGAGTGAACAGATCAATCAGCCCCCAAAGTTTCCTCACACCACTTAGTAATCCCCTCCTCAGGTCCTCCTCACCTCCCCACCCCGAGGTAATCACTGCTTAATTTTCTGTCATTTGTATTTTCTAGGATTTTATAAAAATGGCATCATACGCAGCCTGGTTTCTTTGACTCAGTAGAATTATTTTGACATTTACCCATATTGTTGACACGTATCAGGTTTATTCCTTGTGTGACCTATTTCATTTTTAAATTAACATACAGTGAAACTAACAGTTCTATGAATGTTAATACACATATAGGTTTGAGTATCCACCACCACAATCAGGATACAGAATAGGGGCACCTGAGTAGCTCAGTTGGTTGAGTGTCCAAATCTTGAAATCAGCTCAGGTCATGATCTCATGGTTGTGGGATCAAGCCCTGCATTGGGGTCTGCGCTGAGCGTGGAACTTGCTTCGGATTCTTCTTTCCCTCTCTCTCTCTGCCTCTCCCTCTCACTAAAAAATTAGTAAATAAACAAAAAAGATACAAAATAAAAATTCTCTGGTGCTACCTCTCTCCACCCCATGGGAACTACTGATCTAATCTCCCTCAACATAGTTTTGTCTTTCCAAGAATGTCATGTTAATGGAATCAGGCAGTGTGTACCCTTTTGAGACTGGCTGCTTTTACTCGGCGTAACGACTTAGAAATTCATCCAAATTGTGTTGTGTTCATGCCTTTCTTTTTTTTTTTTCCTGAGTAGTTTTCGTTGCATGGATATACGAGTTTGTTTATTCATTCACTCACTGAATATTTGAATTGCTTCCAGTATTTGTCAATTACCAATGAAGCTGCTATAAACATTTGTTATCGGTACTTGTATAAACATACATCTTCATTTCTCTAGGATAAATAGCTAGGGGTAGGGTTGCTGCATCACCTAGTAAGAGTGTGTTTAACTGTAGAAAGCTGTCAAACCATTTTCCAGAGTGGTGTGTCGTATTGTATTTCTATCTGCAGTGTATGAAAATTCCAGGTGTTCCATCTCCCCTACGTACTTAGTTCTGACAATATATACATTTTTATTTTAACTATCCTATCAGACACATAGTGGTATCTCATCATGGTTTTAATTTGCATATATAATATGCAAATTAAATTATATTTAATTAAATATAATGGCTTAAGCCTGTCATTTTATTTTTTGTTTTCTGTTTATTCTCTCATTTCTCATTTCTTTGTTTCCCTTCTTCTGCCTTCTGAGTTCTTTATATATTTTAGATAGGTCCTTCATCCAATATAAGATTTGCAAATACTTTGAAGTCTATGACTTGACTATCCATTTTTTCTTTTCTTTTCTTTAAGTTTATTTATTGTTCAGAGAGACAGAGAGAGAGAGAGAGAGAGAGAGAGAGCACAAGTGGGGGAGGGGATGAGAGACAGAGACACAGAATTTGAAGCAGGCTCCAGGGTATGAGCTGTCGGCATACAGCCCGATGCGGGGCTTGAACTCACGAATGGTGAAATCATGACGTGACCCAAAGTCAGATGCTTAACTGACGGAGCCACCCAGGTAGCCCTTGACTATCCCTTTTCTTGATAATGTCTTTTAAAAAGTAGAAGTTTTACATTTTTTGAAGCCCAGTTGGTTAATTTTCATTTACAGATTGTGCTTTTGGTGTCATAACTAAGAAATCTTTGCTTAATCTAAAGTCACACAGATATTCTTCTATGTTTTCTTCTAAACATCTTGCAGGTTTAGCTCTCACATTTAGGTCTATTATCCATTCTGAGTTAATTTTTGTGTGTGGTGTGGGACAAGTGCATAACTTCTTCATTTTGCATGAGGATATTCAATTGTTCCTGCACCATTTGTAGAAAATATAATTGAATTGCTTTGGCACTTTTATTGAAAATGAATTGACTAAATGTAAGCATTCATTTTGGTCACCTCAATTCTGATATGTATGTGTATGTGGCATCACCAAAGTGTTTTGATTACTGTAGCAGTATACTAAGTTTTTATTTTTATTTTATTATTTTAAAATTTTTTATTGAGTTATATTTGAAATATAACATTGTGTAAATTAAGGTGTACATATTAGTTTGATACATTTATATCACAGTATGATTGTCATAACAGCATTAGCCAACACTTCTATCTGCTAATGTTTGTAATACAGTTGTGTTATGTATAATCACTGTACCATGTATTAAGTCTCTAGGATTTACTTATGTACTGGCTCCAAATTTGCAACTTAAACAACACCTCTCTCCTTTACCCACTCTCCAATCCCTGGTAACCACCATATTACTCTATGCTTTTGCAATTTCAGTTTTTTGGATTCCACATATAAGAGATCATACAGTATTTGTCTTTCTCTGATTTATCTCATTTAGCATTATGTCCTCAAGGGCCATCCAGGTTGTTGCAAATGGCAGAATATCCTTATTTCTCATGGATGAATAGCATTCCATTGTATAAATATACCACATCTTCTTTATCCATTCTTTCATCTGTTGACGGACACTTAGTCTTTTTCTGTATCCTGGCTATTGTGAATAATGCTGCAAAGAATATTGGGGTGCAGATATCTTTTTGATATCCTGTTTTCATTTCCTCTGGATATATATGCAGAAATGGGATTGCTGGATCACATGGTAGTTCTGTTTTTAATTTTCTGAGGAACCTCCATTCTGTTCTCAACAGCAGCTGAACAAGTTTAAAACCCCACCAACAATGCATGTCCTCTATGCTCTCCCCAACACTTTCTCTCCAGTCTTCTTGACGAGTGCCATTCTGACAGGTGTGAGGGCATTTCCCTGATGATGCTGAACACCTTTTGTGTGCCTGTTGGCCACTTAAATGTCATCTTTGGAAAAATGTCTATTTAGTTCCCCTGACCATGTTTTAATCGGATTTTTTTCTTGTTATTGAATTGTATGAGTTCTTTATAAATTTTGGATATTAACCTGCCTCGCCATTTTGTTGATTGTTTATTTTGCTGTGCACAAGATTTAAGTTTGATGTTTAAATTTTTTATTGTTGGGTTTTTTTCTTTTGTTATTTGTGCTTTTGGTGTCACATCCAAAGAAATACTGCCAAGTGCAATGCTGAGAAGCTTCTTTCCTATGTTTTCTTCTAGGAGTTTTATGGCTTCAGGTCTTATGTTTGAGTCTCTGATCCATGTTAATTTTTGTGAGTGGTGTTAGGTAAGAATTCTGTTTCATTTTTCTGCATGTGGTTATCCAGTTTTCTCAATACCATTTGTTGAAGAGACTGTCCTTTCCCTACTGGATGTTCCTGGCTCCCTTTTCAAATATTAGTTGACTAGATATGTAGATGGTTAATTCTGGACTTTCTATTATGTTCTGCTGGTCGATGTGTCTATTTTTATGCCAGTAGCATACTGTTTTCATTACTGTAGCCTTACAGTATAGTTTGAAATCAGGAAGTGTGATGCCTCACTTTTGGCAGTTTTGTTCTTCTTTCTTATGATGGCTTGGATATTTTAACAGTAGCATGGATATTCTAACAGGAAGTCTTCCGATCCATGAACACGGGATGTCCTTCAATTTGTTTGTGCCTTCTCTGGTTTCTTTCAGCAAAATCTTGTAGCTTTTATTATACAGCTCTTTCACTTCCTTTGTTTAACTTATTCCTAACTATTTTATTGATTTTGATGCTATTGTGAATGGGATGGTTTTATTTCTTTTTCAAATGTTTCACTATATAGAAAAGCAACTGACTTCTGTGTATGGATTTTATACCCTGCAACTTTACTGAATTCATTGATGAGATCCAACAGTTTTTCAGTTGTCTTTTGGATATATAAAATCATATCATCAACAGATAGTGATAATTTTATGTCTTTCTGATTTGGATCCCTTTAATTTCTTTGTCTTGCCTGACTGTCTAGCTAGGACTTCTAGTACCATGTTTAACAAGAACAGTAAGACTGGGCACTCTTTTTTTTTTAACATGCTTTATTTTATTTTTGATAAATAGAGAGACAGAGAATGAGCCAATGAGGGGCAGAGAGAGGGGGAGACAGAGGATCAGAAGTGGGCTCTGTGCTGACAGCTGACAGCCCAATGTGAGGCTTGAATTCACAAACTGTGAGATCATACCCTGAGCTGAAGTCAGATGCTTAACCAACTGAGCCACCCAGGCTCCCCCCCCCCACCTTTTTTTTCTTATTTGAGAGAAAGAGCGAGAGAGAGAGAGAGAGAGAGAGAGAGCGTGTGTGTGTGTGTGTGTGTGTGTGTGTGTGTGTGTGTCTCAAGCAGGCTTAATGCCCAGGGCAGAGCCTGACAGAGGGCTCAAGTCCACAACCCTGGGATCACGATCTGAGCTGAAACCAAGAGTCGGATGTTCAACCAGCTGAGCCAACCAGGCACCTCATGTAGACACTCTTGTCTTATTCTTGATCTTACAGGAAAAGCTTTCCATTTTGCCACGTTGAGTGTAATGAGCTTGTCATATATGGCCTTTATTATGTTCAGGTATGTTCCTCCTATGTACCACAATCTGTTGAGAGTTTTTATCATGAAAGTATGTTGCGTTTTGTCAAATGCCTTTTCTGCACCTATTGATTTGATCATATGGGTTTTATCTTTCATTCTGCTAATGTGGTGTATAACATTTATTGGCTTGTGTATGTTGGACCATCCTTTCATCCACGGATAAATCTCACTTGGTTGAAGTGTAGAGTCCTTTTAATGGGTTCTCTTTTTTTCTTTTTTTTTTATGGCTATTTGAGAGACAGAGCATGAGCAGTGGAGGGGCAGAGAGAGGGAGAGAGAGAGAATCCTAACCAGGCTCCATGTTGTCAGCAGCAGAGCCCAACGTGGGGCTCCATCTCATGAACAGAGAGATCATGACCTGAGCTGAAATCAAGAGCTGGATGCTTAAATAAGTGAGCCACCCAGGTGCCCTGTTTTAGTGAGTTCTTGAATTCAGTTTGCTAATATTTTGTTGAGAATTTTTACATCCGTTTTCACCAGGGATTTTGTCTTTATTTGTATTTGGTATCAGGGTAATGCTGGCCTCATAGGATGCGTTTGGGAGTGTTCTCTCCTCCTCTAATTTTTAGAAAAGTTTGAGGATTGGCATTAATTTTTCCTTGAATGTTTCATACAATTTTCCCATGAAGCCATCTGGTCTTGGCATTTTCTGTGCTGGAAGGTTTGTTTTTTATTACTGATTCAACCTCCTTATTCACTATTGGTTGGGTCAGTCTTGGTAGGTTGTATGATTCTGGGAAATTATCCATTTCTTCTAGGTTATCTAATTTGTTGGTGTATAATTGTTCAAAGTAGTCTCTTATGATGCCTTGTATTTTTGTGGTGTAAGTTATTATTTCTCTTCTTTCATTTCTGATTTTACATATTTAGGTCTTCTCTTTTTCTCAGTCTTGCTAGTGATTTGTCAATTTTGTTTATCTTTTCATAGAGCCAGCTCTTTGTTTCAATGATTATTCTGTTGTTCTTCCAGTCTCCATTTCATTTATTTCCACCCTGACCTTTATTATTTCCTTTCCTCTACTAAGTTTGAGTTAATTTGCGTTTCTTTTTCTAGTTCCTTGAGGCATGAAGTTAGGTTTTTACATTTCTATTTTTTTAATCTTTGTTATTATTGTAATTTTTGAAAATGTTTACTTATTTTGGGACACCTGGGTGGCTCAGTCAGTTAAGCGTCCAACTTTGCCTCAGGTCATGATCTCATGGTTTGTGAGTTCAAGCTCCACGTCAGGCTCTGTGCTGACAGCTTGGAGCCTGGAGCCTACTTCAGATTCTGTGTCTGAATAAATAAATGTTTATTTATTTTTTGAGAGAGAGAGTGCGTAAGCAAGGGACGGGCAGAGAGAGAAAGAGGAAGAGAGAGAGAGGGAGGGAGAGAGAGAATTCCAAGCAGTCTCCACACTGTCAGTGGCAAAGCCCGACATGGGGCTTGATCTCATGAACTGTGAGATCATGACCTGAGCCAAAATCAAGAGTCAGATGCCTAAATGACAGAGCCACCCAAACACTCCTCTAATTTCTTAATATGTGTATTTATGGCTCTACACTTCCATCTCAGAACTGCTTTTACAGCATCCCATAGCTTTTGGTAAGTTGTGTTTCTATTTTCATTTGCTTTGAGATATTCTTGGACTTCCCTTTAGATTTCTTCTTTGACCCACTGGTTATTCAAGAATGTATTATTTAGTTTTCACATATTTGTGTAGATTTTCCAGCTTTCCTCATATTGCTGATTTCTAGTGTCATAGCACTGTGCTCAGAAAAGATACTCGATATGATTCCAATTTTCTTGAATTTCTAAGACTTTTTTTTTGTCCTATCATATGACCTATCCATGAGGATGTTCCGTGTACTTGAGAAGACAGGTCAAAACCACCACAATTCCTTGAGAATAAGGCCCATTCTCCTCCCTCTGGTACTAAGAACCTATACCAGTAATGCAAGTTGTCTTTAAGTCTCTTACCAAATTGGAGAGAAAGGAAGGGGGTTGGGTAAGTTAAAATGCCACACAATTCTACCAAGATTCAACTGTTCCCCTCCTTCCTTGATTAAACATTTCCCTGGTTGCTGTAAACTTTTAATTAATTTCTAGAGTTCCAATTAAGCTGATTCTGACAGGTTTTGCCAGTGTACTTTCTGCTTTTGTGTAGGGATGGGCTTCTGGAATTTTCAACTTCACCATTTTTTGCTTACACTACTCCTAGACCGTTTACATTTAATGCAATTCTTGATATGAATGAATTTATGCCTACTATTTTATTATTTGTTTCTCTGTTGTCCTCCCTCTGTTTCTTTTTTCCTGCATGTTTGGGTTATTTGAATTTTTTTTAGTATTCCATTTAAATGCATCTATTGTGTTTTTAACTATCTTTTTTTAAGTGGTTGCTCTAGAGATTATGGTATACATATTTACCTTTTCAGGTCTGCTTCAAATAGACATTTTACCATCTTAAGTGGAATGTAAAACCTTACCACCATATAGATTCCTTTGTTCTCCCTTCTTTACGTTGTAGTTTTGTTCTTATATAAACATACATTGAAAGCACCATCAGAAAATGTTATAATTTTTTTAACCATAAAGCATTTTTTAAAATTTTTTTGAGGGAGATAGAGCTTGCATGTGAGCAGGGAAGGGGCAGAGGGAGAGAGACAGAAACTTAAGCAGGCTCCACACCCAGCACAGAGCCCAATGTGGGGCTTGAATTGACGACCCTGAGATCAAGACCTGATCCAAGATCAAGAGCCAGGAACTTAACCAACTGAGTCACCCAGGTGCCCCTCAACCATAAAATATATTTTAAAGAACCCAAGAGCAGTCAAATAATTAATAATAGAATGTTAAATTAACCCAGAGTTTGCCATTTCTGTTGATCTTCCTTCATTCCTGGTATTTCAAGTGAACTTCTGGTATCATTTCCCTTCTGTTTGAAGAAGTTCTTTTAGTAATTATTTTAGAGCAGGTCTAATGTCAAGAAATTCTCTTACTCTTTTTTCATCTGAGAATGTCTTTATTTCACTTGCATTCCTGACGGATATTTTTATTGGATATAGAAGTGTGGATCTATGGTTTCTTCCTTCCAGCACTTTAAAGGTGTGATTCCATTTCCTTTTGGCCTCCACACTGAGATTTCCTTCTCTCCTTCTGATGAGAAATCTGAAGTATTTTAAATTAAATACCCTGTAAATAATATGTCTCTTTTTCTCCAAGATGGATATTACTTATATATTATTTATGATATATTTATATATTATGTTATTTATATATTATATATTATAATAATATATAGCATTATGTGTTATATATATATATATATATATATATATATACACACACACACACATATATATAATGAATTTTCTTAGGAAACTGCCAAAATGTTTTCCAAAGTAGTTGTATCATTTCATATTCTTGCCATCAGTTTAGGAGCATTCCAGTTGCCCCATGTCATCACCAACACTTGGCATAGTTGGGTAAGTTAAAGCTTTTCCATTTAGCTTTCTTAGTAGATGTGTCATGGTATTTCATTGTGGTTTAATTTGCATGTATTTAATAACTAATGATGTTGAGCACTTTTCATGTGCTAACTTGCCATCTGTATTTTCTTTGGTGAAATGTCCTCTCAAATCTTCTGGCCATTTAAAAAAACGTGTTATCAGGGCGTCTGGGTGGCTCAGTCGGTTAAGCGTCCGACTTCGGCTCAGGTCATGATCTCGCGGTCCGTGAGTTCGAGCCCCGCGTCGGGCTCTGTGCTGACAGCTCAGAGCCTGGAGCCTGTTTCAGATTCTGTGTCTCCCTCTCTCTCTGACCCTCCCCCATTCATGCTCTGTCTCTCCCTGTCTCAAAAATAAATAAATGTTAAAAAGAAATTTAAGGGGCGCCTGGGTGGCTCAGTGGGTTAAGCGTCTGACTTCGGCTCAGGACATGATCTCGCGATCCCTGAGTTCGAGCCCCGCGTCGGGCTCTGTGCTGATAGCTCAGAGCCTGGAGCCTGTTTCAGATTCTGTGTCTCCCTCTCTCTCTGACTCTCCCCTGTTCATGTTCTGTCTCTCCCTGTCTCAAAAATAAATAAACGTTAAAAATTTTTTTTTTATTAAAAATAAATAAATAAATAAACGTGTTATCTTCTCATTATTGAGTTGTAAGCATTCTTTATATACAAGAGTCCCCCCTTTTTTGTAGGGGATACATTTCAAGACCCCAGTGGGTGCTTAAAATTGTGGATGGTACCACACCCTATAGTTTTTTCCTATCCACACATACCTATGATGAGATTTAATTTATAAATTAGGCACAGAAAGAGATTAACAACAATAATAAATTAGAACAATTATAAAAGTATACTGTAATAACAGTCATGTGAACATGGTATCTCTCTCTCAAAATATCTTATTGTACTGTACTCACCATTTTTCTTTTTGTGATGATATGAGATGATAAAATGCCTATGTGGTAAGATAAAGTGAGGTGAATGATATAGGTATTGTAACACAGCTGTAAACTATGTATGATACATCAGAAGGAGGATTATCTGCTTCTGCTTCTGGACCACACTTGACCACAGGTGACTGAAAACACAGAAAGCAAAACTACCGATAAGGGTTGACTACTTTATACACAAGTTCGTTTTTGGATATATGAGTAATACGTGATTTATGCATATTTTCTCCCATTGTGTAGCCACCACATTTCATTCACTTCTGTTTGGCTTTCCCTCCAAACTCTGCCTGGTTCCATTCCCTGTATTTTCCACTGATACCATCCTGCTTCATCTCTCCTGGATCATCCTCCTACTCCATAATCTTCTTGCTTTCGCACTTGCTTAAAGTGTTAGACTGGACTATAGTCCAGTCTGCAAACAGGAGCCAGTGAACATTTAAAGATGCACACTGGATATTTTCACTTCCATGTACCACATTGTTCAAAGGCCCTCCATTCCCTTCACATCAAGCCCAAGCTTCTGACAGAGGGCCCCAAATACCTCACCTCAGCTGACCCCTGTTGATCTTCCTGTCCCCATCTTCTAGCATTTTCCTCCTTATCTGCCATGCTGCAGCCACAATGATCTTTCCCCTCAAACACACAGCTTATTCTTGTCCTGAGACCTTTACAGTATTCTCTCTGCCTGGACCAAATCTAAAGTTTGCACACCAAATCTAAACTGGCTACCTCCATACTGTCTGACACCATGCCATTTTATTTCTCTGCAGAATAGTTATCATATGATAACTTATATGATACTCTCCCCATTGTTTATTACCTGCCTCCACTAGAATAGGAATTTCATGACAGCAGGAACTTTGTCTTGTTTGCTTCCATATCCCTAGTGCCTAGAGCCATGCCTGGCACATCCTATAGGTTCAAACATTCTTGTTGAATGTCTGAACCAAATCATCTACCTCTGTACCTGGCACCTGGCCATAATGTCAATGTTTGCTGTCTGAATTTGTCAAGTAATCCATCCCCATGGCACCAGTGGTCAAAAAGCATTCCTGAGCTAGAAAAGAGAGAGAAAAGGTACACATGCAGGAAAATGACCAGAGAAAGTTTTCACAAAAGCCTAAAAGAGAAGATCAATTCCTCTAGAAGTGTTTTGGGCACTTTGAGACACAGTTGCTGTGTTCCTGGCTCTTACAAGGGCTTCCACCCAGGGGCAGCCTAATGTCGGTTGCTGGGGCTGTCAGGCCCACACAGAATGCTCATAAGGCAATTGTGCAGTGGCAGGTGCAGCCCAAAGGCCTTTACAAGGCCTGCTTCTCAAAGAAATTAGACTCTTTGACTTCCTCTGCTGTTACTCTGCTCCTATACTTCTTGGCGTCTGCAACTTGATTTTCCCATCCCACAATCCTCAGGCTGGTGGGTCAGCCCTCCCATGAACTGAGGATAGCTCTTTGCTCCCACCCTCTCTCAGGCCATGTGGCACCAGGCCTGATGGATGAGCATGGCTCCTAGGGTACACGGGAAGTTTTAACACACAGTGCCACCAATTTCTTCTCTTCATGGACTCTCCCATTGGCCTCAATACTCCCTGAAGGTCTGGTAGGTAAGTGGTCTGAGGAGTCTCTGTGAAGAGCTTACATTGTTCTGATGAATCAAGATGGCTGCCAAGGCCGTTCCTGGAGCATGGTGAGGAGCTGCTTTCTTGAGCACAAGGCCCTCTCTGAATCCTAAGAGAATAGCAGTCACTCACACTGTCTTGGCCTGAGAGAAGATTCCGTGGGGTCAAGACCCCTGCCTGGACTTCCAGGCACCAGGTGAGGCTTCAGCCTTCTATGTAACCAAGAGTAAACAAATTCTGATTAACCTTCTTATCTGAAGTGGAGACTCCAGATGCCAGGGACATTGGTGGGCAGGGTTCACTGGTGAAAGTTACCCTTTTTTTTTATTTTTTTGTGGCAGGCACTTCTGGGAAGTGGCTGCCCAGGGTGTGGCTCTGTTTGTGGACTTCGTGGCTCAGGGGCAGCACAAGGCCCTTTCACTCCTCTGTCTACTGGAAATCTCACCCAGAACTCCAACTTGGTCCCTATGTCCTGAGGCCCTGGCCTGGAGCTCAGGAGGGAATGAGTCCAGAGGAGGATGAATCAGAGGAGCCACATAGCTGCTAAAGGGCTCTCTCTGATTTTGTTCTGTTGACATGCTACCACCTCCATTCCAGAATGGATTGGATAGTTGAAGCAGGAATTTTGTCTCAGGATAACTCTTCCTCTTTTTTTTTTTTTTTTAATTTTTTTTTTAACATTTTATTTATTTTTGAGACAGAGAGAGACAGAGCATGAACGGGGGAGGGGTAGAGAGAGATGGAGACACAGAATCGGAAGCAGGTTCCAGGCTCCGAGCCATCAGCCCAGAGCCTGACGCGGGGCTCGAACCCACGGACCGCAAGATCGTGACCTGAGCTGAAGTCGGACGCTCAACTGACTGAGCCACCCAGGCGCCCCGACTCTTCCTCTTTTTAGAGTGCCCAGGGCATTGCCTCATCGCAGCCTATCCTTAGGCTAAATCCTCTGTGGGACCCAAGGGGTTTGTTCTGGGAGAAACTGAGGGCCTGCCAGGGCCCACCTGGGTAGACATGTGTTCAGTACAGGACGCGAGCCTTTCTGGGCCATGATGCCAGGACAGGGTGGGAGGGTGGATAGATGACAGAGTTCTTGTTCTCTGGTCTCTGTCAGTAGTCATCTTAGAAAATGCCATCTCAAGGGGTGCCTGGGTGGCTCAGTTGGTTGAGCATCTGATTTTGGCTTAGGTCATGATCTCACGGTTCATGAGTTCGAGCCCTGCATCGGGCTCTATGCTGACAGGTCACAGCCTGGAGGCTGCTTCAGATTCTGTGTCTCCCTCTGTCTCTGCTCCTCCCCTGCTCACACTCTCTCTCTCAAAAATAAATAAAACTTAAAAAAAATTGAAAAAGATTAAAAAAAAAAAAAGGAAGAAAAGAAAATGCCATCTCTGTCTTTGCCTATTCAAAGGCTACTGACCAGGAAGCAGGTGCTTCGTTTATGAGGTGACACCTGCCTGTCTGCCTTAGCCAAAGTCCATCCTCAATTCCTGCTCCTGTCCTTTAAACCTGCATTGACCTTTCTTCCTCCCCTACATCATTACACCTCCTTTCCCAAAAAGAGGGGTAGGGAGGGTCTGTCTGTTAGCCAGCAGGGGGCGCTGCTGCCACAGGGTCAGAGCTTCCAGGGGTGGGAGCTAGGGGAGCCCAACCACTAAATCCTAGGAAGGCAAATGGACCTCAGGGTAGACTCTGGTCCTGCTAGACAGCAGCAGGATTATGGTTTGATAGACACGCCCCATCCAGCAGTGGAGGCACCCTTATCCAGCCTTCCCTGCCTGTCATGCCCACACACCCAGTGTCCAAAGGGCAGGGCCCAGGAGTCTTGGTGTATTTATTGCTTCAGGTTCTAGCTATGGTCACTGGTGACCTGGACAACCCGACCTGGAAAGGCTATGGCCTTTTTAACCTCCTGCCCTACTCTCTTTAGTTCCTCAGACTTATAACCCTCAGTTCCTCAGACTTATAACCTAGACAAAACCAAGGCCCAGAGTCTGGCCTTGGCCCCAGTTACAGGCATACAAACTACATTAACAGAGTGGGGGGGCCTCTCTACACTTTTCCCAGAATGTGGAATTATGGAGACCCTCAGAAGGGTACTGCTTCAATCCGTCCCACATCCCAGCCATCCCCAAATCCTGTCCTCTGATCCTGATCTCAGGTAGGTCCACTTCTCTCAGTTATGGCCATAGCCCTAATCTGCATAGATCAAAGGAGCTGCATCTTGTCCACTGCCCTGCCTCCAGTACACTGCAGGGTCCCGGGCCAGGGTGAAGCAAGTCAGTGCCTGGGGTGCCAAACTTAAGGAGGCACTCACTCTCAGGGTCATGCAAGTATAGAGTTGGCCCCTGAAAGTGACCGCCTCCTTATGTTTTGTGGCCTAAGAGACTATTTCCCTCATCTTAGTCCATCCTGGTGTGCCCCATGCTTCACCCTTCATGGCCGTCATGGCAAGTTTTCTAGAGCATAGGTCACTCCCAGCTACCCTCACAGGGCCTGCCCTAGAATTTACTTTAACAAACATCTGACGACAGATCCTGGTTCTCTAGAAGGAGTGGAGCCAAAGGTCCTTCCCTGAGGATCCCCTGTCTGCCAGGATAAAGTCCAGACTACTGAGTATATTTGCGCTTCTTTGTGGTATGGCCCCCACTGGCTGGTCCAGCGTCCTGGTCCAGCGTCAGCTCCTGAGGCAGCCACGTGAAGCCATACTGTAGGCAGAATCTGTCCTGCACCTCTGAGCCTCCAAGCTTTTCCTTGGGCTGTTCCTGCATCCTGGAATGCCCTCTCCCATGGTTAGCCTATTAAACTGACTCATCCTTCAAGGCCCTGATGAATGGCCCATCTTCAGAGCAGCTATGTGTGGACCCTACTAAGATCAATAGCTCCTGTCTCAATACCAATCTCTGCCCCTTTGTCTACTGCTCCAGGTATCACACACATCTGTCATTCTGCAATCAGCAGTGTACATACTAAGTGCCTACTGTTTGTGAAGAGTGTGCTGGGTGCCGGGGAGGTGGTTCTGACTATAATACTTGTATCCTCTACCCTAGGAGAACATCCAGCTTAGTGGTGGGAACCACAGCTGCTCACTTCTAAATCCCCTGCAAGGCCAGCACAGGCACAGGGCTGAGCAACATTCCATGACCTTCAGAGGCCCCCAAGTCTTCAGCCTTCTGGAGGTACTGCTCCACCAAAAGCAAAGTCATACATGTGCCCTCCAGCCCTTGTGAAAAGCCATCTCCAACATTCATAAGGGTTCTCCAGGAAGGGAGAATGCCTTTGTTTACTGGGGTGTAGAAAGCTCCTTTTCACAGCACACGCTTGTCCATTTTGCCCCTGAGTATGGACGCAGCAACATTTAATGTTGGCTATCTGACACAGTGACACACTCACTGTGGCTTGTCATGGGCCAAACCGGAGAGCAGACAGTCATGCTTTCTCCTGGTCTGTCCAGGCAGGTCAGTCTCTGCTGACTCTTCATTGCTCCTGCCAGTCAGCTGGTCAGTCAACACATGCTTTCCTGAGGACACGTTCAGAGAAAGCCCTGGAACCTTTCACACCTAGCTGAGGTCCTATCTAAGTTGAGGTCCTTTGTGGACCTACCTTTTAAGAGAGCAAATGGCACCCACCTATTGTTAACAGCCCTTTCCCCTTGTTCTGTGGCTGGCTGGCCCTTGTCACTGGACCCCCAATCTCTCAGCAGGGCTTAGAGGGCACAGGTCAACAAGGTAATGGGGAGCAGAGATCTCCTTGGAAGGACAGAACCAGACAGAAATGACCACAGCGCTGCTCAGGAAAGCAACATCCCTCCCTCCTTCCTCCCTATGGGGCACCCAAGACTTCCTGTGGAAATTGTCTCATTGCCAAGACCATCTCAGGGAAAGTGTGCACACTGCTGAGACGATCTGAATACATCATCCATCCATCCATCCACTGCCCATCCATCTCCATCCACACCACAATGGTTCACAGGGCATCTGCTATGCTCAGCCAAGGCTGGAACCTGGGGCTACTGGAGTGAACAGGATAGAGCACCCACTGGGCCACCCTGTTCTCTTGACTCATGCCCTACTTTCCTTATGTAAATATACCTATAACTCAGCACTTGCTGAGTCCAAACCACAGAGACACATTCCTGTTATCTTATAGCTTGAGCTACACTGACTTTCTGAAACATGACCTCAAATGGAGCCCAGTACAGACACTCTGAAAACCAGGTCCTCTTATGTCAAATTTTTTGGTGAGGATGAGGGTTTGGCTCCATGTCTTAAAGACACTATTTGGACTGGGCAGAAGACCAGCAATGGGTCCAGCCTTGGGCAACAGAAGGAGCAGACAATAACGTATTGGTCTGGAGCTTCACTAAACTGCTACCATGGTTGCCGGCCCCCATAGGGGGACCCCGCTCTCTGTCCTGAGCTTTATTCCCAGGGCAGCCCCTGGAGTTGGGATTCCCAGGATGAGTCATGATGGCCACCAGGGGCTGTGCTCAGAGCACAGGCTCCACTGTTGCAGCATTTGGAGTTTCCCTGGCTCTCTCCCAGACTCGAGGTCGCAAAAGCAAGAATTTAGGTGACACTACCCACCCAGACTCCAGGCATTACTTTGGTCTGAAAAGGCCAGGGAGGGTCCTGGACTCTGTCTCACCATTCCAAACTTCCATCCTTCCTGGCTCAGATCCAGGCCCAACCCACAATCATCCCTGGCCTGAGCTGCAAGCTCTGGTGAGGGAAGGAAGTGGCTGACCCGCACAGCCAGCATTCCTCTGTGATGACTACAGTCTGCTCAATGCCCAACCACCCCATCCAGAGGGCAGTTCTCAGGGGGACTCCCCCCACCACAAAGGGGCTCAGGCCTCTCCTACAGAGTGAGAACTCCTTTACCTGGGGACATCAACAGGACCTGACAGGGGTAGGGAGCCAGGAGAGATGGGCCCAGAGATCCCCTGGGAACAGGTCAGACGGCCACAAGGCCCGCCCTAGATACCTCTCACTCCATTTCTTCACTCACACAAAAAGCACCAAGACCCTCCCTGTGCTTAATCTTGTTCTAGACCTTGGAGATCCAGCAGGTTGCACTAGGCAGGCAGGGCTGCACCCTCCAGTCATGTAGGAAAAATCCTCCAATAAATAAATAAATTAAGTCCACAAAGGGGATAATTTCAGCAATGATAAGAGCTATGATGACAATAAAACGAGACGTGATATACAATGAGTGATACTATTGGGGAGCTCAGCCGTTTGAGGGGGCCTCCGGATTCCTCAGCCTCCACCTGCCTGTGCACAGTCCCTCCCACCCCTGCATGTACAGCCCCTCACATACCCCCACTCCACCCCTTCTGTGGGAACACCACCTGGGTGGGGGCTGGGGCAGGTGCATTCAGGTGGGGCTTTTCCGGGACCGGTTTTCCCCAGCTCCTCTTGGAACTTCCAGAGGGCTACTGACCCGCGATACTGGACGGGCGCCCGTCCCCCGCCCCACGCCGCCGCGCGAACCTCAGCGTTCCCGGCGCGGTTCCCGGAAACTCCTCGGTTTCCCTCTGGCCGCGGAGTTTGCAAGAAACCGAAACCCAGGCCCCGCCCCTCTGGCGCAGCCCCGCAGAACTCTGCGTGGGGGCTGGGGCCCGCGCGGGTGGGCCGGTCCCAATTGGGCGGCCCGGCCGGCCCCCCCCCCCCCCCCCCACCGGCAAAGCCTGGCGAGTAGCCTCTGCCCAGCTGCTGAGCACACCCACGCCTCCCACTGGAAAGCTTCGAGTGCAACTGGAGTCGCTGGGGCTGCATCCGTCCGCGGAGTGCCCCAGCGGGGGTGCGCAACGCGGCCTTCCCCTGCAGCAGCATAGAGGTGGGCGCCATTTCTGTGCGCCTACTGTGTCCTCGCCAACCAGAGGGGCGAGAAGGAAGGGCTGGGGCGTTTACAAAGAGCTCTGCCCCTCCGAGTGTTACTAGCTTCAACGCCGGGTGGGGGAGGGAGTGATAATGGACACAGAGCAGTTCAGCAGCTTGCCGGAGCTCACACAGCCTGGAGCTGCGGAGCCGGCTGAAAACCCTTAGCCCGCAGCTGGAGGCTGGGCAAGGGAGGAGAAGGAAGTGCCCTGGGCTGCGGCAGGTGAGCCGCCTGGCACCGGCAGGGCAGCCAGCTGGGGAGGGGGTGGGGCGGTCCCAGGCAGCCACCCGGGCGGCACGGCTGGGAGGCTTTGCGTTTCTCCGCCCTCCCTCCCTTTCCAGGAAGCCGGCCAGCCTGGAGCCAGCCGTTTACCCCGACTCACCCCCAGCCGGGCCGAGCAGGAATGTGGAAGTTAGCCTGTAGGGCTTGTGCCCCCTCCCCTGCACGCACGCACGCACACACACACCCTATATTAGGCTGGGGCAGCGAGAGCGTGGGTCACCTGGAGGCGAGGGGCTCCAGATCAGGACTCGGCTTCCCTAGGGCGAAATAGGGGTGCTGATGCCGCCAGAAAAGCCTACGACCCTGCCAGGGGCAGTCTAGGCGAAAGACAGTGGGCCCAGGCGGTACTGCGGGACCCATTCGTGTGGGGGGCGGGGAGGTTGCTGTTCCCATGCAGAGTCACTGTGGGACGTGGCCTCCAGGCCTGGCCTCAGAGCACCCTCCCCACCCCCGGCCCCGTCCCGGGCCCCACGGGGGCGGATGGGGAGCTGAGGCCTCTTTCCTCCCAACCCAGTGTTTATAAGAAATGAAACTGCACAGGGCATCAGCGGCAGCCCACACTGACACCCGCTCCTCCTCCGAGGTTCCGGAAGAGTCCACAGCGCCGGAGCGATTCTTGGCCCACTCTTCCATCGCAGGACCCCCTAGCTGCAGCCAGCTGCAGCCTCCCACTCTGTATTTATGATTTTTGTAAGAGCACAACGCTTATTCTGCTGTGTCATGCAGCCTTTTTGCCAGATCCGTGAGAGGGGAGGGGCTAGTCTTGAGCCAAACCTGGAGTTGGCCCAGAGCAGGAGTGCAAATTCATATTTGTTGAATGAATTCAGAAATGACTTTCTTCCAACTAGGCTCCTTTCAGGATGGGTGATGATGGCTGGATTCTACAAGCGTATGGATGCTTTCTGATGATTTTATGCCTGACTTGTGCTCTGCACTTCACAGTTTAGGACTGCCTGCCTCCCAGGTTTGCTGTGAAAATAGAGATGATAGCTGAAAGAGATTCTGAGCATCTCAGAAAGGCCTCCCTTTGCATCTGGAAGGCTGGAATGGAAGGCATGCTTGAGGTTCATTTGCTTTGGGGACTCTGGTTTTCTCCTTGGGTAGCATGCCCCACTGGGGCCCTGGATTCCCCTAGTCTCAAAAACCTGGCTAAAGCCTGACTGGGTCTGACTGGGTCCTGAGCTTTAGAACTAACTGGAACAACCCCCTTGCCTTCCCCCCTCCGCCCCAGATGGTGAACATTGTGTTTCTGAGAGCCTAAGGGAGGGGGCTAAGGACAGGATTGGTCAAGGGGAAGAGCCTCCTACAGGGGTAATCTTGTCGCCTCCGCCTCTGTCGCTATTGCAGAAATCACCTCAAAGGAGGCCCTGCCAGCCTAGAAAATTCCAAGGCCTAATACAGTGAAATTTACCCTTATTAAGTAATGGTATAGATGGGAGGCATTCTGTGAGTGAGACCAGAGCTAACCCCCAGCTAACACCATGTGCAGGTGTGAGGAACCTATTCAGGTCACTTGCAGAAAAATGCAGACTTGGTTTCCTAAAGGTGATAAGTGCAGAAAAGGCAACAGGAAAGTTAAGGACCAGGGGATTCTGAGGAGGGGAAGGACTTTCGTTTGGTAGCTTTGGTAGTACTTCATAGAGGACCAGATATTTGCTCTGAGCCTTAAAATGGAGACTGACACTGAAGTGTGTTAGGTGGGGAGGGGAAGGGGGAGAAATGAGGTGGAGGAGGGAGGAGAGAGTGTTGTCAAATATCAGAGTAAGAGAGAGATGAGCAAATGGAAGAAGCAGAGACATGAGAAAACTACAGAATAGAAATGCAGTGAAAAGTTCATGCATTATTGTTAATACGTGTCATTTGACTAATGTTTTACAATTAAGAAAGTTTGATAGTATATCTAATTTTCTCTTCATAATAATTGCACATGGACAGAATGTCTCTTTTTTGTTTTTTAAGTTTACATTTTTGAGACAGAGCATGCTGGAGTGGGAGAGGGGCAGAGAGAGAGGAAGAGAATCCCAAGCAGGCTCTGCGCTGTCAGCAAGAAGCCTGATGAGTGGCTCTGTCCCCCAAACCATGAGATCATGACTAGAACTGAAATCGAGAGTCAGTCCCTTAAGGAACTAAGCCACCCAGGTGCCCCAGAGTATCTTTTTTACAGATGAGAAACCTGAGGCCCAAAGAGGGATGGTAACTTACCTAGGGTCACACCAGTGGCAAAAGCACAGGAACCCAGGCTTTCAGACCCAAATCCTATATTCTTCCCACTGACCTCTCGTTACTGCCAAGGATAGGAGAGCTGTGGGAGATAAGGCTGGAATAGGACCCCTGGGACCAGAGTGAGCAGCAACTCGAATGTGGGGCTGAAGAGTCTGGGGAAGCTCAGAAGCTCCTGGTGGACATGAATGTTGGGAGGTCAACAAAATTAGGTGGATCATTGTAGTGCAGAGTTGCCTAGAGGGGCAGGCCTGACAGGGAGGGAGACCCAAGGGGAAGCTGTGGTAACAACAGTCTGGTCCTGGAATGTGAAAACACGTAGATGCAGGGAAGGAAGACCCAGAGGACCAGGTGAGGCAAAGAGGGGAGGAGGACAGGAAAGACTTCTCCTGGGAAGGAGCTGGAATTAAGAAGAGAGAACGCTGCTGGGGGCAGTGTAGATATGGGAGGCCAAGAGTTCTGTTTGTGTATGTGTTAATCTGTGGTGGACTGGATTGTAGTGGAGTGCCCAGAAGGTTGTATTTGGAGGTCACCTGCCCAGAGGGGATGGCTGGAATGATAGAAGATGAGTATTTTGAGTCAAAGAGGAGAAAAGGGCTAGCCCTGAATTACTAAGAAAAACCTAGGGAAGACTCTGTTTTGCTTAGCATCATAGGGAATGTGTGATACATTTTAGAATGGTACTCAAAGCATAGTTACAACAAAAACTTGGGGTACTTAAATGGTATAGTTTTACTTCACTGATTTGTAGTATAGCACCCACAATCATGATAAGCAGATTCTTACAGGCTTCAAGATAAAATAAAAGTTAAAAAAAAAAGTCAAAGAGCCCTTCAAAGATGTAAAGGACAATTTCATCAGTAAATTCTAAACACTGGGGAATTTCTCCTAAGCAAAAAAATTATTGATGTGGGCAGAGATTTAATTATACAGTGTTGTTTGTATTAGGAAAATATGGAGGGACACCTGTGGGGCTCATTCGGTTGAGTGTCCAACTCTTAATTTCGGCTCAGATCATGATCTCATGGTTCATGACTTTGAGCCCTGCATTAGGCTCCATGCTGACCATGCAGAGCCTGCTTAGGATTCTCTCTCTCTCTCTCTCTCTCTCTCAAAATGAATAAAATTTTAAAAGTTAAAAAAAAAGGAAAAAATGGAAATAACCTAAATGTCCTCTATTAGGAGATTAACGGATAAATTTTTATTTATCCTTATTAGAAAATAATATATGCCCACTACAAATTATATTGCAGAAGTACATTTCATGACATGGAAAGATATAGATCCACATACACCTGATTATCTGTGAATTAAAATAAAATTGTTTTAAAGCACTTTTTACAGTTTCCTAATACCTTTAAAAGGGTCATTTTGGTAAATTTCAGACACAACCTGAGATGCAAACTTCCTTTCCCTGATCTCATTTTGAATTTTCCAGTGGCCATATCAGGTTCTTAGGGACAGGACAAGCATCTGCACAGAAAACAGACTTCACAAGTCAGGAGCCACTTGCTTTCAGCTCTTCTTGTTCAGCTCTTGATCTCTGTACAGTGGGTTCCCACTCCATCTGTCACTTAAAGCACCCCAACCCTTCTTCCCCTTCCCCAGCTTCAGCATCTTCCATTTTGCTTAATACCAGTTAGGCTCATTCTTCCGAGCTCCTTCTGCCTCTTTGCCTCTCCCACCTGCTGCACCCACCACTATCTGGGAGATGGCTCTGACCCATTCTTATTGGTCTCTTGGGAACCAAGCTTGGTGTTAGTCACAGCATGAGATTCTGGTGCACCAGAATTGGATCAAGCCAACCTTTCCTCTGTAGGAGGGAGGCAGGAGAGTGACTGATGGGTGCAATACTACATCAATGTCTATTTATAGCTTGCACCACTGCAACTGGGTGCTGCTGTGGAGGGGGAGCTGGGTGAGAGTGACACAACTAGCCCTGCCAGGACAAGCAATTTACTTCTGAGTCAGCAGCTTTGGGGAGGTGAAGGAAGGAATCTGCTGGGCCAGAGTTCTGGATGGAAAACTCAGCTCAGCCTCTAGGAGTACAAGTGGGGCAAGGTCTACTTGAAAGCACAAGAGTTAAGAAACTGCCTTTCCCAAGGGACTGGGACCTGGGCTCCCCAACTCTTTGGCCAGATCATGGCTTTGTCCATCCCTAAGCAATTCCACGTTCCCCCCCCTCCTCCGCCCCCCACTGCCTAGAACCGTCTGGTCCAAGTGGAGACAACATCAATGCTACTACTAAGGAGCTCCCATGTAAGGGCCATGGGAGGCTGTGGAGGTGGCTGAAGGCAGGAGTGCAAGGAGGAAAAGGCTCCCTGAGCCCTTCTCCAAATCAGCAGTCCGAGTTTCTCTGAAACACTTCTTTATCCTAAGGTCAGCTGTAGGGCAGTCCCAAGGATGTAGACCCAGGACAGGGAGAGGTGCCTCTCTGTCACAGATAGGTTCTGGGTAGGGACCTCAAAAGCAGCATCTGCTGCCCAGGTGGGGGGCATGGTGCTTTACAGACATCATTTCTATGTCACAGTAAACCAGCAAAATAGAGTTTCTTGTTATTTTCTAGTTGAGGAGATTGAGGTTTCCAGCCGTGCCAACAGCAGCAGCTAAACTGGGATTTCCTCTCCTTCGGTGGCCCCAGGCAGCACCCCAGGTAGAGTAGGCTTTCCCTTAATTCCCCAAGGCAGGTGAGTGACCAGGACGTGGGTCACCCCTCAAGAAGGCGTAGTATGAGGGCCGAAACCCTTCCTTCATTAGCAGGCTTGAGGAACCAGGCTAGTTTACGGGGATTCAATCCCAGTGTGTCCACTCTGAAGAGGACGGCAGGTGTCCGGGTGACCTCCTCACCTGCTTTCAAAAGATAGACGTTCCCAGGGAGAGGAGGGTGAGGAGATGGCCACAGGAGCCAGCAGTCTGGAAGAATGCAGAGTGAGGGGAGCAACTGCGGGCCGGGGGCGTTCGGCTTTCCTGGACAGCTTTCTCCCGGGCGAACCGGTGTGGGGGCGGGGGGAGTGGGAGCGGACAGGGCGGGCCCGCGGTCGCCCCAGGGCGGCGGCGCCGGGCCGGAGGGGGTGGGGAGGAGCAGCCGCCCTGTACTTCCCCTTCGCCGCTAGCTCTACAACAGCCTGATTTCCCCGAAATGATGGGGCGGCGCTGGCCAATAGGCGCCCTCGCGGCTCTTTAGGAGGCGGGGCTGGGCTTGGGTTGGGGGAATCCCGCTAAGTGTTTAGATTTCTCGCCGGCGCCGCTGCCCCGGCAGAGCGCGCCACTCCTTCGTCGAGGCAGGACGTGCGTCCAAGCCCGACCGAGCAGAGGCCAGTGGAAGCAGTGCCAAGCCAAAGCCAGCCGAGCCCAACGGCCCCTCGACCCGGGCATCCTCTGCCTTCCCGCCGCTCCCCTCCGGAATTGCGCTCCCCGCGCCAGCACAGCTGCCCCAGCCGCGCCGGGACCTTCGGGCGCCGCTGCTGGATCGCGCCCGTTGCGGAGGTGAGCCCGCCTTCGCTGCGGGGGGGGGGGGGGGGGGGACCGGTGGCGTCGAACAAAGACGCGCGGGGCTCCAGGAAGTGGGGGCCGGCAACCCCAGCCGGGAGAGTCGCGGGCGCGCAGCGTTGCCTGGCCCCCGCGCGGGCTCGTGAGGGCGCTGGAGGAGCGGCGAGCGGCAGCGCGGGGAGGGCGGGCCGCGGCGTGGACCGCCCACGAGCCGAGGTTGCCGGCGCCCGGCCGCTGTCGCAGATCTGTGTGCGCGGAGCCGCCGGGGCCTCTGGGTGGCTCGGTAGGTTTGTCGCGCGCATCCACGAGCGCTACTGGGGACTGGAGTGTACGTCCGCGCGTGGGCGCCCTGTGCTCCCCACGCGGGCTTTTGGCGGTCCCAGCTCCGCACCCGGGCCTCAGATTTTAGGCTGTACGTGCAGGTGTTGGGGGGCTGGGGCTTGCTGTCCTGGTTGGCTGGCAGACCTGCTGGGGCTACGGGAAGAGGCGCCACAGGTGTTCCTTCGGCTTCTTCGCGGAGGCGGGGAGCCAGGCAGGAGAGGCAGAGCCTTCCCGGCCTCTGCACTGTGGCTGTCTGAGAGCGCGTAGAATAGATGGGATGGGGGGTGGGGGTAGAATGCTGGGTGACTGCTTGCCATTAGGGAAGGTGCACAGCTAGTGGCAGCAACTCTAGTAGGGAAATTTCTTGGCGTCAACCAAAAGAAGCCTCTCCCACAAGGATTTGAATTTGAGGAGGAAAGTCTTGGTATTAAGATATCTTTGTATTATATCTGTTTTTCCTTCACATAAATCCTGAAACCATCACTTGCATGCCTGTCTTCTCCCAAGTGTTTAGAGGAATGTGGGGGAAGGGGCTGAAGTGTTTTTGCCCAAGACGCTGAAAATATTTGGAGGGCAGTTTTATTCCAGTGAAAGACCCCTCCCCCGTGATTGTGGTGCCTGGTGCTTGGCTCAAGGCTGGGGAAAGTAACTGACTGACCTGGGGGTGGGGAGATTGGGCAGGGTAGTGCCTCGGGGCTGCTCAACAGACTCCAAACAGGACCCTCTGTTTTCTCTTTACAGCCAACATGCCCATCACTCGGATGCGCATGAGACCCTGGCTAGAGATGCAGATTAATTCCAACCAAATCCCAGGACTGATCTGGATTAATAAAGTGAGTGTAACTTTTTGGGTTTTTCTGCTACTATCTTAACACATGTTCTTTGGGGGACCAAAGCTTCAGATGCAGCTCAAAAAGGGAAGTGATGGGGAGGAGGCATATGTGCTTCCCAGTCGGTCCTGCATGGAGGGAGTATACAAGGGCCAGTCTTGGGTCCCACTTGCCTGACTTGTGCCTTTCTCCCTTCTTTGATATGGACACGACAGACACCCACGTGAGGGCAATGATGGTTTCCAGCATGAGGACTCTCAGCATCTGCAGAGCCATCTGGTCTCTTCTGAGACCCGTATAAACACCCAGCATTCTGCAGGGTTCCAGTCAGAGAGACAGGAGACAGAGAAGTGGGCACTGCTGGCAACAAGATGGCTGTTTCAGCAAGGGACCCAAGAATTAACCTTGCACCATTTGCCCAGGCCCAAAAAACCTCATGCTTGTGCACAAAGAGTAACACAGACTCTGCAGACTTAATAGTAATAATAAAAATAATGATGGCTCATGCTTATTGCACACTCCCTATAAGCGAGTGTGACACCATGCTAACAATGTGACTTACATTGTGTCCTTTAATCCTCACAGTAGCCCTGTGAAGTAGATACTATTAATATCTCCATTTTCAGATGAGGAAACTGAGGCACTGAGAGATAGATAATGAGATTGTACAAAAAAGTGATAAAGCTAAGATTTGAATCCAAGAAGTCTGACTCAAAAATCTATACTGTTAACCACCAGTAATGATAACAGTGAGACTTAGTCCTTATATTTGTCACTGTGATTGCTCATTTCACAGAAGAGAAACCAGTGAGGGACCAAGAGGTACAGTGACAGTGCCAGGGTCACACACATAGTTAGCATCCAAGTCTGGCCCAGGGCTCCCTTAGGTATATGGCCAGGATCTGCTGGGCAGGAGCCAGTGGTCCCAGGTGTCCCAAGCAGCCCCTATCTAATGGATGGAGTTCTCACCTCCATGTTGGTGCTGAAAAGCACCAGAGAGCATCCTAAGGTGCTCTATATGGGTCCCAGCACATCTGTAACAGGCAGAGGGAGATGTCTGCTGAGCTGATGTTGCCATAGTTCTTCAGAACCCAGAGCCCCTTCTGAGAGATCTAGAGTGGTAGAGTACTCTGTTTAAGCCATTCTCAGGATGGGTCAACCTAAACCAGATGTCAGGGTGAAAAGGGGAAGTCAGCCTTTTCCCAGACCAGGGTTGGTGGGGTTGCGGGGGGTGGTGCCGGGCAGACTCATGCTAAAAGCCTATGGCCTCTGAGCTGACACAGCCTTGTATATTTGTGTCTATGTGTGCCATTCAGGAGGAGATGATCTTCCAGATTCCATGGAAGCATGCTGCCAAGCATGGCTGGGACATCAACAAAGATGCCTGTCTGTTCCGAAGTTGGGCCATTCACACAGGTGTGTGCCCTGGTCTCCAGGCCTGGGGGGGGGGGGGGGGGGGCTGGGGCAGGGAGGAGACAAGGGGAGTCACTTCTGTTAACACAGAGGCCCTTCATTGGGGTCTCTGAATTCCCTGAGATGGTGTACAGAATTTGGGAGTGAGCACGGGGCTGACTTGTACTTTTGGGGGAAAAGTTCATCGTTTCAACAAGTTCTTAAAGGAACTTGTGAAGTCAGTATCTTAGAAACTGTGGTTTCACAGAGTTTGTGGCTGGATTAAAGTTCTCCTTGGCAAAAGCAGTTGTGAACCTGGATAATGAAAGAGACCCAGGCCTTCCATTTTCTTGATGTTTACCAAGGTCCTGGCCAAAGGCCCATCTGGTTGGCAGCCTCCTTTTATCCTTGAGTGTTGGGGTTCTTGGTCCATCTCATATCAGTCAGCACACTTATCAGTAACTGTTCTTTGATGCCTACTTTTTGCCCACTCCTGTGTTTAGAAATATCACATAAACCCTAGTCCCTACTCTCTGGCTGCTGACAGACCAAGCAGGGAGACTGGGCCTGGTCTAGGACCAATATAGCACTTTTGGACATATGGGCCCTCTAGTGCTTCTGGCTGGGTCCTTCAGGAAGGACCTGTGGGATGTGTTTAAGCCAAGCCTGGGCATTTGAGAGCCCCCAGGGCCTGCAGAGGGTCACCCAGGAATACCTGCTATTTGGCCAGTTTGGATCTCTGGTAGCATGAGAGCTTAGGGGTACTGTCTCCTTCCTCCTTCCAGGCCAGGGGTTGGCTGAGGATCCCCACGTATGGCCCTGACAGTCCTCTTCACTCTTGTGCCCACTAGGCCGATACAAAGCAGGGGAAAAGGAGCCGGATCCCAAGACATGGAAGGCTAACTTTCGCTGTGCCATGAACTCCCTGCCAGACATTGAGGAAGTGAAGGACCAGAGCAGGAACAAAGGCAGCTCAGCTGTGCGGGTGTACCGGATGCTCCCACCCCTCACCAAGAACCAGAGGAAAGGTATCCGAGGGCTTTGGGTCATCAGAAAGCTCTCAGGGAGGGTGGGAGGGAGGAAGAGGGGCAACTGGGGCTGGTATGCCTATACCAAGACTGACAGCCTATCTGCCTCACAGAGAGAAAGTCCAAGTCCAGCCGAGATGCTAAGACCAAGGCCAAGAGGAAGGTGAGTGTGGTCCTAAGCTGCTAGTCTTTGGTCACCTGGGATTCAGAGTGGACAATGGAAGAAGTGCCATAGCAAGCTTGGGCCTAAGCTTCTTTCTCCTGTTGCAGTCATGTGGTGACTCCAGTCCTGATACCTTCTCCGATGGACTCAGCAGCTCGACCCTGCCTGATGACCACAGCAGCTACACAGCTCAGGGCTACATTGGGCAGGACTTAGAGGTTGAGCGGGCCCTTACTCCAGGTGAGGTGGGCCCAGTCTGGCAGGGGATCAAACAGGTCATTGGGATGGCTCCTTCTCTTGGCTGTAGGATGCATTGTGCTTGTGGATGGTGGCCTATTGGAGCAGGCTGCAGGGTTGGGGGTGCTGGGTATCTTGCAAACTAAGAGAGCACACAGTTCTAACGTGTGGTTTCTGCTGTCCTTCAGCCCTGTCACCGTGTACCGTTAGTAGCACTCTCCCTGAATGGCACATCCCAGTGGATATTGTGCCAGACAGCACCAGTGACCTGTACAACTTCCAGGTGTCACCTATGCCCTCCACCTCTGAAGGTTTGTGCTTCTGGGGCCTGCTTGCCTGACTGTTTGGGTCCTGGGAAGGATGTCCTGAGGGCAGGAAGATGCTCAGAACTCCACCTGGCATTGAGTTGCCTGTGCTGTGCTAGAGAAAAGAGGGAATGGGGGCCGGGGGCTGCATTTTGGTCTAACATTGCTAGTTTTCCTGGCTCTTCTGCAGCCCAGTCTCTGAGGGTGAGGAAGGAAGCAAGGGGGTGGGAAGAGGTGTGGCTTCAGGGTTTGGGAGGCTGAGTCACTAGGACAGTGACCTGTTCTGGAATCTCCATGGCAGGCAGATGTCTGCTGGGAGGTCAGTGTGTGGGGACATGTGAAGGGGCAGGGGTATCTGGCAGTGCTGGAATTGCTGGGGAAAGCCTGGCTGACTGCCAGCCAACCTCTCTGCTCTTCCCCATCCACAGCCACAACAGATGAGGACGAGGAAGGGAAATTAACTGAGGACATCATGAAGGTAAGGCCCATTCCACCCTGGGCACTCTTTTGAAGTGGCTGCTTCTGAGGAGAGAGAAAACCACTTAGAGCTCACAAATCGGAGGGTAGGCAGCTGCTACTGTGACCTGGTTGCCTCCATAGTCCTACAGGTGCCACATCCATGTGGCTGGGGACCACTGCCCTCCTGGGCTGGTGGGAAAGACACTGTGGAAGTGAGGATGGGAGGGAGGCCTGATTTCTGACAGGTTGTACTGGAGCAGGCTTTAGAGTCTCAAACAGCTCTGAGTCAGCTGTCATCAGCACTGGGTTCCTGGCCTGTGTCTTCCCCCCCAGCATGCCCCAGGCCTGCTGCCCTGTTAGTTAGGGAAATGCACATCAGGTTTTAATAATCACCCTTTGGGATCTGTAATTTGATGGGGTTTTTCCTTTTTCTTTTTTTTTAAAGCACATTATTTAAGCAGGTTTCCCCCCCCGCCCCCCGCTTCAATTTTAAAAGTGAATATAAAAAGTTTTGCAGTAGTGTACCCAGGCTTTGTTTCATCAGCATAGACAACCTGAGACATAGCCATAGCTCTATCTCTAGCTTTTCTAGACCTCTTTTTCTTGAATCACTATGCTAATCATTGCTTTAAGCCACATTCTCAGTTGGTATGTCCTTACCCAGTTGAGAGGGAAAGTCTTAGAGATTCTGTGCCAGAGGGTAGATGTGGGAGTGTGAGTCCAGGGCAGACCCTCACCTCCCAGGTCCCTGTCCTGTCTTCATTCCACATCTGCATCCATCTGAGAATGTGAAAATGGCCAAGGGTATGATCCTGGCAGGGAAGCTTCAGGTCTCTGAAGGCAGGGCCACAGAATGAGTCTGCCCTGGAAGTAAGCCAATGGCATTTTGCTCCTTTGTCCCCAGCTCTTGGAGCAGACGGGATGGCAGCCGACAAATGTGGATGGGAAGGGGTACCTGCTCAATGAACCCGGGGCCCAGCCCCCGTCTTTCTATGGAGATTTCAGCTGCAAGGAGGAGCCAGAAGTTGACCGCCCTGGGGGTAAGAAGTCTCTGGATCCACTAGATTTTTCAGAGAAGGGAGAACCATGCAGGGAGTGGGAGAGAGCTGGAGGGCTGGGCTGGGGAGCAGCAGAGGCAGAGCACCTTTCTTAAACTCTTCTTGGTACGGACAGCTTGTGAGTTGGCTGTTGCTCCCATGCACGCAGTTTGCTTAAAGATGAGGGGGGCCCTGTTGCTGTGGGTGGACGGTAGAGGCTGCTGTGTCTGGGCCTATGGGGATAGGGCTGGGGGGTGGGAGGAGAACACTGCACTCACCCTCCATCCTCATACAACTTTCTTCACATCTTCTAGGGTTTATCGGGCTGATAGCTTCAGATCTGAAGAACATGGACAACAGCTGGCTGGACAGCCTGTTGCCCCCAGTCAGGCTGCCCTCCATCCAGGCCATTCCTTGTGCACCGTAGCTGGGCCCCAGTCCCCTCTTACTCCCCTAAGCAAGCAGGACCTGTCATCATGGTAGCTGTGATGCAAAGAAACAGGACTCCTATGGGCTCCTTGACATGGCAAAGTATGACCCCATTGCTGAGCAGGGATGGGGCCTCCCTCCTTGGGACAGTGGCCTCTTGGGGTCTGGCAGGCCGGGATCTGGGCTCATCTTGTGGGATAAAGCTGGCCCTGTCTCCTGGGAAGATGGGGTTCTGAGATTGATGTGTCAGGTGGAGGTCTCAGCTAGGAGTCAGCCTCCAGCTTTTCCCCGTAAGCCCAGCTGCCTGGAGAAGGTTCTGCTGTCACTGAGGTGGCCCGAGGGAACAGACCAACGACCTCAGAAAAGCACAGCACCAATCCCAGGGCTGGCTCTGCACTAAGAGACAATTGCACTAAGTGAATCCTATTCCCAAAGAACCCCCTCCCTTCCCAGCTGAGCCCTGGGGACTGTTCCAAAGCCAGTGAAATGTGAAGGAAAATGGGGCCCTGCAGGACAGTGCTCCCTCAGCCTCAGAGGAGCTCCACCCTGCCCGGGCTGAGGGGCTTGGGACAAAACTCGGCACTTTTTCTTGTGGACCTTGCCACGTTTCTGATCAGAGGTGTACACTAACGTTTCCCCCAAGCTCTCAGCCTTTGTTTATTTATATAGTGCCTTGCCCTGTGCCCACCTGCCCCCTCAGGCGGGCCCCAGCAGCCCTCAGCAGGCCCTGGGAGGGAAGTGTGAGTATCTTGGTGTGATTTTTAAAATTGGAAACGCCTTGTAATCACTAAGTCATGTGTGACCACATATGTACATGTATGTAAATATGTACATTTGTCTTTTTATAAAAAGTTCATTGTTTATAAGAGGTGTGGCCTTTTATTTAGATATAAATTGCAAATCATTTTACTTTTTGTAGAGATATTGTGATGGACTCATTCTTGGCATCCTGCCTGAACTTGACTTAGGGGTGAGCAGTGACATACACCAATGCAAAATCCTTTCAGTTATGTTCACAAAGAAGATGACAGGAAGAGGGGACAGTCATGGCAAAGGGACATGCTCATATAAATACATTCACTTGCCCTTGGCGTTATTGCCGGGCAGTGAGTTGAACTGGGGCTCGAAGGCCTGGGGAGTGTTAGGTTTTGAGTTCTGAGTAATGTGCCATATAGTATATGTCCTGGTAAACTCAAATGCAAGTGTACTCAGATGCTACTTCAGAAAGTTAACAATTGGTAGGTATAGAACAGTCATGGACAGTCACAACAGACCCCAGCCCAGAACAGGATACCAAGGCCTCTTGTACTGGGCACTACCTGTCTAGTTTCTGCAGTGATGAAAATGTTCTCTCCCTGTACTGTCCGATATAGTAGGCAGTGGCAAAGTCACATGTGCCAATTGAGCAATGTGGCCAGTGCGATGAAGGAACTGAATTTTGAATTAGTTAAAATGTAAATAGCCACATGTGGTTAGTGGCTACTTTATTGGACAGTACAGACAGATACTGGATTGGGGGCAGATCTGAGGGGGAGAGGTTGGAGTGGCTGGAGGACACTAGGGATGGACTTGGGGCCACTTACCTGCCAATTCAAGAGTATTTTACTATTTTGATGGCCAACAGTAACTATCAGTGCTGAATACCAGCTGTTCAGTGTATTGTAAAACAGGTCGATGCACAAATGTGTTAGGAAGAGCTTGGATGACTACATGGAACACTTTTCCTTCCTCCATGTCTCTTCAAGGTTCTGGCTGAGCTTATGCACACAAAATCTCTATAAGGAGTATATATGATCAGAACAATGTTTCTGAAAACCATGGGTTGAGAACTACTGCCATATGGCAATGCCTCCTTCAAATAAGGCCCAAGTCAAAGGAATGTCTGAAGGTGAAAGGTCTGGATTTGGGCTTTTCTCATCACCACACCCCCTCCAACCAGTCCCTGCCCTGGGGGATAAGCAGTACCTAGCAGTAAGGCTGGCCAAGGGAAACTAGCTGGTACCGCTATCAACATCTAGGGAGTGAGGCCATGGCAGTAAGGGCGTTGCTCAGGGAAACCAAGCCCTGTGGACACTTCTCCATACTCTTAGTCCCAGAAATTGCTTGGATTTAGATCCCCTCCCTGGGACCAGCCCTCTGGAAGGAGTGTGACAGGCCCTTGGTAGAGGAGGAAAGCTGAGTGAGAAAATGATGAAAAAACTAGAAAATAGGCCAAGATCAGTCTAACATGTTCTGCAAAGCTCAGGAAGTATTGTTGCCTGATCTTGGACATGCCCTGTGAGAAGCATGTGGCCTCCTACTCGGTGGGCCTTTGGCTTGTGGATGTCTAGAGAGACCCCAATATCAAGCCCAGTGCATTAGAAGATCCACCTGGATTTTTCGAGGGTAGCCTCACCTGAGGACAGAGGAATGGATGACATGACCTTTCCCGGCTCCTCTGAGGCCCAGGAGCTGGGCTTACTGAGGAGAAGTGGATTAAGGTGGCTAGTCTGTGGCTTCCAACTGGGGCCTTGGCAAGGTCTTCAAGCAGGTGGCTCTTCTAGCTAAGGATGTCTGGTGTAGTGTGAAGCCAGGTACAGTCGACTAAGGAGCAATGGGAGACAAGAGATGCAACCCAGAGCAAATAGCAGGGACTGCTTCTGACTTTTCTACTCTCCTCTCATCCTTCAACCTAATCTCTGACTTAGAGTAGGCAGTGGGTATGTTGAAGTCCCAGGCTGTGGAAATCTTGCAAGTTCTAATATGTGAAGTCAGTCCATCACTTAAAAGTTATCAAAATGGGGGGCATCTGGGTGGCTCAGTCGTTAAGCATCCGACTTCAGCTCAGGTCATGATCTTCGAACCCTGCGTCAGGTTCTGTGCTGACAGCTCAGAGCCTGGAGCCTGCTTCGGATTCGGTGTCTTCCTCTCTCTGCCCCTCCCCCGCTTGTACTCTGTCTTTCTCTCTCTCAAAAATAAATAAACATTAAAAAAAAAAAAGCTATCAAAATGGGAGAGGAGTTCTACCCACTGGCTTCCAATCTCCAAAGTCATGCAGAGTCCTGACCTCCTCTAGCTCTTCTTATCTCAGGAGTCCTAAGTAATTGGGACCAACTCCTTGAAATGTCTAAGGAGGAACCCCCAAACTCTACCCCCTCCCCATCACAAGGGAGCTGAGTTCTGGGCACCAGGCCTGGAGAAGTGGTGTGGGATAGAGCCAGACCTTCCAGGCTGTTCCATCACACCCTACCATGGACATCACCCCTGCCCAACAGGAGAAACAGTAACTGTGATGGCAGCTGATACCAACTCATTAGCCAGCCAGTGCCCGAATGGAGCAACATCAGTATAATCTGGGCCAAATTTGGGCATAGTAATCTAAGATTATTCTAAGGGTCTGCCATGCTTTTGTGGCTCATTCCTGAGAGTTTCAGTCTAAGCATTAATGGTGGAAACTCTTGGCTAAGGAAGCTAGGAGGTCATTGGAAGATCTGTTTTGTTGGAGTTGTGATGACATTGTACTTAAGGACCACTTTCCATTGGGGTAAAGTAGCAAACCAGGGCTTGATCATACCAGCTAGAACTGCCAGGTCTATGGACATTCAAGGGCATTTCTGGTTAGTCACAGGCATTTTCTTGCCTTACTCCGAAGGGTCACTTTAATTGGGCTGGTTTATTCATTTAGTTCACTTGGCAATAGGAAGAGAGAGGCTAATATGCTAATCAGGGAAGACAAATGCAAACCATCCCTTCTTGATATATCAGTTTTCAACATCTGTCAGTGGGCTGTGTGCAAGCTAAGCACTTACTCAGATCTCTGGAAGCTTGGAACAGGGACTGCCAAAGACAGAAATGAAGTCCCAGGAAAAGTCTTGGGCCTGGTTCAAGGTGGAGTCTTTTCCTCCGGGAGTGATGCCCGCTAGTTGGTGGGGTTGGGTCATGCCCAGGCTGTCATTCTCTGGGACCGTTTGGTCTTATTTCACATTATTTGCACAGATCCAAAAGTCCTCTTGTTAGCAGGGTACAGGTTTCCTCAGCAGCCCTGAGGAAGCACCCAGGAAGCCTTTGTCTCTGTCAGATGTAATGCCCTTGCTTCACTTGGGCACAACTAACTCTCCAATGTGAGGATGTGTGAAATTCATGGGAACTCTGCACTAACCTTTCCCCACTTGTGCCAGTGGGCACAAGTGCAGGAGAATAGGGGGCTGGTGCACTTCCTTTTCCAAGATTAAACCTACTGGGCAGAGTGATGTTTGTCTTTGTTAGCCAAGGTTCCCTTGTGAGGCTGAGTCTAAGGCAGTACCAGGGTATAGCTGGCTGGCCATATAGTTTTCCGAGCTCTAGGCTGCTCCCCAGAAACCCATTTCTGCCGATTTTCTGGGGATAGGAAATTATAGAAGCAGCCTCCACTTTCGTAGGTTCAGTGGAGAGGCAGGCCTAGGGACTCTATGCTAAGAGTTTAATTTCAACTGGGGAGATACTAGAGGCAATGCAGGCATTGAGTGCAGGGGAAAGGCAGACATCCAGCCTGCCATCCTTCCTCCAGTTCCATGAGCTCAGAAATGGGAGGAACTGGGAAGGACCTTAAAGTCTGCCTAGGTAATGACAACAAAGGTCTTGGGTGTTCACTTTCCAGTAGGTGCTGTGCCAAGCTCCCCACAAGCACTATCACACTGGTGCTACACCACAGCATCTTGTTTGCAGACCAGGTAACTAAAGCTCAGTTGGTATAAGGCACTTGCCCATGATGACTCAACTAAAACGTATGAAGCCTGGATTCTAACCCACATCTGTCTGTGCCTGGACCCCAGATGGGTTCCACAATTTCAGGCTGTTGGCAGAGGAGGAAACAGGCCTGAGAAGGATGTTTGGCAGAGTTTGCTTGGGGCAGGACACTAGCACTTCATGCCAAGAGAGCATTTGGGGACACCAAGGGAAGGCATTCTGGATCCTGGGACCCGGCCCCTGCCTTCAGCTCCCCTGCTCCCCTTCTCACTAGGCAGCAGGGCTTTGCTGCTACAGGCCCCTAGGCCCCAGTGGGATGGGGTTTCACTTTGTCCTCAAGGGAGGGATGCTTCCCTTATGCCTTGGAGGCCACCTGCAGTTTCTAGGGGTGGGGCCCCAGGGAACTAGGACACAGGCCTGTAACTTGGCCTCGGGGCAGGGGGCAGCCACTTCAGTGTGTCTGTGAACCTGCTTCCAGCTGCAGGGGACTCTGGCCTGCTAGGCCTTATCTCAGCTCTAGGGATCAAAGAGGACATTGCAGCTGTGCCTCTGTCAGAGGAAGACAACCAGAACTCTCCTGTTCTGCTCTAAACCAGACCCTTTGTTAGATCTTGGGGTACTCAGAAATCTGAACTCTGGGTGAATGTATAAGCCAGGACCACTCACAGGTACATCCTAACCTCCTGCCATCAGACTGGAGTCACTCTATGGTTGTCCTAAATCCAACCTGGCTTCTTGGTCCCTGAGAAAATCCAGCACCCCAGGCAACTGACTGGTTGTTACCCTACACCAGGGAGGCCTCAGACTCACTTGCAGGCTTCCTTCAGAAAGGGCCCTCCTCTGCCCTTTAGTCCCAGCTGAGGCAGCCTAGATGGGGCCCTCACTTCCATTTCTGGCCAAATGCCTTGCACTGGCCTGGGTTCGCTTCTCTGTTTCTGCCCTTCCCTTTTCCCTAACAGTCAGGTGGATGTGGGAGTGTCCAGTTGGCTACCACTTCTCACTCACACTGTCAATCATGAATCTGCCCAGAATTAGGGCAGGTGCAGTGAGTTCTTCCACAGCAATTAAAAACACTCAGCCACATCTCTGCTCAGAGAGGTGAAGGGATATGCCTGGGATCTTAGTTCGGGAATAAAGTACGTAGCCAGGGACATAGGAGTCCCAGGGTGCGGATGGTGGGGATTTTGTGCCAGGCTTTTCTGAGAAAGCTGACTTCATGGACTGAGGAAGTTGTGTGGATACAGAGTTGGTATTTGGGGATCAGAGGTAGTATAGGAAGGAGTCATTAGGCCAGAATAGCTATCATTTTCCTAAAACTAAGAACAAGTTGAGAAATCCTGACATTTTGGCCACAGTAGGGTGATGGTGGACTTCGGTGGGGGCTGTTGGGAAGTGAAGCACGAGTGCCTCTGCTGGAGGTCCAGGGTTCCCCTCCAAGTGCTCTTTCTGGGCTTGCCAGAAAGGGGAGAGGTGCTGGATGTCAGAATGCTGAGAGCCATGGTGAGTGAGGGCTGGGCTCCTAGATGTGGGAGCCTGGCATTGCCATATAGGTGGGTGGGTGCGAGGGTGGGGCAGAGAGAAGGACCTGAAGGGGTCTCCAACATTCCAAGGCTGGTGACCATTCATCACCACCCTTCTGTTATAAACTGGGCCGCTAGTGTTCTTGGCTCAGGAGACCATCTGCCCCAACTGGGGGTGGGGGCTGCCTCAGGCCACTCATTAGGACCCCATTTTTGGTCTCTGGGCATAATAAGACACATACAAGGTGACCTTGGGGCTCTCCCTTATCTCACGGCCCACACAAACACAGCCTCACCATCCAGTGCCTGTCCCCTTCCTGTCTGCCACTCCCCTTGTGGTCTGGGGAGTACCCAATCTCTCCAACCAGACTGGGAGCTCCCCAGGAGCAAACAGCTTATTTCCTCTGTATTCTCACAGTGCTCAGGCAGGATTGGCACCTGAGAGCATCTCCTGCAAAACCCTGGGTCAGCATCTGCTTACCTGTTCTGTCCACTGCCCACCTGGCTTCTCTGGCTCCTCCCTAGGAGGACAAGCCAGGCTGGACTCTGGGGTACAGGGGAAGAGTCTGAGAGGCAGGGAGGACAGTGGTAACTGGCTCTACCCCTGAAGTAGAGCCCTGAGCCATGACCAGCTAGTGGCCAGGGCCAGAGGCTCCAGAGCAAGGGCCTCTGTGTCCCACTACATGCACCATATCCCATCCATGTGCCTCAGCAGGACAGCTGGAGATGTGAAGGCAGAGTCATTCATTACTTTCTTTTATTAAAAATGTACACAAATGAAAGGTTTAATTTTACAGAATAAGAAGTACAGATGAGCACACAGAAACATTTCTTCAAGCCACCTACAACATACCACCTAGGTAATCAGGCGACTACATTTTTAGAGACTCGGGTGCAAACAGAATTTGTCACTCCCCCATGCACGTAGCTAGAAGCACTGTCCCCTGCAGACACAGGCACAATTTCCATGTGTGGCACCTTTCCAGGACACACTGCAAGTAGGAATCTATGCTTCCCCAGCACTGGCTTGAGGCCCCTCCTCAGCTTAGAGGTCTCTCTGTGCCCACATATTGTGCAGAGGTTGGGATCTAAGAGTCCAAAGAACCAGCTGTCCAGGCTGCAGAGGTAATCTATGGTAGATTAGGAGGTGCAAAGGGCCTTGGAGGTAGGGTAACCAACTGTCCCAGTTTGCTCAGGACTGAGGTGTTTCCTATAATGTGGTATTTTCAGTGCTACAACTAAGTCCTGGGCAAACTGGGGCAAGGTGGTCACTGTCCTAGGAGGGCCAAAGGCCCTGTCCAGCCCCTCTCTCCTTGTACTGTCCACAGGCCATCCTACTAGGATCTCAGAACCCCCAGGCACTCACCAAGCAGCTCAGGGACAGATGCTCCTTCTGGGGGGCCCAAGGGTTCCAGCCTGAGTCTCAGAGAAGGAAAGGGGAAAGGGAATGAGTAAAGGCAGACAGGAATCATTACCTGGGGGAGGGATACTTGGCTACCTACCTCTCCAGCCCTAGAGCTGCCCCTTAGACCTCAGTGTCTGAGTCTTCAGGGGCTAGGCTCTGCCCCTAGTTCTTGGGAAGTGCAGGGTCTCTGGGTAGGAGGTGCTCAGCCCCCTGGGGCTTCCCATAGCCCTGGTGCACCCACCTTCATATCCCTCTCTGTGTCCAAACTCGCTGGTGCTTCCTGCCCAGCTCCTCTCTACCTAAAACTGGGAGCAGAGGATGAGAGAAGAGGAATCCAGCACAGACTGGGCTGAATGAGAAGCAAGCAAGTGGGAGGGGACCTGGGAAGAAAGGATCTCTCTAACATGGGTGGGCACATCCTGATTGTCGTCTGGCTTGTCTATGCCTGAAGATGAGGCCCTTGGAGAACCCAGAAGAGTAGGAAGAATAATGGATGCCCACATACTAGAGGAATAAAGACGCCCACATACTAACACATGTAATCTGTGAATCTGTTATCCTAATGGCAACGGGGTATTAAGGTTGCTAGTTAGCAACTTAAAATAAGGAGATTATCCTGGATTATTTGGATGGATCCAATGCAGTAACAAATGTCCTTAAATGGGGAAGAAGGAGGCAGGAGAGTGAGAAACCGAGAGATGGCATTATGTGAAAGACTGGACCAGTGATTGCCGGCTCTGAAGATGGAGGAAGGGACCACAAGTCAAGGAATGCAGGTGGCCTCTGAAAGTTGGAAAGGGCTCTCTACTAGAGCCTCTGGAAAGGAATGGAGCACTGTTGACACCAGGAGTTTAGTCCATTGCGATCAATTTTGGATTTCTAGCCTACAGAACTGTAAGCTAAGAAATATGTTGTTTTAAGTCACTTATAGTATTTTGTGACAGCAGCAATATAGGAAAGGACCTGAGGCAGCTGCCCCAAAGCCCTTGGTTAGAGTCAGTCTCACAGAGCCCCAGAGTCTCTCTGTAAAAAAACCCTATTCTGTTCTGGGAGTACTGAGACTCTAGAGCCCTGGGCAGAGAAGGGACCTCCATGACCTGGGTGGGTCAAGAAGGATGCTCAAAGAATACTGGCTCTGCTGGACATGCCTATGGGAAACAGCTGCCTCCTTGAACCCACTCCCCTAGTGCCCAATGATGCTGGCTCTGAGGTGTCCTAGAGGAGCTGCGCTGAGGTCAGGCCACCCAGCACCTGAGTCTGCAGGGCTTGGCTTAAGGCTCCTAGGGTGGGGTTCAGTCCTTTCCACACACCTATTATACCTGCAGCACTCTCAGTCTTTGGCTTTATTAAGGGGATCAAATTTAGCTCAGAAAAAGCTTGGAATAGAGGGAAAAGGTTTTGAGGAAAAATCACTAAGTTGGATGTCAGTCAGATCTGCATCAAGTCTCCATTCTGCCACTTAATAGCTGTGCGGCTTCAAATGAGACCTCTTGTAGCCTCAGTTTCTTCATCTATACAATGGGTATGACAGTTTTTGTCTTACCTGCCTCACAGGGTGAGGTAACACAAGAGAAAAGGTGCCGCACAGATTGAGATGCTGTGTTTTTTTTTAATTAATAAACAATAACAATCACAGCCCCACATGCCTTTGGATGGAGGGGATGATCACACATCCTGTGCTGAGCAAGGAAGGGTGAGGGCACACTCATGAACTCTGTTTTGTCCACAAGTAGGAGGCTGCAGTCTGGCCAGGAGAAAAGAGAAAGACTTGTCTTTCTCTGAGCCACTGCCTCAGAGTTACCACCAGATACGAGACAGAGCCAGTCTGCAGACCTCATGGGGTCCTCCCAAATGCAGCCATGGAATAGGGCTTTGTGCTTTTTTTTTTTTTCCTAAGGGAAAAATTTTCTAGAGTTTCTTTTACATTGAAAACAGTCCCTCCTTCTCATAAAACACTCACAATTTTATATTATTTATTTATTGAATTTTCTTTAACGTTTATGTGAGAGAGAGAGGAGAGAGAGAGAGAGAGAGCGTGCGCACAAATGGGGGGGGCAGAGAAAGAGAGAGAGAGAGAGAGAGAGAGAAAGAATCCCAAGCAGGCTCCTTGCTGTCAGTGCAGAGTCCAACTTGGAGTTTGATTTCACGAACTGTGATATCATGATCTGAGCCGAAATCAAGAGTTGGACACTTAACTGACTGAGCCACCCAGGTGCCCCAACTCTCACAATTTTATAGGGAAAGGTAAAACATGAACTTATACACAATATAATTCTCAGCTAATGAGTATATAATGTATAATTTTATGTGCAACACCTACTGGACGAAATGCCTCAGATACTAATGGTGATTATCTCTGGGTGGTGGGGTTATAGGTTATTGTATTTATGCCTTTATATTTCCATAACTTAAAAATGCTCTACAATGACTTACACTTACTTGTACAGTAAAAACAAACACAAGAAACAACAAACAAATAAAAAAAACCCAAAAAACAAAAAAACTACACCTTACATATATGTATATATCAAAAATGCCAGGGACTTCCTTTTATGGGACTATAAACCGGGGTTAAATTGGGGTCTGCACAGGTCAGAGTCCTGGCCCAGATCCTTACTGTGGAACCTTGGAGACTCATGACTCCCCCACCCTGGCCCTCATGGGGCTGGTGAGGCAGGAGGCTGGGCAGGGTGCAGCCCACTAATGAAGAGACTTCCCCTTAGTCTCATCTGTCCCTGCTCTATGTCCAGCTTCCAGTGGCTTCTCTGTGCCTAGAAAATTCCTTACGTAGGCCCTGAAGTAGAGGCCACCTCCCTGAGTAGTCTGCCTCTCCTGGACTTGCCCTGGGAGTCCCTGCCTCCTGGCATTTGCTGACATCACAGGCTGCACTTCTCAGAGCCCTGCCCTTCCTTGAAAAACAAAAGCCTGGCCAGACCCTGTGCAGCCTGCTGGCCTGCAGTGACCCTGCTTCCCTCTAATTTGTGTATAACAATAGCTCCCATTTATTGATTGGTAACTTCAGACCACACAGCAAAAGTGGTCTGGTCTCATTTAATCCCAGGCTACCAGCCCTTGCAGAGACTAATGTGAACAGCACCCCCTGGAGTTGTGCAGTATGGTGACCCTATTTGATCCTCTCTTGCCTCTGAGGGATGTATTGTTGTCCCTATTTCCAAGATATTATAACTGAAACTCAGAGAGGCCAAGTTAACTCACCCATGGTCACATGGTAAGTGTATGGCAGAGTGTAGGACTTGATCTCTAGTCAGTTCACTTCCAGGTCACTGCTCCTCCCCTCCCTCACTGGTGTCATCCTCAACAACTCCCAAATTCCCACACGAGGGTGGGAGTGCATCTGGGTGGTTCTGAGTTGAGCACCCAGTGAATGTCTGGTGGTAACAGCGTTGATCACAATGAGTTCAACCAGGTTTATCATTCAATAAACAAGTCTTCCCAGAGCTTTCAGAAGCTCTGGGAGCAGCGACAGGCCTGTTCTATTCACTGCCGTATTCTAGCACCTAGCAAAGCCTGACACACAGTACATGTGCCATATATGGCCATGACTCCACGATTGTTTATTCAAATAATAAAACAACAAAGTAAATAATATGAGCTACTATCTATGGAGGGACTACCACAAGCCAGCTCTCAGGGATCCTCTAGGTGAGCTGAGGGAAAATATAACACTGGTGACAAGGGCCATACAGCATGGAGTTTAACCTCACGAAAGTGTCTGTGAAGGCCATGAGAACACCAAAGAAAGCGATTAGCAGCAACCCTCAAACTTTCTACCATGTCTGAGGCCATCTCAGCAGCCGTCACCATCACAGCTTGAATGCAGTGACTACCAAAGCACACAAGCCCTAAGTTTCCATCTGCATTCATGGTCCTGCCTGTTCAGGCTACATCTGGATACCCTTATTGCCTCTCCAGGCTGGATAAGTAGAATGCTGAGGGCTGTAAGATAAACAGCTGGAGAAACTGGTGACATTTAGCTTGGAAAGAAAGAGGAGGGTGTCTGTAACACCTGCTGAGCTAGCTGTCAGTGGACATCAGCCCTGGGCACCCCTGAAGAAGCCTGCTGTAGCTGGCTCGGTGGTCTGGAGATATACCAGAAAAACAGGGTTCCTGGTGGGCTGCCTCTCTGGGACCTGATGAGGCACTACTCTCCACATCATATTTTCTACACACTTGTTCACACAACAAACATTTATTAACTGTCATCCCTGGCCTATTCTAGTCTAGAAAAATAAGAATGGATAAAACAAGTTACGACCTTAGAAAATACCAGCCCCTTGAGGACAGAGTCAGGAACCACTGCTTGTCTTCCCCAGTGGTAGTGACATGTCAAAGGATATCCTTCAATCCTAAATTGCCTATCTGTCTTTATCTTCAGTTCCTTCCAAGGCCCCTCAGTCTGTACTAACAGTTACAACTCAGCAACCGCTGTGGCACTACTGAAGAGCTGATCCCAAAGAGGCTTATGTGGGCATAGCCTCCTCTCACTGCCCTGTCCATTCAATTCACTGTTCAGTGCTGGAAGTGACCTACGTATACTTTTCTTTCTTATTGAGAAACAATAATTATGCAGAAAAATGCCCAAAACATATGGTCAGTTTAAGAAGTATAAAATATAAGGCCAATTTTTGTATAACCACCACCAGGTCAAGAGGTGAACAGTGTGAACACCCCTCAAGGCCCCTTTGGGCCTGTCCTAATCACAACCCCAACCCTCCCCTGTGTCACATCTACATGGACTTTTGTGGCAATAATTTCTGTGGTTTTTATAGTTTTCCATCTTCTGCATGTACCCTTAAACAATACAGTCCAGCTTTGATTAGCTGTTAAACTTCCTAAAAGGAATTAAACTGTATGCATTCTTTTGTGTGTTTTACTCAATATTACATAGATTAAAGTTATTCGTTACTATAATATTATTATCCAATATTACTGCTATTGCAAGATGCTGTAGTTCATTGATTTTCACTGCAGGAATGTTGCATAATTTATGCCCCTTCTCTAATGCTGATGGGCATCTGGATTCTTCCTCATGTTGTGTGGATATTCTCATACACGTGGTGGGTAAGAGTTTGGTCAGAGCAGATTCTGAGGAGTGGGGCTGCTGGGTTATAGGGTCTGTGTATTATCTTTTTTATTTTAAGTTTAATGATTTATTTTGAGAGAGAGGGAGAGAGAGAGAGAGCATGTGAGCAGAGGAGGGGCAGAGAGAGAGGGAGAGAGAGATTCCTAAATAGGCTCCATGCTGTCAGCACTGAGCCCGATGTGGGGCTTGACCCCACAAACCGTGAGATCATGACCCGAGCCGAAATCAAGAGTTGGAAGCTTAACCGACACAGCCACCCAGGCGCCCCTTTGGGTATATGTATCTTCTTCTTTACCATGTCACTTCTGTACTTTTTATATCTGAAAATGTTTCTTAGGGAAATAGTGCTTGTCACACCCCAGCATGGTCTGGGGTAGAGGAAATGAGGTATGCCTGCCCTTGCGGTCTGATCAGCCCACCTTCGGTCCTCAGAACTTTGTCCCCTCCAGCCCAGCCACCCTGTCTCCTCTGGCACCCATAGGCCGGGGCCCCTTGGCAGCAGGCTCTGCTCCGGCCTACCTACCTCAGTGATGCAGTTGGGTGGGGGTGGGAGGAGGCTGAGAATGAGGAAGTAGAAACCAAATACTTGGGCCACAGAGAAGTCCGGTCCACAAACCTCAGTGTTTTAGCAGCATACTCTGTGGAAGAGGAACATGCAAGCCACCTGTGCAGCACCCCCAGCAGGCACCAGGCTCACTGGTGCCAAGGAGGGCTACCACACAAGCTGACACTTTGCCCTAGGTTCCTGTGCATAAGTCACTCCATGCAGTCTTTGCTGTGCAAAGGTAGATGTTATCATCCCCATATCACAGATGAAGACATTGAGAGGCACAGAGACATCGAGTGACTGGCAACATAGTACAGCAGTTAATAGTGTGCGATCTGGACCCGTATAAACTGGGTTTAATTTGTGGCTTCCTTACTTACTGATGCAATCTTGGGCCAGTTACCTGACTTCCTTCAGTCTCAGTTTTCTCATCTATAAAATGGGGCTAACGGACCAGTGGGTTACTGAGTTAGGAGATAATGTGATGAAGTTGCTTAGCAGAGTGCCTGGCACAAAGGAGGAGAGCAGGACTACAAAATGGGAACTATGGAGTTCCAAGATTGATAGGCAGGACACAATGCGGGGCGGGAAGGGGAGGGAACAGCTTATCCTGGCAAGCTGGGACCAGGCCACCAAGCTGAGGGAGCTGATCCAGCACTGTGTGCAAACTGTCGGTGGAGTGCTGTCAGGGTGGACTCTGAAACACAGGCATCCAGGCAGTCCTGCCCCCTGGCACCTTTGCCCAGAGCTTTCTCCCTACCTGGGGTTACTTTAAAGGGCACTAGAAGCTGGAGCCTTGAGCATGTGGAAGCTTCGGCCCAGCTTCAGTGCTGCCTCTGGGAAGCCGTATTGGCAGGCGGCGGCAGTGGCAGCCAATGGGCAGCAGAGCCTGTTGCTAAGGTCACTGGTGAACCTTATTTGGCAACACAGGGCTGACCCTGCATTCACCTCCGAGAACCCTGGGAAACGCCAACCACAGATGTGAAATGAACGTCTCCAAACCACAACTGCATTTCCTTTGAGAAAAGATTCGGCTCTCTCTCTAGCCTGCCTCTCACGGGTTGGACGCCTTTTGTTCAATCGCTTGCAAGCTCAAGAGAGAGTAGTCTGGGCAGGGAGTCTGCTACAAACCCATCCTAGATGGAGAAAGGGCAGGGGCTACTGTACCCGTGGCCCCAGGACCCATCAAGGACCTAGAGGTCTCCCGTTCGCACTCTGGCAGCTGCCGACCCCTGCCCGGGCCTCCCTGCACACACCCTGAAGAGGTCCTGGCCCCACTTCCTGCAGCTTCGGGAAGCGGCTGGTATGAGGAAGCCCCAGGGCACGCAGGGAGGAAGTAGGCCTGCCTGGGCCCTCACCATCTGCACCGGCCACACCGCTCTGGTGCAGCCTACAGCTCAAACGGTCGGCGGTTTTGTTTTTCACCTCCTGTTTGTGCATCTTCTAGCTTAACATTAAACAAGTGAAACTGTTGCCCCACCCCAGACAAATGTGGGAGGGACACTGTGCCCTCAATACGTCCAAAATACTACTCTTTCCTTGTATTTGTGTGGCAGCTTCAAATCTAGGGGCTGTGCTCACATATGCCATTTTGTTGGATCCTCATAAGCCCAGCTAAGGTAATAAATAATAGCTAGTGATGACTGAGCCCTCACCGTGTGTCAGGAACATGACGAAACTCATAGAATCCACTATTGCTGTTCCCACTTTACAGGAGAGAAAAATGAGGCAGCGAAGGATTCAGTAATTGGCTCAAGGTCACATAGCCTGTGAATGACAGAGCTGGGATTTTTATCCCCAAGAGCCCAATTCCAAAGTCTGCCCTATTACCTTCTGTTATATTGCTTTTCAAAGCATATACACAAGAACAAATCCCATTTACAGGTGAGAAAGCTGAGGCTGAGAAGATTAAAAGGTTGCTTTCCCTGTCCACATCTACTCCCAGAGGACTGTCCACTGGCATCCTGCATCTGCCCCACCTCCTGACCCCCAGGCTACAAGTGGCCTCTCTGGAAGAGGCTATGTAAGCCCATCTGTCAGGTAAGGGGTGCAAAGGCAGGCTGATGGAGGATGTGCCACAGGAGATGCCCCTATGCACCCCCACCTGCCCGCGGCCCTCAGAAACCTGCACACACCAAGACAGTCAAAACATTCCAGGGACTGGGGTCCAGGGACCATGGGCAACAGAGCATCTGTCCATAGCACCCTCAACCCATGACGCTCTGAGGGGCTGGGGTGGGGTCTGGACACTGAGGAAACGCCAGTGCAGACCCCTTGCTGGGGCTCTTCAGGCTGTCCTCGTGCATTGAATACATTTTTGTGTGCACCTGCACCTACAATGTGTCAGGCAGTATTCCAAGCACTGAGGACACAACAGTGAGCAACACAGACCAAATTCCATGCCTGGCATGGAATTATTTCCAGCAAGGAAGACAGACATTAGGCAAACAGTCGCAAAGACAGCTGAAGAGCACAGGGTGCTAGGAAAAGGGTGCAACTTAATTTCAGGGTCTTCATGGAAGAAGGAGTGTGTGGGACGGGGGATTAGAGAAGCCAGCCATTCCCCAAAGTGAGTGATGCAGACGGCAGAACAGAGGCTGGTGTGGAGTGGTCGGGTACGGGCAGCTCTTGGCCCCTGTCCCACAGCCCTGTCACCCATCTTCTGCATTCCTTCCCTTTAGGAAATCTGCTGCCAGGAGAGCTGCTCTGCTGGTGTCCTCAAAGTTGCCCCTAAGCAGTGTCTTTGCCGGCAGCGGCTTTTAGTGTGTGTGCCGGAACAGGCACAAACTCCTGCGTGTGCTGGGGGACACTGGAGTGGAGGGGGACTATGGTTTTTGATCTCTGATCCTCAGTTCAATCCAAGCACCTGCATTCCTCATGAAAGTCCTGTGTGTGCATGTGGGAGAGCCACGGCAGGTCAAAGGGGTGAAGGAAGCCAGGAGGACGAGAAGCTGCTGGTATGAAATATCGAATTCTGAGAAACAGTTTCAGAATTAAACATTTTCAGGTTAACCAAGAAGCCAGGGCCCTTCGTAAAGTACCTCTGAAAAGAGTTTTTCAGCATAAATCGTGAAATTAGCTTTTCCTAGAGAGGAAACCTTCCCAGGGCAGACAGCAAACCTGCCAGCTTCAGAGGAAGCTGGGGCCTCACTGTGGCCCCTCCCTGCGCCGGCGCCTCCTGGCCTGCAGGCTCCCAACCCCGGGTGTGCATCAGTGTGTCCGTGGCCAGGCTGCTTCCGGAACACCCTCGCAGCCTTCTCTAAACATGCTTCTCCCCTCTTGGGGACTCTCCCTGTGGAAAAGAAACCCCGGCACTCAGGGTTGCAAGGCTGTGATTTCCAGTTTCATTTTCCAGTTTCCATTTAGAAGCAGCTCCACTCCCTGTGCCCCAAGGCACAACAGAGAGGCTAAAGGGCAAAAGAGTGTTCCTGCCAGGACCTTCTCCCTGGGGCTCCCAGAGGGTGGGGACTGGCTGAACCCCGGTAGGAGACGCTGTCAAAATTCAGATTTCTCGGTTCCCCAGTCTCTGAGGTGGGAGGTTTGGGCCCTTCAGTGGTTCTGATGTGGCCTGGGGACCCCACTATGCAGTCACAGCCTCAGAGACCATCAAAACAGCCAGAGCACAGCTGAGGTGCAGCCCAATCCCTCTCCAAGGCTCTTCCTGTGAGGAGGGCTTGTGAAACTTTGGTCGGCATCTCCTGCCCTCCCCTACTGGTGTCGAACACATTTCTGATGTCAGTTCTCTGGGACTAGAGGTATACAGGAAGCCCATCCTATTGTCTTCACACAAGCTCCTCTCTTCCCCACATTTCAAATTTCTCTTTAAGAAGCTAATTTGTAATGAGTAATTTGTAACTAAGTAATCTGTAAATGAATCCCTTCCTCATTTATTTGCAATCTGTAGTCTATCTAATTCCAAAAAGGCTGTAAGGACACTTACATCTGTCTTTTTGCCCTGAGTGCATGTGTGTGCGTATGTGCACACATGTGTGACTGTGTATGAGGTGGGCCTTCCAATGTGCCTTTGCCCTGCTTTGACCTTGGAGGGAGCAGGTGGTGAGCTCTCCAAGCCTGGCAGATGTAGACCTTTCCTAATCTCTAGGGCAAATTTGTTCTTCAGTGTTTCTAGTATCAGTTTTTGATCAATCATTAATCAAAGTTGCAATAAAAAGATAATCTTCTCAGGAATGGGCTGTAAAGATCCTGGTTGAAACCTTAAACAAACCCTTCTGTGGAGGTCTCAAAGCCAAGAGACCTCCCTCACAGCTCCCTCACAGAGGTCTCTCTCTGATAGCTTGGCTCATTCCTGCTCACTTGTGGGTCTGCAGGGCACAGTGGTGCCTGGGATGGAGAAGGAGGCCCACTTCTCATGGGAGGAAGACAGGAAGCAGCTGCTCCTCCCCAGGGCCCAGCAGGGGTCAGAGGCTGTGGGGCCTTTGACTCCTCTCACAGCTCCCTCACAGTGGAAAGGGAGGATCTGCTCTTTGGGGCACGGGGTCACAGGCTCCTGGCAGGCTGCACAAGCCAGATAGAGTGGCTAGAATCAAGAGGGAAAATATGATGCCCAGCACCAGGTCCAAAAAGCAAGGACAAGAAGACAGAGCATGGGGACCTGGACCAAGTGCAGCCTGGACCAACAGACTCAGGGGTTTAGTAATCAGTGGCTTTCACAGGAGCCACAACAAGTGCATTGTACAAGAAGCCAACTGGCTTACGTGGAGCTACCTAAGATGTGTGGAGGGGCGCCTGGGTGGCTCAGTATGTTAAGCATCCAACTTTGGCTCAGGTCATGATCTCACGGTTTGTGGGTTCGAGCCCCCTGTCGGGCTCTGTGCTGACAGCTTGGAGTCTGGAGCCTGCTTCAGATTCTGTGTCTCCCTCTCTCTCTCTCTGCCCCTCCCCTGCTAGTACTCTGTCTCTCTCTCTCTCTCCAAAATAAATTTAAAAAAACATTAAAAAAATTATAAGATGTGTGGAATTTGAGAAGGTGGGAGAGGCACACACTATTCTCTCCAACCCCTTCCAACACATAACCAGTCCCACTCTGGTACCACATTTTCAGATACACAGGGGAAATGGGCATTTTCAGAGAAGTGTCACTCTGGAGGTGCAGGAGGGTGAAATCAGGTGTGAGAAATTACTCAAAGAACTGACGTCCAGAACAGGGATAGACTTGTCCTGGGTGGCTCAAAGGGAGGAAGTTGAGAAGAGTTGAGAAATAGATGTGAGAAGGAGACTTCCTATAGGTTGGATGTGGTCTTCAAAGATGATAGATAGATAGATAGATAGATAGATAGATAGATAGATACATTTTTTTTTTCTTTCTGAGAGACAGAGAGAGAAGAAGAAAGGAATAGAAAGGTACACACCTCAATTTTAACAGTGGCTGTCTCTAGCAGGTAAGACCTAAGTTTTTTCCCCTGGTGCTTACCAACAGTTTCTAAAATGTTCATAATACACCCAAATTATTTTTTGATGTAGTAAAACATACATAAAATTTACCATTTTAACCATTATTATGTGTGTGATTTAATGGCATTAAGTATATTCACACTGTCATGCAGCCATCACTACCATTCAGCTCCAGAATTTTTTTGTCATCCTCAACATAAATACCAAACTCATTAAACTAATTCCATATTCCCCTCCAGCCACCAGCTGTTGGCAACCACCATTTTACTTTATATCTCTATGCATTTGACTACTCTAGCTACCTCTCATAAATGAGGGACAAATATAATATTTGTCCTTTTGTGTCTGGCTTATTTCACTTTTTATTTTTTTTTTTTTATTTTTTTTTCAACGTTTTTTATTTATTTTTGGGACAGAGAGAGACAGAACATGAACGGGGGAGGGGCAGAGAGAGAGGGAGACACAGAATCAGAAACAGGCTCCAGGCTCTGAGCCATCAGCCCAGAGCCCAACGCGGGGCTCGAACCCACGGACCGCGAGATCGTGACCTGGCTGAAGTCGGATGCTTAATCGACTGCGCCACCCAGGCGCCCCTCACTTTTTATTTTTTAAAGTTTATTCATTTATTTTTGAGAGACAGAGCATGAGTGAGGGAGGGGCAGAGAGATAGGGAGAGGGAGAATCCCAAGCAGGCTCTCCACTATTGGCATAGACCCCAATGTGAGGCTCAAACTCACAAAATGTGAGATCATGACCTGAGCCAAGATCAAGAGTCAGCTGCCAAACTGACTGAGCCACCCAGGCACCCCTGGCTTATTTCACTTCTTAGCATAATGTTTTCAAGGTTCATCCATGCTGTGGCATGTGGCAGAATCTCATTTCTTTTTAAAGCTGAATAATATTCCATTTTGTGTATAGACTACATTGTGTTTATCCATTCATCTGTCAATGGGCATTTAGATTGTTTTCACTTTGGGGCTATCGTGAATAATACTTATAGGAACATGGGTATAAAAATATCTTTTTGAGTTCTTGCTTTCAGTCCTTTTGGGTACATATCCAGACTTGGAACTGCTGGATCTTAAAGTAATTCTGTTTAATTTTTTCAGGAAACACTATACCATTTTCCACAGCAACTACACCATTTTAAATTTCCACCAGCAATGCACAAGAGTTCTAATTTCTCCACAGCCTTGTCAATAATTATTTTCTATTTTTTTGATAATAGCCATCCTGAAGGGTGTGAAGTCATACCTCACTATGGTTTTGATGTGCATTTCCCTAATTCAAACTGCTCATTTTAAAATCCATTTCTGTCTGAATCAAATCCTTTGTCCTTTATTTCTTGATAATATGGACCTTTCTCCCTTATTCTCCTTGTCTATACTTATTCTTTGCATTGTATGCATTCTTTGAAATTGTGGCGAAATAAATACACATAACATAAATTTTAGCATCTTAACCATTTATAAGGGTACAGTTCAGTTTTCTTAAGTAAATTCACATTATTGTGACCTAACCCAAATTACTTTTATAATGATAAAAAGAAACAAAGTCTATTTTAATTTTTTTTATTTTTTAAATGCTTATTTATTTATTTTTGAGAGAGATAAAGAGAGAGAGAGGGAGCAAGTACACAAGTGGGGGAGGGTAGAGAGAGAGAGGGAGACATAAAATCTGAAGCAGGCTCCAGGCTCTGAACTGTCAGCACAGAGCCTGACATGGGGCTAGAACCCACAAACTGTGAGATTATGACCTGAGCTGAAGTCAGATGCTCAATTGACTCAGCTACCCAGTCACCCCACAAAAGTCTATTAAAAAAAAAAAGGCAAGCAAGCAATGATTCTCAGTCCATGGAGATGTTCACACACTTTGGCCCAGTCTTAGCAAGGACTTGCATTCATCTACTGAGCACCTTCCATGCTCTGGGCTGTGTGCCGGGCAGGGGGCTCTGAGGCAATCAGGTTTCCATCCTTGGATTTCAGCCTCTGTGCAGAACAGTTATAACCAAGGCTGTTCTGGGCTGAAAGGGCCATGCTGCTGTGTGATGAAGGGTTGGGAAGGTGGCATTGATGGGGTTACATGTGAGCTGTGCCTCAAAGGACAAGGAGACATTTGCAGGTGCTCAAGTGCAGAAAGGACCTGGCTAGTGCTGTCAGGCTATGGCAGCACTTATCACAACGGCCATTACACAAACACTTGTTAATAATTTATGTCTGTTTTCCCTCCTCAGCTGTAAGCTTCATGAGAATAAGGCCAAGTAGGCTTATTCCCTGTTGAACCCTACTGTGTGTGCCCAGCACAGGCAGGTGTAAAATGAATACTTGCTGAATAAGTGTTGGGAAGGGGGAGGAGAGAGGAGAAGTCTCATTCGAGATCTCGGCTGTGAGAGGCAGACAGCATGGCTGTACTCCGTGGGGAAAGGGGTGGAGGGAAGCATTACACAGATAATGCTGGCGGAAGCATATCAAATACTGCACGAAGGCAGCCAGTGTAGGAGAGTTTGAAGACCCAGACTTGAGAGAACTAAAGGGCATAATTGCTGGGAGGGGCTCTGGTGAAAGGGGAGAGGCTGGGAGGCATACTCAGTGGAAGGAGAGGAGTCTCTCTTTTTATGAGACTCAGATGGCCAAAGACAGAACAAGCCAGTTGTTGGCAAGGATGTGAAGCAATTGGAACTCTCACACGCTGCCAGAGAGAGTTCTTCCTGGTACTATTCCAGGTTTCAGATAGAACTCTGGTGGCTGGTTAGTGCAGACCACCATTTATTCCATATTCCAAGGGAACACCGGCATCTGTACTTGGACTATCAGACATGAAAGGCTCTATGACCAGAGCAATTTCCAAGATGGGCCTGAATCCATGGAACATGCCACAACCAAGAGCCCAGAGTTGGTTCTGTGCTCACCAGCCTCCAAAATGTCAACTTTGCCCACATGCTTCCTTGTCCCTCTTTTCATGTCACATAGCTGGCAGGACTTCAGTCAACAGAAGGTGGACCATGCTCTTTTCAAAGAGCACACAGACGGGTACTGACGAGACTGTCCCCTGCCCCCTGTTTCCCAAGCTCCAGACACCATGGTGAATTCCATCTGGGTGTTCAGAACCCCTCTGCCTGAGGGGCCTTTATGCACACCCAGGCAGGCACCAGCAGCCCAGTCCCCTGCTGGTGCTCCAACTCCAGACTCACTGCACAGAGCTCCTCGCCTACCAGAAATGGGGCACATGTGCCAACACAGAGCCCACACAGGGCAGCTCTGCTTGCCACCTGCACAACCCCAGTCTGAGGGAAGGAAAATGCTGACTCTGTGTGTGGTCTGCATCTTTACTGCATCGTCCTTTTCAAGTTGGAGGTTGTTGTCACTGAGTTACCAAATGCCACTCTACCCACTGTTGGGAGCCAGAGAGAAGTGCCCAGCAGTCCTTGGGATGAAACTGCAGTCCAGAGGGGAGGATAAAATGAACACAGATGACGCAACAGGGACCCAATACAAGGCAGTATGTAATTAGGAGCCACACTGTATGGTCTCACTCTAAGTGCAGCTGAAGCTCAGAAGAGTGAGGGGTCCATAGGGGTGGGGTGGCCAGGGAAGGTCCTGGAGCAGGGCCGCAAGGTGGGCAACAGAGGACAGACGAGATCATTACAGATGAGAGAAGCAACAACCGGGACCTAGATGTAAGCGCACAGAATTCAAGACCTGGCCAGGCTTGGACCCATGTGGGAGGGCCTCACTAGCTAGCTGCCCTTTCACCCAGGAGAAAGGCCACAGATGGAAGGCCTCCCTCAGCCCCACCCAGGCCCCCAGAACACATGCTCCACTGTCTCCAGCTTGACCACAACCCCCACATGAGCTGTGTCCTGTTCATACTGGCCCAGAAACTGGGAAGTACCTGGCATGTGGCCCCTCCACTTCCTCCACATGATTGCCTGGGGCTCTGGGGGTATCAGCAAGGGATCATTTTTGTGGTCAGGAAATGTCTGTGGCAGCTGTGGACACCACCGGCTGTCTCTGGGCTCTTCTGAAGTGGAGGCTATATTCCCAAAGATTTGCAACTGCCTAAACTCCAGCTCCAATCTCTTGCTTCTTCCTGGTAGGCCCATCTTGGTATAGGGGGTGAAGGTTATCTTTACCCATGTCCATGAGGTCCCCTCAGATCCAAAATACTCTTAAGTTCAAAGGCAGGACATCGAGAAACAGAACAGCAGATACCAACTTGTGGTTTAGTTCAATGGTTTTCAACCTTGGCTGCACATAGGAACCACCTGAGGAGCTTCTTACAAATGTTCATGTCCAAATACTTCAACAGGCACTTTGCAAAGAGGGGATGTAAGTGTCTAATAAACATATGAAAAAGTGCTCAACTGTATTAGTCATCAGGAAAATGCAAATTAAAACCACACCGCAATATCATTACACACCCACCAGAATGGCTAACACGAAAGAGATATAAAGTACCAATTGCCGGCAAAGATGTGAAGCAACCAGAACTCTCAGACATTGCTGGAGGGAGTGTGAACGGGTACAGCCACTCTGGAAAATTATTTGGCATAAGGTACTGAAGTTGAACACATTTGTATCCAGACTTGCTTAGCACTTCCACTAAATATGCACACAAATGTGCTCCAAAAGACACCATAGGAACGCTCATAGCAGTAGCAGTCATAATAACCCCAAACCCCAAACAACAATCCAAACACCCAAATATCCATCGATAGTAAAATGGATAGATGAATTGGGGAATATCCATATGGTGGAATACTGTACAGCAACGAGAACAAACGAACTATGGCAACCATAAACACACAGCTTGGGTGAATCTCATAAGCATAATGTCGAGTGGAAGAATCCAGACACAAAAGTCCATGTACTTTATGATTCCATTTACATAATATAAAGCTTGAAAACAGGCAAGACTCACTTCCACCATCAGAAGTGAGAATGGTGGCGACCCCATGGGGCACCAGGGGATGCTGGTGAGGTTGTGCTTCTTGATCCGGATGCTTGTTACTCTGGGAAAGTTCACTTTGCGAAAATTCACTTAGATCTATACTTAGGTTTTGTGTTGTTGTTGTTGTATATGTTACCCTTCAATACACACTTAGATTTTTTTTTTCTTTACTCAGTTCACTTTAGTTGGTATCTCTGGGGTGAGAGTGAGGCCCAGGCATCAATATTTTTTATATCCTAGATGAGTGTAATGTGCAGCCAGGATTGAAAGCCACTGGTTTAGTTTCTTGGGAAAAGGAGATCCACTCAAAGGTTCGGAATGCTCCTGACAAAAGGCACTGTCCAGGCTGGTGGAGTGAGATACTGGGGTTCAAAGAGTCCATCTTTGCTGATGGGAGCAAGCCTCCTGCACGAGCGGAGGAAGTATTGCGGCATGCTGTTGTAATGTGTTCCTTCCCTGGCAGTGTCTGTTGAAAGCTGGTTGCATCAGTTTGTAATGGTGTGTAATGACATCAAGGTGGACCTCAGCTCTGCCCCCAGAGAAGTGGCTTACCAGTACAGCTGCTACAGGGTCATTCATAGAGAGGTGGCAGCTGGACTTCCCAGGGACTATTACCCAGGCCAGAGACACTGCTGAGGATCTGGTGTCGTGGGGGGTGGGAGTAGGTCCCCTGAATGTCTATGTTTGTGGGTAACAGTCTGGGTTCCAGACGATGCCTAAACTCCCTGGCCTTGGGGTCCAGATTAGGAACTTGCAACATCTTGCTGAGGACTTGGTTCAAGTGCCCAGGCTGAGAATTTTCCTTCCTCTCTTTGTGGTTAGAGGCAGCCACCCTAGCAATGGCCACCTCCATCACACTCTGGTCAAGAATGGGCAGCTTGGACAGGAAAAGACAAGACACAGGCTTAAACACTACACCTGGGCCCCATCCCAGTACCTGGACCATGAACCTTCTACTGTGAGAAGGACAGCGCAGAAAGGCCTCAGAAGCTTCCCCCAGACCCCCCAGCCCTCCACCATCCAGCCATGGTCTGCCTCTTCTGTCCATGTCCCTGCATGTCTGCCCCATAGCATCGTGTCTACAGAGCAGGAGTGAACAGGAAGGGGCCTGGGGCCTCTTGCAACTCAGCCAGGCGGGACGCTGGGGGGCCTCGGCTGACTGCATTTGGCAGAGGGACACAGAGTGCTGTGGGATGAAAAAGGACAAGTTAAACTGATAAAGGCTACATCAATGGAGGTAGCCAAGTTAGGAACAAAGAAATCTATCTCCAACTGCCCAGTCCCTACTCCCCAAATTAAAAAAAAAAAAAAAAAAAAAAAATCCCTAGAAGTTGAAAGAGGCATGAATAAGGAAGCCAGGGTGTAAAGATATGAGTGTCTCTCCACTGAAGCTGTAACTCTCCACTTCTCTGGCTTCAGTCTCCCCATTGGGAAATGGGGGGGGATGCCCCCAGGTGTTTTCTCCTGGCCCAGGAGGGCAGAGGATCAATGGCTCTGCTGGAGTGGCCAGAGAGACACGGTGCCAGGGGCTGTGCCTGTGCTGCCCCTGGCTGAGACCTCAGCCCCCATGTGCCATCTCACCTCCCTCATCTGTGAGAGGCCACATGGCCAGCCCTGCCAGCCAGAGTGCCCCTACCCCTTCCTTTTGTCTACTTTACAAAGCGTTTATGAAATGTTTCCTTTCTGTGTTTCAGGAAATGGGTGGCCAGGAAGAGTTCTTGATTCTAATTTTTCCCTAGAGTTACCTATGCTTCAATGGTCTGTAGAAATTAAACAAAACTAAGGTTTGACTAGGCCAGGGGAGGGAGGAGGCAAGAGAATCCAGAGAGCACTCCAGCAGCAGAGCCTTGCAGGCTGATCTCAGGGGTAGCTGAAGGGTGGCTGGGCTCTGGGGCACTCCCCCTGGGCATGAGGTATGACTGGGGCCTAGGCCGTGGGCCTCTTTGGGCTTCACTATACTCATCCCAGGGGATAAACAAGCACATAATACCCTCACAGTAAAAGCATCAAAGAGGCTACTGACCTGGAAGCACACAGGCTTAGTGGGCTTAGTGACCTAAGGCACTCCTAATGTCAGATCTAAGGGAATCCCATTCAGACATGGCCCGGATGTCCCCTGAATATACACTTGACCTTAAAGATCCAGCAAGAATCTGTTATTCAGGAAGGTATTTCTTCATTTTCTGAAACTGTTGATATTTTCCAGTCAGCCATATAATTTCTAAAAGTCATAAAAATCTCTCTCCTGGTTTCCTTTTATTTACATACTTATCTTCCTTCTCAAAATACTCCAGTAAGTAATATTTCCCCATATGGAGAAGTCACTAACACAGTAACCTCTACCATGCATTACAGTCAAAAACCTAGAAAGTGTATTTTTAAAATTCCTGAGTAGGTCCAGAGAGGTCACAAAGCTCATACGAAGAACACCTAAGAGGATCTTGCAGGGCTCATTCAGGGACTATTCTTATTTTAGAAGCAAATCAGAAAAAGTTTCTGTATGGTCAGAGTCCCAGTGGGAAACAGATACATACTGCACAGGTAACAGAGGGGACCTTAAAGAAGGACAAGGTGAGCAGAACTGAGGCAAAGGACAAGGGAAAGAGAAGCACCCTGGAGCCAACACCAGTGGGGGAGCTGTTACCTCCTACCTGAAGGGAGGAGGGCAAGAGAGTGGTTACAGGAACCTAGACAAGCCTGGAGGGGAGGGCTGCCACAGGGGTTGTGCCTGAAGGGTGAAGCACACAGACCCTGCAGACTGAGGCCTAGCAAGTAAGGTGAATAGGATAAAGTATCCTAAAGCACCTAACATTATCCTCCAGGGTCCTGCAGGGACTTTCTATTGGCCAAACCCAACTGGAAGCACTGGTTGATAAATTCCACAAAGGTCAAATCCTGCAAGGTGTGGGGAAGGGTAGAAAATGGGGGGGGGGGCCAGGGATCCCATGCACTGTCATCAGGTTTAGCCACTGAAAAACAGTTGATTAGAACTTAATGTGCTGTAATGTGGCATTCTCACCATAAATAAATGGGACAAGAGACAGCCCGAGACAGAGATGACCACAAAAAGGGTTCAAGGGATTTAAATGCAGTGATCCTGGTCCCTATCATGGAGGGACAGATTGCTCTACATAGCCTAATAATTCCAAGGTACACATGTATGTTTATAAACATGAGTCTGAATTACCAGCAAAGGGTTGAATGTGGTCACTGCACTACTGAACAGAGCTTTCAGGGCAGGGAAGATGATAACACAAGGTAGAGATGTATCTCATTCCAAAAGAAGTACAACAGGGCTTACAGTTAACACGTCAGGTCAGTCACATGTCCTAATCTTCTTTCTCTCCTGAAGTGCTGCTAAAATGCCAGTCAAGAAATAAAATGGTATAGTGGGGGGAATGGGTGAAATAGGCAATGGGCATTAGGAGTGCACTTGTCATGATGAGCACCAGGTGAGGTATGGCAGTGTTGAATCGCTATTATTGTACACCTGAAAATAATTTTACACTGTATGTTAACTGGGATTTAAATAAGAACTTAAAAAATAAATTAGATATAAATTTAAAAAAGAAAAGAAAGGTATAACCCTTCAAGTGCAAAGAGAATGGTAAAAGAGACATCAATGGATAAGATTTTAGCACACTCCAGAAAGGCAGAAAGCAGGTGGAGGAAGCTGGTCTCCTAGGGACTACAGAAGGAGATGTTGCCAGGAGGCAAGCCCCTTCACCCTCAGAACCCTGGAGCAACTCACACTTGAGGGAAATTAAGTATTATGATGGTGGTGGTCAGGTATAGGAAGCAGTGGGGTAAGGAACCAGGGATATCCTCCTAGATCCCACCTCACACTCCATCCCACATAGCAGGTGACTGAAGACCCTGAACAGGAGAGGCTCAGGCAGAAGAGATGGCAGATGAACACAAGGCTGCAAATGGGGGATGAGGGCAAAGTCTGGAGAATGAAGGGTGAGAGTCAATGTCCCTACTCTTCACACTGCACTGTGCCCCAGGCATATATCACCCCATTCTGGAGTGTGGCGAATTTCAAACATGGCTGCAAATTTTTCTGACACATCTTCCTCTGAGAAGTGGGCGTCAGTCTCCTTCCCTGAATCTATGTAGTCTTGTGACTACAGTGGAAGTGATGCCATGTGACTTCCAAGGCCAGGCAGCAGAAAGCCATGCAGCGCCCATGTTGCTGGCTGGAGCATTCACACTGGAGCCCTGAGCTACCACATAAGAGGCCCAACTCCCAGGCTGGATGCTAGAGAGGCCATGTGCAGTCTCCCCAGTCACCAGTCCCAGCTGAGTCCAGGCTTCCCGCTATCCCTGCCAAGTGGAGAACCATCTTGAAAGTGGATCTTTCAGCCCCAGCTGTTCTAAATCCCAGCTACGCAAGCCTCCAGTCATTTCAGTCATCCTAACCAGGGCCCCAGACGTGGTGCAGCAGAGAAGAGCTGTGCCTTTTCTGAATTTCTGACTTGCAGAATAACAAAACGGCTGTTGTTGATGCTACTAAGTTCTGGGGTGATTTGTTATGCAGTAATAAGTAACGGGAACAAGGAGTCAGAGAGCTTCTCTTGAAAAGCAGAATGGCTCAAGTAGTGGTTCTCAAAGGGGTGATCTGGGCCCCAGGTGACATCTGGCAATGTTGATAGACATTTTTGGTTATCACAACTCCATGAAGGCAGGCTGCTACTGGCATCTGGACGTAGAGTTCAGGGATACTGTTAAACACTCGACAGTGCCCAAGAGCCCCTGACAATAAGGAATTGTTTGTCCTAAAATATCAACAGCACCAAGATCGAGAAACCTTCAGAGAAGAGTGTGGCATTTTGAGGCTTGTTAACGAAAAGGCTGGCTTGCTACCTATAGCAAAGCCCCAGCTGATAGGTTGTTCCCAAACACACAGTTTGATTCATACTTTTTATTGCATCGTTCATAAATATTAACAGGCAGCCACGACATGTGACATTTGAGGAAAGCCTCCAACATGAAAGAGAGAAAACAAACAAAAAGTAGCTAGGTGGATATAAAGGCAACAAAGAGAAAAGAAGAATATTAAAACAAAACAAATAAACAAAAGAAAAAGAAATAACTCCTTCAGAGAGATAAGAGGGCAATAGCATATCTATAGAACAAGAATGTGATATTATGAAAAAAGGCACAGAAAACATGAATATTTGTATATTAAAAATATGAAGGCCACAATTAAGACAAAATCAGCAGAATGGTTGGAGGATAAAGTCAAGTAAAGTTTCCCAAGAAAGTAGACCCAAAAGGCAAAGGGAAGGGAAATAAAAAATATAAGAATATCAGAAGAGTAACCCAGTTACCAATTTACCAGTTTACCTGTTTACCAACTGGTAACAGCAGTTAGCAGTTTACCAACAGGTAAAATAAAGGGGAGAAAATTATCAAAGATATAAGATATTTTCCCCCGAGACCTCAAGGACACGTAACACAACACTTAGTTCAGCAGCAAATAATGTGTCTGCAGTCACTACTGAGTCAACCAAAAATCATGTTATCTTCTTACTGGGAGATGGAGGGAGGAGAACTGGAAGCAGCTTTGTAGGAAAGCTTAATTTTTGTCTCCCACAAGAAGTCAACAGATGTCTAAAATTGGCAAATCAAGAAATAACAGTATGAACAGAAATAGGAACTAATGAAGAGTAGAAAGAGGCTTCTCTAGAGAGAGAGAAGCACCAAGAAAGTTAAGGAGGCAATCCTTATTACAAGCTTCCTGTACTGTTGATATATAAACCATATGCATGCATGATTTTGATAAAACAAATTAATTAAACATTGCAACGTGATGGGACTGAGTTTGATTACTTGGAGAATTCACTTAGGTGGATGATCCCTGCCCCAAGAAATGCTGAATAAATTGGCACCTCATTGATGTGGGTGGGGGTGGGGATAGGAGCTGGCAAGTAAATCTTTGGGGGTCACCAGTCACTGGCTCCCTTTCCCAGCAGGCTGTATTTGCTTGGGAAATCCTGCTCTTGAGCGTGGATCCTGCCAGGCTGCCAAAGGAAAGGGGAGCTAGTCATCCTTTTAGGAATTTAGGAATTCACTAGGATTTCCTGTCTCTCCTACTCTGGATGTGGACAATATGCTGGGTTTCTGAAGGCCCAGGGCCCCTCCTGTCATGTGCTCAGCTGCCAGAGGTGGCTGCACACACTCCTCATCATCTCATGGGGCAGATGGGACTTGAGTCACCGTATCTCCTACCAGGACCTCCCAGGAGCTGTCAAAGTGGGGAACATGCCTGTAGGGTTTGAATCTTAACTCTGAGGTACATCTCCTTGGGCACCAGCCATCAGGTCTAAGGGTCCTTTTTGTTCTTTCCTTCACCCACCTCCCTCCCCCTTCCCTCTCCTTCCTGCCTCTCCTTCATTCCTTCAGGGCTTTGCCCCAGGGGCTGCTCAGCTGGCTTGCCTGCCCAAAGCAAGGCAGGGTTTTTTTTTTTTTCTTTTAATCTTTCCCATTGTTACTTCTTTTAAAAATTACCTCATTGTTAAATAAGTAACAAGTATTCCTTGTAGAAAAATAAGAAAATATTAAAAATCACCCACAATTCTACCAGCCAAATAAAACCATTACTTGTCTATGAATTTCCAGAATGTTTCCAGGCTTATACACTGGCAGAAATATTACTGGTTCACATCTCATCTGGGTACCCAGCTGCTGAGCCCTCAACCCAGGCCAGACCCTGTGCTGAGGCCTTTAGATGTGTTAATCCCACCCAGTTCTTGCAACCATGTTATTATGCCCATTTTACTGGCAGATAGTAGAGGCTCAGGGAGATCACATCACTTGCCTGAGTTCCCACACGGGTTAAGAGACTGATCTGGATTTCAACCCTCCAGCCTGAGTCCCAAGCCACTTGCCTTGCATGTTTTGTAAGCTTTATTCATTTTTTCTTTTTCCTTTTTTTTCCCTTTACTTAGCAATATATGCAAATGTCTTTCTTGCCAGTAAGTATACACCTAGGTCATTCTGCTGCATGATGTGCCCTTGTGTGGATGTGCCAGGTTTTAAAGGACCAATTCCTTTTTCTTGGGCTTTCCAATGTTTCTTTCTCTTTTTTTTTTCTATTATAAAACAATGTGGTTATAAATATATAACCTTTGCACATATACCTTTGCACAACTGTGATTATTTTCCTAGGATAAATTCCAAAAAGTAGAATTGCCTGGTCAAAGCCTGGACACATTTTTAACACTGGTTTTAAAAAGCCCCTTTTTGAATCAAGTCAGCAGTACACACACATTGGTACACATTTCCCTACCATCCATTATTTACTGAGTGTTTTCACTCTTTGAAATTTAGACCACATTTAACACAGAATCAGATAACTCCTACGCAGGAAGCATCCTATATTTCTCTGGATCTAGACCTAAACCATCCTTGCTGAAAAAAACAAAAACAAAAACCCAGGACACCCCGACTTCAGTAGGTTTGGCAGAAGAGCGAGGGATGAAGGACAGAGGCCTGGAGGGAGGTAAGGAAAGCAGAGCAGGAGAGCCAGGCTGTGGGCACAAATGACTGGTTTGGGGGAGGTCTTCTTGGATCTAAAGACCTTGCAGCCACCTCTGATGATTCACAGCTCAACACTGAGCTGGACTCACTGTCCCCAGTGCCCACACTCTACCCAGGAAGTCAACACGAGTCCCCTGTGTTACCCAGCTGCCAACACTTTCAATACTCTAGTCTTCCTTGAATATCTTCCAAGACCCTTTACGTTGGGAAGTCCCAAAAGAGACACAGTCTTATTGTTCTCTTACCTTGATGTTTTCCTCCAATAGGCTTCAAACCCTGGCACCTGGAAAAAAAAGGAAAGTAAATGATTGAGGCAGTGCGCTGAGGGCAGGCCTTGGGGTAAAAGAGGCCTGGGTGGAAATGAAGTGGGGTGTGCTCATCTGTGGTGAGTTCTTCAGAAGCCACTGAGGTGTGAGCTGGCTGCACGCTGGCCCAGGTCAAACACAGGCATCGTGATTTCCACAGAGGGGCATTCTCCACTTGGGGCATTTCTTTCACACTGAGTCTATTAATGCTCCTATGCCAGCAGGAAACTCAGTGATCTTTCTACCTTGTCTCAAAGGCCTTTTATAAACAGTAAGTCATCCTTTCATGTATTTTTAGTCATATATCCATTCATCGGATATTTATTCGACACCAACTATATGCCAGGCACTGTTTTCAGGCCCTGGAGACACAGCAGGAGACAAAACAGATAAAAACCCTGCCCTCAGAGAGCTTTCAGTCTACTAGGGGAGATCAACAACCAAAGAAAGAAAAAAAATATATATATAATATATAGTAGTCAGGAGAGGAAAGTGCTCTGGAGGAAGAATAGAGCAGAGAAGGGGAAGGGAGCTATGGAGCAGGTGGGAAAGTGTACCAAATTCTAAACAGTATGGCCAGGGAAGGTGAATTATGACCAAAGACCTGAAAGAAATGAGGGCAAGGACCCTGACATTTAATAGGAAAGAAGATTTCCAAGTGGAGGGAACAGCATGTACAAAAGTCCAGATGTGAGAGCCTGCCTGACATGGTACAGATCAGTGGGAAAGGGTGAGGTGGCCAGAGGAGAGTGAGTGAAGGGGAAGTAAGAAAGAGAATCAGAGAGGCAGCAAAGCTCTGAACATGTAGGGCACTAAAAGAAGGCCCTTGAATGACCTTGAGCTTTGACTCAGATGGGAGCCACTGGAGAGTTTACACAGAGAATTGCAATGATGTGACTCACATTTTAACAATGCCACTCTGGATGCTGTGTTGAGAATAAACTGGGCAGCACAGGTAGAACCAACCAGTTAGGAGGTTATTGCAGAAATTGTGGCAAGAGACACCGATAACTTGGACTAGAGAGGCAGCATGGAGGTATTCAGATATGATCAGATTCTATTGAGTAGAGCCAACAGGAATTGCTCATGGATTAGAAGTAGATTGGAAATAAAGAATTCAGATAGGGCTCTGAGATTTTTGGCCTGAGCAAATGGGAGTCCAGAATTGCCATTATCTGCCTTGCAGAAGCCTACTGATGGAGCACGTTTGGGGGAAGATAAGGAACTTGGTTTTGGACATGTTAAGTAGGAGATGCCTTTTAGACAGTTGGAGAGCCCTGTGGGCAGGTTGGATATATGAGTTCAGGGGAGAGATCGAGGCCCAAAATGAAGACTTGCAAATACTCATCACATAGCTCTTTAAAGCAATGACCCAGGACGAGATCACCAAGGGGGTGACTGTCAGTAGGGAAACGGTCAGTCTAAGGAATGAGTCCCATTCAATTATTCAGCAAAAAAGACTGAGAAGGAGTAGCAAGTACAGTAGGAGAGAAACCAGGAGAAAGGGTTTCAAGGAGGATGGAGCAATCCATTGTGATAGGTCAAGTCACAGAATTAATCCTTGGATTTAGCATCATAGGGTCACAGTTGATCTTGGTCGAGGGCAGATTCAGTGGAACGGTTTTGGGATGGGAACCTGACTGCAACAGGCTCAAAAGAGAAGAGCTGAAGTCATCAGCCTGAAGGACAGAGTGAGCTGGCAGCAGCAGGGGACTGGAAAGCAAAGGGGTAAGTGATGATCAGATAAATTGCTTCTACCTTCACTCCACTAGTTTATAAAATATAACGCACAAAGCCACACTCCCCCAACACGTGTCAGTGGCAGCCATGGTCACCAAGCTGAACCAGGTTCTCCAGGTCACTGAGCTTCCTCCAGTTCTGGCCCCGTGAGCCACCTATCTGCCTTTTTCCAAACTTACATGAAGTAGTTCCCATTTTCTCACTGTCACCTGTGGCTTTAAGATCAATGCCCACAGCTTGGGGCTGCTGAGTATGCCCTCTGCCACTTACAAACCAAGATCTCACTTGGGCCCCTGGTGCTGATGGGAAGTCAAAGGGAACAGGATAGGCAGCGTCCCTGGTCTCATGGAGCTTGCTTTGTGGTGGTGGAGATAATCACTCAAGAGACAGATGCACAGGCAGGTCATTTCAGATGTGGACAAATGCAATGAAGACAATAAAATGGGTGTGAGAGGGGGAGAAAGCATGGGAGGGGCCTCCTTCAGCCAGACTGTGTGGTCAGGCAGCCTCTCTGGGAGATGGCACCCAGCTAGTTCTCAAGCTGGCCCCTACCCCACTCTTCTTGGGCTTTCAGATCTCCCAGAGCTGGCTGGGGCCTGTGGTCATCTAAGCACAGGGCCAAAAGGAGACATTCTCTTTCTCTTCTCTAATATATACTGTGGGATTTTCGCTCCATGATTACAAAAGACATGCATTTTCACTGAAGGAATTGGAAAATATTGAAAAGAGGAAAAAAAAAATCACTTACAATCCTACCACCCAGAGATAACTACTCTTCACACTTGGTATGCATCCTTATAGACAGTTTTCTATGCATACATACACATAGTGTTTAAAAATGAGATCAGGTTGTCCATTCTGTTCTGGGTACACTGTTTCAGTTATGAATTTTAACTAAAACTATTATAAGCACTCTTCTGATGTCATTTAATCTTCTACATGATGATTTTTAAAAATTTTTTAATGTTTATTTATTTTTGAGAGAGAGACAGAGCGTGAGCAGGGGAGGGGCAGAGAGAGAGGGAGACACAGAATCCGAAGCAGGCTCCAGCCAGACTTGGGGGCTCAAGCTTGGGAACTGCTAGATCATGATTTTAGCCGAAGTCAGACGCTCAACTGACTGAGCCATCCAGGAGACCCTACATGATGATCTTTAAAGGCTATACAGCATTCCATTGAATGCATACTTTTGCCATACTTTATTTAAACCCCAAACACCGGCCATTTAGATCATTTCCAAGTGACTGCTACTAGGAGTAAATGCTATAGTAAACAATCTTGCATCTTTTTTTCCCTTCCTTAGTGGACTAGGTTTGCAAATCACTGATTATTTTCTTGGGTTAAAAGAAACCATCCCTGGCCAGTGGGAGTGTCATGGGTCTCATGGCATCAGGAAGCAGCCTGAGCTGAGGACAGTCGAAGGGCAGAGCTGAGCCAAGTACCAAGGAGCCAGAGCTCACTCAGATGCCAAAAGCTGATGCAATCCTCAGATATACCCTGGTCCTGAGTTTTCCTCCCTTGAGGGCCTAAACAATAGGAAAACAATAGGCCTCTCTTAAACCCAGTGAAAAACAGAGGGATTCCCCACCTGAGCCAAGAAGAGGGTGTCTCCTTCTGATGCAAGCATAAAGAGCACTCCCGCCTTCTCTTGAAATCCCCTTGGGGAAGCTCCCCTTTCCATCCCTCCCTGGGGAAAATATCCAAGAGATCAGGCATTCAGCCTTTCTTTGGGGGGGGGGGGGGCTGCCAGGGAAGGCTTGGAACACAGAAGGTTCTACAGAAATGGCAGCTCCTCTCCTATCTCTGACCCAGCCTTGCTCCTGAACCCTTGAATTCCCCAGAAGGGCTGGCAGGGGCAGTCTATGCCCCGTATGAGAGGAGTGTCCTGAGGAGCAGTGAGTTGCGGGGGTAAGGTGGGAAAAGAACAAGCCCAGGAGGCCACCAGACCTGGGTTTGAATCCCAGCTCTGGCACATTCCAGTCTCATTTTGGGTAAGTGACTTTACCTATGGAATGCAAGCTCCATAAGTGGGGGACTTGAGTCTGTTTTGTGTACTGTTATATCTGCAACACAACTAGTAGATGTTCAATAAATACTATGCCAAGGCAATGCATGATTCTTTTTTGCTGTTTAATTTGAGAAAAAGAGTGAGCCGAGAAGAGGGCAGAGCAAGACAGAGAGAGAATCTTAAGCAGGCTCCATGCTCAGCACAGAGGCTGATGCAGAGCTCCATCCACAACCCTGGGATCATGACCTGAGCCAAAATCAAAGGTCGGATGCTCAACTGACTAAGCCACCCAGGGGCCCCAATGCATGATCCTTTCTAAGCCTCAGTTTGCTTATCTATAAAACCTATCTCATAGGGTTGTTGTGAGGACTAAATAAAACATGGGTAAAATAATATAGTGTCTGGTATTCAACAAACACCAGTCCAAAGCTCTGGAAACTTGCTTCCATACCCCACATCCCATGGCATGGACAGGAAGCCCTGCCATTTCCCCTTACTAGATAAAATTAGCTTGCCTCCACTCTGCTCACTATTTGCTGCCCAGACAAGCCTCTGGTCTGGTACATATTGCACTGTGTGTGTCTGCTTGTCCAACTCCCTTGTTAGGGTTCAGGGCAGCTAAAAGGACAAGAATTTTGCTTCCGTATCCTCTGCGCCTCTGAATAATACTATGAAGTAAGCAAGGTTGTTATCACCATTCTACATTTAAAATAAAAATTTTTTTAATGTTTTTATTTATTTTTGAGACAGAGAGAGACAGGGCATGAGCAGGGGAGGGGCAGAGAGAGAGGGAGACACACAATTGGAAGCAGGCTCCAGGCTCTGGGCTGTCAGCATAGAGCTCGATGCAAGGCTCAAACTCGCAGAATGTGAGATCTTGACCTGAGCCGAAGTCAGACGCCCAACCGACTGAGCTACCCAGGCGCCCCCACCATTCTACATTTAAGGAAACTGAGGTTCAGAAAGATTAGGTGCTTTGCAGAGTAAGATCTAAATCTGGTTCTGATTTCCAGGTCCCTGCTCTCTTCTATGTGATTCTCTTGTAAATGGGAGTTGGGGATGGGGGTAGTGAGGAAGAAGCAAACCAGTTTCCATGTCCCTGAGGGAAAAGGCAGGCAGGACTCCAAGAAAAAGGAGGTACTTGGGAAATCAGCAGGGCACTGACATTCGTCTGAGCCCCATCTCATCTTCCTGTGGATAATCATGTGAGCTGCAGCTGCAACCCCCAAAGACCTGTGATTTGACTGGTCTGGGACAGGCTGATGAAAATGCAGGGGTTCCCAGGTTCCCTTTATCAATGTGGAACCCAGCCAGGAAGGGGATTTGGGTTTCCTCAGCCCAGAGCTTGAGGGTCATGGCCCCCACAGCAGGGGGAGTGGCTGCAGGGCACGTGCTCATAGCTACCCTATCCCCAGCTGTGGGGCAGGAAAGGCTCCCCACCGGACCAAATCTTGATTTACTCATCTCTGTGACCCCAGGATCCTGGTGAATGGTGACAGGCCCCAGCCTCCAATGCTGGCAAGTGAGGGAGAGGAAGTGGCTAGACCTAGGCCAGGGATGTGAAGGGGAGGAAACAAGAAACCAGGAAGAAGGGTTTTTAACACTGGGAATGGCCACTCTCTCTCTCTGTCTCCCTCCCCGTATTAAACTGTGTGTTTCTCGAGGGCAGGTCTGTGGCTGATTCATCTGTGTCTCCACCACACCCAGTAGATTGCTTTGCAGAGAGCTGGTAGTCACTTAATGTAGTTTATTGGAGGTATAACTAGAAGCCAGTACCCAAGATGACAGATGGCATCTGCTTTTCATGCCAGGGTCATCCAGGAAAGGGCCTGTCCGACTGGTCTGGTGTCCTGACAGGGACAACCCTGGGGAGGGTCAGGGACTCTTCACCTGAGGCATTAAGAGTTGACCTCCCTCCCCAAACTGCACCCAAGTGACTATCTCTCCCTTCTTCAGCCACAGAGAGACCTTTTGGAGGAAACCTCCAGGATCTAGGTATCTCTCTGGCAATAGAAATGGACTGGGTATGTGGTGTGACATCTTTGTCCTCGGGAATTTGGGAGGGCTGTGGGCCACAAGAAAGAAAAATCTAGAGCAAGTATCTCTTTATTGAGAGTAAAACTGATGCTTTTGCCTGAATGGTCAGATCAGCAGATTCTTTTTCCACCTGCCATTACCATAGCGTGCATGTACCAGATGGCTATACTCTTGCTGTTGCATGTTTGAAATGATGTCTTTTTGCATCCACATAGCCAAGAGACACATGAAAAGATGCTCAACATCCCCTATCATCAGGGAAATGCAAATGAAACTTGCAATGAGATCTCACCCCACACCTGTCAGAATGGCTAAAATAAAAAACACAAGAAACAAGTGTTGGTGAGGATGTGGAAAAGGGGAATCCTCAGCCACTGTGGTTCCTCAAAAAGTTAGAGATAGAACTACCCTACTATCCAGTAATCACACTACTGAGTATGTACCCCCAAAACACAAAAACACTAATTCAAAGGGACACATGCACCCCTATGTTTACAGGAGCATTATTTACAGTAGCCAAATTATGGAAGCAGCCCAAGTGTCCACCAATAGATGAATAGGTAAAGATATGGTGCATATATATATGTATATGTATGTACGTATATGTATATGTATATGTATGTATTTATGCATATATGTATATATGTATATACATATGTATACATATATATGTGTGTGTGTGTTTATATATATATATGTATACATATGTATATATATGTATATTATCCAGCCATACAAAAGAATGAAATCTGCCATTTGTGATGTCATGGATGGAGCCAAACAGTATCGTGCTAAGCAAAATAAGTCAGTCAGAGAAAGACAAAAAACATGATTTCACTCATATGTGGAATTTAAGAAACAATACAAACAAGCAAAGGGAACAAAAAAAGAGCAAGAGAGACAAACCAAGAAACAGACACTTAACTCTAAAGAACAAAATAGTGGTTAACAGAGGGGAGGTGGGTGGGGGGATGGGTGAAATGGGTGATGGGGATTAAGGAGGGAACTCACTGTGATGAGGACTCGCGGAGTGATACACAAAAGTGTTGAATCACTATATTGTACACCTGAAACTAATACAATACCGTATGTTAAACATACTGGAATTAAATTTAAAAAATACAATTAAAAAATTGAAAATAAAATGATGCCTTTTTTCAATCCTTGTTTGCCCATCAGTGTAAACAGAATCTCCCTCTGTAGATGTGCTCTGCTCAGAGCTTGTAGATGGCCTCTACAAGGCCAAATGCGGTATGAATCTATCACACACAAATCTGTATAGCTTTAAGCTTCACGCTGAGGGTACCCACACCCTGAAACAGGGACATCCCAGAAACCGGTCATTACACATGTCCATCCATGTGTCTGGCCTTAAATTAAGCGTACAGAGTTACATCTAAATTCCTCAGCCTCCAGGTCACGGCCCACTATACCTGTTCACACCCCGCTGCCATCTTTCCATTGGCTTACTTAATACTGTGGCTCAGGTGTGATGCAACTGGCTTGACCAGCTGGCTTTGCTTAAGTCAGTGGTTCTCAAAGTGTGGCTTCTAGACCAGCAGCATCCACATCACCTGGCACTTGTTAGAAATGCAAAGTCTCAGGCCCTGCCCCAGACCTGCTCAATCAGAGTCTTTGGGGTGGGGTCTAGCCACCTGGGATTTCACAAGGCCTCCAGGCAATTCTGACTCGCACTGAGGCTCAAGAACTACCTGGTTATGGGACTCCCTGAGCCTGGGCTGCCCTTCCCAGGCCTCTTCTGCCTCTTGTCATCTCAACCCACTTTTAAAGTTCAGCACAATACTATCCCTTTCAGGAAGCCCTCCTAGTCCCCCAGCACCTGTGAGTGTCTCTTCCCAGAACACACAGCTCCTCTGCCATTCCCCTCCTCATTCTCGTGAAAGGGCTTCAGTTTTGCTCCTCTTTACAGCAGGTGTTTTCTGCCTCATTTTACAGCAAATTGTGAGCATTTGTTAACTGCCTCCCAGATGGATTCCACTCTCATGCATACACAAACGTTACTCTGAAGGCACCTTTAGGAGTAAGGGCCTTACTTCACTCACCCTGTCAACAAACATCACATGAGAGCCGGCTATATGTGACAAGAACTGTGCCAGGCACTGGGGTTTCAGAGATGAAAAGTGTTGTCCTATCCTTCAGGAGGACCAAATCATATAATACACCCTTTTCTGATGTCTGGCTGATTTCGTTCAACATGCCTGTGAGATTCATCTATGTTGTTCTGTTTCATCATTGTTCTTTTTTTAAATTGCTCTGATGTGTTTCATTGTATGGGTATGACAAAATTTATTTCTCCATTCCATGACTGATGAAGATTTGCGCTGTTTCCACTTTGGGACTTCTGTGAATAAAAATACTACAGACACTGGTGGACACATGCATTCACTCCTCTTGTGTGTACACGCGAAGCAAAATCGATAGTTTATGAAATGGGTATAATCCCAGCTTTCGTAGGTACTGCTACACATTTTACCACATGATATTTCTGCCAGGAGTATATGAGGGTCTGCCAATATTTGGTATTATCAATCTTAAGTCTCAGTCCTTTGGGTCGGTATATAGCATATCTTATAAATTTTAATTTGCTTATTGACTATATACATATGCAGTTTTAAGATGTTGCTGATCCAGACTTTTGCCTATTTTGTCTTTTTCTGATTGACTTGCTGGAATTATTTTTACATTCTAAATATAAGTCCTCTGTCAGGTACATTACTGAAAATATCAGTCTGTGACATGCCTTTTCACTCTTTCACTGGTAATTTTTGATGAACAAAAGTTCATGAAAGGTCAATTTATCATACACTTCATCTGTGACTAGCACTTCGTGTATCCTGTTTAAGAAATCTTTATTTTAATATCAAGAAATCCAGTGGACACAGAAATAATGCCAACAATCACTAATACTAGAAAACACAAAGAAGTAATGGAGAAAGTCTGACTGTGAGTGTGGGAAAAACTGGTTCTGATCATGAGGGTATGCCTGCTTGAGTGTGACGTGCAAAGCCTGGGATTTGTTCTGGGACGGGATGGAGGTGAGAGGTGAGTCTCTGATCAGTTTAACAAACATGTGCTGGTGTCCAGTTTGGATGGGGTGCCATGCCAGGTGTTGCAGATGGCTCTGTGGGGCAGGGGGAACCTGGCTGACTGGCTCAAGAGAAGGACCACCTAATTTCATGTGTGTTAAACTGGACCCAATCCCCCAGTCCCTGCAGACTTCCCTTAATCCAGGCCCTGCTCCTCCTCCTCTGTGCCAGAGCTTGCAAAGACAGAAGTGTTGACACTTGTCCAGCTGGCTCAAGAAGGGGAAATTCTGCCTCCTTGAGTCACCACAGCATAAGGAGCTTCACATAACAAGCACGGGACTACAAATGATCACTATGCTTGTTTCGCTATGCTGCATCACTTCCAAAATCCCCTGTGATGCTTTCGAATGAAGTCTGGATCCAAAAATTTTCCCCATGTTTCCCCTAGTTTGAACAGAACAATACCCAGGGAATCACAAGCTGATTTGTAAAACTGACTTCCCCAAAGAAAATAAAACAGATCTCAGAGTCAAGATTATAATATATAGTCTGGAGTGATCAAGCCCCCACTTCTGCTGGGGGGTGGCAGTAGAAGGTTAGTGTGGCCCCTGTCACCTTGTCAAGAGGACCCCAGCTCAACAGATGGACACAAGCCACCTCTGTGACCTCTAGGAGAAAGCCAGCTCTAGAGTCCCTGGGACGGCTTTCTCCCCATCCAGCTCAATGGAGATATACTGCACACGGCCTTGGGAGCTGACAGAAGTGGTGCACAAGTCCCCAACACCATTGCTGACAGAAGCATACCTTCTCTCTAGGGCAGGGCAGGGACCACAGCTGGGTGACAGACATTCATTTCTAACTTGTCCACATTACTTGCCTTGGGGAAAACCACAAGGGATCTCTAGCAGCACCCAGGTTCCTTGTTTGCACCTGTTCCCCACCCCTCCCCACCACCTCTTCCCATGTACCACCCTCTCACAAAACTCAGAACTCCAGAGCAGGGTCAATCAAGGGGTCCTTGAGATCCCCAAATGGTATGTAAAATTCTGGATGTTTGTACATCTATTTCCTTTAATTCTGGAAGGGCTGTGTGACCTCAAAAAGACTAAGAACCACTGGACCAGGACCTCTTTAAATAGAAAGCATCGGTTTAATAAAGCTAATTTGCGTTAATGAGTTACGCATCTTTAGCTAACTGCACTTCCAAAATAACATCTTGGGAAGAAGAATACTTAAGTGAAAATATATTTCTAATGGCAAACGTGAGGTATAGTTAAAATGTGAGTGGGGGGAGGATGACAACGAAGCACGAGGACCTTCTTGCTTCCTTTAAGCCACTCCCACTGGTGCATACAACCAGTTTTTCTAGATACTTTTTTCTAGATACCAGTAGTCTAGATACTTTTCAGAGGCTACTGGAGTGAAGACAGGAGTTAGTGACTAGGATGTGTCCAAAGACACAAGCATTTCTCAGATGAAACCCAGCCCCTCAAATCTGAGAAACCCTTGAGGGTTCCTAAGATCTTAACAAAGAAGAGAGGATTCCCACCATGACTTAAGGGCCCAGGAACCCTGTTTCTATCATCATACCAGATCTCAAGTGGGCAGAGTGGCCTGAAGCACATGTGCCCTCCTAAAAAGGCCATGTCCCCAGAAGCCCTATGTCTGCTGCATCCTGGGTCCTCACTCTCCGCTGGTGACAAGACAGAGCTGTCCTTATGAGGAACAATCTGAAGATCCGGCTCTTGCTCCTCTGGTCTCTCAATGAGCTTCCTGACGTAGCCAAGGCCCTGCCCCCACTATAGTCAGGAGGAAGTGATTCTGTAAGGTCTCCCAGGGACTCCCGGGGCTGGCTCAGATATCAGACTGTTAAATAAGTGGGATTTTTTTCAGTGTTTTCAGAAACTGTTGTTTAAAAATATATATAACCATCCAAACCATTTACGTAACCCTTGGGAAGTCTCCACAGATACGGCTCCTTCTTTGTAACTGTGGCCAGGACTTAAAAAATAAAGTAGAGGGGCTGTCAAAATCAGAGAGGCTGTCATGTTCTAGCTCTGTGCTTTTGTAACCTAGTTCAATATTTTACTCTACTTTGAGAAGTTTCTTTTCACGCACTTTCCCCCTTTTCTGTTTTGCTTTCCCTTCATTGTTGGCTGCTATGCCCCGAACACCCCTGACAGTTACTGGGAACATCACAACCATTACCCTGGAGACCAGAATCTGCCCAGAACTCAGGTTTGTAGGGATGTTTAGAATGACTATGCTGGAATTCATTTAAAAGCCTAGCAATATTCTATTCTTATAGATATTCCAGGCCTACATGCCTACATATTCAGGCTCTACATGGCTCCCTTCTGCCCTCCACACAGTTGCAGGGTCTGCTCTGTCTCTGGGTTGTCCTCTTGGAGGTGAGCGTCAGACCACTTGGTCCAACTCTCAGAGGTTCAGCTCTCTAGATTTGTGCCAACAGAATCTCTATGGTCCCTAAACCACAAATTCTGAATTATGATTCTAAGGGGGATGCAAAGCTGCTGGATGACAATCACAGTGTGAAGGTGATGGTCTGGGCTTCCTTCTGGAATCACCCTGGTGTCTACATTACTCAGGGCCAATCATCCAACTAGAATCTGACTTTTGTAGGAAAACATGCCCCCCCCCCTTTTTTTTTTTAAAAAAAAAAAAAGGCTATTCTTCTTTGGTTTAAAGCAGTGGTTTGGATCATAAACTTCACTGGTAAAAAAAAGAATTTGATGAGAATTATGTGCCCACCAAATGCACAATTTGATACCACTTAGGAGAGAGGGTGGGTCCAACCCCAGAAGATAAGCCTGTGAACCCAGAGATAAGGACTTTGACCTTACAACTGGCCTCCTCACACTACAAAGCTCTAAGAATTCCCAACCACTGCCAAATCATCACCAACAGCCAAGGCCTCAGCCTAGAACCCTCCTTGCTGATACCTGCACTGAACACAGTAATAGAGAAGACAGAGGCGCATGGCCCTCGCCCTGATAAGAAAACTGTAGAGGGTGTCCTGAGGAGAGCCCAGGGAAGAGTGGAGGGTGTGGCCACCCCAGCCACAGCCTCCTTCAGATAAGGGACAGTGGCCAAGGGACATCTAAAGTGTGTAGAGAGTCTGGGCCAGCAGTTCTTCCTCTGTTCTCTCCACCCACCCTCATCCCTGCCAAGCTCTGATGTTAGCCCAACTATGCCCACCCCAGAGATCCTCAGCCATTTCCCACAGGTCCCCTCCCAGAGGAGTTCTTTAATTTCTTCTTACACCCATAAGGAGAACGAGCGATGAAGAAATGCAAAATCCCAACTCCTAAAAATGTGGTTTAAAAAGGGAAGCCCCCCAAAAGTTCCCATCTGTCAACCGAGGCAATAAAATGATGACTTAAAAAATTTGGGGTCTTTCCAAGTCATGGAGGAATATATGAACAGAGGAAGATGTGCTCTAGTTTTGAAACTCTGGCTTGGTGCCACACTTAGGTGATATCCAATGACAGTAAACACCCTCTCCCCAAAACCCTCTGCCCACCTCACCCTGCCCATATGAAGCCCAGACAATTCAACATTTATTGACCACGGACTGTGTGCTTCCAACCCTTCCAGGCGGTGGAGTCCACAGCGTCGAGGTGCTTTGAGGGACAGGTCAATATTTCAGTCAATATTTGCTGTGTACCTACACTGTGGTGGGTTTTGAGGTTTGAGGGGGCAAGATTTTGAGAAAAGCGTGGCTAAGAATACGCCAGCTTGGGAAGTATTGACCTACAAATAGCACCACAGGTGCAAAGAACAATTGACTCTGCATGGGGCGATCAAGGAAGGTGACCCAGAGGGGTAACATTTAAGCTGGGCTTTGAAAACACATTTTGAGAGGTATAACTGGGGAGAAGTGGCATTCCAGGCAGAAAGAACAAGGTGAACAAAGGTCAGGGTTGGGGTGGGGAGTGGGAGGGTTATGGACAGCTGGTTGTGTGGTGTGTGGCAGGTAGTCAGGACAGTGGTGCCAGAGCAGGGGGTCTGGGGAGCAGGAAATAAAAGGCAGGCTGCAGTTCCTGGAGGGCATGGACAGAGTGGCAGCTTGCAACTTCAGGATCTGCCAAACCATTCGGGTCAAGGTCACATTTTCTCCTGGGAACCTCCCAGCCAATGGCAGATTAAGGCAGGGATGCTAGGACCTATTTCTACCCAGAGTGTGACTCACCTTATGGGCAATCATCTCTGCATTGGAACCATTCCCTGGGCTGGCTGAGACCTTCTCCACGCTGCATCATGGTTGGAGGATCTTCCCACCCACTTCTTCCTCAGGACTGAGACCCCTACCATTGTCAGACTGCCTCCTCCTGCCCCCTTCCCTTTCTCTTTCACAGATGTTACCTCCATAAGTCTCTTGCACTCCACGTGCCATCTGGGTGCGTGCCTCCCAGAGGGGACCCAAACAGACTGGAGAGGTCCCTGGATGGATGCTCAGTGTCTGGGCTCTGTCCTGTTGGCAGTGAGAAGCCATCGAGGCCTCCTCAACAGGGAGAGGTGCGATCACATCTGAATTTTGTGAAAGTAACCCAGCAGCAGAGTGAGGAACAAACCAGTGGGGAGGAGCGGGATGGTGAAATGACCGTTTAAAAGGACACGGCAGGGGTGCCTGGGTGGCTCAGTTGGTTAAGTGTCCGACTTCAGCTCAGGTCATGATTTTACGGTCCGTGAGTTCGAGCCCCGCGTCCGGCTCTGGGCTGATGGCTCAGAGCCTGGAGCATGCTTCCGATTCTGTGTCTCCCTCTCTCTCTGCCCCTCCCCCGTTCATGCTCTGTCTCTCTCTGTCTCAAAAATAAATAAACGTTAAAAAAAATTTTTTTTAAATAAATAAATAAAAGGACAAGGCACTTATTAGTAAGAGGTTTTGGCAGCATGCACAATTTACTATGTAGGTACCCGTTTACTCAACAACCTCAATTTTAGAAGTCCTATAGGAACACTGGCACAAATGCGTAAAAATATAAAGACGAGGATGTTTATAGTAGCCTTGCATATCAGTCACATGACAGTGGAAAACTCCACATTCATCTGCAGGAGGGAAGATGAAAAAATGGTGCATTCATGCAGTGAGATAATACCATGCAGCCTTTGAAACATAGGTGGTATAGGTCTCTTTGTACCATCTCAGAAAGACATACACAGTATATCGCTATTTTAAAAAGCTAGTTGCCGAACACATATACAGCACAATCTAACATTCATGAACAAAACTGTGCCTATGTGTATCTTTTACGTTTGTTTGTATAAATAAGTCTGGAAGGAGCTACTTCAACTATTGATAGAGGTTACTTCTTGAGGTGGTAGAGATTTCACTTTTTATTATGTATTTTTTTTTAATTGAAGTAGAGTTGACAAACAATATTACATTAGTTTCAAGCGTACAACATAGTCATTCAAAAAATCTATATGTAATACTATGCTCACCACAAGTGTAGCTACCATCTGTCATCATACAAGGCTATATTTTGTGTTTTTATAAAGCAGTATTCATACAGAACTTCTGGCTTTTATTTTTATTTTGTTTGGGACTTTTTTGCATTTTCTAATTTTTTAGGTGATGAATATGTTTCATTTCTCTTATCAGAAAACAAAATTTTAATTAAAAAAACTCCACGTCCACTTAGAAAAAGATATAAAAATTCTTCATATTACCTTTCCAGAGAAAAAATAATTAAAAAAAAAATGGGACAGTTAGGAAATCTGTCAATGGCCTGGTCTAGGTAAATAGGAATTTGAGGTGAGCTGGAATAGCGCTGAACACAGGGTGGTGAAGACAGGAGTCCCAGAAGAAGCCAAGAGTGCTATCCTGCGTAGTGGGTGGAGAAATCAAAGAGGGGGGAGTGGGGGAAGGCGCAGGGGGAGTATGTGTGCTGAGTGTGCTGGCCTTCAGGAGGCTCAGGCCAGGACAGCTGGTGTACGTGAGAGGTGATATTGGCTCCTGTCCCACACCTCAGGAGGCCAGTTGGGGATCAAAATTGATGACCTACAGGAGATTCAAAACTCACCAACAGCACTCACCAATGGACAAAAATGCTAAATATAAACAGTGAACCATTAGGAAAAAAACCTAGAAAGATATTGGTGGATATTTATCTCATCTGAATGGAGAAGGACTTCAAATAAAAAGGAAATAGCATTTTAAAACTCTAGAAATTTTAACATAAAAAAAAACCCAACTCCTCTGCTTTAAAAACAAAACTCATAAACAAAATCAAAAGGCAAGCAAAAATGGGGAGAATAATCACATTTACAGAGAAAATATTCTTCCTATGTAAAGAACACAGATAAGTAATGAAAAAACATGGTCCAGAATTAAAAAACAAAAAACAAAAAACACAGAGCACTTTGTGTTAGTTAGAATTTGGTGCAGTTACATATAACAGAAAACAACACTGGCTTAAACAAGATGGAGGTGATTTCTTTCTCATGTTAAAAAAAAAAAAAAAAAAAAGCCCAGAGGTGTCAGTCCAGGGCCAGCATTGTGGTTCTAAGAGTCATTAGGGACCTATACTTTTTCTAGTTCATTCTACCCCAACCCTAGGGCACAGCTCTCATGGCCAATGTTGGTTGCTTGAACTCTAGTTATAGTGCTCTCATTTAAAAAAGTAGGCTGGGGAGGGGCGCCTGGGTGACTCAGTTAAGCATCCGACTTCAGCTCAGGTCATGATCTTGTGATTTGTGGGTTCAAGCCCTGCATCAGGCTCTGTGCTGACAGCTTGAAGCCTGGAGCCTGCTTTGGATTCTGTGTCTCCCTCTGCCCCTCCCCCTCTCCCTCCTCCTCCTCCTCCTCCTCCTCCTCCTCCTCCTCCTCCTTCTTCTCTCTCTCTCTCAAATAAATAAAACAAACAAAAATAAAGTAGGTTGGAGAAAGGGAGAATGAGTAGAAGGGCACATGCCTCTCCTTTTCAGGCAACTTCTTGGAAGTACCTCATGATACTCTCACTTACATCTCATTAGCCACAACCCAGTAACATGGCAATACCTAGCTGCAAGGAAGTCTGGGAAACATAATCATTTGGTTGGCCAGCAAAGGGCTCAGCTAACATCTGGGTTTGTTACTAAGAAAGGGGACAATGGATACTGGGAAGCAACTAGCAAGTTCTTGCATACATGTGAACGGAATTATCTAAATTAATACAAATGTAGAAGATTTTTAAAGGGTCAACCTTACTAATAATCAAATAAAATGTAAAGCAGCCCTGTTACGGTTTCCTCCAGCTATGATCTTGAAGGACTGGCCAGAGGCAGGAGATGATGTCCTAATAACAACCTCCATATAGCTGTCCATGGAGAGAGTCCCAGGGTAAAGGCCCTTCCACCCGCTGAATGGCTCCTGGCGCTTCTCCCCAGGGTCTTCCTCCAACCTAAGTGATGTCAGATTCTGTAAATGCTAGGGAATGGACAAAATTCTTCACCCAGGGATTCTCTAACTAAACTATGGCTACAGTTAAATTTTAGGTGTTTTTGAAAGTTCCTTAAAAAGTAATATCCTCATGCAAACTGAATCAGCAGTTTCAGAACTAAAAAAACCTCTGCCCTGTGCTTGGGGTGTTACAAACTAAGCATGAAAACTGACCAATGAAATAAAAACCAATGTCAGGCAGAATTAGGCAACCCCAAGTTAAGTCTTTTCGCAAATTCAGAAACTCTACTTCACCTCCGAAGGATCGTAATGTCAATGCTGCCATCCCTCAGAACACACAGAAGATATGGCAAGTGTGGAGTTTGAAGGCTTGTCAAGTTCTGAGGCCTATTTTTAATAGTTACTATGCCTTTCTCCATTGCAGACTGTCTCCAGGCCCTTCTCATTATTTACTAGAAAGCCTGTCTTTAGCACCCATTTCTAATTTTTGCTCTTCTTAAATGGTTGTGGATAGGGAAACAAAAGTAGTAACAGATATCTAGTGGAATCTGGGGAGATAGGTGGTCTTCTCTGCATGGGGAACAGTGGGATGTAATGACTAAACATACACATGCTTAGCCACAAGTATCAGGAACACTTGGATTTGAGTCTTAGTTCTACCCTCTGCCCCATAGGCCCTTGGACAAGTTATTAAACTTCTCTGAGCCTCACGTTCCCTGTCTTACAATGGGGTGAATACAGTGCTTACCTCCTAGAGTTTATCATACTGTCAGGGTCCTGCAGGAAACAGATGGCATTCTCAAACTGGAAGGGTTTAAGGAAACCAACAAGGAAGAGAGGGGTACTTTAGGGTTAGCAACAGTGGGGAGCTGTTACCACCTCCAGCCTGAAGGTGTGAAGGACGAGGGCAGGGAGCCCAGAGAAGGTGGCTGTCAGAATGGGTGAGTTAGGCTGTAATGACCTGGGGTGGAGCCAGGGGAATAAATTCTTTACCTAATTTTCCTGTGTCCACTGATCTCCACTGGCCAAAGTCCGAAGCCAGAGACAAGGTACGTGATGACGTACTGCATACAGGTCAGCCTCCTGGGGCACAAAGGAGGTGGAGGGGGTGGGGAGCAGATGTGATGGGGCACGTGGAAGAGCATTTGGGAAGGTTAAACAAAAACAGAATGTGATGAGCTTAGCACAGTGCTTGAACATAGTAAGTCCACAAATCCTCAATAAATATTGATTAATTTTAGACTTTGGTCTCTCTCCCTCTCACTCTCTTTCTGGCTACCTTTTTTATTTACTGCTTACTTCCTGGTTTTCAACAGGTTGAGATGAGTTCCAAGTAATCAAGTGCGGATATCTATATTGGAGGGTTTTGAGAGAGTAATGAGTGTGTAAAAAAGATTACCAGGGACTCTGGGGGCTGGAAATGAGAGAGGGAAACAAAAGAAGGGGAGAAGGTAAGAGGCAAGGAGGAGAGAAAGCGTATGTTCCCTATCAGGCTGGAATAAACACAGCATTATTTTACTTTATGATCATACTATGCATTTATTGGGATGTGATAACAGTCTTGGCAATTTTACAGCCTATTGAGACTCACCAGAGAGCCTAGTGAGACTTGCAAAGAAGGTCTTCCTGCCCTAAACACAAACTTTTGTTCCTACTTCTAGATTAATAGATTTTATCTCAGGGCTCCCTTCCCTCTAAAAAACCAGCAGTCAGATGTGTTCACGTGGAAGGTTCAGGTGACTCTTCTATTCTGATTTGGGAAATGGCTGCTCCGAGTGAGTTGGTTCTCCCATGGGATGGCTCCCAGTGGGAAGGGAGGCCCGAGATTGGTCTGAGCTCGTGAACCTCAGCAGTCCTTTTCTCAAGCCTTTGCCCGGCACTCATTTGGTCCCCTGGGAACCTCTTAACTCCACAAGCCACTCTCAGATGTCTGGTGCAGGCTCTGGAGCATATTCTTCTCACATCTGCCTCCCCTCCCCTCCGAACCTTCGCGCAGGTCGCTGTGCCTGGAACACACGCGTTCTCTTCTTTGCCTGGCTAACCTCATCCCCTCCACGACCCCTCAGGTGTCATCTCACCCAGGGAGCCTCACAGACAGTGTCTCCTCCCCTCAAGGCCCACAGGGATTGGGAAGCCCCTCCTTGGTTCTCTCCTCCACAGCACTTCCCACACAGCCTTGGTTTCTGGCCTAACTCTCACAGCAGATTCAACACCCTTGAGAAGGGACGCTGGCAGGTCCATTTTACTTTCACCATGTCCAGTAGAGTGCATGGCACACAGAGGACACTCAGTAAAGGTTTCCTGAATGGATGTTTAGGGCATGATTCAGAAAATAAGAAATGTTACAAATCCCAAAGCATCAAGTTAACTAAGCTGTGTGTTCTAGAACATCCTTCCTCTCCTACTGGCACCCTGGCTCTCCTGCCCCAACAGCTATCAGGACAGGTAATCTTGTGACTATTCACCTCCTCCAAACTCCCTCTTCTTTTTCAGGTATTCTCTTGAACATCACTTCCTCAGAGGCCATCCCTGACCACCCAGTGCAACATAGCTACTTGGTCACTTGGTTACATATTAGTGTACTTTAATTTGCTACACACCACTTAATCCTACTGTTAACATTTTATTTATGTGTTTAATTACCTCCTATCTTCACCACTAGAATAAGCAAGCTCCGTTTGATCAGGGATAGGTGTTCACGGTTTTAAGCCCAGCATCTAGCACAGTGTGTGCCACACAGCGAAGTGTTCATTACATATTTGTTAAGTGAATGCATGCTACTGTTACTGTGTTCTGATTTAATTCTACGTGTGTCTTCTATGTTTGCTGTTGGATCAGATACTCCAGAGAAACTTAGAAGGGCCTCCTTTATGGTATTGGAAGTGGGGAGGGGAGCTCAGGTCTCTTCCCAGGCCAAGATGGGGTATGCTGCCTGCCTAGAGCTTCCACGTGGCCAGATGCTGAGGATTCTCAGCCCAGTGTCTGCAGGTCCCAGAAGCTGGAAATGCTCCTCTGGCTTTCTGTGAGAGCAGCTCCAGCTGCCCACGGCCCAGACATACAGAGGAATGTGTCCAAGGCTCCTAACTGGCCTGGCAGCTGGGTAGCAGGAAGCAGGCACAATGGCCACAGCACTGCGGATAGATATCTTCCTTTCCCCATATGGCCACCCCCAGAGTGCACATCACTGTGTGGCTAGCTGCAGAAACCGGCCCTGCTTCATGGTGGCTGGGCAGTGTGGCTCTCTGGCTCTGCTGGGAAAGGGCTCTCTGGCCCTTTGAGAAGCTGGGGCCCTGCGCCCGCCCCTCCTATTCCTGCAGAAATTGCTCTGCCAGCTCAGTGGTGGGCCAGGCTTGGAGTCTCTCACCTGCCCCTGGGCCTTCCTTGAAGCCCTCTGGTTTACTGGAAATCATAAACTGTTAGAGACAGCCTTTATCACACCCTGAACAGTGCACTCTTAATATTTAACGCCAGAGGCTGAAACAACCAGGGACGCTGGCCTCCTGGTTACTCCCAGTGACTGATATTTGCACCTGGTAACTGAGGTCAGATTTGCTTCTCTTAAGTCACATGATTTGCCTCAAGGCAGGAAGGTGTCGGGGTGGGCCACTTGTTGCAAAGGGCCCAGAAGGTGATTATAGAAGCTGCAAAGATTGTGCTTCTCAGGGAGCCAGACCTGGGAGCATGGAGCTGAGCTGGCAGCTGGTATATGACCCATGTGGGGCCTAAACCCCAACATTTCACTGAGAGCAAGCTTAGGATACCTTCTTCCCTCTAAAACACCTGCTGAATGGAGCCACTTTAAATCCTTCCTGGAATTGGGTGGGGCATTAATTAATTAACTAAAAAACTAATTAGATAGGTTGAATAGGCCACGTGGAAGATTCTGGTCACTTAAGGGTCTCCAAATCACAGTATAGGCCCCACCCTATCCAGACACCTAATCTTGCTCCAGGCTTTGCTTGACCTCAGGTATTTATCTCCTGGTTGTCATGGAAGCTGCTCAGATAAACAGAAACACAGCCAACCCGGCCCCTCTATCAGCCTTGGATCCTTCTGAGAGCAGTGGAGCTCCCTGGTGGCCACTGGTGGCCCTGCCCGCTGGGCTGGAAGCAGCACTACACCCACTCACACGTGAGGTCTCTTTCACACGGTCTCCTGAGGCACACAGTGGATGCTCAATAAGTGCTCATTGCATGAAGGCACACCCGGGGGGTGTATGTTAGTTCTCAGGCCTCAAGGTCCCTAAAAAACCCCTCAGTGGCTGCTGTGGTCGGAGCTGATCCACCCACCCCAGTCACGTCAGGGACCGCAGGCCAGGCTGGATACAGCCACTCAGCTCCTCAAGCCATCCAGTTGGCCCACAGGCCACCTCTCTGCTCTCAGAGCCCAGTAGACACAAACCTGTGAGGAAGGAGCCAGCTGTGGTCTGGTGACTCAGTTGGAGGGAAGGCGGAGACGATGTCTGGTTACACCAGCACTGGATGCCACATACCACAGACACAGCAGCAGAAGGCCCCACCATCCACATACCAGTGGAACGTCACCCTTGCTGTCTGTGCCCAACCCAGGACTGAGCACACTCTCAAAGTGAGTCCCTAACTACTCCTGAGGATGTATGGATAGCCTGAAGGGGACACTGCAAGAGGACTGAGGACGAAGCCACTGTCCCTACAGACCCTAAAATGGCTTCCGGAACAGGATCTGCAGTGTCCTCAGAGAAGCTTCTAAGGTCAGGCAGATGTTCACCTCTGTGGCACACAGCTTCGTCCAGAGAGGGGGCTGGGGGACAGACCAGACTACGTGATCTCTCGAGGCCACCAAAGTCAACCACTGCCCTGTTAAGGGAGGCAGGCAGGGGCTGAGTGCAGGCTCTGGCATTGGGCCTGGGAAGCTGGGGGCTGCTGTACAAAAGCAGTGTAGCCTTGGGCATCATTCAACCTCTGTCTCTTCATTTGGTTGTTACATGAATTAAAGAAGATAATATAAGTAAAACTTTATTAGAGTAAACCCTCAATATGTTTTAGCTATATAGTTATTTTTTTCATTCAAAAACACCAAACTAAAAAGAGAAGAAACTGTGAAAGATGACATGGCATTACACAGCAGCAGGAACCGAATGATCCACCCCAGATAACAGAAATGACTGCACATAACAATACAGCAAAGAGAGGTTTAAGCTCCTCGGCTCATTTTAAGCTCCTGAGTCATGGCAGATGCACAGCCTCTGTGAGGCTGAGCCACACGTGAAAGCTGTTTCCACCCACGTATTAGTGGAGTCCAGTGATGTGCTTAATAACAATAAGAATGATAAAAATAGCCACAACAGGCCATGCACATGCACGTTTGCATATGTTACTTTATTTCATACTGCATATGTGTGAGGTAGGTATTCTCATTCCCATTTTACAGATATAGAAACTGAGAACTAAAGGGGCTAAATAACTTTCCAAGCATGCCCCACCCATCCACCCCTGCACGCAGAGAAGCAGAGCTGGGATTCAAATCCAGGCCTGACTGTGGACTTGTCCACTGCACTATCCCACCTGAAGCAAAATTCCAAGTGCTATCCACTTCCTGGGAAAACCCATCTGGGCAGTTCTTAACTCTCCCTTACCAGCAGTAAGGGCACCCCACTGTGTACCTAAGACCAATGGGAACAGTCCTCTGACCACAGGGTGACCAGGGAAGCTGCAAGGGACATCTGCTGCCCCTGCCCCAATGGCAAATGTCAGGTTTCTTTTTCCAAAGGGTTTTAAGGAGACTCCTCCCATACCCAGTTCCCAGGCTTAAGCCTGAGAGTCCTCCTACAGCAGTAAGGGCCCAGCTCTGCTCAAGGATGGAGAATTCTAGAGCACCCAGCTGCCATCTGCATGCCTAGCCCAGCGCCCACCCCAGGCCAGGCTTGGTCCCTGTGAAGCCCCAGGGGGGTCCGCAGGATCTGGCCAGCACCAGGCAAGGGTGGAGCAGAGGAGTACTGGAATCACACCGCCCCCAGGCCCACTATGCCTCTCAGAAAACAAAGAAGGAGGCCCCCAATCCTCTGCTCCCACAGGTGCCCAGGATTGAGAATCTTGTGTGTTGAGGAAGCCTTGCCCTCCAATCCCCGATAAAAGCCAAAACCAGCTACCAGAGGATTAGCCTCAGACACAATTACCCATGTGTATTAACATTTTCTCTTGGAGACCAAAATGAATCCCAAGGCCAGAGCACTGGCCTGGGACCCCATAAGCCCTGGCTCCTACTTCCAGCTTTGCCTCTAACTCTCTACATGACCTTAAGCAAGTCACTTAACTCCCAGGTCTAAGGCTTTCCTTCCTGTTAAATGGGAATAATTACAGACAGTCATCATTGTAACCATCATTCCCTGAGGTTTTTCTCTGAGCCAGGCCCTGTGCCAGGAGCATCGTCACCTCTATCCCCGGAGTGCCCTCTAAGGTAGGTACTGTTTTCATTCCCGTTTTCAGACAAGGAAATTTTGGAGGAACCAGGGTCCACTGTTAGTAAAGGTAGACGTGGGTCTCAGTATCATGTCTGTATATCTACTGTGACATAAAGAATTAATTCATAAAGATCAAGGACAGAAGTAAAAGTGTTTTGAAAGAAAAAAAAAAGAGGAGGGGTGCACTGCATAATAGAAATACAAATTGCAACCCCCTGGACATGATTTAAAGGATATTCCTAATCCATTTAAGAACCTTCTGTGAGATCTGTCTACAGAATCAGAGACCTCTAAGATGAGGAAAACCCTCAATAACTCATTTTTTTCCTTTCTCTCTCCCGTTGGACAGGAATGTTCTGCCTACTCAAATTCCATAGGTGAGACCAGAAGGATCAAGCAAAGGCAACCCAGGGACTCAGGTTGTTTTGTGTGTTGCCTTAAGGCGGCTCAGGACATCTTAGGTACTTAACTATTTGTTGCATAGTCTGTGAAGGAGTGAGCAAAGGAATGAATGGAAAACTTCAGTACAAACGGAGTCCTCTTGTTCTCCTGCCTGCGCTAAAGGATCAGGGCAGTGACAAGAGTCGACTTGTGCTGTGGCTGCAGCTGTGCTGACACCCTGCCCAGATCACAATCAGCCCTGCGGCTCCCATTTTGGAGGAAAGGCTTGCCCAGGGACCTGTAGCTCCAAAACTCCTCAGGCACTCTCTGCAGCTCTTGGAACGTGCCTGGACTGTTGCTGTGCAGACTATGGAGGCCTGGCTGGGTGCCTGCCCCTGCTTTCCCAGGGCTTCATAAAGGCTGGGAAGTGACTTACCCCAAATCCCCCATCTTCCCCTTATCGGTTCAGCCCAGGGAGTGATGCTGACAAACAAATGCAGTCATGTGTAGACTCCCAGGGTCACACAAGGGTGGAGCTGGCTGAAGCCTTGGTGATCTGAAGATTCAGGCCAGTGCACGCATATATATATCTACCCTGGGCTCTGGGGGATCCAACCTCCACTAGCCATGTGACCTTGGAGAATTATTTGAAAAGAAAATATTTGAAAAGCACTGGTTTCCTCAGGTGGAAAATGGAAATAAAAGTCTCTCCTTTAAACAGTAAGCTTGTGTTCCTGTTCAAAAGTCTTTACTTCCTATTCTTTTTTTTTTTAAATACTTTTTAAAGTAATCTCTATACCCAACGTGGGGCTCAAACTCACAACTGCAAGATCAAGAGTTGCATGCTCCACTGACTCAGCCAAGCAGGTGCCCCCTTACTTCGTATTCTTTAGGGTTATTAAAGTCAAACTGCTTGGCTTGATAGTCAAATCCTACCATCACCCAAATCTTGTCAACTACCCTACTCATCATCACGCCTCCCAACTCCAGTTTGCTGTCATGTCTGTATGCCTACGACTATTACCCGCTTTCTTTCTCCCATTTGAGTTTACTAAAGTCTCAGGGGCAGGCCTCACAAAGCCTTCCCTCACTTGGGCTTCTCTGGCCATTCACAATTGGGCACTCAGAGGTGTTAGTACTGTATGTCAACAGGTAGGAACAAAGCTTTGACTCTCAAACCAGAAGGTGGGATCCTTGAGGGCTACCATCTCTTATGATATCTCTCCTGTCATGCATTGAATGATACATAAAAATTCCTGTTGACTCACCCGAAGTCAGAATTCAGTTAAAACACCCCCAAAGGAAGGAAAATAGAGATAAAGAAAGAAATTGGAGGCAAACTCAAATCACTCCTATTTCTGCAGGTATGGTTGGTGTGAAAAGAAAAACAATGCTCTCTAACTTCAACCGAGACATGAGAAGTAGAGGAACTCCCTAAAAACAATGCATAGAATAAATCACAAGGACTGGCCTCACTTAGAGATTTCAGGAAGGAAAACACAGTTAAACTGAAAACTGTTAAGTCCTGTTTAAAAAAACAAAACAAAACAAACATAATAACAAAAAACAGCCCGGAAATGTTTTTTAGTACCGCATCTATCAAAGTCCCTTAGGGGCTTGATTCGTCCTTTAGTACATTCTTCCTAACACCTGCTTTTACTAAAAACCAACAGCTCAACACCAGAGCTTTGTGAGTCAGAAGCAGAGTGAAACTGGACACAGAGGTTCTCAGCTGTGAAGCACGTCACCCAGTTAACAAGCAATAACCATACTAAGTATTACCAGTCAGTGCCCTGCAGCCATGAGGGTGGGCCAGGGGAAGCTGGGCCGAAGGCAGATGGGTGTCACACATCACCCAGATTCTCCTCCCACCTCGTTCCTCTCTCTGGTCCCGGCTTCCACCTCAACCACCCAGCAGCCAAACACACCCAGAAAAAAATCCTTGTACCACCTTCCACCCAGACTAATTCCACAACATTTCAAGTGAGACCTCAGGACCAATACATATTTCTTTCCTAATTTTTTTAAAGTTTATTTATTTATTTTGAGAGAGGGGAGGGGGGGAGGATGAGGAGGGACAGAGAGAGAGGGAGAGAGAGAATAGCAAGGAGGCTTCATGCCATCAGTGCAGAGCCTGATGACGGGCTTGAACCCATGAACCATGAGATCATGATCTGAGTTGACATAAAGAGTCGATACTTAACCAACTGAGCAACACAGGCGCCCCAGCCTATTTTTTTTTTAAACAAAAATAGTAAAACATAGAACTCAGAAAACTCAAGTGATATGGAGAATTAGATCTAGACACCTTTTGATTTTAACTTTGTGTTATATAGTTAATCTCTCTGAATGGAAATCTACATCTACACAAAACAATTGTCCCTTTAAGTTACAAACAACACTGACATAGCTCTATTCCTCTCTTAAATCTTTAAAAACTGGAATTGCTCATTACAACTTACAGTCATAAAACTTACAACTTACAATCATGGCCCCCACAAAAACCCACACTCCAAAATATTCATAGTGTTATAACAGCCAAAACTGAAATCAACCCAAATGTCCATCAAATGATGAATGAGAGCCCAAAGGCAGTATATCCACACAATGGAATATTACTTGGCAATGAAAAGGAATGGAGCACTAACACATGCTGTGACATGGTGCGAAGTGAAAGAAGCCAGACGCAGATCACAGGTGGTGTGGCTCTATTTCTATAATGTCCAGTATAGGATGTCTAGAAACAGAAAGTAGATGAGTGGCTGCCAGTGGCGTGGGGAAATCGGGAGAGTGGAGGTGGGTGACAATTTAGGGGTACACTTTCTTTTGGGGTAATGAAAATGTTATAAAATTGACTGGTGATGGATGCATAACTGTGAATATATTAAAAACCATTCAATCATATATTTTTTTTGTTTATTTTTGAGAGAGAGAGAGAGAGAGAGAGAGAGAGAGAGAACACATGAGTGGGGGAGGGTCAGAGAGAGAGGGAGACAGAGGATCCGAGGCAGGCTCTGTCCTGACAGCAAAGAGCCCAATGAGGGGCTTGAACTCATAAGATCATGACCTGAACTGAAGTCAGATGCTTAACTGACGGAGCCACGCAGGCGCCCCTTAATCATACATTTTAAATGGATGAATTGTATGGTGTGAGAACTATAGCTCAGTAAAGCTGTTTTAAAAAAAAAAAAAGTACAAGGAAAAAATATCTCACACAGGCTGGTGACTGTTGCTTGTGAAAGTGATTGGTGTCAATCTACTGGTTTGAAACATCCACAGTGAATGTGTCCTCAAGGCTCTTTGTGCTGAGGGGCTAGAGAAGTGCCTCAAAGTAGCACTCAGGAAGATGCCCCCGGGACAAAGAACAGCTCTTCTTCCACTGGCCACAGTTTTAACTGCAGCATTTTAGAATGCTCCGATATCAGGAGGCACTTATGAGTGGTCTGGCTTATAACATAACTGACATGGGCGACACATCAGCTGTGGGTTGTACCAGTCATCAGAGGTAAGCTGAGACAGGGTCACACTCAGGGTGCTCAGGGTCGTCACCGTGTGCACCCTCAGATGGGTCACCAGACGTTCCACACACAGAGGAAGACTCTTCCCACTTGTCTGATTTATGGAGGTTCCAGACCCTTCAAATGATCCATAAAGCTACCTTGCGCCAAGTACACAAGGATATGCATAAGGAAAATAGTAACAAAGGCAAATTTTGCTAGTGTGTCAATAATTCAGGTTAAAAGAAATAAAGAAAAATAGGATTATGTGAAGTTAGGATGTAGATTTAAGAGAGTGAGGTTATTTAGGGACTAATTTTGTTTTCCATTACTTCTACTTTGTTCCTTTTTCTGGTCTACAAGCACAAATATGATTCATCCTCTACCCATAGGTGGCCAGCCTCGTTTTCTGATAAGAGGCAAGAGTGACAGAGACCTTGGGCTGCACACCCTGGCTTGCCACATATCACCTCTGTACATAATTTAATCTCTGGGCCGTGGTTCTGCATTTGTAACAAAGGAATAATATTTGCTATTTGACCAGGTTTTTGTGGGGGCCAAATGAGATATAAACCGCATAGCAGTGCCTGACACACAGAGTCTTGGGGCAAAGCAGGCAGAGGGTAGGATGAAGGACAGGGATCATCAAGCTCCTTGCAAAGAAGGACTAGTGACACTGAAGGAAACTGTCACAGAATCCCTGTCACACACGGCCCTAAAGGGGTTGCGAGTCAGGAAAGAACAGCATCAAACCAAGCAGGTGCCGAAAATCAGGAAGTCTCTCCTAGATCTCATCACAATGCCAAGAAGCAGCACAATGGCCTTAGCCTTCTGGACAGAAAGTACTCTTATTCCCAAATAGGAAACTTAGAGTTATTATCTGTGGAGGGCGAATGGGGTCGAAACAGAACATCAACAATCCTCACACAACTGCTCACATTGCAGGTTGCAGAGGGGAGTCCATTTTCTTGTCTCCCTGCTGTCCCTCCTCAGGGCCACTTGCGGTGCAGACAAGTCCAGGGCGTGCTGCCATCTGCAGGCAAAACAGGAAAAAGCACAAGTCATGAACCAAATCATCCACCTGAAGTGCCTACCAACTGCCCTTCCCCACTCCCACCCCTGGCCTGTCCACAGGCAGCTGCAACAGCTGGGTCCACCCAGGTGCAGGAGCCAGGAGAACCCACTCAGTTCAGTTTGTGATCCCACCACAGAGTCACGACATAGTAAGAACTGTAAATTGTAAACTATCAAGGACTCAAGCATTTCTTAATAGCAACAACAAGCAAACTTACACAGAACTCACCAAGTACCGGACACTGCTCCAAATGATTTACATTTAGTAACTCATTTAATCCTCACAAAAATGTTTTAGGGGCGCCTGGGTGGCTCAGTCCATTAAGTGTGTGACTCTTGATTTTGGTTCCAGTCATGATCTCACAGTTCGTGGGATCGAGCCCCAAGTCTGGCTCTGCACTGACAGCAGGGAACCTGCTCTCTCTCTCCCTTTCTCTGCCCCTCCCCTGCTCACACAAATGCTCACTCTCTCTCAGAATAAATAAACTTTTAAAAAAATTGAATATTTTAAAGGTCCCTGCTGTTTTGCCTGATTAGTAAGTTATCATATGAATAATTAAAATGAAGAACTTGATAATGGCCAATTTCAAAGAGGGGTCAGCTATGAAAACTTTGAGAGAGGATCTGAGCATCCTGCATATCATGCATCCCTCATTTATCAAGCACCTGTTATGGACCAGACACTGCTCTAGGACCTGGAATGAACCCAAAAGACAAAGTCCCTTCTAACGTGGGCTTCCATTCTGGTGGAGGGATGTGACAAGAGAAGGAGCAATAAATGCTGTGCAGAAACAGCAGCAGGGTAAGGGAACAGAGGGTGATGACAAAACCATTGATATGCATTCACTCACTTATTCATTTATCCCCATGTACTTATTAACCATCTACCATAAGCAGGACATTGTGCTGGGATCCAACAAAGGGCAAAACCCACACATGGTCCTTGCCTGTATGGAGTACTTACTCACATAGGAGAAGCATATATTAATCAAATGATCACTGAAATAAATGCAAAGGTATAACGACCTGTGGTTAAGTGTGACAGCAGAAAGGCGCAAGCCACTATGAGAGCATCCTAAAGAGGCCTGATCTTGTCTGAAGCCTTGGGAAGACCTGGAATGGAGTGTAGGGCAAAAAACACGTGCAAAGGCTGGAACACACAGCAAGCCAGAGGCTGGGTAGGGAGAGCGGAGGTACGGGGAGGCAGCCCTTGTATGGCACCCCCAGCCCTGAAAGGCTTGCATCCTCTGAGGACTGGAGCACCATGTGAGAATTTTAGGCAGAGGAGTAATGTGATTGGATGTGTGTGTGTGTTTTTAAAATGCTGTACTACGTGGTAGGCTGAATAATGGCCCTTCCAAAGATGTTGATGTCTGAATCCCTGCAAGTAGTGAATATATCCCCTAACATGGAGAAAGGCAGAATGTGATAAATTAAGGATCTTGAGATGGGAAGATGATCTTGGATTATGCAGGTGGGCCCAATGTAATCACAGGTGTCCTTACAAGAGGGAGGCAGATGAAGATGTGACTATAGAAGAGGAGCATCAGAGCAGTACAACCTGAGAAAGACCTGTTGGTTCAAAAGATGGAAGAAGGGGCCATGAGCCAAGGAATGCAGGAAGCCTCAAAAAGCTGGAAGAGGCAACTAAATGATTTTCCTCCAGAGCCTCCAAAAGGAACACAGCCCTGATGAAACTTTGATTTTAGGACTTTGAACTTCAGACTTTGTGGTAATCTGTTATAGCAGCCATAAGAGACTAACACACATTGGCTTCTGTGACAAAATAGTCAAGAGGTAATGAGAAGTGGGGACCAGTTGGAGGTCACTGTGTTATCCAGGCAAGAGATGTGACAATTTGAATCACAGCAGTGGTGGCATTGGGAGTGGAGAGGAGTTGAGGGACCCTAGGAAAGGGGGAGTTGGCCAGTCAAAGGTCTTGCTACAACCTGGCAGATGTCACTGGAAGGCTGCAATAGGCCTTCTTGAGGCTCAGGACCAGGCTGTCTGGCCCTGGCCAGGGCCCAGCATCCTTTGTAGAAAGAGGAAGCCTGCACCAAGGCAGTGAGACCACTCTCAGAAACAGACATCATCTAGTCTCTCAGTAGGGACCTGCTGACCCCATTCCCACAAAAGAATCCAAGAGTTTCAAGAAAAAAGTTCTGCAGTTCGCTAAGAATTTCTACTAGGCAAAAGGTAGAAATTGTTTCTGCCAAGCATTAGACCTTGCAGTGAACATATTTTTCTTCCCAACAGAGGTTTTGTAAACCTAGCAAGGAGACATCCAAATTTAAACATATGTATCTCCAACCCAGCTTGATGTGGGGCTTGATTCCACAACCCTGGGATCATGACCTGAGCCGAAATCAAGATCAAACACTCAATCAACTGAGCCACCTGACCGCCCTGGTTTCCAATTTTCTGATAGCAGAAGTCTCACTGAGAGGAACAGCTTCCTATATAAGAACACTCCATTTAAAATCGGTATCTGGGGACGCCTGGGTGGCTCAGTCGGTTGAGCATCCGACTTTGGCTCAGGTCATGATCTCACAGTTCGTGAGTTTGAGCCCCGCATTGGGCTCTGTGCTGACAGCTCAGAGCCTGGAGCCTGCTTCCGATTCTGTGTCTCCCTCTCTCTCTGCCCCTCCCCTGCTCATGCTCTGTCTCTCTCTCTCTGTCTCAAAAATAAATAAAACATTAAAAATTTTTTTTAAATCTGCATCTGAAGCTCTGATTATTCTTTAGTGTCATGTTTTGCACGTTTTAGTCATCCATAAGTCACCATAACTATTTCACCAAAATTAAATACTTTATGTACTATACTTAATATTTCTTTTTAAATTAATTAATTCCTGCCCTTAAATAATAAATGAATCTTAAAAGCAAACTTTATTTACTACTATAAATGGAAAACCAGCATCTTATGTCATAAAGGAAGGCAATCTTACAGACAAACACAATGGAAAACAAAAACCCGTTGTGAAAATATAGTTAAGATATTGCTATCCTTTTGCTCATTCTTTGATATCAAAAGGGAGATTGGCAAAATTTAGAGAGGTGTTAAAGACATAGCAGCACCAAACTGACAGCTTTCTCCCTCCCTTGATCAGAACACTGAAAAGGAATTGACAGGGAATGAATAACTTTCTCAATATGCAAATCCTGTGAGACGACGCCACATATGTGTTCCACCTGGAATTACCCTGCACCACCTGACATCACCTCTCATAGGAACATGTCTTAGCATATAGTTCTAGAAGTAGAATTACTGCAATAAAAGATGTCGACACTTTAAGAAGCTTTTGATAGGGGCACCTGGCTGGCTCAGTCGAAGGAGCAAGTGACTCTTGATCTCGGGGTTGTGAGTTCGAACCACATGTTGGATGTAGAGATTACTTAAAGATAAAATCTTTTAAAAATTACAATAAAAAAAAAAGCTTTTGATAAACACCATCCAGATTAGTTTCACCACAGTTTTAATGTAAGAGTGCCCACTTGGCTCCAACCTCAAATAGTTAAGTATTATAAACACAAATGTTAAAACGTTAAGCGTTATAGTGTAAGATATTCACCAGCTGAATTTTCAAAGCGATTTTCATATTCTTCTAGCCAGTCTCTGACCCTGGGGCAGGACAATTACATGAACCTTCAGTTAGTGGTAAGTTTACACAAACTGATATTGCTCTTGGTTTAACCAAGCTAAAGTAAACTAAGTAAAACATGAGGAAGTGACTAGCATTGGCAAATACTTCAGAATGTTTTTGTGCCAGCAAAGGTCAAATGAGGCTCAGAATAGCATGGATTCCAAAGTAGACTTTTGAGAAATAAGGAAGCCAGAGAAGCATTACTCACGAGACACCAACCACTATAAATACTTCAGAAAGTTAATGAAAACTCTAAAAGAAACATATGTGTGAGCCTTCCTATCCTAATGTGATAGGGCCACTGCACAAATGCAGTTTAATGCACTTGTACAGATGAATAAAATTGTTAACAAAAGATTTCTAAAATAGAAAAAGAAAAGTGTATTCTGAAGTATGAAGAATTAATAACAATAGGAAGCTTCCAGATTATTTCAGTAATTCCTGGGCAGACACTTAATGTGTGTTTGCACCTATGAGGGAAAGTAAGGGACAAGAGAATTAAAAACATAAAGAGTTTCTTATGTTTGGGAAGAGGTTAGAGGTTCTGATTAACTTTTGGTGTTTATAGGAAAACATAAATTTGTTTATGCTTAAGAAATTAAAGAGGGCTCCCTGTAAGGTACAGAATTCCAACTCATTAAATAAAAAGAAAGAAGAGGGGCTCCCGGGTGGCTCAGTCAGTTGAGCATCCGTGTGACTCTTGATTTTGGATCAGGTCATGATCTCACTATTCATAGGATCGAGCCCCGCATCTGGCTCTGTGCTGACAGCATGGAGCCTGCTTGTGATTCTCTCTCTCCCTCTCTCTCTCTCTGCCCCTCCCCTGCTTGTATAAGTACACACTTCCTCTCCCTCTCTCTAAAATAAATAAACTAAAAAAAAAAAAAGAAGGAAGGAATGGAAACAGATACCTTGATTAATCCAGAAAAAGTCATAAGAACAAAAAGAAAAGGAAGAACTCATGATAAATATTTGGCAAAACAAGAAGGCAGAAATAAGGCCCAAAATAAATATATGGTAAAACCTTGAATTGTGAGTAACTTGTTCTGCCAGTGCCAAGACAAGCAAACATTTCTAATAAATTTTAACTTGATAAATGAGCGATGTCTTGCAATATGAGTAGTACATGACACCAAATGTTACATGATCACAACTGAGCCTATGGTTCTTGAAATTTGCTTTGATACACAAGTGCTTTGGTTTACAAGCATGTCTCTGGAATGAATTATGCTCGTAAACCAAGGTTTTACTTGCATGTCAATTAAACTCTACTATTAAAAAATCAAGACTTTCAACTTAATTTCCTATTAGTTGGAAAACAAGTAAATAAATTATGATATACCATTTTAATGGATGTGTGTGTGTGTGTGTGTGTGTGTGTGTGTGTGTGTGTGTGTACACCAGAAAAAGAGGCCCAGGACATTCATAGTTTAGAAAAGTTGTAGAAAAATGCATAAGCAGAGAAAAGGATCCAGAAAAACACTAATTTGGTAATGGTGGTTGCCTATAAAGAGTGCAATTATAGGAGACAGGAGCAGGTTTTCCTATCTCACTTTACAAGTGCCTACACTGAATCTATTACAAATAGCATATAACCAAAGAAATAAGAAGGAATGAAATAATAAATATAAGGGCAGAATCAGTGAAATAGAAGATACACAGAACAAAAAATAAAGGTGATTAATAAAATAAAAGTATTTCTTTGTGAGGTTTTTTGAATTTGAATTTATTTTTTAATTAAGTTTTTAATTTTAAGTAGGGTTAACATACACTTTTAGATTTGTTTCAGGTGTACAATCCAGTGATTCAACAATTCTATGTATCATGGCTCATCACGATCAAAGTATTTCTTTGAACACAGGGAGACAGAACAAGAATAATATGGGGGTAAAAAAGACTACAGAAAAAAAAAGGCATGACAAATATGACAGACATTTAAAAACCTATAAAAGAACAATATAACTGTATTTTTCTATATAACTATAAATAACTATATAACTGTAAATAACTACATGACAATACATTTTGAAAACAAAGATGAAATCAATACATTTCTAGAAAAAAATGCCAAAATTGGCATAAAAATGTGAATAACCATTTAAGAAATTGAAGTTATTCTATTCTATTCTATTCTATTCTATTCTATTCTATTCTATTCTATTCTTTCTTTAGTAGGCTTCATGCCCAGCACAGAGCCCAACATGAGGCTTGACCTCATGACCCAGAGATCAAGACTTGAGCTGAGATCAAGAGTCAGATGCTTAATCGATTGAGCCACCCAGGCACTCCAAAACCAAAGTAATCTAAAAAACTTATTCTCCATAAAGTTTCAGGGCTATGACGTTTTACAAGAGCATCCTACTACCTTCCAAAGAACAGACACTCTTTCCTTAAATGTGTTACTCTGGAAAATTAAAAAAAAAAAAAAAAAAAAAAGGAGGAAACATCACCCAACCTAATGTTGCTATAATTTTGAAATTTGGAATATGGACTGTTCATAAAAAGAAAATATGGGCCAGTTTCACTTCTAAACATGGATGCCAAACACCCAAATAAAATATTACCTAACCAAATCCAAAAAAGTATTAAGAATATATCATAATAAAATATTTAAAAATGGTTCAAAGTCAGAAAATCTCTCAATGTAATTCACTACATTAATGGATTATGGAAGAAGTTACTACTGCTCAACATCTCTCTGTTGTCCTTTGCCTCCTGGGAATACCATTAAACTTCCCAGCCACCTTAAAATACGTGGGACCAGGTGACTAGTCCTCGTCAACGGAATGAGAGGAGTAGTGATATGTGTCCTCTCTTGCCATCATAGAGAACTCGCTGAAGGACTTAGGTCCTAGCAGTTGGGGAAGCAACTGGCTAGAAGGAGCCTGGGTTCCTGAACAACTAAGTGAAGGAGAGCCTACTATCTTCCCAACACCTTCGACTGTGTCTTGAGTGATAAATAAATAGCATTATTGGTTTAAGTCACTGAAACATTGGGGCTGTTACAGTAGCTAAGATTATACACTCTAATAATACATTGAAAACTGATATGGGGAAGACGATTATCTCCCCAGATGATTATCTTCCCAGACACAGAGAGATCATTTGACAAAGTTCAATGCTAATTCGTGTTAAAAACAAAAACAAGGGGCACCTGGCTGCCTCAGTTGGAGGAGCATGCAACTCTTGATCTCGGGTTTGTGAGTTCAAGCACCACACTGGGTATAGAGACTACTAAAAAATAAATACCTTAAACAAAACAAGAACCAGCTTTTGGGAGCTGAAACAGAATTAGGAGACCAAACCCCTGTCTTCCCCACTACCCTCTTTCCTTCATCGCTTGATTATTCATTACTTTAGCCCCATATTGATGCATTTTCTTACAAAATTTTTCATTGGAAACTAATGCATGAATTTTATCTATTTTCCTTGATATCTCAGATCCTAAGGAAAGGGATACAAACCTATAGCTAACATCATACTTAATAGAGAAACTACATATATTCTTTTTAAGAAATGGAACAAGACAACGATTCCAGCTATCCCCACCAACATGTAATAGAATTATAGAAAAATTAACCACTACAAGGAAATAATAAGAAGTAAAACCAAGTATAAAATTGGAAGGAACGAGTCAAAAGTTGTCAGTGTTTGCAACTGGTATAGTTATTTCACACAAAACTCTCAAGAGAATCCACAGAAACACTATTAGAATTAATAGGAGTTCAAAAAGAGAGCTGGATATGAGACTAACTTAAAAACAACTGACTACACTTCTTCACACCAACAGTAACCAACCAAAGAGAGAAAGACAGAGAGAGAGAGAGAGAGAGAGTGTGTGTGTGTGAGAGAGAGAGAGAGAGAGAGACAGAGAGAGAGAGAGAGAGAAGATATGTAACAGTGTAACCTATAACAATGTGAAAAAATAAAAAAAAACACTTATAATAGTAATATTATTGAATCTAGGAATTTTTGTTTCTTAAGAGAGAGCAAAAGAGCAGGAGCGGGTGAAAGGGTAGAGGGAGAGAGAGGGAATTTTAAGCAGGCTTCACACTCCGTACGGAGCCCAACATGGGACTCGATCCCACAACTCTGGGAATATGACCTGAGCAATCCCACAATCCTGGGATTATGACCTGAGCCGAAATCAAGAGTTGGACACTCAAGTGACTGAACCACCCAGGCACCTCTCTAGGAATTATCTTAATAAAGAATGTATAACAGACTTGTGGAGAAAATTTGAAAAACTGTATTAAAGTATATAAAAGAAACATGAATAAATGCAGAGGTAGACCATACTCACAAGTGAGATGGCATGACACTAAAAGGTGTCAATTCTTTACAGATGAACCTATGATTTCAATTAATTTCTAATCAAAATTTCAGAAAGACTTTTGTGAACTTTACAGACAGATTTTAAAATATTTATTAAAGAATAAATCCATGACAAGCTACGAAAAGTTTGAAAAAGAACAAAAAGGTAGATATTAAGATATATTACAAAGCCATAATAAAAACAAAATCCAACTGGGTTAAAGATGTAAATGTAGAAGAATAACCGAAGTTAGTAGGAGAAAATATAGAAAAACTTTTTGATCTTCAGGTAGGTAAGGGTTTTTAAAATAAGATGCAAATAGCTCAAGCTAAAAGGAGAAAGATGATGGATGTGACTACACAAAGTTTAAAGATTTATGTTAAAAAAAAAAAAGAAGAAGAAGAAGAAGACAATGGACCTAAATGTAAAAGCTGAAACGATAAAGGTCTTAGATGAAAACATAGGAGTGACCCCTTACAACCTTGAGTTAGGCAAGAATTTCTTAGATATGACACAAAAACACAACAGGTAAGAGAGAAGATTGATCAGTTGGATATCAACAAAATTGAACACCATCAAGAAAGTGAAAAGATAACTCACAGAATGGGAGAAACTATTTGCAACTGATACATCTGAGAAAGGATAAATATCAAGAATATATAAATAACTTACAATTCTATGATAAAAAACAAAGAATCCAACTTTAAAAATAGATCTGAATAGGGGCACCTAGGTGGCTCAGTTGAGCGACCAACTCTTGATTTTGGCTCAGGTCATGATCTCACGGTTTGTGAATTCAAGCTCCACCTCAAGCTCTGCCCTGATGGTGCAGAGCCTACTTGGGATTCTCTCTGTCCCCATCTCTCTCTGCCTCTCCCACTTGCTCTCTCTCTCTCAAAATAAATAAATAAATACACATTAAAAAAATAGATCTGAATAGACATTTCTCCAAAGCAGATACAGATATACAAGTGGTTAGTAAGCACATGAAAATATGTTCAAAATCATTAACCATCAGGGAAGCATAAATCAAAACCACAATGAGCTACAACTTCACACCTGCTAGGTTGGCTATAACCAAAATGACAGACAAGTGTTGGTGAGGATGTGAAGAAAATGGAACCCTCATGCACTGCAGGTAAGACCGTAAAATGTTGCAGCTGTTTTAGAAAACCATTTGGGACTTCCTCAAAAATTTAAACATAGAGATACCATATGATCCAGCCATTCCACTTCTAGGTATATATCCAAAAGAAACGGAAATATGTGTTCACACAAAAACTGTACATGAATGTTCACAGAAGCATTATTTATAATAGCCAAAAAGTAAAAACAACCTAAGTGTGCACCAACTGATAAACAGATAAACCAAAAGCAGTATACCCACATGAGGGAATATTATTGGGCAATAAAAAGGAACAAATTACTGCTATAGGCTATAATGTGGATAAATCTACACTACATTATGCTAAGTGAAAGAAGCCAGTCACGACAAAAACATACTGTAGAACCCCATTTATATGAAATGTTCAGAAACAGGCAAATACAGACAGGAAGTAGATTAGTGCTTGCCTAGGGCTTGGGAGGAGCATATTGAGGGAAACTGGAGGGTGACTGCTAATGGAGTAATAAAAAATTCTAAAATTAGATCATGATGATAGTTACCCACTCTGTAAATGTACCATAAACCAATGAGTTCACTTTAAATAGGTGGATTTTGTGGTATAAAAATTATATCTCAATAAAGTTAATAATAAAAAGGAGACCATATGTGAGATTAACAGATGGGAGACAAGACTAGGGGAAGACTTAAAACATCCACATCTGACAAAGGACTAACACTTTAACATGTAAGGATACCAATACAGAAGGAACCATAAGAGACTCTTAAATACAGAGAACAAACTGAGGGTTGCTGGAGGGGTGCTGGGTGGGGGGATGGGCTAAATAGGTGATGGGCATTCAGGAGGGCACTTGTTGGGAGGAGCACTGGGTGTTGTATACAAGTGATGAATCACTAAATTCTACTCCTGAAACCATTTATTACACTATATGTTAACTAACTTGGTTTTAAATAAAATAAACAACAATACATAAAACAACAACAAAAAAATAAGGAACAAAATGCAAACCCTATATAGAAAAATATCAGAAATCTGAAAGAAAAGAAGGGCAAATTAGATGGATAGACAGTTCACAAATGACAAAACAATATGATGAGATGCTCAATTAAAACAGAAATGGAGTACTGCTTTAACCTAGTAGTTTGACAAAAATTAGTAAATTAAATAATAGTAAGTGCCAGCAGCTGTTGGAAAAGTGACTTTTTATGCACTCCTGGTGGGAGGAAACCGATGAAGTCATTCTGCAGCACAAAGTAGCAGTTTTTATTAAAAGACATCAGTCTTTTACCAACAGTTCCATATCTGTCTATCAAAAAAATTCTTGCACAAGGCCACAGGGAGATACTCAAAAGGACGTTTGGTGCAGAACTGTTCATGCAGGCAAGGGCTTACAGGCCACCGATGTCTACCCCCAGGAGCCTGTTAGGTACTTGTGGTGTATACTTTTCATACAAAACTATGCAACCGCCAGGAGTAATGAATTAGACTTACATACAGCATTATGGTTTGACTCAAAAACATAATGTGGAAGGGAAAAAAGAAATAGTATGAGATTTATAGCATAATAGTATTTATTTAGTTAAGTGCAACAAAAGCAAAACATGACATATGTTTCAAAGATATACGTGTTCTAAGACGATATAATAAAATGTACTTTGGAAGAACGAACAAATACGCCAGCATGGCCTCCTGTCTGTGTGCGCATGGGGAGGAGGGTGTTGAGAGAGAAATGGAGTATAAAGGGAGGAAATAACAAAGTGAAATAAAATGAGAGACTCAAAATGGACCAAGGATTATAGTATGCCATGAACTAAGATATATGAGCAATTAAATTTGTGAGACCTGAGATACTAAGAAAAATAAAATCCCATGCATTACTTTTCAGTGAAAAATTTAAGAAAGTCCATCACATGTTGGAGGCTAAGTCAATGAAACATAAAACTACGGACAAAAGAAGGTAGTGGGAAAGCCAGAGGCTTGCTTGGTCTCCAGCTGAGTAATTCAGTTTCCAGGGAAGAAAGAACACAGGGTGGTAGAAAGGTAGTGGATGTTGTCCCCACTACACCACCTCCTCCCCCTGCAGACAGGAGACAGGGGAGCAAAGGGAGAGAACCATCCACTACAGCTGAACTTCAGTTAACAGAAGGGAGAGAACAGGACATTATGGAATTCAGAAGAAAAGGAATAACTGATTGAATCCAAGAATCTGATTTTTTTGCCTCATGATAAAGGCAGCGTTTTCTAAAAGCAATGAATACTCAACACCGCCCTGGAGCAAGGCAGGAGAAGACCTCCATGCTTTAAAAATCAAGACCTTATGGGGGCGCCTGGGTGGCTCAGTTCATTAAGCGACAGACTTCGGCTCAGGTCATGATCTTGCAGTCAGTGAGCTTGAGCCCCATGTGGGGCTCTGTGCTGACAGCTTAGAGCCTGGATTCTGCTTCAGATTCTGTGAGTGTCTCTCTGTCTCTGTCTCCCCTCCCCCACTCGTGCTCTCTCTCTCCCTCTCAAAAATAAATAAATGTTAAAAAAAATTTAAAAAAAATCAGGACCTTATGCCATCTTTTGTCAAATTCGGATGGCTATTTTCAAAGTTAAGATTATTCAAGTTTTGTTTTAGTAATGGGCCTTATGATCAGATCCATGTGATTAGGCTGAATTCATTTTTATTGAGACAAACGCTGATTAAAAGGGGGTTCATGGTACTGGCTACAAAAACCGTCATCATTCGAATATAAGTCAAGTAAGCCACTTTACTTTCAACACTTAGTGCCTTCTACAGTGTATGCTTGTCCCACATAACTGGCTTTCTGGGATATACATATATACACACACATACATACACATACATACATACCCTAGATATATTCCTTCTTTTGTCTTGCCTTTTTCACTTACCCCTGGGGACATTACACATCTCACCGCCCCCCCCGCCAATGTCTTCCCAGTGGTTGTGCCCACAGCCTTGAGGTGGAGCCCAGTTCCCGCACCCCACGATCAACTTAGCGTTAACGGGACGAGAGCACTCATCTTTCACCCTTCTGCGGGCAGATGCAGTGGACAGAAAGTTTCCTGGTCTGGGAAGGACTCAGTCCCTGAGTGCACCCATCCCCGACCATTATCGCCAGCCCCAGGGTTGGAGCGAGCCCCTGTCTTCTCACGAACAGAGCGTTGGGGAGAGGGTGACGGCCTGGCCTAGCTGATGTCCATGCCTATGACCAAGAGAGGCGAGCTGCAAGCCTGCCAGTTCAGGAAACGGTTGGAAGGCACCCCAGGCGCGCCCAAGTGCACCCTATCTGTAAAACGTAGAAAGGCAAACTACAGGAGGAGTGGAGCTGAGTGGGGAAGAGGAGTCTCACAGGTACGAAGGGGTAAATTATGAGTTCCTCCCTGCTGAGCTCAGGTGAAGCACTCTGCCCAGCATTTTATACAACCCCCACTTCGATTTTTACTGAAGCCCGCTGGGGGGTGGGGGACCGGTGGCGTCGTACAAAAAGGAAACGTGCGATGGGAACCCTGGCCTGTCTTGCCGAGGTGCGACCTCGGCCCCGGGCTGCCACATGCTTGGTACGCTGCTCTAAGCTCCCTCAGGTGGTCTTCAGCCGGGCCCGGAGGACAAGAGCCCTGCAGGCCCGGGCGCTGCCGCGTCGCCGCCACCCCAGCCCCGCGGCAGGAGCCCCCCGCAAGACCCGCCCGTGCGTCACAGGCCCGCCTGGCGTCCCGCCCGCCGGGTCCGCAAGGAGGAGCCCGCGAGGCGGCCGCCACGGGGCTGCGCTTACCTAGTCTGGCGCGGGTAGGGGCTCCAGCTCCCAGGCTCCTCGCCGACCGCCGCCGTTTTGTGCGTCCCTCGCCCCGACGGCAGCTGCGCCGGCCCGGGCCACGGCCACGGTCACTTTCATTTTCCTCAACAACAGCGGCAGGAAAGCGAAAGCGAAAATGCCGAGAGGCGGGCCCCGGCCGAGCGCGGTGAACGCGGAGCGCGGGCTGGCAGCCAGAGGCGGGGGCTCAGGTCTCGGGCCTGCATGCGGGCGGCCGGGCGGCGTTCGGGCGGGAACCCCGTCCACCTGAGGCGCCGGAGCGAGCCTGGCGCGAACACCTCCGCGGGACGGGGCCCGGGCCGCGTCCGGGCAGCAGGTGGAGAGGCCCGCCGCGCGCCGTCGTTCGTCCGCGCGGCCTACTGTGCCTCGGTCCATCGGGGTTGCTTCCCAGGCCGCCCCTTAGCGCCTGCTTCGGCTTCGGGTCTGGTGGCGGCGCTTTCTGGGTTTCTGGCGTCCGGAGGCGGGTTTGGCCTGGGCGACCAGGAGCAAGCCTCTGAGGGGGTCTCGGGTGGGGGCGCTGAGCCAGCTGGGGTCGGCCTGTCCCCAAGCCTGGGCATGCGCACTGGTCCATCTGCCAAGTTGGCGGCACCGTAGCTTCGAACAGCCTGGTCGTGACCATGAGGTACCAGGCTCCTCATCCTGGGTCAGTGGAGAAATAAAAAGTCAGTGGTATCAAGGAAATGGGGATTCTTCATTTGATTAAGAAAAACTGAACAGCAAGCTTAAGACTTGGACTCCCTGGACTAATTGGTGCCCATCAATACCCAAGGATTTAGAGGCTTATCACTTATTGGCTGTGTGATTTGGGGCAGAGTATTTACTCCCTGTAGGATGAGGATGATAACCATACCTACGTCAAGGTTGTAGGACTTAAATGAACCGATGTAAGGGAGAAAATATTTGTTGTTGTTTTTCTGGATGCTTGATAGACATTCTCTAATGTCAGTTGATAAAATTTGGAGATCTCTATGATAATAAGATAGTTTTCAAAGTTTGGACTGTGCTATCATGACTTAGAAGGACTGAGGAGGCACTGCAGTCATTTTGGAAGGCACCTCACACTCAGCCTGACAATTTGCCCCTATAATTATGCCAGTGGACCAAGTTCTCTTAGAGCACCGCTGCAGTTGAAGTTGGACACAAGTCCCCACAGCCCTGTCCTGCATCACTTACTGAGATCTGAAAATACTTTTTGTAAGCCGTCCTACTTGGAAAATGTTGCTAAGACTCCATACTCCAAACACAGTTTGCCACGTGTTTGTTCATTTTTGTCATAGAGCAGTCTGATAACTGGAACAGAAAAACGATTAACTGCCTGATCTGCCAGTCACTTTGGTTTGCCTCTTTGAAATTCAGGCACGTTCCCTGCATGATGGAGGACTTGATTTGTGACTCATGCTGTGGGTTTCTAAGTGTTTGCAGTATTTCCCTCAAGAGCACATGGGGAAGTGAAGCAGGCCAAATGATGATCTTAGAAAAATAAGAGCCCATGTTTCCCCCTCCAGGAGATGATGCTTTTGGTCTGTAGTATGAAGGAAAAGGAAAAAGAAAAAAAAAAAAATCAAGGCAAGCCTTGGAGCTCTTCCTTGTGATAGGATAATCATTCTTGATTCCACGAGAGCAAAGTAGAGGTAAATCTGTTTCTGCATAAGAAGTATGTCTGGGAGATGAGGGTTAGGAAAAGAGAGGCAGACATCCAAGAAGATAAAGCCAAGTCCTGGTTACCTTTTACAAGATGTTACACATGTGACCAGAGAGGTGCCAAGAGGTAAAAGGCTAGCATATAGTCTATCAGCTTGGTAATTTCCCAGAGTCCAGATTTGGTCTTTGATACTATGGGATATAAAATTTCATCTTTTCAGTGTTCCAGTGTTGATTAAAAATCTATGTTGTAGAAAATCAGAATGCCAACTTACTGATTTCATTCACTGTTTGCTAAACTGTATGCTAAGTACATTACATGCATTGCTTCATTTAATTCTCCCTGTAATGGTGCAGTATATTGTGATATTTTTTTCAGCTGAGCTACAAAAGATGAAGGAAATTCCCAAGCTTAGCAAGTACAGTATATAAGTGTTCAAATAAAGGCCATGTGATTCCAAAACCTGGAGCTTAACCATTACTGTTAGATGCAAAACAGTCAGGAACATGAGACTGGTGACTGCACTCTCTTCTTGTAACTGTTCAATTTGGAACCTAATTGTTGGAAGGTGGCTTGGTGAGCTTGAAGTCAGAATCAGAAGAGTGAATTGTCTGACTTATCAGCCTTGGACAGCGTGGTGCATCTTCCTCCACATCAGAGGTCAAACAAGCTGCTGTGAGGACAGGCCACTCGCTCCCGCTGTCCTGGCCAGCACTTCTCTTGTAGATGGTGGCTGGTGGACAGCCCCATCTGTATTACCTAATTTCTCCTTATTATGCCACCTGGGCTGTCCCTCCTCAGATGAACGTATTTCTTTTTTAGGTAGAGCAAGGCCTTACTAAGTGACAGTACTGTTAGGCCTTGTAGGTCCTGGAGCCCTTATTTCTCTTTAAGGGGGCATTTTGTATATTTTTGCTTTGATTGGTTTGATTTATAATTTAACTTTCAAAGCGCAACTTTGTATCCCAACTCTTGGGGGGCAACTCACTTTATTTTCCTTCCTACCTCCCTAGCCTTCTAACTCTAGAATAAAATCTTGTGCTACAGTAAGTTTTGCAACAAGCACATTATCCAGGCCTGCAGTGCTCATCAGCGAAGACCCAAAATCCAAGTCCAAGGCCAGCCCTCAGAGATTTTACCGTGGGCGAAGGGTGGGAGTAGACGTGAGGAGAGATCATGCAACACAGCTGGATAACAATACAAAGAGAAAGAAAAAGAATTCGCTGGTTAGAAAATAAAACGCTTGGAGTGACTCAGATAAAAAGGAAAAAATATATATCAACTAACCCTTTTAGATACTTCCTTTATTCAACAAATATTTTGTTGCAACTACAAAATGCAACCACTTTGCTAATGCTGGCAATGCAATAATGAGCAAAAATACACATAGTCTCTGCTATCAGAAAACACACTTTATAGTGAAGTAGTCAATCAGATAATTAGTCAAATTTAGAATACCATCCTAAATGCTGCAAAAGTGCATTTAATTCACTTATGAGAGAGAATGACAAAGGATTTGGATTTGTGTGAGGGTCAAAGAAGGCAGAACGAAATGATATTTGAACTGGTAGCAAAGGAATGAGGGTTAGTTAACTGAGTAAAGGGGCACAGGGTTGGAGAAGAGATGACTGGGAGAGGGAACAACATATGCAAGGGTCCAGAGGCAGGAAAGAACTTGGAACATTTGGGGAACTGGAAGCAGGTTAGATTGTCTATCTGATATCTATCAGATATCTATCTGATGCTCAGAGGGAGCAGAGAGAGGAAGGACAACCCAAGTCCACAGGAGGCTAAAGCTGTAACAGGGCCTTGAAGGTCATGCTAAGGACTTAGGTCCTTATCCTATGATCACTGATGTTGTTTAAGCAGATCTGATTTGTATTTTTTTTTTGTTTTTATTTATCTATTTTAAGAGAGACAGAGTGAGTGGGAGAGGGGCAGAGATAGAGGGAGAGGGAGAATCCCAAGCAGGCTCCACACTGCCAGTGCAGAGCCTAATGCAGGGCTCCATCTCACAAAACTGAGATCATGATCTGAGCTGAAACCAAGAGTTGGAAGTTTAACCAATTGAGCCACCCAGGTACCCTGATTTCTATTTTTAAAAGGCTGTTCTGGGGGCGCCTGGGTGGCTCAGTTGGTTAAGCATCCACTTCGGTTCAGGTCATGATCTCACAGTCCATGGGTTCGAGCCCCATGTGGGGCTCTGTGCTGACAGCTCAGAGCCTGGAGCCTGCTTTGGATTCTGTGTCTGCCTCTCTCTCTCCCCCTCCCCTGCTCACAGTCTCTCTCTCTCTCTCTCTCTCTCAAAAATAAACATTAAAAAAAAAAGAAAAGAAAAGAAAAGAAAGATGGCCACCAGATGGGAGCAAGATGATGGTGGTAGTGGTGAAGGAGATAGAAATGGACAGACATGAAGGATACTTAGGAGGTAAAATGGTTAGGAACTTGCCAGTAGATTGGGTCTTAGAGATAGGGATAAGAGTCATGACTCCCAGGATGCATAATTGAGTGAATGATTGTGGTAGCTGTATACCTATACAGATCACTCTTCCAGAGAACCTTCTACCAAGAACATAGCTGAGAGCCACTGGTCGCCACACCTTTATTTATTTATTTAAAAAAAAAATTTTTAATGTTTATTTATTTATGAGACAGAGAGAGACAGAGCATGAACAGGGCAGGGTCAGAGAGAGAGGGAGACTCAGAATCTGAAGCAAGCTCCAGGCTCTGAGCTGTCAGCACAGAGCCCAACGCGGGGCTCAAACTCACCGACCGTGAGATCATGACCTAAGCCGAAGTCAGACGCTTAACCGACTGAGCCACCCAGGCGCCTGGGCCGCCACACCTTTAGATGTGCTGCCACATTCACACAAGGCTACACGCTCTCTGGCTGCTCCTAGCCAATGAATGAACACAGTGGGGGTACCAGAGCCAGGCCATTTCTGCCCAAGGTGGGCCTCCTCTAACAGGCAATCTGTACTGCGGGAATTTCCATCAGTGTGGTCAATAATTTCTCAGAACTCATCTGCAGTTTGAAGCTCTTGCTGCCCAATCTTCCTTCCTTCCCTTTCCCTTTTCACAGGAGACAGACCTGCGTCATAATCTGAGTCTGACTATTCCTGTTCGTTCTCCCCTTCACCCTTCATAAACATGTTTCTCAATAAGTTCTTGCATGTTGGCATATGCTCTAGGAGGACCTGAACTGACACAATGACCCCTTTCTTTGAGCTGGAGAACTGTGTTAAAGGATCACATTTTGCAGGGCTTCGATTCTGCACATCTTGGATGAGGTGTCAGGTGGGCAGGGAATTTCCATGTCTGCTTTCCTACTGCTGAGATGTGTTTGTGCTTTGCTACTGAACTATCCAACTATGTCCTCTGTGTGAGCTCGTGTCTGGTCTTCTTTGTAAAATGCTTGTTCCACAGACAGTCTCCAAACCTTAGTTTAGAACTCAAAACTAAAACTGTTTGCCTCTGGAAAAATACAACCTACCACTAGCAAAAATATCCTTTAAATTTCTTATGGAGGAGGAAAAAGTAAACAAAGAGAAAGCGAGTGGGCAATTGTTCTTAAACAGTTAAAGGTGAAGATTTTTGCTTTGGGTGGCCCCGGTTTCCTGTGAAAACGTAGTCTTTCATAAGTGTTCCTAAAGGAAAGTACTTACATATTTGGCAACACCGATGGAAATCTGTCTTTCAGTGAGGAAAAGAAGCTGGTACTCCGAAAGGCACTCTTACTTTGATGTCTGTCTCCCTGAGCAAGGTGCCCTTCGAGAGCTGGCTGCCAGAGGATGACCCTGTCATGAAGACTGCAGTCCCCAGTAGCTTGCAGGAGTAAAGAGTGATAGGGCAGATATGTTCAAGTCCAACATTGGTTCATCCTGCTGACCTCAGGCTTGAACAGAAATCATGACTACAATATGAGTATTTGAACACTGACCTCTCTGATAAGTCAATGTTTCCTTCACTAAGTACAGACCCCAGACAGCCCATACCCATCTCATTGTGAAGTGTGGAGGCTGATAGTACATGAGATTACCTTTTCTCTTCTCCTCCTCCTTCTTCCTCTTCCTCCTCCTCCTCTTCCCCATCTCCTTCTTCCTTTTTTTGTTATTTTATTTTTTAATGTTTTATTTTATTTTTGAGACAGAGAGAGACAGAGCATGAACAGGGGAGGGGCAGAGAGAGACACACACACACAGTCCGAAGCAGGCTCCAGGCTCTGAGCTGTCAGTACAGAGCCCGACGCAGGGCTCGAACTCATGGATGGTGACATCACAACCTGAGCTGAAGTTGGGTGCCTAACCGACTGAGCCACCCAGGCACCCCATCCTTCTTCCTTTTTTTAAACCAAGCTTTCAAGAAGCCTAGATACCATTAGTTTGCTTGGACTAAAAAGAGGAAGAAGCAGGTGTGGGCATCATGAAGTATGTTTTCCTGAGGGCTCTGGCTTTCATTAAGGGATGAATGGGTAAAACTATTTCTCCCAAAAGTAGTTATAATTTCCCACATGGAACCAAACTGAATTAATAAGGACTGACTATTTGTAGAGCTAATAATTGCTTTAGGGAGGTCTGGAGGAATAACAGTATTATTATCGTCGACACAAATTTATTATTGTTGAGCACTTTACATGTTATGATCTAATTTAATTCTTTAAAAACTCCAGTGAGATAGATCATCTGTTCTATTATAGAGGAGGAAACCGAGTCTCAGAAAGATTAAGTGACTTGCCTAAAGTCATAGAGCTACTAATGGGAGAAACCTACTTTTGGGCCTGTTGGACCGCACATCTGCTCCAGCAGTGTCCCACTGTGGGCACTTAGCCAATATGCTCCAGTGCCGCCCAAGAAGAGGATGTGTTTGAGCTGAACCTAGAACATGGGTAGGACTGGGAAATCAGAGATAAGGATGGATGCAGGAATGTGAAGGAAAAATGCAAAACTGGAAGTGTGTTATTTCAAGAATCAAAATACACTAAAAAATAGGTGATGGTTTGGGAGAGGGTTGGGGGGTGGTTAAAAAATGCTGAAAAGTACAAAGAAAAAAATTCCTCTTTATTGTCATCTTGCATATTTACTTCCAGTTTTATTTTTTAACTAAAACCACTTCAAAACTTATACATGCTCATTATAAGAAATGCAAACACTATACAAAGTATAATAAATGCCTGAAAAGCTTCCCTAAATCTTACCATCTAAAACATTGCTCTTAATATTAGAAAAATATTCTATGCATTTCTTTGCATTTAAACAGAGAGGAGGATGGGTAGGTAAAAATGATATTTCAATATTGTTTGCATTGATGAAAAGACTATCCTTTCCCCCTTGAATTATCTTGGAACTTTCTTTGCAAATCACCTTCTTGACCACATATGTGAAGGTTTATTTCTGGACCCTCTATTCTGTTTTGTCTCTACGTCGGTCATTCTGCCAGTACCACACTATTTTGATTACTGTGGCTTCTTCCTTCTCAACTGGCTACCTTTTGTTTCTTTTTCTTGCCTAATTGCTATGGCCAGAAGTTCCAATACAATTCCAGGAGTAGCAAGTGGCTTCCTTGTCTTGTTCCTGATCTTAGGGAGAAAGCTTTGTTTCAACAGTGAGTATAATGTTAACTATAGGGTTTTCACAGGTGTCATTTATCATGTTGAGGAAGTTCCCTTCTATTTCTAGTTTGATGAGTGTCTTTTATCATGAAAGTAGGTTGAATATTGTCAAATAATTTTCTGCATCAATTGATACGACCTTTATTTAAACCTTCATTTTATTCATGTGTTGTATTACGTTATTAATATTTTTACATTGAGCTATATTTTTGTTCCTGGGATAGATCCCACAGGGTCACAATATATAATCCTCCTAGTATGCTGCTGGATTTGGTTTGTTGGTATTTTATGGAATATTTTACATTTATGCTCATAAGGGATATTGATGTATAGTTTGCTTTTCTTTTGAAGTCTTCGTCTGGGTTTGGTCTCAGGGTAATGCTGGCCTCATAGAATGAGTCAGGAAGTATTTTCTCCTCTTCTATTTTTGTGAAGAATTTGAGAAGGACTGGTATTAATTCTTCTTTAAATGTTTGGTAGAACCATCTGGTTCACCATTTCTTTTTGGGGGAGGTTTTTGATTATTAATTCAATCTCTCTACTTCAGTTTGTTTGGATTTTCTGTTTCTTCCTGAGACATTTTTGGTAATCTTTGTGTTTCTAGGAATTTATACAGTTCATCTACATTGTCGAATTTATTGGCATACAGTTGTTGATAGTATTCTCTTATAATCCTTATTATTTCTGTAGGGTTGGCAACAATTCCCTCATTTTCATTGATTAATGTCTTTTATATTTACTTAGGTTGTTCACTTTATCCATGTGCTGTATTCCTTCATGTGGATTTGAGTTGCTGTCTAGTATTCTTTCATTTCAGCCTGAAGGGCTCTCTGTAACATTTCTCATAGGGCAGGCCTCACTTCTTTCAGTGATTAGCCCCATTATCCACTTTCTCCATTTCATCTATTTGTTTTCTATAGCAGTTGCAAAAATCTTTGAAGAGGGAAATAGAGGCATTCATCCAGTCTGCTGTTGCCCAGACTTGGGAGAATTAGACTTCCAGATGTTGATGAATTTTTAGTATGGCTAAAGAGTTTAGGGGTTATTATGTTGTATTACAATGGTTAGAATGTAGATACAATGTTCTACATTGTATACAGTGTTAGAATTTTCTACTTCCTTTCACCAATTTTTAAAGTGTGTTGTATATCATGCTGCTTTCTTGTTTGGTTAATGACATTTGGAATTTTCAGAATTATTTTGTTCCTAATCAAAGGTTACATGGTAATTAAATGTTTCCAAGCTCTTCAGTAGACAAGCCCTGGAGAATGATGCTACCATTGCATGCACTTAGTACTGTATCCTTGATGCGTGCAGCCTATTCCCACACCCCCACACATTCATGAGAAGAGCTTCTCATATGAGACTTCCTCTGAAGTAAAAAGAGCTAATCCGGTGCCTGGCTGCTGCCCTTTGGCTGGCCCAGCAGAGAGATGATGTTCCAGTGTCTCTGACAGATTCTTGAGCAACTATACTTGAGTTAAGTCTCTTCTTCCCAAGGTGAGACTTTCTGGGGTGGGTCCTTCTGAGACTCCAGGAAGACATGTGACTTCTGAGAAACCTCTCATTTTGTCATCCTATATCAATCTCATGGGCTTTTTATAAGGATCAAATGAGAAAACAGGTGTATAGGCCTACCTCGAGATACTGCAGGTTTGGTCAGACCCCTGCAATAAAGCAAGTATCACAAAAAAGCAAGTCAAATGAATTTTTTGGTTTCTTGGTACATAATAAGAGTTATGTTTACACTGTAGTCTATTAAGTTTGCAATAGAATTATATGTAAAAAAAATGTTCACACCTTAATTTAAAAATACTTTGTTGCTGTGGAGCCTGGATGGCTCAGTCGGTTAAGCATTCAACTTCAGCTCAGGTCATGATCTCACAGTTCGTGAGTTCCAGCCCCACATCGGGCTCGCTGCTGACAGCACAGAGTCTGCTTTGGATCCTCTGTCCCCCTCTCTCTCTGCCCCTCCCCTGCTTGTGCACATGCTCTCTGGCTCTCAAAAATAAAAAATAAACATTAAAAAAATACTTCGCTGCTAAAAAACTGCTATCCATTGTCTGAGCTTTCAGCCAATCACAGACAGCAGCTGACTGATCAGGATGGAGGCTATTGTAGGTTGGGGAGCTGTGGCAATTTCTTAAAGTAGGACAACAATGAAGTCTGCCGCATTCAGTGACTCTTCCTTCCCATACTGTTTCTCTGCAGCACGTGATGCTGTTTGATAGCATTTTACCCACAAAACTTCTTTTGAAATTGGAGTCAATTCTCTCAAACCCTGCTGCTGCTTGATTAAGTTTAAATCGTATTCTAAATCCTTCGTTGTCATTTCAACAATCTTCAGCTTCATGGCATCTTCCCCAGGAGTACATTCCATCTCAAGAAACCACTTTCTTTGTTCATCAGCAAGAAGCAACTCCTCATCCATCAAGTTTTACCAGGAGATGGTAGAAATTCAGTCATACTTTCAGGCTCCACACCTGATTCTAGTTCTCTTGCTATTTCCACCACAGCTGCTGTTACTTCCTCTGCTGACATCTTGAACCTTCAATTTGTAAAAAGCACAACAAAGTGAAGTTCAATAAAACAAGATATGCCTGCATTTTTCCAACCTGATTTTAGGGCAATGGCACACAACCTCAGGTACTGCTAATACTGTGTTGCGTCCAGCCTCCATCAACCTAAAAACCCTTTAGGAAAAGCAATTAAATGATAAACATTTAGGGGAAAGATTTCTTGTGCTACTTACTTCTTGACAGAGAACAGGGCCCTCTGCCCGACTTCATTCACCATCACTTCGACTAGGTGTTAAGTAGAATAATTCTCTTCGGCAAACATCAGCTCTTCTGGAATTTATGAGAATGTTTAGGGAACTCTGAGAGAGAGGAGCTATTGCCAAGAATAAGAAAGATCATAGGTTTACTCTTGCTTTCATCTTTATCTGTGGTAGAAAAGTTATTATTTTTAAAATTTGAATTGTTCATTGACTTTGTTTTGTCCTTTGTATTTCTGTGGCGATCCTGGTTTCTAATTCTTATGGGCTTTAACTGAGCACCAATTGTCCCTGTGACTTCAGATGATGCACCCCTCTCTCCTTGAGAGGAGGTACCTGGTCAGGATAACTTGCTTAGTATTCCCAAAGCCATTGCTCTGATGGAAACAAGTCCAGCAGGCCCAGACAGAGGGCTTGGATTTTCAGATACTTGGCTCAGTCCTAGAAGCAGTGACATGGGCTATTGCCTGGCCAAAGGAAGAGCTCTAAGCGTTCAGGTAATTATGATTTTAGTCTGCAGAAGGCCACAAATGATTGGGATCAGTGGCATGGAGAATAAGAGAGAAAACTTAGTCAGTTAATCAGGAGCCCAGCACAGAACCACATTTGAGGAGAGCGGAGAAGCCAGTAGGATTACATGAGATGAGCTTCCTTCCTTCCCACTGGAATTTGATGCTACTTGTTATGTTATGCAACAGGCCTTTTGAGTTATCTCTCCAACACTGGAGCTTTTTCACCAAGGTCTATCTACACGTTCTAGCTCAAATCGCCCTGTGGCATGTTTTACGTATACATGTATTATGGACTGTGTCCAACCCACAGTCTTCCTGGCCCCACCACTTATTCCAGCCACTGTTGCAGTGACCAGTTCACACAAGCTTTGACCATCTCCACTGAAGTGCAACCTGACAGTGCCTCACCTCAGGTCTGCAATATATTACCTCTTGCTTTCTAACCAGAGGAAAGGCCCTGCTCAGGACTCACACATGTGTAACCTGGAAACCTGGGGGCCTGACACCTATGGGGCTGCCTTTGATGCATGTGGAAAGGAAGCCGATGTATAAATGCTTCCCCCTTTTATCCACGAGGCAGATCAGATGGTTTTGAGATGCATAGGGCTCCTCTGAAGTTCTGGCTGGCTGGAGCAGTGCCTTTGGTGGTGGCCATCCTGAGCGTGCATCCTTGTACTGGGTGTCTCTCTTTCCCTGTTTCCTCCCCCTTGGAATCTTGTTCCCAAATATACTACCTAACTGCACAGAAGCACTGGTCTCAGGCCCGCTTTCAGGAGAACCCAGGCACTTGTGCAAGAAGGCTGGCTCATTCCACTGTCAATTAATAAAGTAAAGATTTCCGGCACACAGGGATTAAATCTTAGCCTGAGAGACTAATCACCGATCACTGCAACAATGAGCCCAAGCTGACCCAGACAAAAGTCAGGCGGTGGTGTGGCATGACTCACCAAATTGTGGAAATAAAGGTTGTAGGCAGCAGCTGTTATTTAAAAAATCATTTTATTTATTAAAACATCTTCATTTACCAAGGCACTTCAGTAGCTTTCACAAAAATATGGTTTTTATCCAGGTGAAGCATCTGCTTTTGGAGTACCGTGGTAACATAATCATAAAAGACAGTTACACTGAACACAAAATATCTCCCAATGTTACACGACTGAAGTGAGCAACTCTGAAAGACTGTGAACACAGTTTAACTTTCTTCTTTGTAATTTTTTCCCATGATTAGGTATCACAAAAGGAACTCTTATAGTGACGTCATTTTTGGCACTCAGAGAAGTGCTTGTGGCTAAGGCTGATTTCTTTGCACAAAGGGCAATGGCAGGCCATCGCCAGAGTGATTCTGGGTTGGAAAAAAAACAACAAAGACACAAACCAGGAGGCTGAAGAACAAGCCTTTCCTAAAGTCTATTCTGAAGGGCAAATAACTTAAGCAGAAAAAGACATAACAAACAAATGAACAAACAAAACACAAATATACAAAATCTACATTATAGTTTTGAGAAAAGAGATGAGTTTGCTTGCCTCTCTTTCTCACTGATACACTTCCTTCCAATCATACATCAGAAACCACAGAAGCTAAGAGATGTGATTCACACAGCAGTGGAAAACAAGAATAAAAGATTCAATGATGTACCTTGTATGGGCCTGGACAAGCCCAAGGCTTTGATCAGATGTAAACAAGTCAACCCAGTAGTCACACTGAGTGGTACCAGAACTCACAAATCAATGCACTTGCCCTTCTTCCATTATCTGCTCAGTTCCCTCTGTATTAATTACCTTTAGGTTCCCTCAGATCTGTGCTCTCCTGTCTGGGGGAGCAACAATCCCACTTAATACCCCTTAAGACTAAGAAAGTGTGAGAAAGCAAACCCTCTGTGCAATTATTTGTTTTCCTCTAAAGTGCACCACTAGAGGGAAATGGGGAGAAGATTTGGGGGGATAATTAGACCTCCAGTTTTGTCAGGAGTCTTTTCAGGTGGCCTGAAATTAAGATGTAAATTTAGCAGGTGCCTCTCTTATTCTTCCAAGTCCCATTGGTTCTGGCGAACAGTTAACTTCTTAGGGAGTGCCAAGTCCACCATCCACCAAATCCGGGAGTTAAGATGTATCTAAATTTGTCACTCTGGAGGGAAGGTAATGCCCTAGAGCCACATGCAACCTCTGAGTCTGGGTGTCCAGCCAGGAGCAAGTCAGACACAGAGGCAAGAGCATGAAGGGTGGAGATGTCCACTGCTGAAGGGCTCAGTGTCTGCACAACAGCACAAGCTGTTTCTGACAAGACCCTGTCCCTCTCCTCACCTTCTCCCCCACTGGATGCTGTGTTATAAGGCTGTACTTTTAAGCACTTTGGAGCTTTCTTCACCATCTTTTAACATCCTTGTGTGGCTTGGAGTTTGCCTGTACTTTATCCTACAAAAACAAACAAAACTAGTGTTAGCAATGAATCTTTAAAAAAATGTCTACCAGTCTCTAAATAGTCAAACAAAACCCAGAACTGAGATGATCTCACTAAGGGGGAAAAAATCTTACAGCAGATTCTAAAAGGTTTCTCCTGGTCTCTCGTTGTCCCAGAGC